>NC_139383.1:145321666-145982500 GCF_054392235.1 Sus scrofa | reverse complement strand
TAGAAAAAAAAAAAAAAAAGGTATACCATGCTCATGGAAATCCCAAGAAAACAAGGCAAGTAATACTTAGACAAAGTAGACTTTAAGACTGTTATAAGAGGCAAAGAAGGACACTGCATAATGATCAAGGGATAAAATACATATGCACCTAAAAAAGCACCTTAATACATAAAGGAAATATTAACAGACATAAAAAGAGAGAAATTGACAGTAACATAAGAATAGGGGACTTCAACTCCCCATTTACATCAATGGACAGATCATCCAGATAGAAAAATAAGAAAGGAGGCACTAATCCTAAATGACTCATTAGACCAGATAGACTTAAAAGATGTATAGAACATTTCATCCAAAGTCAGAAGAATACCCACTGTTTTCAAATGCACATGGAACATTCTCCAAGACTGATCACATTTTAGGCCACAACGCAAACCTCAGTAGTAAATTTAAGGAAACTGAAATCATATCAATCATCTTTTCTGACCACAAGGCTATTAGATTAGAAATCAGCTACAGAGAAACAACTGCAAAACACAAACACTTGGAGGCTAAACAATATGCTACTAAACTACCAATGAATCACTGAAGAAGTCAGATGAAACCAGAAAATACCTGGAAACAGAAGAAAATGAAAAAACACAACAATCCAAAAATCTATGGAGCATAGCAAATCCATTCCAAAAGAGAAGTTTATAGTGACACAAGCTTACTGCACAAAACAAAAATCTCAAACTAACCTAATTTACACCTAAAAGAATTGGAAAGAAACAACTCAAAGTTAGAAGGAAATCGTGAAAGATCAGAGAAGGGGAAAACAGAGACTAAAAAATAGAAAAATCAAACTAAGCTGTTTCTTTGAAAAGGCAAATAAAATTGATAACCCTTTAGCTAGAGACATGGAGAAAAAGAGGGCTCAAATCAGTAAAGTCAGGAATGAAAAAGTTACAACCCACACCACAAAAATACAAAGGACCTTAAGAGATTACTAGGAACAACCATACGCCAATAAAATTGACAGCCTAGAAGAAATGGACAAATTCCAGAAATGTATAATCTCCCAAGACTGAACCAAGTAGAACTAAAAAATATGAAAAGTAGAGAAACTGAAATTACTCACCAGTAATTGAAACAGTAATTTTAAAATGCTCCAACAAAGCCCAGGATCAAATGGCCTCACAGGTGAATTCTACCAAACATGTAAGAGAAAATATTCCAAAGCACTGCAGAGGAAAGAATTCTTTCAAACTTGTTCTTTAAAGCCAGCAGCACCCCAATTCCAAAACCAAATAAAGATATCACAAAGGAAGAAAACTACAGGCTAGTATCACTGATGAACACAGATACAAAAATTGCCAACAAAATGCTAGTAGACAAAACAGAATTCATTGAGAAGAATATATACACCACAATCAAGAGGGATTTTTTTCCCAGGGATGCTAGGATGGTTTGCTATCTGCCAGTCAATGTGATATACCATTTAAATTGAATAAAAACCATATGATCTCAATAAGTGACACTTTTGACAAAATTCAACATCCATTTATGATTTAAAAATTTTCTCTAGAAAAGTAGGCATAGAGGGAATATACCTCAATACAATAAAGGCCATATATGACCAGCCCACAGCTTAACATCATACTCAGTGAAAAGCTGAAATGATTTTTTCTAATATTAGGATCAATACAAGGATGTCTACTCTTGCCACTTTTATTCAACACGGTATTTTATTCAACAAAATTCTACTGCAGCTATCATTCAAGAAAAATAACAGAAATTGAAAAGGAAAGAAGTAAAACTGTCACTGTTTGCAGATGACATAATACTGTAGAGAATCCCCATGATGCTACCAAAAACAAACTTTACTAGATCCTGATAAATTTGGTAAATTTGCGGGATATAAAATCTGTTATATCTCTATACACTAATGACGAAGTATCTGAAAGAAGTTAAGGAAGCAGTCCCATTTACCATTACATCAAAAAGAACATACATAGGAATAAACCTAATGAGGCAAAATATCTGTAGTCAGAAAACTAAGACACTGATAAAAAATTGTGTCACCTTTAAACAGATGAAAAGAGGAATTCCCATCGTGGCACAGTGGTTAACGAATCCGACTTGGAACCATGAGGTTATGGGTTTGATCCCTGGCCTTGCTCAGTGAGTTAAGGATCCGGCATTGCCGTGAGCTGTGGTGTAGGTTGCAGATGCGGCTCGGATCCCGCATTGCTGTGGCACTGGCATAGGCCAGCAGCAACAGCTCCGATTAGACCTCTATCCTGGGAACCTCCATATGCCACAGGAGCGGCCCAAGAAATGGCAGAAAGACAAAACAAACAAAAAAAAAGATGAAAAGATACTCTGTTCATGGTTTGCAAAAATAGTGTTCAAATGACCATACTACCCAAGGCAGTCTACAGATTCAGTGCAATACCTGTCAAAATGCCAATAACATTTTTCCAGAACTAGAACAAAGAATTTTTAAATTTTTATGGAAACACAAAAGACCCCAAATAGCCAAAACAATTTTGAGGTAGAACAGACTGGAGTTATGCTCCCAGACTTCAGGGTATACTACAAAGCTACTGTAATCAAAACTGTGGTATTTGCACAAAGATGCACAGATCAATGTAACAACAGAGTCCATAAATAAATCTACACACTAGTAGTCAATCTATGACAAAGGAGGTGAGAATGTACAATGGAGAAAAGAGTCTCTTCGATAAGTGGTGCTAGGAAGACTGAATAGCCACATAGAGAAGAATGAAATTAGAACATTCCTTCATAGCATATACAAAAATAAACTCAAAATGGATTAAAGTCTTAGGGATTGGAAACCACAAAACTCCTTGAAGTGAACATAGGCAGAACAGTCTGACATAAATCATAGCAACATCTTTTTGCATCTGTCTGAACACACCAAAAGGGACCTAATTAAATTTAATAGCTTTTGCGTAGCAAAAGAAACCAGCGACGAAATGAGAAGACAATCTACTGACTGGGAGAAAATATTTACAAATGATATAAACTATAACAGTTCAATGTCCAAAATTCATCAACAGCTCATACAACTCAAAATCAAAAGAACAACATGAAGAAAACAATGGGCAGAAGATCTGAATATGCGTTTTTCAACAGAAGACATACAGATGGCCGACAGCACATGAAAAGATGCTCAACATTGCTAATCAGAGAAACGTAAATCAAAACCATGATGAGATATCATCTCATACCTGTCAGAATGGCTATCAAAAAGACCCCAAATGAGAAATGTTGAACATGTGGAGAAACAAGAACCCTTATACACTAGTCAAAATATAAGCGGGTACAGCCACTGTGGAAAAAAGTTTGGAGATCTCTCAATCCAGCAATTCCACTTCTGGGTATATATCCCAGAAAAAACGGAAACACTAAATCATATAGATACATGCACCCTAATGTTCTTAGCAGTATTATTTATAATAGCCAAGATATGGAAGCAACCTAAGTGTTCCTCAACAGATGAATGTGTAAAGGGGTGCGTGTGTATGTATAATGGAATACCTCACAGCCATAAAAGTTAAATACCACCATTGGCAGCAACATGGATGGACCTAGAGAATATGCCTAATGAAATGAATTAGCCCCATGATCAATCTAAAAGATTAGTGAGTACAACAAAAAGAAGACAGATATAGGAAGTAGTGTTTACCAGTGGGGAGAAGGAAGCGGGAGAGGCAGGGTAGGGGATTAGGGGTACACAAGGCGTATATAAGCTATAAGGATGTATTGTACACCACAAAGAATATAGCCAAAGTTTTATGATAAGTATAAATGGAATACAATTTTTCAAAATTGTGAATCACTGTTATATACGTTTTATACATTATACATTTATACATCAATGACTAATGTTAGGTTTATACCTTATTGTAAATCAACTGCACCTCAATGAAGTTTATACATTATTGTAAATCAACTGTGCCTCAAAAGAAAATGCAAAATAAATGACAAAATGAACTTGATACTCAAATCTAATAAAGGCATTATAAAGGAAAATTACAGGTGACTCTCAGGCAGGAACTTTTATCTAAAAATCCTAAACAGGAGTTCCTGTCATAGCTGAGTGGTTAACAAACCCGACTAGTATCCATGAGGATGTGGGTTCGATCCCTGGCCTCGCTGAGCGGGTTAAGGATCCGGTGTTGCCGTGAGCTGTGGTGTAGGTCACAGACGCGGCTTGGATCCCCAGTTGCTGTGGCTCTGGCATAGGCTGGTGGCTACAGCTCCAACTGGACCTGTAGCCCGGGAACCTCCATATATGGTGGGTGTGGCCCTATAAAGACAAAAAAAATAAAAATAAAAATCCTAAACAATTTTTGCAACTTGGATCCAACTAATATATAAAAATGTATCATGACTAAATTGGGTTTACTCTAGGAATGCTGTAGTTATTTAATATAGGGGGAGGTGTGTGGGGGGAGTCAAGCAGATTAATTCACCACAGTAATAGAATAATGATCATTTCAATTGATGCTCCCCAAAAGCATTTGATGAAATTCAAATTTAAAAATTCTAACACAAGTGGAATATAATAGGACTTCCTAAATCTGATAAATATCTGAATATTTTTAAAAATCTAACAAAAATACTCAATGGTAAAATGTTGAAAGCTTTCCTCTTTGAGACTGAGAACAAGACAAGAATGCTACTTTCATTTCTAATCATGTTTATTTTGGGTGAAGAACCTAAGCAGTGCAATAATGTAAGAGAATCAGGAGTTCCCGTCGTGGCACAGTGGTTAACGAATCTGACTAGGAACCATGAGGTTGCAGGTTCGGTCCCTGCCCTTGCTCAGTGGGTTAAGGATCTGGCCATGAGCTGTGGTGTAAGTCACAGTCACGGCTTGGACCCAGCATTACTGTGGCTGTGGCATAGGCCGGAGGCTACAGCTCTGATTTGACCCCTAGCCTGGGAACCTCCATATGCCACGGGTGCAGCCCTAAAAAAGACGGAAAAAAAAAGCATCCAGAGGAAAAAAGATATTAAAACCAAAGGGTCATCATAGCAGGATGGCACAATAGTCCCCCCTTATTAGCAAGGAATATGTTCCAAGACCCCCGGTGATTCCTGAAACCACAGATAGTGTCGAACCCTATATATACATGATGTTTTCTCCTATACATACCTGTAATAAAATTTATGAATTAGACACAGTTATGAGTAGTTATGTAACAAAATAGAGAAGTATTAATATCCTGAGGTAAAAATTATGTGAATGTGGTCCTTTGTCCCTCAAAATATCTCATTGTACCATACTTACCTTTTTGTGGTGATGTGAGATGATACAGGGCCTTCATGATGAGATCAGATGAAGTGAGGTGAAAAGTCAAAGGCAGTATCATCTGTTTCAGGTGATCGTGGATCATTGATCCATGACAGTGTCAATGGTTGGAGATGCTGAGCAAAACACAACTGGGTGGTATGGGATTTCTTCACTACTCAGAACAGTGCCAAATTTAAAACTTATGATTTATTTCTATAATTTTCTATTTAATATTTTCTGACCATGGTGTGCTATGGGTAACTGAAATCATGGAAAAAGTAAGCACAAACAAGGGAGTATGACTAAATTTAAATTCTCATCAGTAATTGTATTAGGCAAATAGATTTACCCCAATTAAATTCCGTCAGCCGAATTTCTTGAGAGAAAAAAAAAAAAAAAAAGCTGTTATCGTTATTGAAAAGATTCCAAAAGGGTAAAAGTCAAAGGACAATAAAGTGTACAAATATATCATTTAAAGTTTTTGAAGTTAGACTGACAGCTAATTTCTCAAGCAAAACCATGATATTAGAAAATAAGGGCATATATAATTCAGTAGTCAAAAAAAAAAAAAAAAAACCCAAGAATTTGTCACTGGAAAGCCTGCCCTAAAGTTGATGCGGCTATATTAGTTATCAGTTAAAGTATATTTGAAGGTGAAAAGCATTACTGTAGATTAAAACACCTCACAATGATAAGAGGCTTGACTGACTTACCAGGAAAATAATTTTAAATTCTATTCCCCTAATGACAGAACCATGAGGAGAAAGATGAATTCACATTGTATGAGTAACTGATAAAACATAGGAAAAAATAACTTTTGAACATGTTTTGTTCAAATCTTATGTATTGGGCCATAAAGGAAATCTCAATTGAAGCTATTGAGTATGATTTGTAAAAATTCAAATAAACAAAATAACTAAGCTAGAATATTTATTTCCATCAATGTGGAAATTCACTTTTAAATAACCAGCAAGTAAAAATCATGATGGAAATTAGAAAATATTTTGAACAGAATATTTCATGAAAAAACTTGTGAAATGTAACAAAAATTAGTATGTATACATTTAAGATTTCAACTTCTAAATACAAAATACAGATGAATATTAATGAGACAGATAAATATTAATGAGCTAATATTCAAGAAATTAGAAAACAGTGAATAAAATTTAATGGATTAAAATATTAAAGCCAAAATTTGATTCCTAAAAATGTCTAATCAACTGTTTAAACTTTTGACAACACTGAATCAAATTGAGAGAGCAGAAGAGTAAACAACATCAAGAATGAAAAAAGGAACATGGGATATCGCTACAGAGGCTAAATTGAGAATTATTTGCAAACTGTATACCAACATATTTTAAATCATAAAGTAAAAGGGAAAATTTAATATGCAATTAACCAAAACTAAGAATAGAGTATCTGAATTTTTTTTTTTTTTGGTCTTTCGAGGGCTGCATCCTTGGCATATGGGAGTTCCCAGGCTAGAGGTCAAATTGGAGCTATAGCTGCCGGCCTACACCACAGTCACAGTCACGCAGGATCTAAGCTGTGTCTGCAAACTACACCACAGATCAAGGCAACACCGGATCCTTAACCTACTGAGTGAGGCCTGGGATTGAATCTGCATCCTCATGGATACTAGTCAGGTTCATTACCACTGAAATGTGAGGGGAACTACTGAATTCTTAATTTTTATTTTTTTAATTTTATTTTGTCTTTTTGCCTTTTCTAGGGCTGCTCCCACAGCATATGGAGTTTGCCAGGCTAGGGGTCTAATTGGAGCTCTTGCTGCTGGCCTACACCAGAGCCACAGCAACAAGGGATCCAAGCCTCATGTGCAACCCACACCACAGCTCACGGCAATGCCGGATCCTTAACCCACTGAGTAAGGCCAGGGATTGAACCTGCAACCTCATGGTTCCTAGTTGGATTTGTTAACCACTGCACCATGACAGAACTCCCTGAATTTTTTAAATTAAAGAAATTGAACATAATTAGAAGTCTAAAATTAAAAAAAATAGTAAGGAAAAGAATATCAATCTTCCAGAGAATTAAAAAAGAGGACCAACGAGTTCCCAGTAGCTTGGTAATTTAGTTAAGGATCCAGCACTGTCACTGCTATGGCTCTGGTTACACCTGTGACTCAGGTTCAAACCCTAGTCCAGGAACTTCTTCATGCTACAGGCATGGGGAGAGAGAGAGAGAACTGAGATTGGCCAACAGAGTAATAGACCCTGAGCTCACCTCTATGACACACCAAAATTATAGCTATTTTCAGAACAACCATCCATGAAAAAGACTAGAACCTGTCAGAAAAGATCTTCAACTAGAGATATAAAGAACCAAAAAAAAAAAAAAAAAAGTAAGAAGAGCCAGATCACAAAATTGTCAAATACTGTACACTCAGGTGGGTGACCCATAAACAGAAGAGTTACAATTACAGAGGTTCTCCCCCAAGGAACAAGTGATCTGAGCCCCACATCAAGCTCCCCAGCCCAGGGATCCTGGACCAGGAAGACAAGCCCCCATAATGTTTGTCTTTGAAGACCAATGGGGCTTACTCCAGGAATCCCAGGGGGCTAAAGGTAATAGACTCCACTCTTAAAGGGTACACATAAAAATCTCACACATTTAGGGACCCAGGAAAGTAGTAGTAATTTGAAGTGAGCCTGAATTAGACCAACCTGCTGACCTTTGAGATTCTCCTAGAGAGGCAGGAGCCAAATGGAGTACACCCCCTGGGGCACAGACACTGTGGCAGCCATTTGGGGGAGCCAGTTCTATTACATGGACATTGGTGCTAGCAAGCACCTTTTTGGAATCCTCCCTCTAGCTTATTAGCCTCAGAACACAGCCCCAACCCCTCCCACAGCCTGTAAGCACAAGGGTAGGGGGCCACCTCCAGGAAAAAATAGCCTTACAGTCTTCAGACACAACCCACCCAACAGCAAGCCAGCATCAGCCCTGGAACCATCCACCAGCAAATCAACACAAGCTTCAGAACACCCTGAACCATGCAGCCAGCTTTGTCATGAAATAGCTCTACCCAGTAGCAGCACAACACCAGCTCTGAGTTCCCCAAAGCCCTACAGCTAGACCCCAAGACCCAATTGTGCTTGCCAGTGGCCACACATGAGGCCCTAGGACCTCACTTTAGTCACTGGTAGGTGGACACTGGTCCCACGCTCTCCAGAACTCCAACACTGCTCCTCCATGAACCAGCTCTAGCCCTGGGACCCCCTGGGCACTATAGCCAGCCACCTTATGACCCCAGCCCTCCCAACCAGTGGCCAGCATCCTCTTCTAAATTTAAGGCATGGCAATCAACTGTACCAGGGGCCAACCAAATCTACCAGACTGACCATAGTTAATTGGCCCACCATAGCAGAAGGGCCCAAGCAGAGGGGCTATAGTGATGAGAGGAGAGTGAGCACTGAGACATGTAGGTCATCTCCTGCAAAGGCCACCTCCTACAAAGGACATTCCCTGTAAGGTTGGGAAATGTAAACTACCAGATGCTAGAAATAAAGAGAGAAAACTGCAAAAAAATGAAACACAGGAATATGTTACAAACAAAGGAACAAGAGATAACCCTAAAAGAAGAAAGATTATCAAAAAACTCAAGAGACTAGAAGCAGATCAAAACATTATAAACTCTTAAACTGTTGAAAAATATGAAGAACCAGAGGAAGAATAACATATGAAAAAATACACTAGAAGGTATTGACAGACTAGAAGGTATACATTCTTTTGTATCACCAAGCTGGAAATCAGCTTGGAAATCAGTGGTGCTGAAAAGAATTGAGGACAGTTTAAGAGACCCCTGGAATAACATCAGTCATACTTATGTTTGCATTATAGGGGTCACAGAAGAAGAGATAAAGGAAGAGGGCAGAGAATGTATTTAAAGACCTAACAGCTGAATACTTCTCTAACCTGAGAAAGGAAACAGACATCAAGATCCAGGAAGCACAGAAAATCTACACAAGATCAGTCCAAGAGGATTGATCTTGTGTAGATTACATCAAGACACATCATAATTAAAATGGCAAAAGTCAAAGAATATTAAAAGCAGTGAGGGAAAATCAACAACATATATAACAAGGGGACTCCCATAGGTTATCAGACGACTTTTCAGCAGAAACTCTACAAGCCAGAGAGAAGGGGCATGATGTATTTAGTGATGAAAAGGAAAATATTTGGCAAGGCTCTCATTCAAATTTGATGGAGAGAGAAATTTTTACAGACAAGCAAAGCTGAATCCAACACCACCAAACTGGCTTTGCAAGAAAGGTTAAAGGGACTTCTCTAAGCAAAAAAAGAGACCACGACTAGAAACATGAGAATTATAAAAGGAAAAAGCTCAACTGATGAAGGTAAGTACACAGTAAAGGCAGAAAAGCCAATGACGTAGGAAGTTTTAAAATAGAAAAAATCATCTCTATCTACAGTAAGCAGTTAAGGAATACATGGAACAGTTAGATGTAAAATATGATGTCAAAACAGTAATCATAGAGGAAGAATACAAAGGCAAGGTTACTAATTTCAAACACATATTAAGAGATCAGCGACTTACATCACATACACAGTTTTATATAACCACAAACCAACAACCTATGATAAACATGAAAGAGAAAGAAATCTGAACACTGAAGAGTCACCAAGTCACAAGGGAAGAGAGCAGAAGAAATGAAAACACTACAAGAAACAACCACAAAACAATTAACAAAATGGCAATAAGAACATACACATTGGAGTTCCCATGGTGGTGCAGTGGTTAATGAATCCAACTAGGAACCATGAGGTTGCAGGTTCTATCCCTGACCTTGTTCAGTGGGTTGAGGATCTGGTGTTGCTATGAGCTGTGGTGTAGGTTGCGGACACGGCTTGAATCCCGCATTGCTGTGGCTGTGGTGTGGGTGGGCGGCTACAGCTCCAATTAGATCCCTATCCTGGGAACCTCCATATGCTGCGGGAGCAGCCCTAGAAAAGACAAGGGGGAAGAAAAAGAACATACACATCATTTTAAATGTAAATGGATTAAATGCTCTAACCAAAGACATAGAGTAGCTGAATGGATATAAAAACAAGGCCCATATATATGCTGCCTATAAGAGACTCCCTTCAGATTTAAAAACAGACTGAAAGTGAGAGAATAGAAAAAAAAAAAAAAAAGGTATACCATGCTCATGGAAATCCCAAGAAAACAAGGCAAGTAATACTTAGACAAAGTAGACTTTAAGACTGTTATAAGAGGCAAAGAAGGACACTGCATAATGATCAAGGGATAAAATACATATGCACCTAAAAAAGCACCTTAATACATAAAGGAAATATTAACAGACATAAAAAGAGAGAAATTGACAGTAACATAAGAATAGGGGACTTCAACTCCCCATTTACATCAATGGACAGATCATCCAGATAGAAAAATAAGAAAGGAGGCACTAATCCTAAATGACTCATTAGACCAGATAGACTTAAAAGATGTATAGAACATTTCATCCAAAGTCAGAAGAATACCCACTGTTTTCAAATGCACATGGAACATTCTCCAAGACTGATCACATTTTAGGCCACAACGCAAACCTCAGTAGTAAATTTAAGGAAACTGAAATCATATCAATCATCTTTTCTGACCACAAGGCTATTAGATTAGAAATCAGCTACAGAGAAACAACTGCAAAACACAAACACTTGGAGGCTAAACAATATGCTACTAAACTACCAATGAATCACTGAAGAAGTCAGATGAAACCAGAAAATACCTGGAAACAGAAGAAAATGAAAAAACACAACAATCCAAAAATCTATGGAGCATAGCAAATCCATTCCAAAAGAGAAGTTTATAGTGACACAAGCTTACTGCACAAAACAAAAATCTCAAACTAACCTAATTTACACCTAAAAGAATTGGAAAGAAACAACTCAAAGTTAGAAGGAAATCGTGAAAGATCAGAGAAGGGGAAAACAGAGACTAAAAAATAGAAAAATCAAACTAAGCTGTTTCTTTGAAAAGGCAAATAAAATTGATAACCCTTTAGCTAGAGACATGGAGAAAAAGAGGGCTCAAATCAGTAAAGTCAGGAATGAAAAAGTTACAACCCACACCACAAAAATACAAAGGACCTTAAGAGATTACTAGGAACAACCATACGCCAATAAAATTGACAGCCTAGAAGAAATGGACAAATTCCAGAAATGTATAATCTCCCAAGACTGAACCAAGTAGAACTAAAAAATATGAAAAGTAGAGAAACTGAAATTACTCACCAGTAATTGAAACAGTAATTTTAAAATGCTCCAACAAAGCCCAGGATCAAATGGCCTCACAGGTGAATTCTACCAAACATGTAAGAGAAAATATTCCAAAGCACTGCAGAGGAAAGAATTCTTTCAAACTTGTTCTTTAAAGCCAGCAGCACCCCAATTCCAAAACCAAATAAAGATATCACAAAGGAAGAAAACTACAGGCTAGTATCACTGATGAACACAGATACAAAAATTGCCAACAAAATGCTAGTAGACAAAACAGAATTCATTGAGAAGAATATATACACCACAATCAAGAGGGATTTTTTTCCCAGGGATGCTAGGATGGTTTGCTATCTGCCAGTCAATGTGATATACCATTTAAATTGAATAAAAACCATATGATCTCAATAAGTGACACTTTTGACAAAATTCAACATCCATTTATGATTTAAAAATTTTCTCTAGAAAAGTAGGCATAGAGGGAATATACCTCAATACAATAAAGGCCATATATGACCAGCCCACAGCTTAACATCATACTCAGTGAAAAGCTGAAATGATTTTTTCTAATATTAGGATCAATACAAGGATGTCTACTCTTGCCACTTTTATTCAACACGGTATTTTATTCAACAAAATTCTACTGCAGCTATCATTCAAGAAAAATAACAGAAATTGAAAAGGAAAGAAGTAAAACTGTCACTGTTTGCAGATGACATAATACTGTAGAGAATCCCCATGATGCTACCAAAAACAAACTTTACTAGATCCTGATAAATTTGGTAAATTTGCGGGATATAAAATCTGTTATATCTCTATACACTAATGACGAAGTATCTGAAAGAAGTTAAGGAAGCAGTCCCATTTACCATTACATCAAAAAGAACATACATAGGAATAAACCTAATGAGGCAAAATATCTGTAGTCAGAAAACTAAGACACTGATAAAAAATTGTGTCACCTTTAAACAGATGAAAAGAGGAATTCCCATCGTGGCACAGTGGTTAACGAATCCGACTTGGAACCATGAGGTTATGGGTTTGATCCCTGGCCTTGCTCAGTGAGTTAAGGATCCGGCATTGCCGTGAGCTGTGGTGTAGGTTGCAGATGCGGCTCGGATCCCGCATTGCTGTGGCACTGGCATAGGCCAGCAGCAACAGCTCCGATTAGACCTCTATCCTGGGAACCTCCATATGCCACAGGAGCGGCCCAAGAAATGGCAGAAAGACAAAACAAACAAAAAAAAAGATGAAAAGATACTCTGTTCATGGTTTGCAAAAATAGTGTTCAAATGACCATACTACCCAAGGCAGTCTACAGATTCAGTGCAATACCTGTCAAAATGCCAATAACATTTTTCCAGAACTAGAACAAAGAATTTTTAAATTTTTATGGAAACACAAAAGACCCCAAATAGCCAAAACAATTTTGAGGTAGAACAGACTGGAGTTATGCTCCCAGACTTCAGGGTATACTACAAAGCTACTGTAATCAAAACTGTGGTATTTGCACAAAGATGCACAGATCAATGTAACAACAGAGTCCATAAATAAATCTACACACTAGTAGTCAATCTATGACAAAGGAGGTGAGAATGTACAATGGAGAAAAGAGTCTCTTCGATAAGTGGTGCTAGGAAGACTGAATAGCCACATAGAGAAGAATGAAATTAGAACATTCCTTCATAGCATATACAAAAATAAACTCAAAATGGATTAAAGTCTTAGGGATTGGAAACCACAAAACTCCTTGAAGTGAACATAGGCAGAACAGTCTGACATAAATCATAGCAACATCTTTTTGCATCTGTCTGAACACACCAAAAGGGACCTAATTAAATTTAATAGCTTTTGCGTAGCAAAAGAAACCAGCGACGAAATGAGAAGACAATCTACTGACTGGGAGAAAATATTTACAAATGATATAAACTATAACAGTTCAATGTCCAAAATTCATCAACAGCTCATACAACTCAAAATCAAAAGAACAACATGAAGAAAACAATGGGCAGAAGATCTGAATATGCGTTTTTCAACAGAAGACATACAGATGGCCGACAGCACATGAAAAGATGCTCAACATTGCTAATCAGAGAAACGTAAATCAAAACCATGATGAGATATCATCTCATACCTGTCAGAATGGCTATCAAAAAGACCCCAAATGAGAAATGTTGAACATGTGGAGAAACAAGAACCCTTATACACTAGTCAAAATATAAGCGGGTACAGCCACTGTGGAAAAAAGTTTGGAGATCTCTCAATCCAGCAATTCCACTTCTGGGTATATATCCCAGAAAAAACGGAAACACTAAATCATATAGATACATGCACCCTAATGTTCTTAGCAGTATTATTTATAATAGCCAAGATATGGAAGCAACCTAAGTGTTCCTCAACAGATGAATGTGTAAAGGGGTGCGTGTGTATGTATAATGGAATACCTCACAGCCATAAAAGTTAAATACCACCATTGGCAGCAACATGGATGGACCTAGAGAATATGCCTAATGAAATGAATTAGCCCCATGATCAATCTAAAAGATTAGTGAGTACAACAAAAAGAAGACAGATATAGGAAGTAGTGTTTACCAGTGGGGAGAAGGAAGCGGGAGAGGCAGGGTAGGGGATTAGGGGTACACAAGGCGTATATAAGCTATAAGGATGTATTGTACACCACAAAGAATATAGCCAAAGTTTTATGATAAGTATAAATGGAATACAATTTTTCAAAATTGTGAATCACTGTTATATACGTTTTATACATTATACATTTATACATCAATGACTAATGTTAGGTTTATACCTTATTGTAAATCAACTGCACCTCAATGAAGTTTATACATTATTGTAAATCAACTGTGCCTCAAAAGAAAATGCAAAATAAATGACAAAATGAACTTGATACTCAAATCTAATAAAGGCATTATAAAGGAAAATTACAGGTGACTCTCAGGCAGGAACTTTTATCTAAAAATCCTAAACAGGAGTTCCTGTCATAGCTGAGTGGTTAACAAACCCGACTAGTATCCATGAGGATGTGGGTTCGATCCCTGGCCTCGCTGAGCGGGTTAAGGATCCGGTGTTGCCGTGAGCTGTGGTGTAGGTCACAGACGCGGCTTGGATCCCCAGTTGCTGTGGCTCTGGCATAGGCTGGTGGCTACAGCTCCAACTGGACCTGTAGCCCGGGAACCTCCATATATGGTGGGTGTGGCCCTATAAAGACAAAAAAAATAAAAATAAAAATCCTAAACAATTTTTGCAACTTGGATCCAACTAATATATAAAAATGTATCATGACTAAATTGGGTTTACTCTAGGAATGCTGTAGTTATTTAATATAGGGGGAGGTGTGTGGGGGGAGTCAAGCAGATTAATTCACCACAGTAATAGAATAATGATCATTTCAATTGATGCTCCCCAAAAGCATTTGATGAAATTCAAATTTAAAAATTCTAACACAAGTGGAATATAATAGGACTTCCTAAATCTGATAAATATCTGAATATTTTTAAAAATCTAACAAAAATACTCAATGGTAAAATGTTGAAAGCTTTCCTCTTTGAGACTGAGAACAAGACAAGAATGCTACTTTCATTTCTAATCATGTTTATTTTGGGTGAAGAACCTAAGCAGTGCAATAATGTAAGAGAATCAGGAGTTCCCGTCGTGGCACAGTGGTTAACGAATCTGACTAGGAACCATGAGGTTGCAGGTTCGGTCCCTGCCCTTGCTCAGTGGGTTAACGACCTGGCGTTGCCGTGAGCTGTGGTGTAGGTTGCAGACGCGGCTCAGACCCTGCGTTGCTGTGGCTCTGGCGTAGGCTGGTGGCTACAGCTCCGATTCGACCCCTAGCCTGGGAACCTCCATATGCCGCGGGAGCGGCCCAAGAAATAGCAAAAAAAAATAAGAAACTTTCTTTTAAAAAAAAAATAAATAATGTAAGAGAATCAAAGCATGAAAATTACAGAAACTAGAATGGAATAAAATTTACATATATTATGTACACATATAATCCAAAGTAATCTTTAAACGAGTTATCTTTAGACTAAGCATATAAAAGTTGTTGGATACAATAGAAGGTAAATATATAAAATTTGTTGCTGATAAATACACAATTTTAAAAGATAACACTTGCAATAACATAACAAAAATACCAAGTACCAAGGAACAAATCTAACAAAATATCTGTACAATGACAGATTATTACTACTGAGAGTAAAGATCTAAACAAGTAGAAGGAAGCATATTTATGCATTGAATATTTTAGGGTGTTCATTCATTCATAAATGAACGGATTCAACACAATTCCACTGTGAAACTTGGAAAGTTGATTCTAACACATGAAGGTGAAAACAGAATGTCATGAAACAGCCAAGCATCTTTTGAAGAGAAGGTAAAAGGAAGTGTCCTTGGATATAAAAATTTGAAACCTTAGCTATCATAGCAGTATGGGATTGGTGCAAGGATAAATAGAAAAGTAGAACAGAACCCCAGGTAGCACTCCAAAGAAGTGGGAAAAGGATACTAGTGATAAAGGATGCTGAGATAGTCGTGTATTTATGCAGGAAAAGAACTTGATCTTTTGCTAATATTATACACAAGTATCAGTTGCAGGACTTTTGTGGATCTAAATGTGAAAGGCAAAGCAGTCAAGCTTTTAGAAGTCTAGCTTCATGATTTGGGCAAAGGGAACGATTTTTAAACAGTGCACAAAAAATTCCCAAGCATCAAGACTGATAAATTTTACTACATTAAAACAAAGAGCTGGAGTTCCCTGGTGGTTCAGCAAGTTAAAGATCCTCATTGTCACTGCTGTAGCTCTGGTTACTGCTATGGCGCAAGTTCAATCCCTGGCCCAAGAACTTTCATGTGCTGCAGGCATGGCCAAATAAATTAGTTAATTAAATCAAGCTAAGAGCTTCTGTTCATCAAAAGGTACTGTTACTGAACCAGGTTTGTCTTACCCAACACATAGTAAGCCAAAATGCTGAGAATACGAAGGTTTGCAGCAAGGAGGGTTTATTCGCAACGTGGCCAAGCAAGGAAAAAAAACAAATCCCAAATCCACCTCTCTGAAGGCAAGTGACTCAGCGTATTTATAGGGTAAAGAGTAACAAAACAGGGCAGTCTGAAGCATGGGAAGTGTGGGGAAAGGTGAATAGAAAAATGTGCAGTAGTGAAAGCCAAACTTCATGTGCTATCTTTTAGATGTCAAATCTAAAAAGGATACAAATGAACTTATTTGCAGAACAGAAACAGACTCACAGACTTCGAAAACAAATTTATGGTTACCAAAGGGGACAGGTGGGGGGAGGGATGAACTGAGGGTTTGGGACTGGCATATACACACTGAGGTATATGGAATGATTGGCCAATGGGGACCTGCTGTAGAGCACAGGGAACTCTACCCAATATTCTGTGATAATCTATGTAGGAAAAGAATCCAAAAGGGAATGGATGTGTTCACATGTATAACTGAATCCCTTTATTGTACAGCAGAAATTATCACAACATTATAAATCAATTCTACTTTAATAAAACTTTAAAAAATGAAAAAAAAATGCAGTATTTGTCATTCTACACAGGCATTAACTAAGCTACAGCCCTCTGCACATTCAAAAGGTCACTCCAGCATGCCCACTTAGAGGGTCAGTGGTCCTCTCCAGGATTAACCAGCTAAGTTTGAACTAGATGCAGCTGAGACTCCAAGTTCCTGGACAATAACTCAGACGAGCATCTTATTGTATAGGCTACATGCTGCTTGGAGGACATGCAAGTCTTAAAACTAGCTTGACTAGAGAAGACAGGTGAAAACAGATTTGACCCACTGTCTTAGTACCACCTATCTTTTGCTCAGTCCTCAATATTGAGGAAAGAGGGGCAACTGCTCTGGACATAGGGGCATAGACCTAGCAGGACTTGAGGAATGGAACTATTTAGCACTCATTTGAAAATATTCTCTTGTTCCCAGTTTCAAGTTCACGTTTTGATTCCAATAAATAAATACCACCTTTGTGCCAGCTGTCAAGGCATTCTTAGGCCCAAGATTGGTAATTGAAACTGCAGACAAAGATGAACCCTGAGGGGGCACAGAGAATGCAGGACATATTGTTAAACTTTGCATGATCCAGCCAGGGATCAGCATTTTTACCTATTTATATATTGGAGTATGTCCACCACAATGTTAGCTGAAACACTTAGGTGTTAAATATGGAAGGGATGTCATTTCCCCAGTCTAGCTATGGTTTCTACAATATCCTGACCAAGTAGGACCTTGACACAATACCTACCAGGATTATTGTTTTATTTAAGGACCCAAGGAGAGAACCAAATTTCTGCTTAGTGAAGAAAAAATAGGGGACAGGCAATTCTATTGATTAGGCTAACCCAATATGTTACATCGGAAGTCACAGTCAAGTAAGGAATGGCCACCAAATTAATGAAAGTCACAATCAAGGGGGTTCCATGATCAAATACAGAGAAAGGTTTTGGATGACATCTCCCACAGCTAGAGAGATTACTTGCTCTTGCCAAAATGTGAGAAATCCTAGTTATGGGGTTGTCCTTCCAAACATGGGGAGTTAGAAACAAAGCTTCACAGAAGAAACTGTTCTGGTAGCCAAGTAAGTTATTCGAATTGCCTTCTGGGGAAATTTACTTTACCAAAGCAAACATTGCATCAGTTCCACTTACCTTAGTTTCTTTCTCATGGCTCCTTTCTGAAAAGCAGCTTAGTATTTCTTAGATGCTCACTTGCCCTTTTGGACAAGTTAGTTTTGGGGTTCTGGAACCAGCCCAACATTTGGATGCTCTCAGGCATGGTTTTTCTGCAGCATGGATTTCATTTTCCATCGTGTTCCTCATAAGGTCAGGTTCAACAGGATGGAGCTGGTCTTTTGGGTGTTTATCTTTCCATGACTTCATACTAGAGGTTCACTGTCTCTTGCTTTAAGAGCTTCTGACAGGGGTTTTTCTATGAGTCCATAGTTGGCAATCCCAATGTAGTAGAATCCAGCCGCAATCCAGAAAAAAACAAAAAACAAAACAAAACAAAAAAAAAAACCACAATTTTTTTCTCTGTAGTGAAACTACAACACTGGTTAGAGCTTCCCTTCCCTCAGGGAGCTAGTCTCTGTCCTTGAGGGAGTTAAAAATCCAAATAGTCTTCTTGGACACCTTGAAGCCTCCTTCAGCCAAAAGTTCTGAGTCAAACCATATATTGGTCAGAGGTGTCCTTTGTTCCACTGGTGATCAGAGTATCATCTACCTACATATGGACCACACCTCCCTTGCCTGGTTCAGGGCCCCTCAAATATTTTACTAGGAGTTCTTGGCATGGCACAATGGGTTAAGAATCTGACTGCAGTGGCTTGGGTCACTGCAGAGGTGCAGGTTTGATCCCCATCCAGTGCAGTGAGTTAAGGCACCCAGCATGCATCTCTGATTCAGTCCCTGGCCTGGGAACCTCCATATGCTGTGGGTGCAGCCATTAAAAAAAAAAATCTGGGAGTTCCCGTCGTGGCTCAGTGGTTAACGAATCCGACTAGGAACCATGAGGTTGCGGGTTTGATCCCTGACCTTGCTCAGTGCGTTAAGGATCCGGCGTTGCCGTGAGCTGTGGTCGCAGCTGTAGGTCGCAGACACGGCTCGGATTCCGAGTTGCTGTGGTTCTGGTGTAGGCCGACAGCTACAGCTCCAATTCGACCCCTATCCTGGGAACCTCCATATGTCATGGGAGTGGCTCTAGAAAAGGCAAAAAAAAAAAGACGAAAAAAAAAAATCTGCCGGAGTTCCCATTGTGGCTCATTGGGGTAAGAACCTGACATAGTGTTCATGTTCCATCACTCAGTGGGTTAAGGATCTAGCATTGCCACGAGCTGAGGCACAGGTCACAGATTGGAGTTGGATCCTGTGTTGCTATGGTTGTGGTGTAGGCTTCAGCTGCAGCTCCAATTCAACCCTTAGCTGGAGAACTTCCATATGCTGCAGGTGCGGCCATAAAAAGAAAAAAAAAAATCTTTTGCCAGGATTTCTCAAATATTGTGGGGAAACATTTAAATCCCTGAGGCAGTACTGGTCTGCAGTACTGTTTAATCAGTATCTAGACATTCACACTCAAAAGTAATAGCTTTTTGGATTCAAAACTCAAGAGTACACAAAAAAGACATCAAATCCAATATGGTAAACCAACAAAAATCTCAGGACAGAGTCATGAGCAGAGTGCATGGATTAGGGACTACTGAATGAATATCTTATCTTCTACTATTGGAACAATTGTTCGTAAGTCGTGTACAAACCCTCTTAAGGCAGTGCTTCACCTCTCTAAGCTCAGCCATGTTTGCTATTCCCAGCCTCCACCTGCCCCTATCACCTGCCCATACCACCTTCCCATACCTCACTTACTATAGTATTTCTTTCAGAATGGTTGCCAGCTCTTCTTTTTGAGTTTGGAGCAATAGAGCCTGCCCCGTTAGTACTTGAATGTCCATTTTGTTCAAGTGCAAAGGTAACCCTGGCATTGAATTTAGTTGGTAATTCTCTTTTTTTCTTTTTTGTCTTTTCTGGGGCCACATCTGTGGCATATGGAGGTTCCCAGGCTAGGGATCTAATTGGAGCTGTAGCCACCAGCCTACACCAGAGCCACAGCAACTCGGGATCTGAGCCGTGTCTGCGACCTACACCACAGCTCACAGCAATGCCAGATTCTTAACCCACTGAGCAAGGCTAGTGATCGAATCCGCCACCTCATCATTCCTAGTCGGATTCATTAACCATTGAGCCATGACGGGAACTCTGAATTTAGTTAGAATTCTCAATCCAGAAAGGGAATGAGGCATCATATAGAAGGATATGCTTCCTATGGGTTTTCACTATCTGACAGTCTAGCAGCTGGACAAAAGGGTTTTTTCCAGGTCTCTCCAGACACTCTAGTTACTAACACCATCTCAAAGTTTAGAAAGCCAGGCATCTAAAACCTAGTAAATGGCCCCCATATCGACCAGAAAATCTGAAAGTTGATTTCCCACTGTTTAGAGGAGTCCCTGGGCCCTGTCCTAAGAATGACTGAGAGGTCACTGTCATGCTTCACTCAGACATCTGATGTACCACTTGTTTACCTTCAAGAGTCTTACTCGGGACAGTCTCTTTTCCAGCATTCCTCTGTTTTTAATATGTACTTTGGTGGGTCCCACTATCCAGCTCTATTAGAGGGGAAGTTTAGGGCTTGGGGCCTCCTACCTTTGGCTGAACCCCTAATGGGGGTCCTTGATTTGGTCTGGCTTTTCCTTGTGTTGAGGAAGCCACCAGCAGAGAGGCTTATTGTTCTGTTCTTCTGTTCTTTCCTTTTATCCTGAACATGGTCCTTGCCATTAAAAACTTTTTTATTTCTTTTTCAGCCACACCTGCAACATAGGGAAGTTCCTGGGCCAGAGACAGAATCCGAGCCAGAGCTGCAACCTACACCAAAGCTACAGCAACATCAGATCCTATACCACTGCACCAGGCTGAGGACTGAATCAGTGCCTCCACAGAGACAAGCCTGATCATGAATCCACTGCACTACAGTGGGAACTCCCCTCCCATTAGAAACTTTGAAGGCAATTTCAACAAGTTGAGATAGAGGCATTCTTAAAGCCCCCTTGACCTTTTGCATTTTCTTCTGTGTATGGGGGTGGGGAGTGCTCTGACCAATAAAAGTCATAAACCATCTTTAAATTCTCTGGGGCCTCAGTGTCTATAACTGTATATAGCCTATAGGCTTTAAGACCCTGTATAGAAATTCTTAAGGATCCTAATTCTGTTTTACTACCTATACTTTATTAAAACTTCTGTTTTTGTGTCCTTCCCACTTCCAAGAGAATGCAATCTCAATTATGCTTAAGTTTTGGCATATTCCCAGCATTACATCCCCATTAAGATATGCTTTGGTATAGCTACACTGCAGCAGCCCATACTGGGTTGCCAGGGGTTTTGGTATATAAAGCTGATCTGCTTCCTCCCTAGCTTTATCCAGGACCATTCTACATTCTTCTGAAGTGAGGAGGGTATTCATGAATTCTGAACATATGCCCAGATTGGGTTATAGGTTGCAAAAATCAATGAAAAAAAATGTTTTCCATTCTCTGTGGGTCATCTGTTTAAATCATCATATTGTACTTCTAATTATTTAAATCCAAAGTTGAAAAAGGGAAGGACTGGAGCTCACCTTCTCTCATGAAAACAATGAAATCATAACCAACTGCTGGACAACCTTCAACCAAATAGACTGGAAACTATCAAAAAAGATATCCTACTCCAAAAAACAAAGAGGAAGCCACATCCAGACGATAGCTGGGACAACTATGCAATATAAGAAACCCCATACCCACTCCATGGGAATCCCACAGACTGGAAAGTAAGTGTATTGCAGAGATTCACCCACAGGGGTGAGAGTTCCAAGCCCCACATCAGGTTCCCACACCTAAGGATCTGGCATTGGGAGGAGGAGCCCCTGTAGCATGTAGCATTGAGGGCCAGTGGGGCTTAGACAGAGGAGCTCCATGGGACTTGGGGATATGGAGACTCCACTCTTGAAAGGCGCATGCAGGCTTTGAGTGCATTGGGTCCCAGGGAAAAGCAGAGACTCCACAGGAATTTGAGTCAAACCAGACCTGCCAGCAGTTCTTAAAGGATCTCCTGAGAAAACGGAGTGAACGTGGCTCGTTGTGGGGGGACATTGGAGGCAAAGGTCTTGGGAATAATCATCAATGTGAACTCCTCTAGAAGTGGCCATTTTGGGAAAATATGGCTCCACCCATCAGGGCTGAGAAGCTGCAGGCCAAGCAACAAACTGGGTAGGAGCATAACCCTACCCATCAGCAAACAGGCTGCCTAAAGACCTCCAGGTGCACAGCCACTTATAATCACACCCAGAGACAAAGCACCACTCACCAGGGGATAAGAACCAGCTCCACCTACCTACCAGTGGGCAGGCACCAGTCCCTCCCATCAGGAAGCCTGCAGTAATCCCCCATACCAACCTCAGCCACAATGGGGGCAGACATAATAAGCAAGAGAGGCTACAACCCTTTTATCTGCAAAAAGGAGACCATAATAAACATCTATACAAAATGAAAAGGCAGAGAATTATGAGTCAGATAAAAGACCGAGGCAGGGGGGACAGAAAACATCTAAGTGAACTGGAGATTACCAACCTCCATGAAAGACTTGAGACTAATGATAATGAAGATGATTCAAGATCTTGGAAATAAACTGGAGGCAAAGATCGATGAATTACAAGAAACATCAAGCAAAGAAATAGAAGATTTAAGGATTAAGCAAGCAGAGATGCAAAATACAATAACTGAAATGAAAAAATTCACTAGAAGGAGCCAATAGCAGAATACAGGAGGCAGAAGAAGGAAAAAGCAAGGTGGAAGACAGACTGGTGGAAATCAGCCACCTCTAATCATGCTCAGAACAGAAAAGAAAAAAAAAGATTGAAAAGAAAAGATGACAGGCCAAGACAACTCTGGGACAATGTTAAACTCACCAACATTGGTATTATATCGGTGCCATAAGGAGAAGAGAGAGAGAAAGGGCCAGAGAAAATATTTGAAAAGATAATAGCTGAAAATTTCCCTAACATGGGGAAGGAATCACTCACTCAAATCCAGGAAGTACAACACATACAACATAGAATAAACCCAAGGAGGAACACTCTGAGATACATATTAATCAAACTGACCAAAATTAAAGACAAAAAGAAAATACTGGAAGTAGCTAAGGAAAAGAAACAAATAACATACAAGGAAACTTGATAAGGTTATCAGCTGATTTTTCAACAGAAACCCTGCAGGCCAGAAGAGAGTGGCATGATATACTTAAGTGATGAAAGGAAAAAACCTCCAACCAAGATTACTCTACCCAGCAAGGCTCTCATTCAGATTTGAAAGAGAAGTCAAAAGCTTTATAGACAAGCAAAAGCTAAGCGAATTCAGCAACACTAAACCAGATTTACAACAAATACTATAGGAACCTCACTAGTTGGAAATGAAAAGGCCATAACTAGAAACAAAAATATTACAAATGACAAGGCTCACCCAATAAATGCATACATATAGAAAAGTAGGAAATCCTCCATTCACAAATATGCTATCAAATCATGAGGAGGGTATCATGAGGAGGGTACAAATGCAGGATTCCATAGATGCATTTGTAATTAAGCCACTAACAACTTAAAACAATCTTGTATACATGTAAACTCCTATATCAAAACATCATAGTAACTGCAAACCAAAAACCTACATCAGGAGGGTACAAATGCAGGATTCCATAGATGCATTTGTAATTAAGCCACTAACAACTTAAAACAATCTTGTATACATGTAAACTCCTATATCAAAACATCATGGTAACTGCAAACCAAAAACCTACAACAGATACACACACAAACACACACAAAAAAAGAAAAAGCAATCCAAACACAACACTAAAGATAGTCAACAAACCACAAGAGAAGAGAACAAGAGAAGGGAAGGAAAAAAAGACCACCAACAACAAATGCAAAACCATTAATAAAATATCAATAAGAACATACACATCAATAATTACCTTAAATGTAAATGGACTAAATGCCCGAACCAAAAAACATAGACTGACTCAATGGATACAAAAACAAGACCCATATATCCTGTCTTCAAGAGACCCACTTCTGTTCTACAGAAACATACAAACTGATAGTGAAAAGATGGAAGAAAATATTCCATGCAAACAGAAGTCAAAGGGAGCTGGAGTAGCAATACTCATATCAGACAAAATAGACCTAAAAGTAAATAATATTAAGAAGAAAAAGGACATTACATAAGAAACAAATGATCAATCCAAGAAAAAGATATAACAATTATAAATATATATGCACCCAACATAGGATCATCCCAGTATATGAGGCAACTGCCAACAACCTTAAAAGGAGAAATTGACAACAACACAATAGCAGGGGGTCTGTGACATCCCACTTATAGCAATTGACAGATCATCCAAACAGAAAATCAACAAGGAAACACAGCCCTTAAATGATGCATTAGGCCAGATGGGCTTAATGGATATTTATAGAATATTCCATCCAAAAGCAGCAGAATATGCATTCTTCTCAAGTGCACATGGAACATTCTCTAGGATAGATCATGTTCAGGACCACAAATCAAGCCTTGGTAAATTTATGAAAACTGAAATCAGGAGTTCCTCTCATGGCTCAGTGGTTAACAAATCCAACTAGGAACCATGAGGTTGAGGGTTCAATCCCTGGCCTTGCTCAGTGGGTTAAGGATCCAGTGTTGCTATGAGCTGTGGTGTAGGTTGGATCCTGCATTGCTGTGGCTCTGGTGTAGCCCAGTAGCTACAACTCAGAATGGACTCCTAGCCTGGGAACCTCCAAAAAAAAAAAAAGAAAAAAAGAAAGAAAGAAAAAGAAAACTGGAATCATATCAAGCATCTTTTCTGACCACAGTACTATAAGACTAGAAATCAACAACACAAAAAAACTGCAAAAAAAAAAAAAATACCAACATGTGGAGACTAAATAACATGCTGCTAGAACAACCAATGGACTGGTGAAGAAATCAAAGAGGAAATTAAAAAATACCTAGAAGCAAATGACAACAAAGACACAATTCAAAACATATGGGATGCGGCAAAAGTAGTTCTAAGAGGGAAGTTTATAGCAAATCAAACCCTACCTCAGGAAACAAGAAAAATCTAAAATAAAAAACCTATCTTGGGGTTCCCATCATGGCTCAGTGGTTAACAAATCCAACTAAGAACCATGAGGTTGCGGGTTCAATCCCTGGCCTTGCTCAGTGGGTTAAGGATACAGTGTTGCTGTGAGCTGTGGTGTAGGTTGCAGACGCTGCTCGGATTTCGTGTTGCTGTGGCTCTGATTCGACCCCTAGCCTGGGAATCTCCATATGCTGTGGAAGCAGCCCAAGAAATGGCAAAAAGACAAAAAAACCAAAAAACAAAAACAAAAAAACCCTATCTTTACACCTAAAAGCAACTAAAGAAAGAACAGACAAAACCCAAGTTAGCAGCAGAAAAGAAATCATAAAGATCAGAGCAGAAATAAATCAAATAGAAATGAAGAAAACCATAGAAAATATCATGAAACTAAAACCTGGTTCTTTAAAAAGATGAACAAAATTGATAAACCCTTAGCCAGACTCATCAAGATAAAAAGAGAGAGGACTCAAATCAATAAAATTAGAAATGAAAAAGAAATTACAACAGACAGCACAGAAATACAAAGGATCATAAGAGACTACTACAAGCAACTGTACACAATAAAATGGACAACCTAGAAGAAATGGATACATTCTTAGAAAAGTACAATCTTCCAAGACTAAACCAAGTTGAAATAGAAAAAAGAATGGACCAATCACAAGTACTGAAATTGAAACTGTGATTAAAATACTTCTTAAGGAGTTCCCGTCGTGGCGCAGTGGTTAACGAATCTGACTAGGAACCATGAGGTTGAGGGTTCAGTCCCTGCCCTTGCTCAGTGGGTTAACGATCTGGCGTTGCCGTGAGCTGTGGTGTAGGTTGCAGACACGGCTCGGATCATGCGTTGCTGTGGCTCTGGTGTAGGCCGGTGGCTACAGCTCCGATTAGACCCCTAGCCTGGGAACCTCCATATGCCGCAGAAGCGGCCCAAAGAAATAGCAAAAAGACCAAAAAAAAAAAAAATATATATATATATATACTTCTTAAAAC
Organism: Sus scrofa; assembly: GCF_054392235.1. Taxonomy (NCBI): domain Eukaryota; kingdom Metazoa; phylum Chordata; class Mammalia; order Artiodactyla; family Suidae; genus Sus; species Sus scrofa. The sequence goes on along the minus strand of NC_139383.1, from coordinate 145,956,192 downwards.
AAAAACCCAGGACCACATAGCTTCACAGGTGAATTTTATCAAACATTTAGAGAAGCGTTAACACCTATTTTTTCTGAAAATATTCCCAAAAAACTGCAGAAGAAGGAATACTCCCAAATTCATTCTATGAGGCCAAAAACAAAGATACCACAAAAAAAGAAAATCACAAGCCAATATCATTGGGGAAAGAGAAAGAAAGAAAGAAGGAAAGAAAGAAGAAAGAAAGAAGGAAAGAAAGAAGGAAAGAAAGAAAGGAATAAAGAAAGAAAATAGATGCAGAAATCCTCAACAAAATACTATTGAACTGAACCCAGCAATACATTAAAAAGATCATACAGCATGATCAAGTGGGACTTATCCCAGAGATGCAAGGATTTTTCAATATCTGTAAATCAATCAGTGTGATACACCACATTAACGAACTAAAGAATAAAAACCAGATGATCCTCTCAATAGTTGCAGAAAGAGCTTTTGACAAAATTCAACACTCATTTCTGATAAAACCCTCCAGATAGTGGGCAGAGGGAACATACCTCAACATAATAAAGACCATATATGACAAACCCACAACTAACATCATTCCCAATGGTGAAAAGCTGAAAGAATTCCTGCTAAGATCAGGAACAAGACAAGGATGTTGGCTCTCGCCACTACTATTCAACATAGTCTTGGAAGTCCTATCCACAGCAATCAAAGAAGAAATAAAATGAATCCAAATTGCAAAGGAAGAAGTAAAACTATCACTGTTTGCAGACCATATGATGCTACACCTAGAAAATCCTAAAGATGCTACTAGAAAACTGTTAGAGCTCATCAATGAATGTAGTAAAGTTGAAGAATACAAAATTAATACACAGAAATTGTATTTCTATATACTAACTATGAAAGATCAGAAATTAGGTAAACAATTCCATTTACCATTGTATCAATAAAAATACAATACCTAGGAATAAATCTACTTAAAGAGACAAAAGACCTGTACTCTGAAAACTATGACACTGATGAAAGAAATCAAAGATGACACAAACGGATGAAAATATATATCATGCTCATAGACTGGAAGAATCAATATTGTTAAAATAACTATACTACCCAAGGCAATCTATAGACTCAATGCAATCCTTAACAAATTACCAATAGCATTTTTCACAGAGCTAGAACAAAATGTTTTAATTGTATGAAAGCACAAAAGACCCAGAATAGCCAAAGCAATCCTGAGAAAGAAAAATAGAGCTGGAGGAATCATACTCCCTGACTTCAGGCTATACTACAAAGCTAAAGTCATCAAAACAAGTATGGTACTGGCACAAAACCAGAAATATGGATCAGTGGAACAGGATAGAAAGCCTAGAATTAAACCCACACACCCCTAGGTCAACTAATCTATGACAAAGGAGGCAAGGATGTACAATGGAGAAAAGACAGTCCCTTCAAGAAATGGTGCTGGGAAAACTGTATGGCTACATGTAAAAGAATGAAATTGGAACCCTCCCTAACACCATATTCAAAAATAAACTCAAAATGGATTAAAGACCTAAATATAAGACTGGATACTATAAAAATGATAGAGGAAATCATAGGCTGAACACTCTTTGACATAAACCACAGCAATATCTTTTCAGTTCTTTCTCCTAGAGTAATGAAAATAAAAAGAAAATTAAACAAATGCAACCTAATTAATCTTAAAAGTTTTGCACAGAAAAGGAAACCCTAAACAAATCAAAAAACAACCCACAGAATGAGAGAAAATATTTCCAAATGAAGTGACTGACAAGGGATTAATCTCCAAAATATACAAACACCTCCTGCAGCGCAATACCAAAAAAAATAAATAAATAAAAAATAAATTCAAAAAAATGGTCAGAAGATCCAAACAGATAATTCTCCAAAGACCTACAGATGGCCAAAAAACACATGAAAAGATGTTCAACATTACTAATTATTAGGGAAATGCAAATCAAAACTACTATGAGGTGCCACCTTCCATGCCAGAATGGCCATCATCAAAAAGTCTGCAAATAGATGCTGAAGAGGTGTGGAGAAAAGGGAACCCTCTTATACTGTTGGTGGGATTGCAAATTGGTGCAACCACTATGGAAAACAGTATGGAGATTCCTCGGAAAACTAAAAATAGAATTATCATATGATTCAGCAATCCCACTTCTGGGCATCTATCCAGAGAAAACCATGACTTGAAAACTTACATGTACCCCAATGTTCACTGCAGGACTGTATACAATAGCCTAAACATGGAAGCGACATAGATGTCCACTGACAGAGGAGTGTATCAAGAAGATGTGGCACATATACACAATGGAATATTACTTAGCCATAAAAAGAATGAAATGATGACTTTGCAGCAACATGGATGGACCTAGAAGATATCATTCTAAGTCAAGTTAGTCCGACAATGAGACATAAACAACATATGCCATCACTTTAATGTGAAATCTAAAAAAGGATACAATGAACCTATTTGCAGACCAGAAACAGACTCACAGACTTTGAAAAACTTATGGTTACCAAAGGAGACAGGTTGGGGGACAAGGGATGGACTGGGAATCTGGAATGGAGATATTCTAAAATTATGTTGTTACGATGGTTGTACAACTATAAATATAATAAAATTCATTGAATTAAAAAAAAGAAATGCAAAAAAATGATAAAGTAACATATTTTCCATTTCCTCTGATACTTCTGTTGTAAATAAAATACACATCAAAAAATGTGATGCTAATAGAATACATTTGGCCTATAACATTAAAAAATCAAGTAAGCCCCATTTCAAAAAAAAAAGTACATTCATACAGTTGAACTATTTTTACCTTTCATCTCCAGAATGTTTCTGTCTCCCAAACTAAGATTCCATATATCCATTAATCAACTACTGTCATTCCCCTCCCCCACAGCCCCTGGTAACCATCATTCTACACTTTCTCTATGAATTTAAACTCTATATGTATTTCACCTAACTAGAACCATATAATATGTTTTTCTGTACTGAAGAACATTTAGCACCTTGGCTTCAGCATTCATCCATGTTGCAGCATGTCAGAATTTCTTTCCATTTATTAAAGGCTGAATAATATTCCAGTATTAATACCTACATACATACCAGGATAATAGTTACAGCTCTATTCTAGCCACTGAAAAAGTAATTTCATTTACTTGTTAAGACACAACCTCAGTGGGGGTCAACAGAGCTAACAATCTGCCCCCATTCACCCCATGCCACAGCTTTCTGCTGGATTTGGTACAGATAGGTCCTAGGAAAAGACTCCATCTAGGGACGTAGAGGAGTCCTGAGGATGTGGAGTGTTTCAAGTGGGACAGTATCTAGGAAAGCTCCCACATTAAAACAAACAAAAAAATCTTCAGTGCCCACAAGAGGTAACTGTTTCACCTATACTCATAGAGATAGAGAAAGCTAAGTATATTGAAAAGGCAGAAGAGCCACTCTCAACTGCATAAGCAAGAGAAAACTGAAAAGGCTTCCAGACACTGCGTTAAAAATGTTGGTAATAAAAATGCCAACTGAATTAAAACAGAGTATAGAAATAAACAAAGACCATTTTAACAAGGAACTAGAAATTATGAAGTAGGCCCAATCAAAAATAGATAATTCAATTTGAGATAAAAAGCCATCTAGAAGCCATGAATAGCTGACTAAATGATATAAAAGAATATATGAGTGATTAGGAAGATAGTAAAACGGAAATTGCCTAATCAGAACATCAGACAGGCAAATGAGAAAAAACCAACATAAGAGTTTTACAGGAGAATATAAAATGTGTCAACCTACAGATAATTGGAGTTCCAGAAGAAGAGAGAAGGGGATCGACAATATATTTGAAGAAATTATGGCTTAAAACCTTTCCAAATCCAAAGAAGGAAACAAATATCCAGGTACAGGAAGCAGAGAGTTTCAAACAAAACGAACCCTATCAGACCCATACAAGACATATTATAAATAGCAAGACTTAAGGCTAGAGGATCCTAATGGCAGCAAGAGAATAGGAATCATTTGCAAGGGAAATCCAAAAAGCTATCAGCTCTTTTCTAATTACCTAATTAGACCTAATTAAACTTAAAATTTTTGTACAGTAAAGGAAGCCCTCAACAAAATGAAAAACTCCCAGAGAGGGGTCAGGCTCCCAAATCTGGTTCCATCCGGTTCTCCCACCACCCCCTCTGCAGGTCCCATAGCTCAGGAGGTGGGAGGAGTGGCAGCGGCCAGGGAGCCCAGCTTTGACAAAGCTCTTGGCGAGCTGTGGCCCACAGGCACTGGGCATGCGCCCTCCCCGCGCCAAGCTGCCCAAAAGGCAAGTCATCTCCGCCAAGGGGGCGGGGACGGAGGGGCCCAAGAGGAGATAGGCGAGGTTGTCAGCTAAACCTGCTCCTGCCAAAGTGGAAACGAAGCCAAAAAAGGTGGCAGGAAAGGATAAATCTTAAGGCAAAAAAGTGCAAACAGAAGGGAAAAGAGGACCAAAGGGAAAAAAACAGGTCGAAGTGACTAACCAAGAGACTAAAGATTTGCTTGCAGAAAACAGAGAAACTAAAAACGAGAACCCAGCCTTTGATGAAGTAGGAGAGAAAGAAGCCAAGTCTGATTAACACCACACGCCCTGTCCTGTCAGTGGTCCCTGTCTCCCTTCTTGTACAATCCAGAGGGATATTTTTATCAACTATTTTGCAAATGCAAGTTTTTTAGTAACTCTAGAAACATTTTTAAGAAGGAAGGTATCGCACCTCATCCCATTTTTTTAAGTGTAAAATGCTTTTTTAAAGAGGTGAAATCATTTGCTGGTTGTTTATTTTTTGGTACAACCAGAAAATAGTGGGATATTGAATATGGGAAGCTTTGATTGTCTTGGTTGTTAGCTTAACATTCCATAGATGGGGTAGCTTTTATATTCCATAGTACAAAGCATACTAAACAGCAATTTGGAGTCAGTTGTGCATTTAACATCTTGAATACTTTAAATTACTTCTCTTCCCAATTTGTTTTTGGTAGAACTGTTTCCTAAAGCACACCACTCCTTGATCTTGGCTCTCCTTGCCAGAATTTTGTGCACTTGGTAACATCTGTATTCATGGTAGTCCAGTTTTCCTAGTAATTTTGTTAATGTGCTGTGAAAAATTGAAAATTTGAATATATAGTGTACATTATATTAAAGAGTAAATTAGTGGGACTTATAACAACATATCAACATTTGAAAATATTGGTACTTGATATCCTGCTAAGGAAAATTTGCCTCCAAATTTTAATCTGTAAAGTCACTAGAATAACTTAAGAATCACAACTCAAGCAATATAGACTTATTCTAATAACATAAAAGACTGTTCATATACTATTTCATCCCATTTTTCTTCTCATTTACAAAATACACCTAGTTGCAAAATGGTATTGTAATTTAAGGGTACATACTCAGGCCATATTGCTCAAGAGTCTAAATGATACTGTGACCATGTGGTGATTAAAAAAAAAAAATACGATCTCTTTATTTTCATAGTTTCTTAACTAAAAGTCACCCAATTTTGGAAAATGCAGCCTATAGGGCTGCAAGGGGGAATTAAATGAACATTTCCCGATTTGAAGGGGTTTGCTTCCGGGTGGTCACAGCTCTGAAATCTTTCTAAGGGTCCTTGCTCCAGGCTCTAAGAAGCTATATCCCCAATAGCCAATTCTTAACAATTAATATAATCAGACATACGGAGACATGGACAAACAAGACCAAAAATAAATAAATAAATAAAGCAAAAACCACAGCCCCAGGCCTTTAACCCAGGTATAAAGTACCTCATAAGTAACCTTTAATATAGTCTGCCAAAAATCCCACCAAGTGGGCCTCCAACACACAAACTGATTAGGACTGAAAAGACAATCTAGGCTCAGGTATGGATTGTTTGTTTTTAAAAACCAAAGTTAACTCACCTTAAGGCATCTTCCAAACCCAGAAACCTAAAAACCATATCTCTGCTGCAAAATGAAACTAAGCACCCAAGGCCAGAGCCAACTCACTGGGAAAATCCAGGGGACAGTCCCTGGAACAGATCAGATGGTTTTCTTAGACTCATCCATAGACTCACCATATGGGCAAAGAGCTGACAGACAACAGGCAAAATGTCCATCTGGACTACCTCCTGGCGACTTGCCAAATTTTTTACTGAACCAGGTTCATCTTTCCTGATGCATAGCAAGCCAAAATGCTGAGGCACAGAGGTTCCCAACAAAGAGAGGGATTGTTAGCAAAGCCATCAAGTGAGGAAACAGGAAAACATCTCAAATCTACTTCCCCAAAGGCAAGGTGCTGGGGTATTTATGGGATAACCAATAAGGAAGCAGAGCAATCTGAAGCAGGGGGAGTTTGGGGAAAGGTGATTAGAAAAAGGTGTGATAATTATCCATTCTGCCCACGTGTAACTAAGCTACAGGCATCTACACGTGCAAAAGGTCACCAAGCAGACACTACAAACAGGCCATGCCCATTTGGAGGGTGGCTGGCCCCATCCAGTCTTAACTAGCTAAGCTAGAACTAGATGCAGCAGAGACTCCAAGTTCCTAGAAAATAATGCAGGCAAACATCTTACTTAGGCTAAGTGCTTCTTGGAGGACATGCAAGTCTTTAAAATTACCTTGATTAGCGAAGGCAGGTGAAATGGATTTGACCCACGATTTCAGTATCTTTAAGGCAGAGACTGGGAGAAGATATGTGAAGTATATTTTTGCTGATAAAAGACTCCCATCCAGAATACGTAATGACTGCCTGTAATAAATTCATGTGAAAAGATCCGAAATGATACAATTAAAGAATCAGCAGGAAACTAGACAAAACAGGATATCTAAATTGGCATACATTTTTGAAAAGATACTAAACCTCATTACTGATTAGGAAGTCCAAATTAAAATCACATTGAGCTCCTATCGCTGTGATTTAACACAGTCACCAGAATGGTTGAAATTAAAAAGACAGACAATACCCACTGCTGATGATGTTGCAGAAGGAAATTCTCTTATATGTTGGAAAGAATGTAAATTGAGACAATTACTTTAGAAAAAGTTTGGCATTACCTGCCACAGCTGAGCAAACATACTTTCTGACCTAGGAATTTCATCTTAGGTAAATGCTCAACAGACGCAAATGTACTTTTGTATGAAGATACACCCACAGCAATGTTTAGAGCAGCCTTATTCATCATAGCCAAAACTGGAAACAGCTCAACTTCCATCACAAATAGAATAAATCAAAAATTGTGAAATATACTAGGATATTATATAGCAATGAGACTGAATGAACCACAGCTACAAATAATGACGTGGATAAGACCTATAAATGAGGTTGACTGAAAGAAGCCATACATAAAAAATAATAGGCCATACTATTACATTTATATAAATTCAAAAGCAAGTAAAATAAACCATAATGTTTATATATGCATACTGTGGTAAAAAAACTATAGAGAGGAGTTACGCTATCAAAGTTAAGATAATGGTGGAGTTCCTGTCGTGGCACAGTGGTCAACAAATCCAACGAGGAACCATGAGGTTGTGGGTTCGATCCCTGGCCTTGCTTAATGGGTTAAGGATCCGGCATTGCCTTGAGCTGTGGTGTAGGTTGCAGATGTGGCTCCAATTGGTGTTGCTGTGGCTCTGGTGTAGGCTGGTGGCTACAGCTCCAATTAGACCCCTAGCCTGGGAATCTCTATGTGCTGCAGGAGTGGCCCTAGAAAAGACAAAAAGACCAAAAAAAAAAAAAAAAAAAAAAGTTAGGATAATGGTTCCGTTGAAGGAGGAGGGCATGACTGGGTAGGAGCATGACCAGACACATAATTTACAGGCCCAGTGCAAAATGAAAATATAGGGTACCTTATTCACAAATTTTCAAGAATTTCAAAACTGTGAGAGCGTAGCATTCAGCCAAGTGTGGAGGTTCGCTAAGCCCAGGATCCTGACTTACACCCATGCAGCCGCCCAGGTAACATTGGCAAACAGCCCCCAGGGTGTTCCAGGGTATGATAAAGGACTTTGTTTTCTAAAGATTCAATAAACTTAACTTCTGTGTGTGTGTGCGCGTTTCTGTCCATATGATAAAGAGAATCTTTAATAGGATCAAATAAAGCAAAACGCAGAAGCCACAATTTCATTCTAATCCAGGGACCCTTGGAGACTAAAACAGATCTGACTATGTGGCAAAAATAAGCTAGTAAAAATGTTAAAAAGCGCTAGACTAGGTAGGCATTGTGAGTCTGGGTTCCTAACACGACAAGTGATTTTAGGCAAGTCACCTTTTAGAACCTTGATCTTTCAATCTGCTGAGTGTGGTCACCTCCCTAACTCACGAAGTTATGAGAATCAAATGATATCAGATATAGCACTTTAGAAAATGGTAGAACTGGAATATTCTTTTTTTTAAATTTTTTTTCCTCTTTTTTAGGGCCATACCCATGGCATATAGAAGTTTCCAGGCTAGGAGTTGAGTTGGAGCTGCAGCTGCCGGCCTACACTACAGCCACAGCAATGTGGTATCATTAACCCACTGACCAAGGCCAGGGATCAAACCTGTGTCCTCATGGATTCTAGTCGGATTGGTTACTGCTGAGCCACAACGGAATTCTTTTTTTTTTTTTTGGCTGGGCCTGTGGCATGTGGAAGTTCCCTGACCAGGATCAAAGTCACACCACAGCAGCAACCTGAGTCACTGCAATGACTATACACTGGATCCTTAACCCACTGCACCACAAGGGAACCCCAGAACTGGAATATTCTTTACCCTTTAAATCTCATGTTTAAATATCCCCCAGTGCTATCTACATATATCAAGTGATCTCAATTTAAAGGCTGCCATCTGGTGACCTTCCTCAGGTTTTTATTGGAGCTAGGACAGGTATGGTGATGTAATTTCCAGGCTCCTCTGCAATCTCATGTGCATTTGAATTCTAAGAGTGGATAGGCCATACTGAACTATAAACCTCAGTTCCCAGATGTGACCTCTCCCTCATGCAGAATCCAAAAATAGCACCCTGCTTCCCTGCCCACAGCATGCTATCACCTGCAAACCGGACCTCATCGCCAAAAGCACCCAATTCCACCTGCCAGACTAGGAGTCAGAGGGAAAGCCTACATCCTCTGAACTAAAAACTGAGTGAACTGGGGCTCACTTTCAGGAATCAAGTACAAATTGAGGTTCTGGTCCTTTGTGATAAAGTCCCACAGTCCCTATACAGTTCTTTCTCAGGCCATCTAAAGTAATTTGATCATATGGTTAGAACCCACTTGGCATTCATTCAACAATTTGGAAATCTTCATTAAGGGAGGATGAATTCTAGTTTTTTTGAAAAAGGATGAAAGTGTAAAGAAGAGGCAGTGGACTCTAGGTCTGAAACAACACCTTGAAGCATTCACTTTAAGAGACATCTTACAATAGGAGTGACTCCAGCCACTTCAACAGTTCAGCATCTGGCCCTGAGTCTATCTCCAGGTATACCTAATTGGATATAATCCTTAGTTGCTGACTTCACAAAGTGCTTTCCCAGCCCAATATTTGAAATCTAAGGAATTGATTGAAGACTTCCTAGAAAACCTAATGGGTGTGTTGACACAAATGGGAGCGTCTGGGACTCTGCTCCCATGCTGCAAAGGTGAGTGGCATCACAGAACAGAGGAAAAACCAGAGTTTGATATTTTCTTATTCCTCACCTCACTGGGTGTTTGCATGGCTTGTCCTTTCTTCCTGGAGAAGATTCTTGCAGAGAAGGATAAGAATTTTGCTGCAATCACTGTATCCACTTGCAAAGCCTTCTTACAGACAAAATGCGCTATAGTCTTCACAACACACAGGCAGAGGGGCAGGGGAAATCTTACTAGGCAAACGGAGTGCTGGAGAAGTATCGCGAGATCTGAATCCTAGTCTCACCTGCATCTCAGACTACTAACGAGGTTTGTAGGAACGCTTCCATCCCTTTAGATTAGCTTCCTCATTCTAAACTATGGACAGTACTGCCTAGCTATTTCACAGGGTGGTTTTTAGGCTCAAGTAAGATCCTGTCAAAAAAAAAAAAAAGCTATTTAATCTAATAAAATGCTAGGTCTGTATGAGTTACCTAATATTGCAGGACAGAAAATAGAGATGAAGATAAGCCATAACCCATTCACGGTTACACAGTGCAATGCAAGCATGTGGAGCCATTAACCCCTTTACCTGCCTTCCTTCTAGTGTTCTTCCCAGAACAGGTTGAATTCTTGGGGCAGTTGTTGGTGGTGTGATCCAGTTGAGGGCAGGAAGCAGACCAAGTGTTTTTACCTGTTTGACTGAGTGCCAAGTCTGTTTGTCCTCCTAATCTTACCTGAAGGAGATTCCCAAATGTCATTTAAGTCTCTCAGGGGGTGAGGTTGAAATCAGAGATAAGCATCTTTACCATCAACAAGACCAATGAAATCAAGCTCATGGCCTCAGCTGACTGCCTCACACAGGCTGCAGCACCAAGGACAGGAATGAAACATTAACTGGGGTGAAGTTTATAAGAGGGCTTAGAGAAGGAAGAAATCCCAATTTAGGTTTCCTTCACTTCAACTGGATTCTTCTGCTTTAGTGCTTTGCAAAGAGGAGGGTTCTGCAAGGAACTTTCTGGCAAACCTGGCTGGGACCAGGGGTGGGAAACTTCCTTTTGGAGTAAAACGACTGCAAAAGAAAAATGTTCCTGTCACTCAAGTAAGTTGTCTTTGTTTCTTTGCAGAGAAATATGCATGAGGCTCTCCCAGGCACCACTCAAAAGCTACTGGCATTTTTTTGGCCTCCATTGAACCACCCCCATTGCCTATATATAGCCCTGTCTTGTGTAAAGAATTTAAAAAGCATTAGAATGCAGAAATCAAAGAGACAATAAATTTAAAACCAATCTTATTGTCTGCAGCCTAAAGTGTTATTCAGATCAAAGGGGAGGGGACATCTGGCTTCTGGCTTGCTACAAAAGGCAGATCACATTACCTACCAATCACTAGATTCATCCACTCTCTCCATTTCGGGGTCTAGAGAACTGGGCTTTTTTAGCTCCCAGGGAAGCATATTGGGTGAATCAGTCAAACCTCCTGATACTTTTGAAATGAAACAAGTGCCACAGGAGCCTATTAAAAAATGTATTGGTGAGTTCAACCCTATGCCTCTCTGGTCATACGTGAGGCCTTCAAGCCTGAGGTCTTCAAGAGCTCAAAGCCACGGCCACGTTGTCATCACATGGCCTGGTCCTCTGACCACTCTTCTCCAGCCCCCTTCCGCAAAGCTAGAACTTTGGGGTTTGCAAAGCTAAGTTCATAATCGAGGATGTATATCCATGTTAGATTATTTGAAACACTTTGCTCAAATCACAGTTTAGAACCGAGTCACAGAATGTTTAGTTGAAAATGTATGTGCTTATTTTCCTCCATTTTGGTTATAAAAGCATAGATTTATCTTAGTGTACATTTTTCATAATGACAGTTTTGAAATAAAGTTCAGCTACACTAGCAACTTACTTAGTGTCTGTACAAATTCCATACACAAGTCAGTTCTAAATTAGATGAATAAGATCTCCCTTGGAGTTCCCATTGTGGCACAGTGGAAACAAATCCCACTAGTATCCATGAGGATGAAGGTTCTATCCCTGGCGTCATTCAGTGGGTTAAGGATCCGGCATTGCAGGGAGCTGTGGTATAGGTCAGCAACTGCAGCTCTGATTCAACCCCTAGCCTGGAACTTCCATAAACCACAAGCAAAAGCAAAAGCAAAACAAAACGAAACAAAACAAAACTCCCTTGTAGCGTTGATCAAGAATTTACAGTGATTTTAAGACCATCATTAGTATTCAAAACTAGGATCTGTTCACTCTGCAGTCAGTACATGGCTCTGATTTCATTTGTCATCATGAGCAAATAGCACAAATACAGGCTGTTTTTCACCCCAGATTGTTTCAGAGAAGAACAAGCAAAGAAGTGAAACCAACAGCACTGATGGCCTGAACCTAGCCAGAACACAGATTGGGACTTGAACCCACGTGCCGGGACTCAAACCCAGCCTAAACCCAAATTGGGACTTAAACCCATGGTTTTAAATTAGAAACGCTCACCCTGTGTCTGGACTCACTGAGGTTCAGGTTCTTCATGTCTCTGAGCAGAAGGAATTCATTGAGAGACAAAGTGATAGGCAAGAAACAGCTTTATTAGGATAGGAGGCTTGTGTGAGAGATGCAAGCAGGCAGGCAATGAAGCTCTGCCCCGAGGAACTGATGGGCTACAGTTTTATCCTCCAAGGGGAGTCGGGGATGGAAAAGCCTGCCTCTTCCTTTCTGGGAGTAGTAGCTCCTCCTTGGTGTCTGGTGAGGTGTGTATTCAAATCAGCAGAAGGGCAGTCCTCAAACTTTTGCCCCAGGTCTGAATCTGAATGCACGCCTCATCCCTTCCCCAACCAATAACCTGAAGCAATTCTTGCACTTCCACTAGTCAAACAAGCCTGCCTTGTTCTGATGGCTTTTTTGAGCAATTTATTTACTTACAGTGATCTCCCAATGTCCCCAAAGTTATCTGTTGTCCTTTATTGGGACTTCTAAAACTACCTGTGCCTACCCCATCCCTATGAGAAGTAAGCACCATAATTAAGAACATTTTCCAGTTACCCAGCCTCAATACCACCCTCTTTCCATTCACCTGTCCCTCACCCTCATAGTCTAGAGAGGACTGCAGAAAATGGCAATAGGAATTCTGTACTTGAGATATTGTACAAAGCTCCCAGCAAGAATTTTCTTTTTTTTCTTTTTTTCTTTTTTTTTTTTTTTTTGTCTTTTTGCCATTTCTTGGGCCGCTCCCGCGGCATATGGAGGTTCCCGGGCTAGGGGTCGAATCAGAGCTGTAGCCACCGGCCTACGCCAGAGCCACAGCAACGCGGGATCCGAGCCGCATCTGCAACCTACACCACAGCTCACGGCAACACTGGATCATTAACCCACTGAGCAAGGGCAGGGATTGAACCTGCAACCTCACGGTTCCTAGTCAGATTCGTCAACCACTGCGCCACGACGGGAACTCCAGGAATTTTCAATTACTAATATAGTTAACTCATTTTCCAATATAATAGACAAGTTTTCTATTAAAGGTTTCCCACAGATTGCTTGATATTACTCAGTCGTTTGCAGGCTTCCCTTGACCACAGTTTCCTTCTACTGATTTTGGTCCTCTCCATTAAAGCCCTTCTGGAAACTTACAAAGCAAACCAAAATTTTCTGACTTCACTTATTACCTAAGCCTTCTCTTCTCCTCATCTATCCTCCTCTACCTCAGTCTTTCTTGGCCAAGCAAAAATTAAAAAAAAAAATCACCAAGGGAATGTAAATTGGTAAAATCACTATGGAAAACAGTATGGAGGTTCCTCAGAAAACTAAATACAGAACTACCATGTGGTCCAGGAATCCCACTCCTGGGCATCTATCTGGACAAAACTATAATTCAAAAAGATACATGCACCCCTAGATTCACTTTAGCACAATAGCCAAGACATGGAAATAACCTAAATATCCATCCACAGTGGAATGGATAAAAGTAGATATGGTACATATATACAATGGAATGTTACTCAGCCATAAAAAAGAATGAAATAATGCCATTTTCAGCAACATGGATGCAACTAGAGATTATCATACTAAGCAAAGTAAGTCAGAAAAATTAAGACAAACACCATATGAAATCACTTATATGTGGAATTTAAAATATGGCACAAATGGGGAGTTCTTGTCATGGCTCAGCAGAAATGAATCTGATTAGCATCCATGAGGATGCAGGTTTGATCCCTGGCCTCGCTCAGTGGGTTAAGGATCTGGCATTGCTGTGGGCTGTGGTGTAGGTCGCAGACACAGCTTGTATGTAGCATTGCTATGGCTGCTGCACAGGCCGGCAGCTACAGCTCCAATTCAACCCCTAGCCTGGGAACCTCCCTATGCCATGGGTGTGGCCATAAAAAGACAAAAAGACAAATAAAAAATAAAAAAATAAAACATAGCACAAATGAACCTATCTACAGAATAGAAACAAACTCACAAACATAGAGAACAGACTTGTGGATGACAAGGGGAAGGGAGAGGAAGTGAGATAGACTGGGAGTTTGTGGGTTAGTAGATGCAAACTATTACATTCAAAATGGATAAGCAATGAGATCCTACTGTATATCACAGAAAACTACATCCATTCTCTTGGGATAGAATATGATGGAAGACAATATAAGAAAAGACGTGTGTGTGTGTGTGTGTGTGTGTGTGTGTGTGTGTGTGTGTATACGATTAGGTCACTTTGCAGAAGTGTAACTGGCACAACATTATAATCAACTGTAATTTTAAAAAAGAGGGAGTTTCCCGTCGTGGCGCAGTGGTTAGCGAATCCGACTAGGAACCATGAGGTTGCGGGTTCGGTCCCTGCCCTTGCTCAGTGGGTTGATGATCCGGCGTTGCCGTGAGCTGTGGTGTAGGTCACAGACGTGGCTCGGATCCTGCATTGCTGTGGCTCTGGCGTAGGCCGGTGGCTACAGCTCCGATTCGACCCCTAGCCTGGGAACCTCCATGTGCCGCAGGAGCGGCCCAAAGAAATAGCAAAAAGACAAAAATAAATAAATAAAAAAGAAGTAATTGAAGGTTGAACCATTAAAAATATACTTAAAAATATTCCACCTACAACCTTGCTATTAAAAAAAGAAAATTACTGGCATTCCCGTAGTGGCTCAGTGGAAACAAATCCAACTACAAACCATGAGGTTGCAGGTTTGATCCCTGGCCTTGCTCAGTGGTTTAAGGATCTGGTGTTGTCGTGAGCTGTGGTGTAGGTCACAGACACAGCTCAGATCCTGTGTTACTGTGGCTGTGGTATAGGCAAGCAGCTGTAGCTCTGATTGGACCCCTAGCCTGGGAACCTCCATATGCCATGGGTATGGCCCTAAAAAGACAACAACAACAACAGCAACAACAACCACAAAATTATAAAAAAATTTTTTTAAATGTTTAATCATTTGAAACATTAAAAAATCTAATGTGAAAGTTCCCGTTTGGGCTCAGCATAAATTAACACAAGGATCAGTTAGGACGTGGGTTTAGTCCCTGACCTTGTTCAGTGGGCTAAGGATCTGGCATTGCCATGAACTGTGGTGTAGGTTGTGGACATGGCTCAGATCCCTCATTGCTGTGGCTGTGGTATAGGCTGGCAGCCGTAGCTCAATTCGACCCCTAGCCTGGGAATCCATATGACATGGGCACAGCCCTAAAAAGCAAAATAAATAAAATAAAATAAAATCTAATGTGACCATGAATTTCACTTTTGTCTATTTTCTTTCTGTCTTGTTTATTTATATATGATCTTGACATGCTTTAGTCATCGAACTTGCATTGAGCATATATATATATATATATATATATATATATATATATATATAATTTTCAAGGAATTAGAGTCTGAAGGAGACAGATACAAATGGCATGAATATTATTATAAATATGTAACAGAACCTTAAGGAAGCACAAAACCATCAAAAAGAAGGGTGAACTAGCACAATGTATGCAGGGAGCTGGAAGTAGTCCTATACAGCAGAAATTGGCACAACATTGTAAATCAATTATACTTTAATAAAAAAAATAATGTTAAAAAAATCACCAAGAGATTTGGCATAATCCTAGCCTGATAGTCTTCTCAAAGAGATGTAATTCTCTTCTGTTGTTTTCCTTCATTTTTTCACTAAGTATTCCATTTTGTTGCTGGTGAAAGACTGTCATTCGTGACAGAATGTTGGGTAAGAATGAATGGGGAAGTTTTAATTTTATGTCAGGTCTCAGAGTAGGATATCTAAGAGTCTTCAGTTTCTTGAGGGAGTCAGAAATACAATTTTCACATTTAGTATTTCATTAACATTAATGGTTCTTTAATTCTCTTTTGAGTGTACTGTCCAGCTTCCCTGGAATCAAAAGCAAGCATCAGAGGTGAGATTTTAGTATTGTTCTGGTATTCAAGTTTTGACAGTGTGTCTGGAAACGCAGGAAAGAGTTGAAATATTTAATAAAATGTAGAGGGAAAGACCAGCAGGAAAGAAACTAGCCTTTCCAGCCTTGCTTCAAACAACTGGAAAGGCAATTTTTTATTGTTCAGTATCAGGGCAAGAAACCCAAATAACATATCTTCTTGTAACACCAAATTCTATTCTTCTCCCCTCTTTTGCTTACAAACTCACTCTCTCTCTGGGGCTCAGTGCCACATCCCATAAAGCTCTTTTCTGGGTGCTTTCCTGTTCTCAAAAAAGCCTGAAAATGGTAAGGTTATACAAACCCTAACTACTATCTACCAAAAGAAAAATTCAATGCTTCTCTTAATTAGGATGTCAATAACATAACATAGCCTATGGCTCTGAAAAGACCCAGAAATGCCTGCAAATAGGTTCTGTTCATTATGATATGCCTTTGAATTTATTGTGGATACAATGACACAGTGTTATCTCTTCCTCCATTAGGGAGCATAGGATTTATTTTGATAGGCATATGATTTTTCTCAGGTTTCTAAAAAGTGGACCTCTTTTTCAAACCCTGCCATCTCCCATGCCTCCAGAAAGCACATCAGTAAAGCCAAATTTGGGCAGCAGAGGGAAAAAATGAAGAGCAGAAATGAATGTCTAATAATTGAAAGCATCATGGACCCCATTATGGTTTATGGCCTTATTCTAGGGGTCGGATGAGCACACTGTAAAGAATGTGGCACTAAATTTATTAGCATGGTTATCATCTTTCAGACAAGACATAAAGCTGAGGGGACCCACTTCTTCCATCACCTGCCATCACTATAGATCCCATGGCACCTTCTACAAGAAGAGTTGAGTTATCCTGGCCCAGATCCAGATCCAACTGTCTGATGACTTATATTTCCTTTGTAGTATGCCTGGGAGACATTATAGGTTCTTCCTCTTTGAAACTCAGTCACTACCCTAAGAACAGCCAAAATGGGCTCCTGCAAAGGGATGTGGGGAAAAAAAAGACCTCTCACATCCCAGCATGTGGATCAAGTGAACAGAATCACCAGTGTGCCTAAAGTAGGAAGCTGAGCGAGGTCACTAAAGTCTTCCTGCTATGTAACAAATAGGTTCCTGATCCACCCCACCACAGCTACCTATTTACATAAAAACCCCAGACTTCAGCCTGGCCACATCAGTGCTACACAAATTCTAGTTTTGCTGAACTCCACCTCCTCACCGCCTCCTCCTCCTCAAATAAAAAGAAAAAAAAGTTTTATTTTCTTTGACTTGTCCCTGTCCTTTAGACTTAATTCCAGAACATTTCCCTGAAGGATTTAAATGAAAGCAAATCCCATGAGCAACATTGTTCAATTCATTTTGTGTCTCTGATTTCAGCTTGTTCACCTCTAAAATAGGGATCACGATTGTCCTACATTTCTTTCAAAATTAATGAGGATCAAACAAAATGATGTGTGCCAAAGTGGATTTTTAAATTTTAAAGCACTCTACACAGTCGAGTTGTTATCATATAACAATAGATATAAATTATTGTTGGACTCAGAAAATTGCACCACATGACTTTATTTTTTCTTTTTGTGGAGCTCCACTAAAATGAAAATAAAAACTGAAGAGTATGAACATACCAGGACAAAGAATAAGAAACAACAGAAATTGAGTGATTTCAGTAAATTAAAAAATTTAGGAAATGGAAGGCAGACAAGAGAGTGAACATTGACAGTACCAGAGAAGAAGCTTCAAACTGAATTAAAACTCCTAAGAGAATCAAGGCTTCAAAGCAAGATGCAGCAGAAGAGAGCTATCACAGAGAGTTGCAGGGCCAAACACAAGAAGATTTTGTCTTCTGTATGCAGGACGGCTGATCTCCGATGTCCCTCCCCAGCCAGTAGAGTCAGATATGATAGGTTAAAGATAGTCACAAATTATTTGACACTTCTTTCATCAAGAGGTAGGGACTGCTCCTTGCTTGAATCTGGTAAAGGCTAGTCTGCTTTGACCAATCAAATATGATGGGAGTGATACCGTATAGATTTTAAGGCTCAGCCTTGAGAAACTAGCAGTGTTCACATTTTTCTTACAGCATTTGCTCTTGGAACTCAACCACTCTGCTCTCAGAAGCCTAAGACCCATAAAGGGATCGCTTGAAACTAAACCTCCAGCTGGAGCCAGTATCCACTGCCAAATATCTGAGTGAATTATTTATGGAATATTTACCCCAGTTGAGCCTTCAGATGATTCCAGCCCCAAATGCGATCTGACTGCCCCAGCATGAGAAACCCCTACCCTGAGTTAAGAATGAATCAGCTGAGTTCAGTCAACTCACAGAACCATGAGGGATAATAAGTTTTAAAAGTAAGCCACTAAGTTTTAGGTGGTTTTTCCTGCAACAGAAGATAACTGGAACACCAGATTACACCAGGCAACAGCAACCTCATGTCACCTAACTTAACCATTGAAAAGGTTGATTATTTTAAGAAAATAACCTCTGAATTCAGGGCAACTAGACCATCTAAAGACTGGAATGAGCCATGGTGTTAAAAAGTGAAATAAATGGAAGTCTTGACACTAAACAAAGAACTCACTCATCCTTTTTCTCCCATCTTCACAGGAGACTAGTACTTCCAAAAAAAAGAGAGAGAGAGAGAGAGAGAGAGAGTTCCCATGTGGCTCAGTGGTAATGAACCTGACTAGTATCCATGAGGATGCAGGTTTGATCCCTGGCTTTGCTTATTGGGTTAAGGATCTGGTGTTGCTATGAGCTTTGGTGTAGGTCGCAGACATTGCTCAGATATGAAATTGCTGTGGCTGTGACGTAGGCTAGCATTTATGGCTCCAATTTGACCACTAGCCCAGGTACTTCCATATGCCATGTATGTGGCCCTAAAAAAAAAAATAATAATAATAATAATAGAGCCTTCTTTTATGAAACTGAATGTCCCCAGAAAAAAATCATTAAATACTGACATCTGGGAGTTCCCCCAATGAAAAAGTTGCCTCCACAGATACTATTTTAGAGAAAAGGATACCAATTTAATGACCCTTCCCACACAACAGATCGTCTCATCAGCTCATTAGAGTGTCACTCAAATACAACATACTGCTAAGGATCACGGACATCTTAGGAAAGCCAGAAACTAAACACACACACACACACACACACACACACACATCCCAGAGAGCCAGAGGTAAACAGAGATAACAGAAAGAACAAGAAAAAAATTGAAAAAAAAAGATGTCATATCCATGAAACAAGAATAGGATATTACTTTAAGAAAGAGAGAGAAGGACAACCAGCAAGAGAGCCTTTGGAAGGATAAACATAACACCCCAAATTTAAAATTCATAGGAAAAAATATATTTTATATGCTGCAAAACAAATTACCACAAACTTGACAGCTTGAAACAACACACATTTATTAAGTCACAGTTTCTGTGGGTCATGTGTCTGGGCACAGCTTAGCTGTATCCTCTGCTAAGGGTTTCACATGGCTACAATCAATGTATCAGCCAGAACTAAGTTCTTACCAGAAGCTTGACTGGGGAAAGATCTAATTTTAAGCTCCTTCAAATAGTTTGCAAAATGCATTACCTTGTAGCTATAGGATTCATGGCAGCTTGCCTTTTCAAAATCAACAATGAGGAGAGAGAAAGAACCTAGGAAGATGAGAGTAACACTATTATGAAATCACACTCATGTGATGATCACATGGATCTTATTCCCCTTTTCACATTCCAATGATTAGAAGAAAGAACCAGGACCCAGCCACTCTGAAGGGAAGGGCAGCATGCAAATATTGAATATCAGGAAATGGTATTCCTGGAGGAATGACTTAAAATATAGGGGCAGTGTGTGTGTGGGGGGGGGGTGGAATTCCCTGGTGGCTTAGTGGGTTAAGGACCTGGTGTCACTGCTGAGGCTTTGGTTACTGCTTGGTGTGGTTACTGGCCTAGAAACTTCTACATGCTGTGGGCACAGCCCCCCACAACAAAAATCACTGTGGCAGTCACTCACAAATCTGTTTTGCCACAGAATAGTGGTAATATTTCATTAAGGAAATCACTGAAAAAGAAAAAGTTATGGAAATAGAAGTGAAAATATAAGAAACTAAGAGGAGTGGTCTAGGATGTCTAATATATATATATTATACATAAATTAATATCTATCTAATAGTATGTCTAGAAAGAGAAACCAGAGGGAAAAAAATGTGGAGAAGAAATTTAGGAAGAAATAATACAGGAAAATATCCCAGAATGGAAGGACATGATTTTATAGATTAAGAGAATTCATTGAGTCCTTATCGAAATTAAGAAGAAACTCAACATCAAAGCACATCATTGTGAATTTTTACACACAAGGGATAAAACTTCTTTTGTTTTCCAGAAAGAAAAATTAGAATTCCATTGAACTTCTTAGAAGTGTGGCAGAACATGGAACACAGTGGAGGAATGCCTTGAAAATTCTGAGGGCTTTAAAATTCTATGCTCATAACTCAGGTGAAGAGAAACCAGAGATATTTTAAAAGGTACAAGGACTCAGACTCTTAAGTAAAGAACAACCAGTAAACACAGAAGCAGGTTAGTAGAGGGTCCTGAAAGGGAGTTCAGTGATCAAAATGGAACTAGTATATTCTATGGAATAGTTGAACACCAAAAATCAGTATCATAGACATATGAAAAACTAATGGAGTATATAAAAAAGAAAGTGGGTGAAAAAACATCAAATAATTCTAGGATCAAAAAATTGAACATGGGGTTCCTGTTGTGGCTCAGTGGTTAACAAACCCAACTAGTATCCATGAGGATGGGGTTTGATCCCTGGCCTTGTTCAGTGGGTAAGGATCTGGTGTTGCCGTGAGCTGTGGTGTAGGTTGCAGACGCAGCTCGGATCCTGTGTTGCTATGGCTGTGGCGTAGGCCAGCAGCTACAGCTCTGATTGGACCCCTAGCCGGGAACCTCCATGCACCACGGGTGCAGCCCTAAAAAGACACACACACACACAAAAGTTGAACAAATAAAAGAAATTCAGCAGTAAATAATAAATTGTCATAACAACGTGAACTGTGATTACGGATGTAAGCAAAATTTGTGATATAATTGTATTAGTCAGATAGTGTGAGCTAAGTGGAAAAATGAAATGAGCTAAGGATTCTTTCCCATAACACTTTGTTGACAGGCAATATGTAAAGTTAAAAATAAGAAACAGATATATGCATAACTGAATCACTGTGCTGTATACCTGAAACTAATACGACATTGTAAATCAACTCTATTTCAATTACAAAATGAGAAACAGAAAAGATGGATGCAATGGCAGAAAAGAACAGAGAAAAGAATTGGAAACAGTTGACCTTGAGAAATGAGACTGAGTAAAGTCAGGTAGAAGAGATGGGACAAGAGTCGTTCATTATAAGCCTTTAAAACCCATTGTTGTTGTTTTTTCCCCACCCCTGTCTTTACAAATGACTTTGACATCTATTCCAATATCCTTTTAGATCACTGCCTGTCTATAGAGCTAGAAAGCTAAACAGTTATACTTCCTAGACTCTCATGAAGTTAATAATTTGTGCTAGTTCCCAATGAGCATATTACAACACAAGGCTTGTAGGCAGAAGCAACCAACCTGAGCCAGCCACCATTCATAGACACTCATAGTTTCTATCAAGTATGGAACAGGAGTCATTGGGTTCTTGGGCAGCTGGGTTACAGTTTCTGTAGTAGTTCCCTAGGGACATAAATGTGAATAGTGGGCAAAATGGTGGGGTTTTCCTACAACAGACCCATGGTGTATTGAATATTGTCCATGGCTAGCTCATTTCTGAATTTTATATTCTTATATAGCATCCAAACAAGATCCTTGCCTCCTCTCTACTCCCCACCTCAAGAAATTCTGTGAGCTACCGAATAAGTTTTAATATACTTTTTTTCTGATTAAACTACCGAGAGTTGATCTTTTATTTATAACCAAGAACACCCACTGATATATTTAATAAAAACAAGAATTTTTAAAATTTGTAATAATTTTCTAGTAAACTAGTTTACAAATGTAGTTCAAGGGATAATTTCTTTTCCATGGTTTATGATCCCTTCCATTCAAAGCATCCTTTGCTCTTCTGGAATAAATTTTTAAAAATGTGGTATATAGAATCTTCAACTTTAAATATTCTCTTTCAAGAGAATTAACATTTCAATATAAAATTATACTTCAATATTAATATCCTCTTTCCGGGCCCTTAAATTGAAAGCTTTAAGGTGAAGTGCTGATTAGGACTTTTCTTCCTGTAAATAAAAATTGATTCAAAAAAATTTTTTTTCTTCCTTTTTAGGGCTGGACCTGGGGCATATGGAAGTTCCCAGGCTAGGGGTTGAATCGGAGCTGTTGCCACTGACCTATACCACAGCCAAAGCAGTGCCAGATCTGAGCCACATCTGCAACCTACACCACAGCTCAAGGCAATGCCGGATCCTTAACCCACTGAGAGAGGCCAGGGATCAAATCCACATCCTCATGGATACTAGTCGGGTTCATTTCCACTGAGGAACGACAGGAACTCCAGATTCAAAACTTTTGATTTGTGAAGAGGATGCCTCAATTTGGGATTTGCAGAAGCTATTGGAAGGCAATGTAACAGGTTCCTCCATAGCACTGAATGTTAGTTCCTATCTACCAAGCCATGCTCTGAGCCTTCCAGAAGACACATTACCTCTGCTATATGTTCAGGTTTCAACTACCTTAGACCAGTTTGGGTGCTACTGACAATACAGGTACAAGAGAGAGAAATTAATACTGCTTTGCCTGATTAGATCATGAAAGATCAATTCACTAGAGTAGAAGCAATAGCTTATAATATATAAAACTTTCTTAGTGCCTCACATATAGATGATGGTCAAGACCCTTTTGGTTTTAAGTGACATAAGTCCAATACAAACTAAGCCAAAAAGTGGAACTTGGTCATGTGCAAGTGTGCTGGTCTTAAAATCCTTTGATAAGTCTCCCTTTAAGAATTAAAACTTAGGGAGTTCCTGTTGTGGTGCAGTGGGTTAAGAATCCAATTGCAGCAGCTTGTGTCACTATGGATGTGCAGGTTGGATCCCAGCCCAGCACAGCAGGTTAAAGGATCCAGTGCTGCCACAGCTGTGGCTGAGATTCAATCCCTGGCCTGGGAACTTCCATATACTGCAAGTGCAGCCATAAAGTAAAATTTTAAAAAAAATAGAGCTGAAACCTAAGAACCCTCCTCTTGAATGTGGGCAAACTTAGTGATTTGCTTCTGCCTAATAGGATAAAGTAAAAGTATGTGACTGCGGAAACTAAGTCATGGAAGGTATGTGGCGTCCTCTTTGCTCTCTCCTGGATTACTTACCCTGGAGGAAGCAGTTTCCCATGTGGTGAGGGGAGGTCTGCATCGTGGGGAGCTGAGGCCTTCAGCCAACAGCCATGTGGGTGAACTGTATTGCAAGTGGGTTCTTTAGCCCTAGTCAGCCTTTAGATGTTCATAGTCCCTGCTGATACCTTGACTGCAAACTCATGAAAGATTTGGAGCCAGATCCATCCAGTTTAGTTGCTCCCAGATCCCTATCCGAACATGTGTGAGATAATAAATGTTTGTTGTTTTAAGCTACTAAGCTTTGGCATAATTTGTTACAGAGAAATGTATAACTAATATGAGATGACTCAGAGGTTGGCCTGCCTTCCATCATAGCTTGATCCAGGGGGGGAAATTCTGTCATCAAGATTTTCGCTTCATCTTTTGGCTCTACTTTTTTGTGTAGAAGCTTCATTCTTCAGAAAGTTTTATCCATACACTTTGGAAAAATGACTGTCAACAGATTTTGTTCTATAGGCTTATTGTGACTTGTAATCTTAGAGGAGGAAATAGATCTTTTTTCTTCCAGCCTTCATATTCAAATCTTAAGGAAGATTCTATGGATTCAGTTTGAGTTTCAAGGCCATTTCTAAAGCCAATCATGGTGGTCAAGTGAAATGAGGATTCTAATTTTCTGCTGTGGTTTTATGTCACCCCTGTGCCAAGAGAGGGAGCAGGGACAAAAGACACAGTGATTAGATGCCTAGATGACACCACATGAGATGAGGGAAGGGTAGGTCTATAAAAAATTAAGGAAAAAATCGGAGTTCCCTTCGTGGCACAGTGGTTAACGAATCCAACTAGGAACCATGAGGTTGCGGGTTCGATCCCTGCCCTTGCTTGGTGGGTTGACGATTCGGCATTGCCAAGAGCTGTGGTGTAGGTTGCAGATGCTGCTCGGATCCCGCGTTGCTGTGGCTCTTGCATAGGCCAGTGGCTACAGCTCCGATTCGACCCCTAGCCTGGGAACCTCCATATGCCACAGGAGCAGCCCAAGAAATAGCAAAAAGACAAAAAAAAATTAAGGAAAAAAAAGATGAAAGAAGTTAAAAAAAAAAATAAAGTATCTACTCAGAAGCCATTCCCATATTTAACTGTAGGCTGCTGTCATCGCACATAGGAATAAACTTCTGCATTCAAGGAATCACTATTGGCAGTTATGGAATGGATTGTCTAGAAGGCAGTGAAGCTTGTTTCCAGGGGAGTCGTGTTACATGTATAAATGATAAATAAGAGAGAGAAAGTGGTTTTGATCATAAACATTGAGGATGGTAGTGTCCTTTGGTGCGCATCAGAATCTAAGTCCTGTTTTTATGACAATAGGAACAGGGTTAACAAAAATATTTTTAAATACTTTGATATAACCAATTATTTTGACCTTTGGCCCAGTAAAATTGGTGCAAGGAGGGCATGAACACTGGTAATCCTCTACTTGGTAATCACCATCAAGATTGTAGTAAGGGCTTTAACACTCCTGTAATCCAGGATTTTACCTTTTCCTGCTTAAAATGTTTGCAACCAGACTAGTAGAACCTAGGGATGCACAATTTGGCAATAAAACTAAGGATATGCAAAGAAGAAATTACTACGAAGGTTTGGAGAGTGATTATTATTATGGTGTGAAAAAGTGTAAAAATTGAGCTGGAGCATATTAGGAGAGCTTCTGGAGAGACTGGAAAAATTATCTTCTTAACCTAATGGCAGTTGAAAGAGTGTTCTCCTTATAACATCCCTTGGTTCTAAAT
Source organism: Sus scrofa (assembly GCF_054392235.1). Lineage (NCBI taxonomy): Eukaryota > Metazoa > Chordata > Mammalia > Artiodactyla > Suidae > Sus > Sus scrofa. The sequence goes on along the minus strand of NC_139383.1, from coordinate 145,931,067 downwards.
TTCGAAGTATGAGTCTTTTAACTGCATTCTTTTTAAAGAATGTTTTGGCTATTCTGGGTCCCTTGCATTTTTCATATAAATTTTAGGATTAGCCTGTTAATTTCTGCAAAAAAGCCCGTTGGATTCTGATAGAGATTGTGTAAAATCTGTAGAGAAATATTAATTCTTCTAATTCATGAACACAGGGTGTCTTTCCATTTATTTAGGTGTTCTTTAAATTCTTTAAATAATGTTTTATAGTTTTCTTGTACTTCCTTTGTCAAATTTATTCATACGTATTTTTGATGCTATTGCAAATGGAATTATTTTTGAAAATTTGCTTCCAGATTTTGCATTGCTATTGTATAGAATACAATTAATTTTTGTATATTGATCTTGATCCTACAACCTTGATAAACTCATTTACTAACTTTGGCTATTGTTTGAATGTTTTTGTCCCCTCAGAATTCGTATGTTGATGTGCCTGCATGTTCATGGCAGCAGTATTCACAATAGCCAAGACATGGAAACAATCTAAATGTCCATTGACAGATGAATGGATTAAGAAGATGTGGTATATATACACAATGGAATACTACTCAACCTTTAAAAAGAACAAAACAATGTCTTTTGCAGCAACATGGATGGAAATAGAGACTCTCATACTAAGTGAAGAAGGTCAGAAAGAGAAAGACAAATACCATATGATATAATATATCTGGAATCTAATATATGGCACAAATGAACCTTTCCACAGAAAAGAAACTCATGGACTTGGAGAACAGACTTGTGGTTGCCAAGGGTGAGGGGGAGAGAGTGGGATGGACTGGGAGTTTGGGGTTAATAGATGCAAACTATTGCATTTGGAGTGGATAAGCAATGAGATCCTGCTGTATAGCAGTGGGAACTATATCTAGTCACTTGTGATGGAGCATGATGGAGGATAATGTGAGAAAAAGAATATGTGTGTGTGCATGTGTGACTGGGTCACTTTTCTGTATAGTAGAAAATTGACAGAATGCTGTAAAGCAACTATAATGGAAAAAAAATGAATATCATTAAAAAAAATTTGTATGTTGAAATCCTAACCCCCAAAGATAATGGTATGCGTAGGTCAGGTCTTTTGGAGGTGCTTAATTCATGACAGTATAACCCTCATAAGACAGATTAGTGCCTTATAAAAGAGGTTCCAGAAATATCCCTGGACACTTTCACCATATAAATACATAGAAGTGTGGGACCTGAAAGTAAGCCCTCACCTGACCATAGTAGCACCCTGATCTTGGACTTTCAGCCTCCCAAATGCAAAGAAATAAATGTTTGATATTTATAAGCAACCTAGTCTGTGTACTTTTGTTAGAGGAGCGTGAATGGACTAAGACAGTGCTAATACTCTTTTTGTGGCTTCCTTAGAATTTCTACATACAAAATCATGTCATCTGAAAGTAAAAATAATTTTACTTGTCCCTTTCCAATCTGGATGATTTTTCCCCCTTACTTGCCTAATTACCCTGGCTAGAACCTTCATTACAATACTGAAAAGAGGTGGTAAAGATATCTAAATGAGGAAAGATTTTAGTCTTTGTTTAACCTTTAAGTAATGTCAGTTGTGGGTTTTCCATGGATGCCTTTTTTGGGTGGTGGAAATTCATTTACAGTCCTAGTATGTTGAAAGATTTTATCGTGAAAGGGTGATGGATTTTGTCAAGTGTTTTTTTCTGTATGGTTGTGTTTTTTCCTTTATTCTATCAATATGTAGCAATTACATTGATGATTAAATCAACCTAACATTCCTGAGCAAATCTCATTTGATTATAGTGTATAATCCTTTTTATATGCTGCTGGATTCAGTTACTTAGTATTCTGCTGAGGATTTTTGCATCTATATTTATAAGAGGTATTTGTCTATAGTTTTCTTTTATGATGTTTTGTTTGGTTTTGATCATCATAGTAATATTGGTCTCATAGGATGAGGTAGAACATGTTTCCTGTTCTATTTTTTAAGCAGAGGTTATAAAGAATTGGCAATATTTCTTTAAATATTTGGTAAAATTCACCAGTGAAGCCATATGGTCTTGGGCTTTTCTTTAGGCAAAGTTTTTTTTTATTGCAAATTCAATCTGTTTGTGATAGTTCTACTCAAATATATGTTTCTTCTTGAGTCAGTTGCAAGAGTTTGTGTGTGTCTAGGTGTTATGGACACATACCTGAACAGAGTAGACCCTTACTCAAAGTTTGATTCAGACCAGTGACACCACACACCCCCCAAGAGTGTATAAAAAGAGTTATTACTCACTTGAGGAGGCTTTTTGTGGAGAGGAGGACAGGTCTTCCAACCTGTTCGGAAAATGGCTTGAAAGAGCAGGGAAAGGAAACTGACTTGGAATTTTTATAATAGTTAAAGAAAGAGGCTGGGATGAGGGTTCCCACCTGGAGGAGATGGGCTTTTGTATTGTTTAATCATCTAATCAGTGCCTAATGAAAAAACCTTGACTTTCTTAGCGTGCCCAGCTCTGGGGCAGAAGGGGAAGAAGGATTGAGGCCTAAAAGACATTAGCAGTCAAACATCAAAAAAGTGGAACCAGACTTTCCTACATTATGAATTTGTCCATTTCATTTAATTTGTTGGCATACAATGTTTATGGTATTCCCTTAATTTCCTTTTTTATTTTTGTAAGTTTTGCAGTACTGTTCCCTCTTTTATTCCTGATTCTGTGTGTGTGTGTGTGTGTGTGTGTGTGTGTGTGTGTGTGTGTGTGTGTGTGTGTGTGTCTTTTTGCTATTTCTTGGGCCGCTCACGCGGCATATGGAGGTTCCCAGGCTAGGGGTCGAATTGGAGCTGTAGGAGGTTCCCAGGCTATGGGTCGAATTGGAGCTGTAGCCGCCAGCCTATGCCAGAGCCACAGCAACGCTGGATCCGAGCCGCGTCTGCAACCTACACCACAGCTCAAGGCAACGCCGGATCGTTAACCCACTGAGCAAGGGCAGGGACTGAACCTGCAACCTCATGGTTCCTAGTTGGATTCGTTAACCACGACAGGAACTCCTCTTTTATTCCTGATTTTAACAAGGTCTTCTCTCCCTCTTCTCTGTCTCTGGCTCATTCATCAGTCTAAGTAAAGATTTCTCAATTTTCTTCTGCCTATTTAAATCTGATGTTCAGACCCCCTCATACAATTTTTATTTCACTTACTATACTTTTAACTTCAAATTTTCTATTTGGTTCTTCTTTTATAATTTCTACCTCTTTATTGATAGAATTTGGTGAGAATCCATTCTCTTATTTTCCTTAAGTTACTTAGAAATTGATTTTCTTTGTTTTTTAACATATTTAAAGAGCTGATTTGAAGTTTTTGTCTAATAAGTCTAATGTCTGGGCTTCCTAGAGGACAGTTTCTTTGTTTTTTCCCTGTGTATGGGTGATACTTTCTTGAGTTGTTTTTGTTTTGCATTTCTCATATTTTTTGGTTGAAAAGTAGGTGTTTTAGGTAATATGATGTGGTAACTCTTGAAAATAAATGTCTCTCCCCTTCCCCAGGATTTGTTGTTGCTGCTGTTTTTTTGCTATTGTTTCTTTGTTTAGCAAGTTTTCTGAACTAGTAATGTAAAGTCTATATTTTTTCTTGTATATAGCCACTGAAGTCTCTGCTTGGTTAGCTTAGTGGTCATCTAATAGTTGAACAGCAATTTTCTTAAACACTCGGAACAGATAAGTCTTCCAGTTTTTGCTGAGGGGCTCTATGTGAATGTTGGGGCACACCTGCAACACTCCACCAGAGAGTTGACAATTCTGCCTTAGCCTTTGCTTTCTGCCCATGGAGAGCCTCAAAATTAGCCTGAGGTAAGAGCTTAGGGCTTTCTCATATTCTTCCTAAACATGTTCACAGCCCTGGGCATGCACACAGTCCTATATGTGATTTGGCTTTCTAGATTCCCAGGAATATGTTAGAGCTTTTCAAAGTCCCCAAAATCTCATTCTGCAGTCTCCTTTTAAGCTTTTTGTTTAGCCTATTGCTTGCCCCAACTGGTATCCACTTGGGGCAGCCACAAAAATAACCAATTGCCTCTAATTGTTTTCAACAGAGCTTTTCACACTGGACAGCTTCCAATTAGGTCAAGTAAAGATAGATTTGCAAGTGGGGCTCCAGGGCCTGAAAGACCAGTCAAATAATTAGAATTCTCTGGGTATTTGGCTTTGAAAGAACTCCAGTCCCATTCTACCTCCTCCAGTGGCTGCTAGACTGCTGGTGTTCACCATAATTGCAGGCTGTTGGTTTTCAAGGCTTCTTTGGAACTGGAGAGGGAGATAAGAATAGGGGGCAAGTTACAATATCACAATGTTCACTGTTCTCATAGAGATTTAGTCTTTTTCTTCAATAAATGCTCCTGACTTCTGAAAGCCTTAGGTTAATTTCCAGAGTTCTAAAAATTTGCTTGTATTTTTGCAGGTTTCTCATTGCTTTTATGGAGGAAAGAATTTTCAAAACTCCTTATCCCAACATTTTTGCTGATGTTCTGTCACATACTCTTTTTTTGGAAACCTGGAATGCCTGTTTCCAGTCCCACTACCCCTTCAAATCCTGTCCGGATTTTACCTCCCATGTGTGAATGTCACTTTTCTGAGGACACTGTCTCCTTGGTATTTGTTTCCTTCTTTGCCCTCCAAGTCCAAGAAGGCCATGACAAAAAGAGAAGGGGCTAATAGGCTTTGAATGCCTCAGAGCTAGGCTCCTGATGATGCCATGTGCAAACTCAAGGTGGCCTTAATCATTAGATACAAATAATCAAGAGTTGGATCGATTTGTTGGGTTCTGTGTTCTGTCCTCAAAAAAGCACAAACTGATGAGTTGAAAATCTCACAATTTTCCAAGGTGTTTAAGGGCACAGGTGCTGCAGTAAGACTTAGGAGTTCACTGCCTCCTAGCAGTGATGATAATGGTATGCACATTGTTGGGAGCCTATGAAGATCAAATGGAAAACAATTAAAATAAAATCTTTGACAGCATCTAGCATGAATACTCCATACATAGTTGCTGGCATTTTCATTATCACTGTCAGAGCACCAATACCTAGTAGAAATCCTTCATTGTACATTTGAGTAGGAAGGGATCTCAGAAATCCACCTATTCAATTGTACAACAAGGGCAATAACTCACAATGCCTCAAATTCCTAACAAATGATATCTAGCATATGCTCTTATATTTCTAAGGACAGGGAGTTTATCCTCTCAAAGGTAGTTCATTGCCTTGCTGAACCACTCTCATCATTAGCAAGCTTTCTCCTGCTAAGTTCCAAATCTTTCTCCCCCTTTTCCCTTGAACTCTTCAAAATAAAGCCATTATCATTTCAGTGCGACAATTCTTCCACTATCTGAAGGCTTCTCATGAGCCTACTAACTCTTCTTTCTAGCTCTTGGGAAGAGGTTGCTACCAGCTTTCCCCTGCCTCCCACTGCCATGGCCTGAGGTATCCTCCTGAAGTGAAGTGGGATATGGAAGTTCTGGGTGGAGGAAATAAATTCCCTTTAAGATCACAAGAGATCTCATGATCTCTTTTCTACCTCCCCTCCCATGACAAGTGAATCCCTGCCCCAGCCCTACCCTGTGAGCAATACCAGTTAAACACACACACACACACACACACACACGCACACACAGAGAAAAGAGGTTCAATTTATTGATTGCTCTTTGGGAAAGGTTATATAGAACACTATTGGGGTGAAATTAAATTCTAGTTACAGATTTATAAAACTTTGCTTAAACCAAATTAGCTTTTATAAGACTACCAAATCCCCTCTCATTCTCTCACACAGCAAAGGACCCCAATCATAGTCTTTAGAATTCTCTGTTGTCCTTACATGATTAAAGTAAACATAATACATAATGCAATCGATATTAAATATTTTGAGAATGACAAATCAGTAGAACTACTTTCACTCTTAAGTATTAGCTGGTCATTTATAAATGTTCTGTACATAACAATTTTTATTTTAGATTTTCTCCTTAAAAGGACTGGTGAACTACTCATTATTATCTGCTATTTGTTTGTACACACACATCTTAATTCTTCCAAAATAACACTTAAAATCTTCGTTAAATTGCCTCAGAAATGTTAATCTTTAAGGAACATTCAATTAAAAAAATTAAAGCTCAGATCTTGACTCTATTCAGATGTATCAAGATTTTATTGTTTCCCTCTGACCTGATAAAAGCCTCCAACAACATACAATATGCCAGCCTCTTCTTTGCTCAACTCAGAGGAAGTCATATAAAGGAGAAAAAAAAAAATGCTTAAAATCACAGTGACCAAAGGATCTGAGTTAATAATTACATTAAATAACCATAACTTTTTGTTTAACTATTCACATTCCACACAGTGGAAATTATCCTTTCCTCCAGACTTTTTTGCTTATATCTTTAACTTTGAAGAACTACAATTACAACAACAACAACAAAAAAAAACTTAAAAGACTTTCAGGATGTGTGTTTTTCTCTTTTAATGCCAAGCACAAAGTGTACATGATAAAATTCATATTTGGTGTTTGGCATTATTTTAATAGGAAAGATCTAGATCACAAATATCTTGCCATTAAAAGATTTCTACTATAGTAATGAGAAAAACATATCATTACATCATCGGTGACTCCAATACAATATGTAACAGATATGGCATGTTCAATAAATGTTGGAAAACACACGGTACTTGTGCTGGTCTTAATATAGGCACAATAAGAAAAGCAGACATTTCCTTCTTTGGCTAGTGCTGTGCTTTTAGGGCAGTTATGCTGCTGATTATCCCAGTGAAGTTCATTTTGAGGAAAGTCTCTTTACTTAAGCCAAATCTGACTTACATGCAAGACTGTGGTACAAGCTACTAAAAGAAGATTCCTGTTGCCAACTTAAGTCATCTCTTTTTAACAAAACTGCATGCTTGTGGCAGAGTTAGAACAACAACAGAGATTTACTGTCTGTTGGTTTCTGAATGTCATTTTTCCTCTCTAGTGTGGTTTTATATTTTCAGCTCCTTCCCCTTTCTTTTCCTCTCCCCCACCCTCAAAATTCTGGCGTAGGATTTGCATGCTTAATTAAATCCATTCTGTGCTTTATTGTTGGAGGATGCAGATGATCGAAGGATTTAGGGCAAGGGGGTACAGTGTATATGAAAAGCACAGACTCTTGTGTTTGCACAAATTCGCCTGGTATAGAATCATCAGTAGTGAGTTTAAAAGTTTTAAAATTAGACCCAATATTTTGAGTGTTGAAGATGACTTCTGCCTCCAAGCATGGTTCCTATTTAGTTGTTAGTTGGGAGAGCACTGGACCAAAACAAAAATAAAATAAAAGCAGCCTCTTTAGTTGCAATAGTTCTTTGAATGCTGGAGCCTTGATGGGCAACTGAAATGCAAGCCTACAGAGTTTGTTTCCCATGTTACACATGATTTGGCTGGTGAGGCTGAGAAGATGCAAAGGCAAAAAGAGCATCGGGGTGGGGGTTGGGGTTTACTTATGAAACTTCAGGCTTGAAAAGAGCAGGCTAGCCAAATCCAAAATGGCAGGAAGGTCCGCCCAATCCTGAGCTCTGGCCAGTAGATAAATCCTAAATAGGCAGTGAGAGCAGCCCAAGTTTAATCAGAGAACAACCTCAGCCAATAGGTTCTAAATGGCTACAATGTTACATAAATCCTACCAGCAGAAGGACAGCTAAGGCTCTGATTTCTTAACTAAGGGCTTCCCATTAGACCCTCAGAAGGCAAAGGAAGAAGGGCAGGTCATACCCTTGCATTTCCTCCTTGCCTTTTAACCACCCCTTAGCCAGAGACAATCTCCCTCCTCTCCTTTCCTCCACCCCTTGGCTCTCCAGCTATCAAAGGCTAAAACAAAAAGACCCCAGTGTTACTTCAAGCTAAACAGAAGTTTGCCCTAAACTCTCTTATTGTAGCCTGGTCCTTCACTGGCAGGTGCATTCAGCAGAGGCAGAATATAATACAGGGTTGTGGCTCTCAAGAAGCATTACACAGAAATAATGAACCAGGAAAAAGGTTTTATAACCAAGGCAAAAGGAGAGATAATAGGACCTTATGCTTATGAGGGTTTTATCTTTTTCCTATTGCTGTGGTGGTGTTTCTGAACTACATCTTCTGTCCACCTAAGGGACAAAGCAGGAGGGGTTGTTTTGCTTTCCTTCACTTACTTGGTTCTGAAAATAGGAGGGGGTCAATGCTTGTTTTAATTTTGCTAATGGGTTACAGCTAATTTCAACAGTCACAGTGACTGCCAAAGTTAGTGATTTGGTGGGCGCCTGGGGCGGGGGGGCAATTTCATTTCTCCTCTGTTCCCTTGGGTTTTTTAAATACCAGGAAAAGATCTGCTAAAGCATGGGTCCCACCACGTTTGGGGTTGGCCACGTTTGGGGGTTCTGGCCCCCAGGAGGGGAGGAGACCAAGGCAGAACCAGACCACAGACCTGCCCCCCCGAATGTGCCTTTCTGTGCCACCCTGCATGGAAGCAGATACGTTTACATACTAGGAAGTGGCCTCTAGCAGAGACTGTGTTTCCTCTGGTGTCTGCAAGCACCCACAGGCACCCACACACACTCACGCACACAAACTACGCACTAGCAGGCTCCCGGCAAGAGGCAGCTGGTGGTTCTTCTCGCCTCTGGGTTTAAGCCAAGTAAGAATTGGGTTGCTTTAGGTATGGCTCTGCCCGCCCGGGGCTGCGTCCCGAGTACAGGCTGAGTGTGTTGGGCTTAATCCAAATCGATGGATATGCAACGACACTGCTTGACGCGCGTGACTCTCTTCTTCTTGGTGGGTGGCTGGAGTTCGGGGCAGTTGAGCGTGACCATCATGGTGGTGAATTTCTTGGGCTTGCAGAAGGAGCAGGACTGAAAAGAGCCTTCCTCCTTCCGGATGTGCCTGGGGATGTAGAATGAGTTGCACTGGCCGTAGCAGAAGCGGTTGATGATGGTGCGACTGTTGCAGCCCTCCTCGTGGATCGTCTGCTTCAGCGGCTGGGTTTTGCACCAGTCTCGCTTCAGGTATTTGCGCTCCGTCACGTGCAGGGCCTCCTGGCTGGACTCCAGGACCTCCTCCCCGGGCATGGCGGTGCCCCGCCCCTGGCCCCGCCCCCGGTTCCTGGAGCCGGGCTGCTGGGGAGATTGAGTCTGCTCAGAGTCGTTGTGCTGGGCCTTGTCTGGCGGGGGGATGGCCCCTTGGGACCCCTTCTTTTTCCCTTCAGCAGCTGGCAGCAGGGTCCCCAAGAGGAGAAGCAGAGCTCCCACAGTGTAGGCCGTGCGGCTCATGCTAAAGGGAGGAGACACAGAGAGGGGCGACGTGAAAAATGGAAACGTGAGTTAAGGAAAACGTTAATGAAACAGCTACTGTTTTATCAGGTGCTTGCTAAACATTTGCTGTAATTGATTTCATTTACTTTCACAATAGCATCACCAATTCGGGACTGTTTTTCTTTTCACCCTCTGGACCATCAGGCCAGGGAGTAGCTTGCCGGGTTTACAGTGAATAAGACAAGATGTGAACCCAACCAGGCCTATGTCTTGGCCACTTATATTCCCAGGGGAATTTCCTCCTGGCTTCTGGCACAACCTAAGTTTAACTTTGTATTATGGTCACTTAACTGTATTCAGCCTTCTTTTTTTTAATCAAAGTATAGTTGATTTACAGTGTTGTGTTGGTTTCAGGTATACACCAAAGTGATTCAGTTTTTAAAATATATATTATAACATATATATATATATATATATTCTTTTTCATATTATTTTCCCTTATAGGTTATTGCAAGATACTGAATATAGTTTCCTGTGCCATACAGCCCTTGCTATTTATCTATTTTACATATAGTTATTCATTCTTGTACCTGACAATATTTAGTCAGTCGCTACTATGTCAGTGCTAGGATGCCTTTGAATCTCTTGGGGGGAAACTTATTTTCCATCTTGTTTTGTGGCAAGGTGAACTAGACTTGCTGTCCAGAGGGCTCATCGGCCAGGAAGGGGTCCCAGTCTTTTCTCCCTGACTAGCCTGGGCTCTTCCTGAATTGGGTTGGTTGGATGCTTAGAAGATGCTCACTGTTATCAGGCTTTGAAAGGAGATACACAGAGACCAGAGAGAGGGAGGAGAATCCTTCACAGGAGTAGCACAAGGCAAAAAGTCAAGACTGAGCTTCTGATCAAAGTCCTAGGGCAACAGTTTGTTATCCAACCTTGAGAAAGTCACTTTACTTCTCAATAAGTGACTTTACTTAAGCAAAGATGCAAATACCTCACCTCCCCAGATAGGTTCAAATTTGATGTAAAAATGAAAGCAATTTGAGAACTAACTGAATATATGACAGTACTGCAGACAGAACAAATTAGTTTATCAGAAAGATAAGATTCCTGGATCTTTCATTCCCATTTTTAAACTGTACACAGATATTCATTATATCACTTCCTTTACACCAAGAAACACGTTTTTCTACTTTTAAACAATGAAATGTCTTTCACTATATATGTATGTATGTATAAAATTTAGAGGGTAGAAAATGGGCACAAGAGAACAGGTATGTGCAAATATTTACATTAGTAAGTGCCACAAACATGCTTAATAAGTTATTGATAGTGAATTATTATGGATAGGTCTGGAGTTAGATGTGGGTCAGTAGGAACAATGACATATGAACAATGACCAAAAAAATTAAAGGTGGGGGGGGACAAAGGGAAAATTGATCCAAAAAACCAAGAAAGCAAGAATGGAGAGAGAAAATAATACATAGAGTGGGAACTGTAAATCAGAGAAAGGAGGACTGTTCTAAGGTGAAGTGTTCAGGGAAGGTGGGGCAGATAGAGGAGGAAGAGAAGCAGAAGCATATTTTTTCAAAAGAAGGATGTGAGGGAGAAGCATCAGAGAGCTAAGATTCTCCTGAGACAGTGCTTCTCATACCTGCCTGTGCAGACAATCCTTGGGATATTGTTAACATGTGGGTTCAAATTCACCATGCCTGCCTTTCTAACATGCTTTGAGCATCAAGGGTGGCAGCACTGGCAGCCACGGAGGGAGTTGTGAAACATGTGAAAAGTTGTCTTTTCAGTGAGTGTGGTTTCAAATTCACAGCCTTCCTGCTCAGGCCATCACACACATGGAACCTGAAGCCTGAGGCTCCTCCTGCCTCCCACCCCAACCATGGTTCTGAACCCAAGGTCACAACTGTGAAACACCCTTCCCTCTTCTTCCGCCATTGTGGCACGTCATATCCACCAAGTGCAATTTGCCATGCCTTCCCCCCCACCCCCCAAGGAACTGGATGAATTGGGATTATCCTCTGGAATAATTATCTTTCAAAGAAAAAGGCAGGGGGAAGTTTTAAAGGGGCAGCCCCTGTAAGTGACGAGCATGCAGCCCTAGGGATAACGTCAAATTAAGATAATTAAATATTAAATTCAAACTCTCCTTATATGGCATCCCCTTTTAAACCTTAACCTAATATTCTGGGGCAAGTTCCAGTTTGGAGCTGATAATGTGACATTTCTCTCCTGCTCTGACTGTGGACTTCCTGGCTTTTGTCAGTTTATGTTACAACATCTTTGTTCTTTAAACAGAGCCCTTTCTGCCTCAACAACAACAAAAAATTAATTTCCTTGTTTTCTCTTTAAAAAAAAAAAATCACTCATGAGGAAAGTCCAGTTATAAAACACTGCTGATTTTCTCCAGAGACCAGGATAACTTGAGCCATGACAGTTCAGTCTCCAGGACAAATATATCGTGAATATGAGAAGCTTTCATAAGTTTCTGTTCTTTATTCAGTTCAGGGCCAGGATCTAAACTAAAATTCAGCCTCTGCCCATTTCCAAGAGGAACACTTAGGACAGCCCTAGGCTTCCACCCGTCATCCTCTCCCATCCCTCCTAAAAATGGCCTCAGTACAAACTGACCCTCCCAGAGCAAAACTTTCAGAGCCAACATCACAGAGGCCAATCTGAGACTTGACCAGAAAGTGTGTATATTGCCTGCATGGACAGCTTCATATCATGGGGCCAGACCTTCCCACAAATCTGTCCAAAAACTTGCAATTTTTCTTCTTGACACCACGTGGGACCCTCTTTATACGCAACTTTCCCTATCTGGCATTTTCCCATCTGACATTAAGTAAACACCTAGACTGAGAGTCACGAGGGCTTATTTATCAATTCATCCTCAGTACCAGGAAGAGGAGATGCTCTTTTGTTCAATGAATGATTACCATGGACCACATGGACCAACAGAGTTTCTGTTCTCTGCATTTAAAATACCTTCTTGTGTGCTGATGATCTGCAGCAATGACTTGCAATTCTTTGCATTTCTGACCCTCAGTATAGGAAACCCCTTCTAGCCCAGGGAGCTTCTTAATCCTTCTTGTCCTGTTTCTAGGAAAACTCCAAATACCCACTACTTTTTATCTGGTCCCATGGAGGACACTGCGGGGTTTATTTTCTAATTGAAGCCATTGTATTCATTATGGCAGAAACCAACACTAAAGCAGTAAATTCAAAATTAGTCAACTGTGGTTTTCCCTTTTAATGTGGACCAGCTAACTGTTTCTAGGGGAGTGTGCAAACCCCAGAAGAAAAAGGGGTCAAGAGTAACAGGCTGTTTGTTTGTTTTTAAGAGAAGAAAATTTTCTCAAAATAAGATTTATTAGGTGTGAAAAAGAAATGCCTTTTTACTTTCTAAAAGGCTATTCTTTAAAGATCTTCAGCTTTTGAGCTCTTAAATCTTTTTTTGGGGGGGGGGCCACACCCATGGCATGCAGAAGTTCCTGGGTCAGGGATCAAACCAGCAACACAGCAGTGACCCAAGCCACAGCAGTGACAATGCTGGATCCTTAACCCTCTGAGCCACCAGGGAATTCCTTGAATTCTTAAATTTTATAACTAGTTATTTGGAGGGAAGAAAACAACCAACCTTAGGAATCTCAATAGAGACTCAGCTTCTTGGAGAACAGCTGTGCTCTCTCCGCAGGACCCTGCATATTCCACAAGAGGAAGAATGAGGGATGAGAATACTAATTAGTTCTAGAACCAGGGCTCTGGCAAGTCATTGTGGTCAACCACCCAACCTCTCCCCATACCAAAATGGTGTGGGTCATTCAGTGAAGGAAATCGGACAATTTTTGTTCTTAAAATCCCATCTGTATTGCCCCCAAATAATTTGTACTTCGTAAATATCATGGGCATGCAGGAAACCAAGAAAATGCAAATTCCTTGAGGATACTTCTTTTTCATGTAGACATCTAGCAGAGTGCCCTACTATCAAAAACCAATCTGAATGCTAATCCAGATTTAGATTCTTGTGAATTATCACCCATGTCCAACCATGAGCTGAAAAAGATTTCTGAAAATTTGCATTCATGAAATGATCCACTCATATTATCAAATGAAGGCTGCATCTCATGGACCCAGAGGCCATCATATGCCCACGAGGACCTCCCTTTATCCTCCTTTACAGACAATATTCTTATTTCAAATGCTGCCTCAATTTCCCCTTAATGCATTTCTGCTTCTCATACTTTCATAGTGAGCTTTCTCTGCCCCAGTTTCCCACCAGCAAGCCCCACCTACCCCTACCATTTTTTCCTTTACCACTGTCTTCCCCTCTAATCCACATGTCCCAAGGGACATAAATACTCCCAGAGCATGTCTTCTCTACCTGGCGATTTCTTTCAGGTTCCCCTAGTGATCTTCACAAAGTCACACTGGCCACCTCTGTCCTGTGCAGGTCATGGTGATTGATTCCAATTTTTGCAAGGCCATAAGAACCAATCATCTAATTCTGGAGAATCAGAAATAAAAGTGCTATGTGTATCCTGTTTTCAATATTCTTGATGTGTTTGGAAAGTTTAGGCCACCTCCTTTTGGCACTCTTCTTGCCGTATTTTTTCATTTTAGCTAAGCAACCTGCTTAGAATCAGTTAAAGGGAGTATCGAGTGGGATTAACAGTGAGGAGACAACATGCCTGGGGCTGAATATCTGATCACTTCCTCCTAATGAATTAAGTTTAAAAGATATTTAACAGGCAGGACATCAAATGCTTCCTTCGCATGAAAACATAATGGAAGTGATAGCAAATGCTCTAAGTGTGGGCCAGGTAGTAGACTCATCTATTCCTTTTTCTCAGGGCTAAATCTTTGAGAAGGGCAAAGATTGTTTTTAATTTGATCTCTATTTTTTTTTTTTAAAGATAGTCAACTTTTAGATGGAGCAGAGAATTTCTTAAAAATATACTGGGTTGATTTTTTTTTTTTTTCAGACAATTTGCATCAAGATAAGAGTTAATGGTTGACAAACTAGCAGAGGATAAAGTTTCATCCTGTATATATCACAGGTACTGTCACCGCCACCTCCCTATTCTGAAGACCATTCAGGCTAAATCAGGCTGAGGCCCAACATCATATAAGGCAGGCAGGAGACCACCTGGTAGTTAAGGATCTGAGGGGCTCTCCAAGCTCATTGGAAGATTTTTTGGTGAAGTTAATAACTGCATACAATTCTTGTGGTCAACAAGAAACAAGTAAGAAAGTAGTAAATGTTAAATGTTCACTGGACAGCAGCACTCTTGAGAGACAGCCAAGTCAAAGGTTCTGTATTGTAGTGAAAGATGTGTGTTAATCCCTGTGTGAGTAGAATTTGGGATTTAATTTCAGAACAACCTTGTGGTATGCCCTGATGCCACATAACGCTACTGCCTCTCCCAATACCACCAGTAATAATCAGAGCTATCTGTATTTTCAAACCCTATGCTCAATAGGCATTATGCTCAATTCTGATCAAATTTTAGAATCATTTTTTGCAACAAAATACAGGGTAGATAATATCTTCCTTTTACAAGTCAAGGGATCCAGACTCTAAAGGGTTAGGAATTTGTCCAAGGTCACACAGCTCCTCTGTGGGAAAGCCAAGGTTAGGGGCCCATTCTGCGAAGTCCCCAAACACATGTCCTTACCCACTATTCTATGGATACTCAGGATGGTATTTAATAAGGGACACATGGACTTGTTTCTAATGCAGTGAAGTTTGAAGAATAATATTAACTCAATTCTCAATTTTGTTCACAGTCAAAGAAAACTTTCTCATCCCAGGAATAACTGTTGTACTTTGCATTTCTAAGAGCATATGTAAAACTAAAGACAATTCCTTGCAGATGTAAGACATAGGCTGATAACGCTGACCTGATCTGTTCCTTTCAGCTGGAAGCTACAGTCACCTCCCCTTCCTCCCCCACTCCCTTTACATGAAAGGTTTAAGTTTTCCGGGGTTGTCCTCTACTCTCAGCTTTGCTGCTCCACAGCTTTGCTGCTGACAAGCTTTTCTTGGGAGAGAGGTTTGTGGAATAATATTTCTTGGCATAACATCACTTTTAACACTTAAATCTTAAGATAAAGGGCTTCAGTTTAGAAGACCAGGCAGGCTGCTCTCATTCAGAGATGCAAGATGTAACAGGGTTCTTTTTTCCTCTAAGTTGCCATTTATATAAAGATTATGCTAGCCAGCTTGGATGTTCTATAGAAAGCGTATGGGTTACCAAAACATTTCACTCAAAATGAACCTTTAAGAAAATAGGAAACCTGTGAAGTTACAAAGTTTACAAAACACTTTAATTCCTACAATGACCTGGGGGTTAAACACACACACACACACACACACAGCAACTAAGTTCTAAAGAACCCTTAAATAACTAGTTAATACTAACAATTTGAAGCGTGCAAATTTATCCAGTGATGGTAATCAAACCACCTACTCTTGTCGACTGGAGTGTGCATAGGAGGAGGTGAGAATGCAGGTTTTTTTTAAAAGATCTTTCCCTCCTTGCTCTGAAAAGTCTGTCCTTTCAAGTTCCCCATGAGCTCCCTTCCTCCCCCCACCCCCGCCAAAAAAAAAAAAGGAAAAAAAGAAAAAAGAAAGAAGGAAAGGGGAGGGCTGGAAAGCCCTGGGGTGAAAGAAGACTCCTGGCCTTGGAATCGGGTTATCTTAACCTCTTCTCCGCTATTTATTTAACTTGTGTGTACAGCCAGAAGGAAGCCACTACTCTGGGGTCCCTGCGACAGCTTAAATCCCTGGTGACCCACTTAACACAATAGATTGTTTTAGTCAACTCGTGTCCGGGCACCATCTCGAAGGGGAACATAAACAGACGAGGGCACCTCTCTCGGATCTGCTCTTTCCAGTGGGAGATCCAGTTACCTACCCATGGTCGCCTCTCTGCCTTTCTACCATTTAAGAAGAGATTTTTAACCCCTAACTTCAAGGCTATATTTCTGTCTAAAGGATCCAGGATTAAGAGTCGGCATGGGAAAAGAAGGCAGCAGCCAGATTTGGCCCGGGAGCTCCTTCAGGCACGCTCTAGGCGCGCTGGACTGGCTTCACTGGAGAGGCTCCTGTCTGCCTCGCGCCTCGCCTGGAAGACTGTCGCCAGAACCTGGTGCGGGGAAATGCCAGGCTGAAGGGCCCCTAAGGCGGAGGTGGGATCTGAAGACAATGCAAGCCGGAGTGGTGACATGTCTGTTCTTCCCAAGCCTGAAATCTATAGATAACTACAGCCAGAAAAATGACAGTCTCGACAACCCACAGCGCCCACCCTCCCCCCTACCCCCGGCCTTGCTCCTGAGCTGCAGAAGGGTCAGGAAAGTGGCCGGAGAGGACGAGGGAAGACCTGGACGTTCAAGCCGGGGACTAGCCTCCTGCCGTCAGTCCCGCGTTGTCAGTCGCTAGGAAGGCGCAGCGAGGCGAGGCGAGGGCATCTCCGACTCAAATTGAGTACTCGAGGAAGTGGGAGACGACTGGTTGTCACTGCGCGTCTCCTGAGCGTCCGCCGTTCAGTCAAGACGCCCATGGGGTAGGGAGAATCCAAGAAAAGGGCACCCAACGCCCATGAGTGTGCAGCCAGCATACTCGGTATTTTAAGTGTGAGCACCGCGGGCTCGCTGGACTCGGGGTCCAGGAACCGCGCGCCCGCACTTCATCTGTCCGGTTACCTGACTGACCCTCGGGTTTCCGCCACGGCCGAACTCAGCGGCTCCCGAGTTTCACGAGTCTCCATTTCACTTTGCAGATGGGCAAAAGGATGCATCGCTGATTCTCGGAATCCTTCACCCCGAGGCAGACTCACTCACAGCCCTCTGTCTGGCGTCCCTCGAAATCTCCAGACCTAGAGACCCGCCTCAAACACAGAGGAACGCCTCAATGCAACTTGCCCCAGCGTCTGCGGCGGAGCCGAAGGACCCCGCTGCTCTAGCTCACCGTCCCTCTGCTCCTGAGCTCTCGACTCCCAGACTCCGCGCCCTCATCCAGCGGGCGCCGCTGGCCAGAGAGGCTGCTACGCGCACCAGGAGCGCATTAGCGGAACTCTGGGAGGTGGAAATGGGATGTGGGGCTCTGGCTCTTGACATCCTCTTTCCCAGTCTTTCCCTCCAGACAGCGCAAGGTGAGGTCACGGCAGCCAAGACCTTGGCACGAAGGACCCCGCCATGGGTCTTCAGGGTTCACCCTGGGGAAAGTGGGCGCTTGACCTGTGAGCACTGAGGGCTGCCGCACGTCTGAACCAGGCGAGATGCAAGAGTGGTTAGCCGAACCCTACACACACACACGCGCGCGCGCACACACACACACACACACAACCACCTACACACACACACCCGCGCTTCCGCGCTCACCTGTCAGTGCGGCGAGCCTTCGGGGCCTGCGCTCTCGACGCGTGGCGGTGTGCGCGGCCGCGGCCCGAGCCGCCTGGGCTCGGCGCGGGTTCAGCGGGACAGAGAGTACCACTCTCTCCACACACTGGGTCGCCCGGTCCGCGAAGGGCGCACCGAGTGCAGGGCATCGCGCCGTCTCCCGTTTAAATGCCGGCGGCGGAGCGCGGCGCCCGGGGCCGCGCCTCTTCATTGGCCAGGCGCCGCCGCCGCCGCAGGACCCGCTATCCGCCCCCTTTCCCGGTACTGCCCCCGCCCCCTGCACCCCTCCTGCCTCCCCGCGGGGTCCCCTCTCCTCCTGCCTCGCCTCTTTGTCTGCTCCCCCCGCCCAGGCCGGCTGGGAGAGGTCACCCCAGGGAACCGCGCCTGGAATGCACAGCAAATCACATTTTCCGCTCCCGTTGGAGGGGGAAGCGCGGGAGGAAATCCCCCCGGCTCCCGGCCCCTCATTCCTCCTCCGCCCCAGGCCAGGGCTTTTCCTTTCGCCGGCTCCCCTCCGCCCGCGTCGGCCCCGCGACGCGCTAGGTCGCTGAGACTGCACTGGGAACATCAAGATCTCCGCGACAGATTAGGCGATTCTTTCCCCGTGGAGGAAGCGGGACTGCAGGGCGCTCTGGTTGAGCGGTCTCCGCGGCTCTGGTGCGGTTCCGCCCAAGGCCCCCAACTTCGAGGGCGCTGACCCCGGCACCCCAGTTAAACCCATCGGGCTCGCCGGCTGCCAGCAGGAGCCTGTCGCCAACATGACACCCTCCGCTCCTCGCCCGCCACGGGTTCTTTCAGCTCAGATGCTGGCCTCCTCGGCTGTGAGTGTACAGAAGGGAGAAACGGGGGACAGAATAATCCTAAAAGGACCCTAAAAATCTAAAATGGAAAGTCAAAGTCTTCGTTGCTAAGTCATTTTTAAAAGGGGGAGAACAGTCGCTCGAAGAGGTTTTCTGTAGCATGTTAAAGATTAATAAATCGGGAAAATAAAACCTCAGACGAGGAAAATAACTTCCCAGGAATGGAAGACAAAAAAAACCTACGGATGTGAAGAACCGATGTCACATTCTGTAATTCATTACTGAGAACCTGATGAATCGTGGCGAACATACCAAGCGCAGAATTTTTTTTATTTTTAAGATGAACGAACACTTTCATTTGTTCTCTTAACTTGAAAATTGGTTCCTCAAAGAGGCCATAAAGTTTTGTGTGTCGAGGTTAGAGCCCGTGTAAAAAATCAAGCCGGCTGCATGGTCTGCAGACGGCTTGTCAGCTCCATCAGATGATGACTTCTAAAAACATTTGTTACAGAAGGAAATCTGAAGGTGTTTGTACTGACTACAGCAAAATAAACAAAACGGTGAAGCCCATCAAAAGGTGCTTATGGAACATTCGTGATTTAAGTACTGGGCTAAGAAAACAAATCAAAACCCCCAAGCAGCATGGTTTTTTTCCTTTAGTTAGGGGGTGTGGGGAATGGCAAGAACTGTTGAATGCCTAATAGATAATGTTAGGAACTTGAAATCGAGTTTACAAAGTAAATGAAACAAGAAGGAAGTCTGCATTAAATCAGTATCTAGGGAATCTTCATCATCTGAATGTTTTCTTTGTGTAAACGACATACTACTCATGAATGCAGTGCTGCACTTCAAATGTTTTCATTAATTTTTTTGTTGTTGTTAAATCATCCTTGTGAGCCATAGTTTTGTAGTTGCCAGCAAGATGCAGACGTTCAGCAGGGCTCAAAGACATTATCTTGGACAAGTGGGCTGCAGAAGAAATATATGGTCAGAAATACACAAAATACTTAGGCAATTAACTGTCCAGTCAAAGCCTATCATCAAGCTGTAAGAACCCCTATTCTCTCTCAGTGTGTAAACTATTCCTCTAAAGAAAAGGAAGCATATTTTACAAATTCATTAACTCTTTCTGATCTAAAATCAACACTTTAGTCATGTTATTTTTTTTCCAAAACTCAATTAAACAGCTGCAAATACAAAGAGACAGAGCTTACCTGCTACTTTGGAAGTCATTGTTTTAGAGCCCGGACACCGTGATTTTACATATCTCAATCTATTTCTATCATTAGTAAATTAATCACTGAGGTCCCTCCTAAAGAGGCTTCTCCAACCACACTCTTTAGAAACACTGCCACCCCCATCTCACCACCCACCACCCCACAGCTCTCTGCCACATTGCACTGCATCATTTTTCTTCGTTGTCACTAAAGTGTCTCTGCCATGGGAATGTAAGCACCATGAGGGTGGGTATTTTGTCTTAGTCACTTTGATTGCATGAAGCCTATAAAATACAGAGTGTCTAACACAGAATTGGGATTCAATAAACAGCTATGGAGTGGAATGTTCAGCACATGCCCACTGAGTAGGATTAGCAGTTGGGCCAGTGCTGAGGCTCTAACCATCACGCCTATGATAAAGACCGGCCCTTGCCTCACAGAGTTTATAATCTAGTATGTTGGTAAATATTTATACAGAGAGCCAAACTTTCTGCCTCATATTTGTGTTTCCAAAACTCTCAACCAGTCATTGCAAACCATTATCCAATCAGGATGAAGGCACAAGAGTAAAAACTCTTCAGACCTCTTTAACCATAATTACATAATTGGAACCTGCTCTTAGTAAGAGAGAGTAGACTGACTCCATGTAGGCAAACTTAAAATTTGAAATCTAAGATGCCAAAACAATGATCACTAAATGATACATTTCACTTACAGAAACCACTTTCAAATTAATCTGAGGCTGTTGGGAGACATGTAGATGCCCTCAGCTACTGGTTTGTAAAAATTAAGTCCATTTCTCTTGTTTTGCTTACCTATATATAAAACGTGATTCTGTCCATCTAATTCACAAAATGTTAAGAGGGGGCTACTCTCTAGATTTGGGGGAGAAATTTGAAGGCCTCTGTAGGGAAGTTTTTGCTTAGATCTGCAAAAGCTGTTTATGCCTGTTCCCCTAATTGCAGAGACCATGTATATCATCTTGCATTGGCTTAAAAAAAGAATAAAGCCCTTTATCCTTTTGGAATTGACCTTATATACCTCTCCTAAAAAATGTGATAATGAACTTGATGAGGGTTAAAGAAAAAGATATTTGCAATGATCATATCCATAAAAGATTTCTTTTATAAATTAATGAGGACAAATAACTCAATAGGAGTTGGCAAAGCACATGACCAGGCATTTCACAAAAGGAGAAACCTGAACAACCAATAAAAGTGAAAAGATGCTAGATTATACAACTGTGAAATGCAAACTGAAGTAGGAAGTTTCCCTTGCTTAGCAGGCACATTAGCAAAGACTTACGTCTGTTTGTATCCAGCACTGAAAAAAGTACGGAGAAGCAAGTACTTAAATGTATTGCCAGTGGCACTGTAAATTGGTACAACCATGTCAGAGGGTAAATTTTCAGTATGTGATAAAATTAAACATACAACTAGTGTACCACTCAACCATTCCACTTCTAGGTAAACACCTTAGAACTTGAGTGACATGTATAAGGCATAGAAACTTGGGTGAGCATTTCTATTGTGGTTTATTGATAACCATCTTAATGCCCATTAACAGCAGTAGGAAAGGCATAAGAAATTATTTTAGTTGTATAACAAAAGGCTATGCAATTACTAAAAGGAATGGACTAGATTTTTCTATCTCAACACAGAGCTCAAAAACTTAGTGATGTTTGGGGGAAAAAAAGCAAGTTGTAAAATGATACAAGTAGTTTGACACCATTATGCATATTTTATAATAAACATATAAAACAAAAGTATAAATTGTTTATGGAAACATATGTGTTCATGTAAATATATAAACAGTGGCTTGGGAACCAGACCCCTGAAGGTGCCCACCAGAATAGAGTTGGGGGGAAGGGAGTAGGATTGAAGATAAAAGACAAAAGAGATTGCAACTTTACAATTGCTTTTTAAATTTTTATTTTTTAAAAATCTTGAGATTGGAGTTCCCGTTGTGGCGCAGCGGAAACGAATCCAACTAGGAACCATGAGGATGTGGTTTCGATCCTTGGCCTCAATCAGTGGGTTAAGGATCAAGCGTTGCTGTGAGCTGTGGCATAGGTCACATGTGCGGCTCGGATCTGGCGTTGCTGTGGCTGTGTTGTAGGCCTGCAGCTACAGCTTCGATTAGACCCCTAGCCTGGGAATCTCCATATGCCACGAGTACGGCCCTAGAAAAGACAAAAAAAAAAAAATCTTGAAACTAATATATGACAAAACGTTGACAACTTCAATTTCTGGGTGTGGGTATGTGGATATTTGTTAGATTATTCCCTTTACATTTTGGTAATGTGTAAAAACTTCCCAGCATTAAAAAAACAAACAAACAAACAAACAAAACCTGATCTTTATATCATGCTTTCTGGAGTTATTTTGGACACTGAGGATTTTTCCTTCCTGGGCATCCTCTGTAAACAAGTCCAATCAAGGCAGGCAGGCTTTCAGAACACATACAAGCCCTTGCTGGTATGTATGTATATGTCTGCAGATCTGTCTGAGCATTGACTCCTAGCTAGTCACCCTACTCTTTACACATTAGCAGTAAAACCTTCACCAGTTTTTTGTATAAAAAGAATGCATGTGTATGTGAAATTTCTGAACAATGCTGCCAAATACAAGCATATGAAAGGCTCAATCATGCAAATTTTAATACAATTTGGACCTAATTCTATGCAAGTATTTATTGTGCCTAATAACTGTGCAGTGCAGTATAGAAAAAGTGAAAGCATGAAAGTATAGACAAAAGGATAAAAGTCCTGAGAGTTCCCTGGTGGTGCAGTGGGTTAAGGATCAAGCATTGTCACTGCTACAGCTTGAGTTGCTGCCGTGGTACAGGTTCAGTGCCTGGTTTGGGAACTTCCACATGCCATGGGTGTGGCCAAAAGAAATAAAAAATAAAAAAAAATCCTTCACAGTCAATATGTAGGCACACTGGGAAAGGCACTGAATTTGGAGTCAGAAAAATCAGAATGAATTCTTAACTCCTCAAAGGAACTGAGTGCCCCTGAATTGGATATTTAAACCCCCTAAACCTAAATTCAATCATGACTTATAGGAATGGTAATAATACCCCTCTCTGGGTGGATGATGGAAGTTAGTAAAATAAGATACATGCAATAGATGCCTAGTAAGCAGTGGTGTCTGCTTGGATATTGGAGTTCAACTGGGAGCTAAAACAATACAATGAAAGTATAAGATTAGCATGGGTGGTGTCTGACGTATCTTAACTTCACCGTGCATGGCACATTGGATGCCACATCATAGGTGGTAGATGAAGCTACTAAATGGATCCTTGCAAAGGGGAATGGAAGAACAAGAGGGAGGGAGAAAGGGAAAGAGGGAGGCAGGAAGAAAGGGAGAAAGGAAAAGAGCAAGGGAGGGAGAGAGAGAGAAAAAAAGAGAACGGAAACGAAAAGAAGCCATCCCATTCCAGTAAATGGCACAACAACTTCTATTTTTGGTAAAACCAGTGAATGGTATAAATCCCCCACAGAAGGGCACAGGCAAAACAGCAGACTCTTCTGGCTGTCTTCTGACTATGTCATCAGAATCACTTTAACCCAAACTGACAATCCTCAGGATGTTTTCACTGCAGTAACAGAACTTGAGGAAAAGAGGCCAGAAGATGCCTGACCATAGAGCTAGAGGCCGTCTGCCGGCAGAGACATGGGAGGGAAATAGGACAAAGGCAGAGACAGAAATGTATCTCTCACCAAAAAGTCACATCCCCAGTGCCAGAATATAACAGAACCTGCTGGAAAGGAGGCTCCCAGCTTTGTGTGCAGCCTGGGTGACTCGTGAAGCCTGAAAAGTTTCCCTTTGTTTGAGCTCTGTGACGTGACCTCGCTCTTGGAAAAAATGGAATGGGATGTTCATCAGTGATTGATTTTTTTTTTTTTTTTTTTTTTTTTTTGCTTTCCCTTAGTGCTTGGGCTGCTGTGGGTCTTCGTTTTTAAATCTTTTTCAAGAAAAGCTCATTTTACTGCAAATTTCATTTTATTTATTTAATTTTTGGCCTTACTTGTGGTCTCTGGAAATTTCAGGGCTGGGGATGGAAACCATGCCACCACAGTGGCCTGAGCCACAGCAGTGACAACACTGGATCCTTAACCCACTGTGCTACCAGGGTACTCCTCTACTGCAAATTTTAAATTCCAGTGCCCTGGAGAAAGCCCACCCAAGGTGTTTATTAAACTGAAGGTCTTTGGGCTTTACCCCTTTCTCTTTGGCTGCCATGTTCTTTTACTTTTTTACTCATTTAATTCACTTACAATCTTTATTCCCTTGAGATTTTGCTATTTACTAGGAGCCATGTTTTGAGATTTACTTTTTCAGCTTTTTTGTCCTTTAAGGCATGGAAGTGCATATGTGATTTCGCTCTTGTTATAACTCCTACTAAGTCACTTTATATATTTGATAAAGAATGTATAACATTGTAAAAATATTATAAACTCATCATAGAAAACTTGGAAAACAGAGAAAATACAAAAAAATAAAATTTTTTCATCATCCCACAACCCCCAAATTACCACTACTTGCTTATACATCTATAACACACACACGATACATATATCCATATACGAACTTCCTTCCAGTTATAGAAAGTGTGTGTATATATCTTAAAGCTGACTTTTACTACCTACTTAATATGTACCAAACACTAGGCTTTACATACATTACTGAACTTAATCTTTATCAAAATGTCTCAAGGGCACACAGCCATATAAGGCAGAGGAAATATTCATGGCCAGCTAATACCTAGGCCGCTTCCAACTTAACTTCTACACCATACACTGCGTAGAGTCTACCTTGCACACTGTCTTACAGCTGGGATTCGAACACCATGATCACACCCACAAAAAAGCATCCTAAATGCCGAGTGATGTAAATGATGCAAGAGCTTGGGTATTGTTAAGACATATGGTTGTATAAGATATGAACATATGCATGAGAAATGTGAGTTTTGGATTGTACATGACTTTACTTATAAAAAATTCTTAACATGTGGTCAGTGAAAACTCAGATATGCTCTGTGTTTTGGGGTTTTGTATAAAAACCACTTTCCTGCTATTGCAAATGTTATTAGCGACAGATAGTATCTGTCCCTTTTTAAAACTAGGAGCTCATTGGAATTCCCTTATGGTGCAGCGGGTTAAGAATCTGGCATTGTCACTGCAGTAGCTCAGGTCGCTGCTACGGCACAGGTTCATTCCCTGCCCCAGGAACTTCCACATGCCAGGGGCATGGCCAAAAAAAAAAAAAAAAATAGGAGCTCATAAGTAAGCTCAGTGTTTAGGGGCTCTGCTCAGGGCAGAGAAGTGCAGAGCTGAAGGTGAGAAAGTAAATTCAAGACTTATTTTCTCTCCTAAAGATCAACAGGAGTGCCTATGTCAATTTGCACTTGGCTTACAAAGAGTCCAAATTTAAATCTCTTTTAAGTCTTGGTTCCTTTTCATGCATTCCCTCCCTAGCTTAAAAGGTTGGATCATCTGGAATATGAGTTCTCATTCCTTTTTAAAAGAAAGACAAAAAATGTAAACTGTGGGCTCCTCGCTGCTTATGTCAGAGCAATACATGTGTGCTTTATATAAACTAACCATTTGTCTATTAATGTTTGTAAAGAGCTTCTTAGACATAAGGCATTTGGGACACACTCTCTAGAGAAATGTGGTATCTTTGGAAAGAGGATCAGAGGAAGGAGAAACCAATGAGAAGAGAAATTCCTTTATAGGCATATCCCGAATGTGAAAGGAAATCTCCAAGATGAGCATCAAACTGCATTTCCCCCTATGCTGAAGACCATGGCAGGAGGAGGAAATTTCCAAAGAGACTAGGTAACCTGGCCTGGAATGTTTGTTTCTAGATTATATGTTACTTCTCTGTGTGAAAAGAAAGAGAAATACAGAGGTCATACTTTGGATTGGATGACATGGCCATACATCCCCACATACTGGCTTTCTGATGATCTCCCAGGGGAATACCAGTGACTGATAATCCCCATCAGCCTGAGTGGTGAGGGGACCCTAGGATCTCCCAGGAGCAGGCGTCCACCTGCCCACATGCCTACTGTGTTGTAGACACATGCAGGGCTGAGCCCAGGCTCTCGAAGACTGTAAAGCAGGGTTCTTAGTCACAGTCACATAGAGCCAAAGGAGAAAAACGTTCTGAAAAGCAATCAGCATGGTTCCAGCAGCAGCTACACTGCTAGTCAGAGCAATCCATGAGTGTCCATGGACAGATTAGGATATACTTTCCCTAGGCAAATCTCTAAGGCCACCTCTCAACACTAGCAACCTCAAAAAGCCTGCCTAGCCAAAGCCTCAGGACACTAGCCTAAGCCTCTAGTTATGTTTCCAATATTCCTTGAAAGGGTGAAAAGGAAGGAGGAAGGGAAGGGAGCATTCTTTTTAAATAAGAAAGACAAATTATTTTTGGAAAACAATAGCTTCCCTTAATTGGTACGTAAACTTTGCCTTTTATTTTTGTTTTGTTTTTGGGGTTTTTTTTTTTGACATGTGGAAGTTCTCCCAGGCCAGGCATCGAACCCACATCACAGCAGCGACCTGAGCCACAGCAGTGACAATACTGGATCCTTAACCCACTGAGCCATGGGGAAATTCTGGCTCTGTGTTTCTAAGAGTCTATTTTAATAGCAATTATTTCTATGTGA
Organism: Sus scrofa; assembly: GCF_054392235.1. Lineage (NCBI taxonomy): Eukaryota > Metazoa > Chordata > Mammalia > Artiodactyla > Suidae > Sus > Sus scrofa. The sequence goes on along the minus strand of NC_139383.1, from coordinate 145,904,690 downwards.
GCTCTGTGCTGTCAATCTAGGGAGAAGAATCTTGCCATCAGGAAGAGGAATTTCAGAGTTAAAGTTTGTTTTTGATACAAACATTTGTTACAAAGTTGCACAAATACAGCTGAGGATGGCATAAGAGCCAGAGGCTGAACACAAAGGGGAGGCACTCAGTCTCACTTTCTGCACAGCCAACACTCAAGCCAAAGTAGACCACAGACTGGTCCCTGAGCACATCTCCAGATCCCCACTTCCAGGCTGTTGTTTTTGCTGCCCCCTCCACTTAGGATTTCCTACCCTCACCTCCTTCTTTGCAATTCCTGCCTCTACTTCAAGGCTCTTTTCAGATGCTTTAGCATTTTTTGTGGTTCTGATTGGATTTTTACTTTGTCTTAGTTGCATGTCTACTTGACATCACTTTCATCAAAGTACTGCAGACTCCATGAGGTCTGGCGCCCTTTCTTTCCTCATCCTTGAGTTCCTTATAGGTCTAGGGCTGCGTCCTAAGCAAAGATGACACTCATTCAGCAGATGTCTGTTGAACCTGAGGCAAGGATTTCACTTAAAGGAGGCTGAGTTGAATTGTAATAAAAATACCCCAAATCTCATTATTTCAGTCTCCTGTTTTATCCCATCACCTATGGGAACTGGATCAGAAGCGTTCATCCAAACTTGGTAGCAGGTATTGAGTTTGAATCCATCCCATCACTTTGCCACCACCGCCCCAGTTGACGTCACATTCATTTCTCATCCGCACGCATGCCCTGCCTCTTTACTGACTGCTGTCTTCATTTCCATTGCCGTTGACACACAGCTGCTGGAGTCAAATTAAATCACACAGGAGATCATGTCCTTCCCTTGCCTTAAAGCCCTTCTTCTCCCTAGCTCTTGCCAAACTTTTAAATGATTCAGCTTATTTTGCCTCATTTCTGTCTCTCTCTTCTACGAGCTCCATGGGGCAACCATCTCCGTCGGGTTCTATGTTTCCCCAGGCTCTTGCACGGTGCATGGAATATAATAGAGCCTCACGGACATGTGTTGAAGGACAAGATTAAAAAGTGCAGAGTTGTTATCATTCTCCCTGACATTAGAAGCCTCGCTCCACCTCCTGTTTTCCTGGTTTCTATACTTTGCCTGGAATTCAATGAACGGAGGAGCATGGTATGGCTCTGGATCTGAGCTTTCCAGTGGAACCTCAGTTCTTAGTTTTGTTGTGGAATCAGAGAGCACATCTCTGTGCTGTGTGTGTGTCCCACACACTAAGGACAGCCAGCAATGATGGCTCAGGCTTATTCTGGGCACTTCAATTGCATTCACACTTCCCTTGTAAAGCCAATCCTGAGACAACATTCCTAAGACCCCAGAGAAGTGAGTAAGTTTCATTACCTGCCAGATAGGACAGCATCCACTCCACTTTAAATATCATGGTAGGAGTTCCCATCGTGGCTCAGCGGTTAACAATCCCAGCTAGCATCCATGAGGATGCAGGTTCTATGGGTTAAGGATCTGGCATTGCTGTGAGCTGTGGTGTAGGTTGCAGATGTGGCTCAGATCCCACGTAGTGGCGGCTACAGCTCTGATTGGACCCCCTAGCCTGGGAACCTCCATATGCCTCAGGTGTGGCCCTGAAAAGACCATAAATAAATAAATAAATATCATGGTAAAGTCTTATGAGAAATTAATAATGTGCTGTTCTGTTTGTGTTTGGGGAAACCTTAATAAAGATTTACTGTCTGTGGATACATTCATTTTCTTAGCCTGATGAAATAGGGTACAAAAGAGGAGAGTGAGGAGTTCTTCTGTGGGGCGTCAGGTTAAGCATTTTCATTGCAGTGGATTGGGGTGCTGCTATGGTGCGGATTCAATCCCTAGCCTGGGAATTTCCACATGCTGTGGGCACAGCTTACAAAGAAGAAGAAGGAGGAGGAGAAGTGATATTGTTGTGAGCCACACAGGAAGTCCAGAAGAAGTGATGTTGAATGAGAGAACATTTGCCTATGTGGCCAAGAATGATGCATGTTTTGCCACTGATTTTATTTTTTACTTATTTCTTTTTTTGAAGCGGGGCATCCATATTTCCAAAGGCCTCTTCCTTTACTATTTATAGATGTAGACCTACATTTCTAATTCTAATTCATCTTGAGGAGACAGGGCGGGGCAACAGCATTTTATTATGATTGTTGTGGCTTTTTTTTTTTTTTTTTTTGTCTTTTTTTGTCTTTTTGCCATTTCTTGGGCTGCTTCCGTGGCATATGAAGGTTCTCAGGCTAGGGGTCGAATTGGAGCTGTAGCTGCTGGCCTACACCAGAGCCACAGCAATGCGGGATCTGAGCCTCGTCTGCAACCTACACCACAGGTCACAGCAACGCCGCACCCTTAACCCACTGAGCAAGGCCAGGGCTTGAACCCGCAACCTCATGGTTCCTAGTTGAATTTGTTAACCACTGCGCTATGACAGGAACTCCTGTTGCGGCTTCTAAAGGTACAATTCTGAACCACGGGAGTACCTGATGGCTACCTGGAAGGAGGCGAGCTGATTAGGAAGGTCTGGGGTCTCAGAAATATATTCAAGTGAGGCCAAGGCATGTTTTTCAGATATAGCAGAATGGTATGAGGCTGATTGTGGCTGGGTGTAGATTTGCAGGCTACTCACACAGCAGCAGGGTGCCTATATTCTGTCGGTTCCTCGCCTGGCCTCTTCACCCATCCTCACACTATCTCTGGTTGTTGTGGTGGGCACTGTTTCCCCAAAGGGACCATCCATCGAAGTCACTGGAGGGACTTACCAATTTATTCATTTCTTTTCTTGCTCTAGACTACTGAATCAAAGTTTCCTGAGCTAGGGCCCAAGAATCTTTATTTTCACAATATTCTTTGGATGACTCTGACAGGTAGCCAAGTTTGGGGGTCATTGACATATTAGAAAGAATTATTTGCACTGAAGCTCAACCACCAACAATCTAACCAACTTTAGACAAGTCACCTCTTGAACTATCAGGAAAACAGAAGAAATGACACCTACAGAAGACTGATGCTGCAGAATTAAAGGAAATGACATCTGTGATCTCATCCTATGTGTATTTAATAAGTCAAGTTAGTTAATACTCTGCTGGTGACCTAGAGGCTTCCCAGAATCTCTTTTATGAAATAGTGTTTAGCTTCCTCTTCTGTGTTTAATTCCTTATGAAACTTCATTCCTCCTTTTGTCAGTCACTAAGAATAAGGCCATATGCAGATGAATCAGAAGACCATCATACCATGTGTTCTAAGAGCCTTCCAAGTTCATTGCTGCAAGAAATGCTCAACATTTAATGCATATTGTTTCTCGATATCTGTTTCCAAATTGCCAGTACAGTTTCCATTTCTGGGAAATTACATAGACATGTCTGGATCCAACTCTTTTATCTTTGCATTTCCAACTGCTCTGTTTTCCTTCTTTCTTCCCATCAAATTCTCATATTTTGACAGTTTTAAGACCAGTTCTTCCTTGATCTTTTCCTTCCTGTAATACATTGAATTCAAAGGAGCCCATTCTCCTTGGTATGCCTTCTCTCCAAACACAAAATATTCTGAAGTTCAGATTCTCTTTCTGTGAGTGGGTTAACATCACAAAAAAATTGTGGTTTTCTCAATCATAAACAAAAGTGTTTTAAATGAACTCTGTTTCTTTTCTTCCAAGCATCACAGAAAAGGTTGGGACAAAATGAAATGAATTTTCAGTAAGATAATTACTTATTAAAAATAGGGATGAGAAAAGTATGTAAATTGATTCATTAGGAAGAATTTATAAAATGCTTTAACTTAAAAGGAAATACTCTGGTAGGCATTCACAATGAATCAGGAGGAAAACACTCTAGCCTCTTGAAGAAAGCTGTTAAGACTGTTCAGCGTTGACAAAATGTATCTAAAAAAGCCCTTTCCTGGAGTTCCCGTCATGGCACAGTGGAAATGAATCCGACTAGGAACCATGAGGTTGTGGGTTCGATCCCTGGCCTCGATCAATGGGTTAAGGATCCGGCGTTGCTGTGAGCTGTGGTGTAGGTTGCAGACGCAGCTTGGATCGCATTGCTGTGGCTCTGGCATAGGCCAGCAGCAAGCAACAGCTCTGATTAGACCCCGAGCCTGGGAACTTCCATATGCTGGAGGTGCAGCTCTAAAAAAGATAAATAAATAAATAAATAAATAAGCAAGCCCTTTCCTCTTATAATGTGAGAGAAGAAGGCAAACTGCATGTGGAAGCATCTGATCATATTTCATGTGGGAATGTGCACTCAGAGTTGATCTGAGCATATTAACAAGGGGAGTATTAGCCGCTGACAGTGTTTTGTATTGAACACATCCATTTGTAAAAATAAAAGAAATACTCTATTCATATGTCCAATTTTCCTCTTTATTTAAAGTAAAATTCTGCAGTGTGGTTTGAGTTGTAAATCTATTGAAAACAGCTTTGTTGAATCAACAGTCAAGGCATACATAAAAAGTGATTTGGAAATTTTTCTGGGTTATGGGTCGGGGTGGGGAGGGGAAATGGGAATAGAACCTTGGGGCATCTCTCCATACTCTTTCTGGTTTTTCCATCAGCCCCTCTCACTCTCTAAGTTCATTCACTGTTAACAATAAAAAGAACTCCCCTTCTCCAATGTCACTCTCTCAGAGTTTTCTGGGGGTATGGATGACTAGTAGAAAAGTAATCTGAATTTTTTAGATAATGGGTACCACCTAGATAGGATGATGATTCCCCATCAGACCCTCAAAAATAGCATCAGCCAATCAGGAAACTTACAGAAGCTACGGAGGATAAATAAGCTAACGGCCCAATCCAAACCTTAACCAAAAAATGTCAAAGTATAGTGAAAAATGAAAAGAAAAACCAAAACACCTCCATCTTCACCTTTTTCTTTGTCCATGCCATTTTACATCTGGAGGGGAGAGTGGAATGGCTTCCCAGGTCAATATCAATGATTAAGCTTGAGTTCAATTACATTTTTTTCTTCAATGATTCATTTTCCTTAGAATACATTTCTTTCTCTTTTTTTGGATAATGATTTTTATTTTTGAATACATTTTTTAATTTTATCAAATAAGAATTTTTTTGTCATTTTAGGGCCATGCCCGCAGAATGTGAAAGTTCCCAGGTTAGGGGTGCAATCGGAGCTGCAGCTAGCTGCCAGCCTACACCACAGCCACAGCAATACCAGATCCTTTAACCCACTGAGCAAGGCCAGGGATCAACCCCGCATCCTCATGGTTACCACAGCCACTGCAGGAACTCTCAAGAATTTTTTTATGTATTTATTTATTTATTTATTTGGGCTGCACCCACGACATGTGGAGGTTCCAAGGCTGGGGCTGCATTGGAGCTGTAGCTGCTGGCCTACCCAACAGCAACATAGGCTGAGCTGCATCTGTGACCTACATCACAGCCCATGGCATTACCAGATCCTTAACCCACTGAGTGAGGCCAAGGATCGATCAAACCTGCGTCTTCATGGATGTTAGTCATATTCGTTTCTGCTGAGCCCCGACAAGAACTCCCCAAGAATTTTTTTAAAAAGTGGTCTAGGGAGTTCCCGTTGTGACTCAGCACATTAAGAACCCGACGTAGTCTCTGTGAGGATGCGGATTCAATATCTAGCCTCGCTCAGTGGCTTAAGGACCCAGCGTGGCCTTGGCTGCGGTCTGGGCAGGCAGTTTCAGCTCTGATTTTACCCCTAGCCTGGGGAATTTCCATATGCCACAGGTGCAGCCATAAAAAGAAAAAAAAGTGGTCTAAAACTCCACAATCTACCATTTGGCCACACTTTTCCCCATGGATCTATTATAAAATGGTAAATGGAAGGCTAAACTGAGATCAGGCCAACAGATCTTACTCTGACCTTTGATGGAGCCTTCAACTGACCTGGGCTTCGACTGCTCCTAGATGGAAAATACAGATTTCCTGATGATTTAGTTGACAGAGTAGAGCAGGGAATGATGATACAGACTAGCTCCACTTCTAAGAATAATGGCTTATGAATACTGGCTTAAATTTGTATATCTATTAATAATGATAATTAACTTTTGAGATCATATAATGTTAACTCCGTGCTAAGTAGCTTAAATGTTGGATATGGTCAACTGGCACACAGTATTTATTCCCATCACCTTCCATGTGCCTTCTTGCATAGCAAGGACTGGAAAGCCAAAAATTGCATTAGCTAACTCATTAGCAGAGAATATTCTGGAAGCAAAATAGAACACTAAATGTCCATCAACAGAGAACTGGATAAAGAAGATTTAGTATGTGTGTGTCGTGTGGATATATATATATATATCCACACGACACACACATATATAAAACAGAATATTAGCCACAAAAAAGAACAAGATAATGCCATTTGCAGCAATATGGATGGACCTTGAGATTATCATACCAAGAGAAGAAGGCCAGACAAAGATTAATATCATATAATATCATTTATATGTGAAATCTAATAAAATGACACAAAAGAACTTATTGATAAAACAGAAGCAAACTCAAAGATTTAAAAATTAAGTTTAGGATTACCAAAGGGAAACCATGGCAGGAGGAGAGAGATAAATTGGGAAGATGAGATTAACATACACACACTATTATATTAGATAAATAACAGGACTTACTATACCATGCAGGGAGGTTTACTCAGTGTTCTGTAATAACCTGTTTGGGGTGGGGGAAGGATGGATATATGTATTTATGTATAACATCCATTTTGCTGTAAACATTATGCCAACACGACATTATAAATCAACCTTACCCCAATAAAATTTTTAAAAATTAAACAAAAATAAAATAGAACATCAGATAAATGGGTTCCCACAAGATTTGGAAGAGAAAAAAGAAAAAACTATTCTTCTGCTGCTGTTTCTGCTGAGAAACAGTTGCTGCAGGCAAACTTGGCTCACCTGTGTCAAGACAATGGCTTGGGGGAGGAGGATGCCATCATCAGCCTTAGCAGGGTTGTGATGGCAAGGACATTAGTTACCACTTCTGAACCTCTGAATTCAAGTTATGCTGATGACCTTGAACTTTTTAAGCCCAGCCATGGGTTCCTGCCTGCTCTTCCACATCTTCAAATAATTTTGTAAGCTCCTAATGCTTTGCATTAAATTGCTTTCACCTGGAAATATCCAGGGTAAAGAATTTGATTCTTGCACTATAATCTAATTCTGAATTTGGCATCCAAATCAAGGTTTAATGCAGGTGTTGTATTACAGAGAATTTGTCCTCCTATCAATTTAATGAGTTAAGTATTACCTTTTCCCATTTGTCAGATGAAAGAATTAAAATTTAGTGAGACAAAATAACTTAAGGTCACTCAATTTGTAAGTAGCAGAAGACAAGGTCAAATGCCAGTCTAATTACAAAGTTTTGGTGCCTAACTACTTTGAGGGACTCTGATAGCTTGGGATCAGATACATAATAATTATGTACAAATAGCTGAAGATTTATTTATTATGGATGGATGGATGGATTTTGCTATAAAACACATGAAGGAATCATTTAAATCTTGTACATCTTTGTACAAGACTCCCAAATCCCATGGGGGTGGCTCAGTATTTAGCACCTAGAATAGGTCCTTGATAAGTTACTGCTGAAAGAATAAATGAATGGTCTTGTGACAAGTCCCACCAAGGAAAGTGACACTGAAAGATGATAACTCATATGCTGGCCTGCTTGTGATTTAATTAAGTTGTCAAACTGATTTTATTAAGATGTTTCTCACTTCTCAAGTGTTCTATTGCTTCTACTAAGAGCTATTACAAATATTTTTGTTTCCTTTGTGTGTATTTTTGTTTTCTGTGGGGAGGAATAGCTTATTGACAAGTTCTCCTGCCTCATCAAAGTCATCAAACATGAGAAGATTCAGTCTGTTAGGATGGATTTTAGGTCTATTTATCTTATCCCATTGTTTTAGTGCCTTTTTTTCCAAAACACTCTTTCTTTCTCTCTCTTTCTTTCTTTCTTTTTTTTTTTTTTTTTTTTTTTTTTGTCCTTTTAGGACCGAATCCATGGCATATGGAGGTTCCCAGGCTAGGGGTCTAATCAGAGCTGTTGCCGACGGCCTACGCCAGAGCCACAGCAATGCTAGATCTGAGCCATGCCTGCCACCTACACCACAGCTCATGGCAAAGCCAGACCCTCAACCCACTGAGTGAGGCCAGGGATCAAACACGCAACCTCATGGTTCCTAGTCGGATTCGTTTCCACTGCGCCACGACAGGAACTCCTGTTTCTTTCTTTCTATTTTTTTTCTTTTTAGAGCCACACCTGAGGCATAAGGAAGTTCCTGGGCTAGGGGTTAAATTGGAGCTACAGCTGCCAGCCTATGCCACAGCCACAGCCACAGCCATGCTGTATCTGAGTGGCATCTGAGACCTACACCACAGCTCACAGAAATGCCAGAACATTAACCCACTGAGCAAGGCCAGGAATTGAACCCACATCCTCATGGGGACTAGTCTGGTTCTTAAACTGCTGAGCCACAATGGGAACTCCTAAGATATTCTTGCTTTACAACTTACAAGTAAGGTTTCTAAACACAAATTCAAGGACATGTTTCTACTAGAATCTTTGCAAACACCTTGCCTGCTTATGAACTTCAGAAGCCAAGGTGTGACAACCACAAGTCTCTTGCTGGTTTTCTCCATGGTTTCCTCTGTGTCTATTAGCAATCATGTTTTCTTTCACTAAATAGTTATGACAATTTTCAGTGGCCCCTGCCTTCTCACAGGGCTAGGAGTTACCAGATCTACAGATCTACTATATTCCACACATTTTCTTTTAATTGCCAAGCCCATGTGTATTTTAGGAGGAAATTTGATCCATCTGTTTCTGATACCTCTACAGTAAAGTAACCAAACTAGGAAGAGCAACCTGACAGCCAAAAAGTCCTGGAAGACTCTTTTTTTTTTTTTTTTTTTGGATGTGGGTGCTGTGCCCATGACAAGTGGAAGTTCCTGAGTTCCTGAGTCAGGGATCAAGCCTGCGCCATAGCAGTGACCTGAGCCACAGAAGTGACAACACTGGATCCTTAACACCAGGCCACCAGGGAATTATCTTTTTTTTTTTTAAACTAGGAAGTCATGTATATGATGAGCAAGCACTCTGGTTCCTGCTCTGCTTAGGCTCTTGGTAAAACCAAAGCTTCAAGGAATGTTACATTCTCCAAATATAGTCTCTTTAAGTAGGTCTGGCTTTTAATACTTCTCATGATTAATGTCCTGGGAGTTGCCTTTGAGAGGTGAGGGAACTGACCCACCCTACTGGCTTCTCCCAGGGGCTCCTCTGTGCTCTGAGCAAGCTCCTCATGGATTGGCCAATGCTTCCCCAGGCTCACAGTTCTAACCTCCAAAGCAGTTGCCATAGCATTTGATGTAAAGACTGGCATATGCCCTGTGTGCTGCCCACATGGCTACTAGACATTCCCCTGATCAAAGGAGCACTGACAGATGAACAGCCATGGCTTAACCTGAGGCTGAGGCTACCCAGAGATCTGCCTTTGTGGTAAGCAGGACCACTATGGTGGTCTGTTCTATTTCCCTGATGAGTCAGTCATGCACAGCTATTGTCTGAGTTCAGTAAATGGAGGCATGTGGCCAGAACTCTGTGTCTTGATACTTCTTGACTTCTGACATCTAGGTGGTGATTCACGGAAGCAAGGAGCAGTTCTACTGCCTGATTTTTTTTTTTTGCTTTTAGGGTCACACCTGGAGCACATGGACGTTCCCGGGCTAGGGGTAAAATCGAAGCTGCAGCTTGCAGCTGCTGGCCTACTCCATAGCCACAGCAATGCCAGATCCAAGCCACATCTGTTGCCTGTACCACAGCTCAGGGCAACACTGGATCCTCAACCCACTGAGCAAGGATAGGGATCGAACCCGAATCCTCCTGGATCCTAGTCTGCTGAGCTACAGTGGAACTCCCTACTGGCTGATTTTAAAAGAACATATCCACAACTTAAATTCAATCTGTCAATCCAGCACAACATAAGAGGTAATTCCACCCTTCCTTCTTAACATATAGTCTAAGATAATCCACGTTATATTACTTCTTTAAAACATTCCATAGTGTTCATCCATTCAGCACTTATTGCATTTGTCAGGTCCTATGTAAGTACTAGAACAGAATGAAAAATAAGACACAGTCCATGGCCTCAAGGAGTTTATAACCCAGTAGAGTAAGACAGACACATAATAAGCAAATAAAGATTTTAGGCAACAGTGTGATACCTAAACGCACTGTATTTAGATATTGCGATACCACAGTATTAACTTGTGAAGCTCAAGAGACCAAAATTCAAGTTCCAACTCTGTCACTTACTAGTTGTGGACTCTTGGTTAAGTTATGTATCCTCAATTGCTTCATCTAGAAAATGTCAGGAGGGAGAATTAAATGAACCAAGTATACATAACCACTTATATAGTGACTCCTATTACCATGTCCTGTTACAGGGACTGCGGAGAAGTATGTGTGAGGTCTCCTAGGAACACAAAGAGTTATGAAAGTGTCAACACTACCTGATGTTGAGGGAAAGAGTGACCTCTGACTTGACCGTATGTCCAAGTGAAAGTTGCTGGGAAGAACATCTACCCAATATGTTGGGGTTCACATTGTCTTAGAATTAGCCTTGGCCCTCTGACATGATGAGATGGAGATGACAGGCTTGTCCAGCCCTGAGTCCACCTTGCTTTACAAATATCTCCCAGGGCACATAAGACCTGGAATTTCTATGTGCCCTGACATTTCGGTATTTCTAGTTCCCTTTCCCCCTTTGCCTATTTTTTTTCTTGTCTAGATTATAAACTTGAACAGCCTTTGGCCTGGTCTATCCACTATCACCAGTGACATTTTAGTGAACTTGATAACATCCTTGCCTCTTAGGAAATCCTCTTGGGACTTATCATCTTCCAGGACAAAATCCATCCACTTTAGGTCTTCATGCCAGTCTCTTCCTCTCTCACCAGACTTCCCTCTTGACTCTCCCTCCTATGTTACCCTTAAAACTATCACCAGAGAGTTCCTGCTGTGGTGCAGCAGAAACGAAGCCAACTCGGATCCATGAGGATGTGGGTTCAATCTCTGGCCTCACTCAGTGGGTCAGGGAACCGGCAGTGCTGTGAGCTGTGGTGTTAAGTCACAGACATGGCTCGGATCCCCTGTTGCTGTGGCTGTTGTGTAGGCTGGCAGCTGTAGCTCTGATGTGACCCCTACCCTGGGAACTTCCATCTGCAGGTTTAACCCTAAAAACAAACAAACAAACAAAAAAAGCTCTCATCAGACTAGGCTCTCCCACAAGTTATTGCTTCTTTCCGTCCTTTGTAGTTTTGAACATGCAACCCCTTTGCCTAAAACACTCTGCCTTCCATCCTCCATTGTGGGTTTGAGGAACTCTCTTGAGACTCAGCTCAGGAATGACCTTGTGGCTTCCTTTCCAGATCCTTTCCCTCTGGGTCAGCTGCCACACACCCCCCCCCACTTCCGCCACCTCTTTACACCTGCACGGATTTTGCCACGACGGCTGTCACCCTATCAGCCTCTCTACACAGTGAATTCCTTGGGCTCCTAAATCATGCCTGTCTCCCCACCTGGCTCGGCCGGTCCTAACTCATCACATGTTTGTGACAGAATCACAGGACCTTAGACTCTCAGCCATCCTACTACTCGGAGGTGCAGGAATGCCCTGTGCCGAAACTAAACCAAGTGTCTAATGAAAGGGCTGCTTCAAATGCCAGCCTCTTCTGTATTTAGCAGGGAAGTGTGAAGCCCACATGGAGCAGAGACAGAAGATGAGAACTATTCTGAGGAGAGGGGCCACAGGCTCTTTGTGACTGTAGAAGTGTTCTGGGGAAGGGTGTTAGCTGGACCTCCTCTGTGTGAGCGTGGCCCTTGAGGGGAGAGGTAGGAAGGTGGCAGGTATGGGAGCAGCTCCGCCTGCTCTGTGAGCTGCCCTGTGCTCTAGAAAGCAGCTATGACTGTGAATTGATATTTTAACTTTATAGCCCAGTCATGGGCCCCACATCAGCTGCCCTTGGCCTGAGCCTGGTATGGCGTTAGGTAAACCAAGCTTTACCAAAAATGTTGTGTGGTAGCAAGATGCCTGAGGTGGCTGACAAAGATCCAGATCCCACCCCACTTCAGACTGAGGAAGTGCCCTGGGTTCTTAAACTGTTATTTGGAGAGGTCCTGAGGAAGGAGATTCTAGACCACTTGCCAGGTATGTGCTTGATTGATCACTGAATGTATGAAAGAACTCTTGAGTTGATGAAGAGTTGATGGTGATTGCACTGTGGTGGGGAACTGTTGCAATTCTGATCTCTGATGGAGTATCTTCTAGCCTTAAATAGGTGTTCACTGGGAGTTCCCTGGTTGCCTAGCGGTTAAGGATCTTCATCACTGCTGTGGCGTGGGTTCGATCCCTAGCTGAGGAACTTCTGCGTGCCGCAGACGTGGCCAAAAAAAAAAAAAAAAAAAAAAAAAATGTGTTCACTGACTCCCAAAGGGCTCCAGGTGAGATGTGGCTGAGAAGATGCAGTTCTTGGGTGTCAGACCCCATGCAGTATCTCTTTTGTTTTGCTTTAATTTTATGGTAATCATAAGATGACTCAAGCCTAAAAGCGAGGGCTTTTGCAGATGTGGAATTAACTAGGTTCTAAACTGGAGCTGCTACAGCATTCTGTCCTCCCTGACCCTGCTCCCTGCACACCCCCACCCCCAAATCCAAGACTCTATCATCTATATTCACAATTCCATTTGACCTCACAATGCCAGCCCTGAAATGTGGGTGTGGGCTTGTAAACCCTTGTGTGCCTTTGCACTGTGCATCAGCTTTATGGCTTTTGCTTTACTGCTGCTACTTTCCTCTCCCCCCACCCCCCCAACACAGATGATATAATACCTAGGTCAGTACTCCCTCTAAGTCATTTAATGCAGAATCCCCAGAAACAAGGCTTCTCAATCTTTTGCAACCCACACCTCGTGGGTGTCTCACTCTCACTGGTGCCAGATCAAGGGCCAGGTAGAGGGTATAAGGATGAACAACAGCAGCCCCACAGCCCTGCTGGAGGACTGACTTCCTCTAGCTGATGATCTAGCTGATGTCTGCTACTTTAAATAAACATTCCTGGCCTTCTGGTTCCCAAATCCCCCTGGGCCAAGGTGTGGCACCCAGAGATCACCCTGAGGGCCTGAAGACTTCTGGTGCCCAACCCCTGCTATAGCTGATATCTGTGCCATTTCTCAGTGAAGCTGAGTGTCTCTGAAAATGTTCAAGAAAGAGGAAAAGAAGAAGGATCACTGTGCCCTTGTGTCTAGCTGGGTAGACAGGAAAGTTTCTCTGGCTTCCCCGCCCCCCCACCCCCCCACAGTGAGAATGGGGGAAATTCTCATCTGTAATGGCCCCACCATAAACTCCTCCAGGGCCAAGGGCTGTGGCCACCCCTCCCCCCACCCCCCGCTGGGTTAACTGCTCCCTAGGGACCTCCAGCTGGCCATGCCCACAGTGGGAATCCAATCAGGATTGATAGCTGATGGTGCTGGCACCTTACACTCTATGCTCAGGTCACTGTGCCCAGCACAGTCTTCTTTTGCTCTCCGTGTGTGTGTGTGTGTGTGTGTGTGTGTTGGGGGATGGTGCAGGGATCTACAACGATCTTCCTGGTTTCAACCATCCTTGGCTGAAGCATTGTGGAAAAACGGATAGGACCCCAGAGGTGAGGTGATGCCCCTTCTGGCACCCAGTAATTTCGTGTGTTTCTGCTGTAGATGGAACCCAGACTCCATCAGAAAGAAATGGCCTTTTTGAGTCCTGTTGGTCTCATAAAAGTCCTCTTTCTTTCCTGCCTCAAGTCATTTTCCTCTCTCCAGGAGAACCCCTGCTCCTGCCAAGGACCCTGACCCTCACCATCCAGCTCACTGCCACCAGTGGATTCTGCCTCCCGTGAAACCCTCTGCTATCTCCTTTCACAGCCCCCCAGGGAAATTCTCTTGATCAGTCTCCCTTTGTGCTTCCTCACATTTTCCACAGCCTTACCCAGTAAAGCTTCATACCTTGTCCTACATTGTTGTTTCTATGTCAGTGCTTACCTTAATTTACTCTTATTCATAAACTATTAATTGTGGTTTTATTGTGGAATTTCCAATGTAGAGACAGAGGTTCAATGAACCCCCATGTACCCATGAGCCAGCTTCAACAATTATAATTTATGGCCAGTCTTGATTCATCTATACCCTCCAATTCCCTCCCTCATATCACTACCACTGCAAGATATTATTCCATTGGTAAATAATTCAATATTTATCTCTAAGTGGGAGGACTGTTTTAAAAAATATAGCCATACACAAAAACAGACATATGGCTCAATGGAACTGAATAGAGAGCCTAGAAATAAACCCACACACCTATGGTCAATTAATCTATGACAAAGGAGGCAAGAATATACAATGGAGAAAAGACAGTTTCTTCAATAAGTGGTGCTGGGGAAGTTGGACAGCCACATGTAAATCAAGGAAGTTAGAACACATCTTCACACCATACACAAAAATAAACTCAAAATGGCTTAAAGGCAAATATAAGACATGATACCATACACACACACACGCATATACACACAGTGGAATATTACTCAGCCATAAAAAGAATAAGGTAGTGCCATTTGCAGCAATGGCACTAGACATTATCATACTAAGTAAATCAAAGATAAATATCATGTGATATCACATATATGTGGAATCTAAAAAATGATCCAAATGAACTTATTTACAAAACAGAAACAGACTCACAGATTTTGAAAACAAACTTATCGTTCCCAAAGAGGAAAGCAGGGGAAGGATAAATTAGGAGTTTGGGATTAACAGATATACACTATTACATATAAAGTAGATAAACAACAAGGTCCTAAAATATAGCACAGGGAACCATACTCAATACCTTGTAATAACTTATAACAGAAAAGAATCTGGGAAAGAAAATATATACATTTATTATAAATCATAAATCATATATACTTCAATAAAATAAATTAAAAAAAATCTAGCCACAAAAACCGCATAACAACTAAATATCAGCAAATATCCAGTCACAACTCAAATTTCTCCCATTATCTGATCAATGTCTTTTTCATTTGATTTGAATCAGGATACAAATATGACTCACATATTACTATATTTGGTTTATACATTTAAGTCTTTCTATAATAACTGTTCTCCATCTTTTTTTTTTTATTCCTGCTATTTGCTGAAAAACTCTAGGTCACTTGTCCTGTAGAGTCTCTTTTAACCTAGATTTTTGCGATTGCTTCCCAATGGTGTGTTTAACCCATTTCTGTTAGGAGGGAGTTAAATCTAGAGGTCCACATAAGATTGGGCAAGAACATTTTGCTGACAGTGCTTCATACTGATCACACCAGGAGGTACAAAATATCTGTCTGTTTGATCTCATTGACCAGTGGATTCAGGTGCTGCCGGCCTGACCAATCTATTAGCAATTAAGCCCTTGGTCTTTCACCTGGTGATTAGAAGCTATTGATTACTGGCCATGACAATTTCCTCGTGATAGCCACTTAAGTCACTCTAACCTCTTCTTTCTTTCTCAAAGGCCTCTCATGACAAACCTTTCTATTCCTCAGTGATGGCCAACATCGCTCACATTACCATCCTCAGCAGTAATTTTCTAACCTTTTGGGGATCACAGATCCCCTTGAGAATCTGAAATTTCATAAGAAAAAAAAAAAAAAACCCAACCCACAACATATGCATAGACACACAGAATTCCACTGAGCATCACAGGCTTTTGGACTTCAGATTCAGCCTTCACCCTTATATGGTCGAGGGCAACTTTGACCTTGTACAGAACCTTGCTGCCCTGACCTCACACTCTAACTCCAAGACTACCGCTCATGTTAGTGACTCTGTCTTTTGTTCCTTGACCTTACAATTTTTCTATTTCCTCAAGTCCTTTGATCTTTACCTCCTCTCAACTCTGATTCCTGTAGTTGTCACCACAAAGTTGTCTTTCACTATCTCTTGAAACTTTTCTTTTGCTGTGAATCCAAACTCAGCTTCCCTCTGGTTGCCAACCCATTTACCTTTCCCTCTCATTTTCCTTTGTACCTGTTGAAGCTTATTTTGGTCAACATCATTTCCGCAATCCTTTTGATCTTTCTCAGATCACTAGTCCAGTCTGACCCATGGTTAGAATGGGTACCTCAGTGTCACTTTCCCTCATGTTTTAGAATCTTGATTCCTTGATGTCCTACCCATGTGCCAACTTGTGGTGCTCACTCTCGTGTCTGCCTTGCTTTTCCTCCCAGGGCACAAAAAGGGGCTGGATAAGGTTAATAAATAATGTTGGCAGGGTCCTTACAAATTCAGACTAAGTTACTACACTGGTCTCTCAGAAGAGTTCATGCACTTTCATTCATCTTTTCCTAATTCTCTGTTTCTGTGCTACTCAAGACGTTGTCCATGGGCCAATGGCATCAACATCACTGTGAACTTAAAAGCAAAATCTAAGGCCCTTCCTGGAACTATTGTAATAGACTGTGCATTTTTAACAATATCCTCAAGTGAATCATATCCACATTAAAAATTAAGCACTGTCCTATCTGTTCCTCACAAAAAGTTGTTCTAAATTTTTCTCACAGAACTTTTTTTTAAACTTTCTTTTTATGGCACACCTGCAGCATGCACAAGTTCCTGGGCCAGGAGTCGGATTAGAGCTACAGCTACTAGGCCACAGCAACGCCGGATCCGAGCTACATCTGCAACCTGTTCTGCAGCTCATGGCAATGTCGAATCCTTAACGCACTGAGCAAGGCCAGGGATTGAACTGACATCCTCATGGACACTATGTCAGGTTTTTAACCCACTGAGCCACAACAGGAACTGCACAATACTTAATTCTTGATTCCCACATGTATCAATCAGCCAGGGTCTAAGCAGGGAAAGAGAAAACACTCTGATTTCAGAATGAAAGAAGTCAGTAAAGAAAATTGGTTACATAGTGATGGAAGGGCCAGGAAGTCAAACAGGAGTTGGTGAGATAACCATGAGATGAACCATATGACAGAAACCATGGCCTCCTTAGGCTGCAGGGGCCAGGGAAAGAGGCAGCATGACTGGGGTCCCAGAGACCAGGCTTACCTGGCAGGAGATGGAGCCTCAAAGAAGATGCAGTTGCTGGGAGAAAAAAATGAATTACCTGTTTTCTTCCCTTTGCTCACCTTCTGCTCGGCCCTCCGTGACTTCACGTTAACCCCAGATAGAAGTCAGCTGACAAGGGAGCCTTGGAGAACAAGGGAGGGCAGAAAAGGCATCTGAAGGCAAACAAGCCAAACACAGGCACAGGGACCTCACTTTCTCCTCCTGCTTCACCTGTATGTCCTTCATCATAACCTCAGAACATGACCTGAGCCATTTTTCCTTCCTTCTGTCCAATCTCAGAGAAAGAGACATGCTTTGGTTTTTCCAAGAGAGCTGGAACTGGTATGAAATGTAATTAAAATGCTTGTAAGACACAGAATCCATAGGGTAGACCCTCCCAACTCTGTAAGTCTCCAGAACATGAAGGAAGTGTCTTTTGGAATCAGGTGGCATTGGCACTTCTGAAATCATGCTGCAGGTTGTGAAAAAAACTGCCTGTGGAAGCCCTCTAGGAAAACCACCTCCTGCTATGAAACAGGTGCCAATACTTTTCTTGATTTATCCAAGTTGATAACAACAGACTCACATGCTAACCGAATTCAGTCAAGTTATTCCTCTCAGACAAGTCAATGACAGCTAGATTTAATGTGCACTGATAAAAATGAAAATCAAGGATGATCTTTTTCGCCAAGTGCTTTCTCACCCAAAGCTTTAAAAGCAGCATGGGCTGGAGTTCCTGTCGTGGCGCAGTGGTTAACGAATCTGACTAGGAACCATGAGGTTGCAGGTTCGATCCCTGGCCTCGCTCAGTGGGTTAAGGATCTGGAGTTGCCCATCAGCTGTGGTGTAGATGCGGCTCGGATCCTGCGTTGCTGTGGCTCTGGCAAAGGCCAGTGGCTACAGCTCCGATTAGACCCCTAGCCTGGGAACCTCCATATGCCGCAGGAGCGGCCCTAGAAAAGGCAAAAAGACAGAAAGGAAAAAAAAAAAAAAAAAAAAAAGGCAGCATGGGGCTGAATGACCTACTTGGAGCTCACAGATTGGGTGCTTTGCTGCTTGAGGAGTTTGTTTGTGTTAATCTGAGTCCCCAGTGTGCCCCTAGAGCCCGGACCTGTGCCTGGCACATGGTAGAAACCCAATGTTTGCTGAATGAATAAAATAACTCAGAGACTAATAACCTTGGTCCCTATGTGTTGATTGTGCCACTTTCAGCTTCTCATGGAAACTCAGTCCTATTCTCTGTAAAATGGGAATAGTAATACCACCCTCCCATTTACTTCACAGTATTATTAAGATCAGATACAACCATATTTGTGAGTTTGTTCTAGTAAGCAAGGAAATTGTTTTCATGATGCTCTAAATTAAAAAACTTCACACACACATGCTTGCATACACATTTATTGAGATGCAGCCAAGTGAAATGTGTCCGCTCCTCCTCTGGGGCAAGATCTCCTTTATTGGTGTGTAACAACGCCCAAGGGCTGGAGGAACTACATAATCAAAATCAAACGCCAGCTTCTTACAGACTTGGCCACAACAGTGCCGCCCTAAACACCACTTTAAGCTGCAAGAAATTGGAGGACATTTCATTCATTGGCTTTTTATAGTTGTTGACATATACACTTCAATTTTAATGCTCATTGCAGACTCACATTAAAAAAAAAGAAAAGAAAAGAAAAGCGCTTACCCCAAATTAGCAGTAAGCAGAGCTATGAGAGTGAAGGACAACACGATATCAAACTACAGCTGCTGTGCAACCATACTTGTTTAAATTAGAAACAGGCTGCCATTCACATGGCCTCTAGAGACACGTGCGCATAAGCAATACCAAAGGAGAACCAAGGGGTCGTGGGGGTTTCCACCAGCATCGTCACTTTATTCCGGGTCCTTATCCTCATCTGAAAAGTGGGGGACTGACTTCTTTGCAACAACGTTGTCCAGTCTCTGTCCTTGTAAATATGGATTGACACTCTGAAAAAAAAAAAAAAAAAAAAAAACAAGGTTTGGTATCCCATGCAAGCATCAGATACAGACGTCTCACAGAAGAGGAGAACAAGAATCATTTCTGCCCCCTGGGTTAAAAGGTAACAGTGGTACCTACCACCTACCAAATGATTACGTACTAATCAGTACCCCAGTGACTGGAGAAACACTGACAGATGTGTCTAATTAGGTCTTTCACACGACTAGTATTGGATGTAATAATGGCCCCACCCCCTTTTTTGGCATAAAGATTTGAAGTGAACAAGCTGATAAACTCTTCCTATTAACTTAGATACAAAGCCCCATATGAAAGAGAAATTATTATCTTGTGGCCCCATTTAGGGGGCGAGAGAGAACAAAATGTACTAAATTATTTTACAAGAATATTCTAAAGAAGATGACAGAGCAAGGCCAAATGGGAATTAGCATCTGCAGACTGGTCACAGATCACCTGTTGCTGTGATTGATTCTTGCAAAACAGTATCCTACTTAAAGAGGACTCATCAGGGGCCCCTGGCAATTATTTTCACCTTCCCTCAGTCAAATTCATGAGCCTAAGAAAAGAAGGAAAGCATATAGAAAGCTCCTTTATTTTTGACTCAGGACTCCATCATCTGAAATCCTGTTCATCTGATGGTATTCTGAATGAGTCAAGGTTTTTCCATTCCTTGTCTAATACATACCTTTTTTTTTTTTTTTTTTTTTTTTTTTTGAGGTTTGGATGTGAACTAGTAATTGGAGCTTTACAACATAGTATTTCGCAAGCAGAAAAACATTCAAAAGTTTTGGAAGATATTTATTGAAGTTGCCTTCCAATAACTGAACAAAAATATAAGAGGAACTGTAGTTTCAAATGGCCAGCAATCCCATGGCACGCCTAGTGCCCAGGGATAAATGGAGGCATTTCACAGGGGTCTCTCTTGTCTATAGGACATTGTTACCATGACTTTCAAAGGATGAACAGACATTCTCCAAGAGAAGGCCTGGAATCTGAGGTTAGTATTTATAAATGCCCTTCCACATTCTGATAGGTAAAAGCATGAATGATGAAAGGCCCTCTCATCTTGCAAAAATGCATCACAAACAGGCTGAGAGTTATAAAGTGTGCAATGCTCTCATATAGCTGAAAAGTGCTATGTCGCCAAATAATAGTATTTCTGGGAAGCATCTTTAAAATATTTTAAGTAACTAAAGTACTTTTTATATCAGGAATTGTCAAGGAGAATGGCCTGGCCTTCCCCAGGGAGTCAATCACTCAGAATCTCTGGCTACGTGGAGCAACTGTGGACTGAAAAAGTGTCTTTTGTATTATAAATATTTTGATTTTTAGTCAGTATATTTCCTGAAAATAATCCCAATATATGTTAAACCGATATGAGATTTTCATATTTCTCAAATATGGGAATAAAGAGTTGATAAACTCTATAAATGCAAGAAATAGTAGATCTCAAATATTAACAAGATATATCTTAAGAGTTAGAAAATTTGCAAAGTCATTTAAAAGTGAATGGACCCTTTATTCGCTAAGCAACTAAGAATCCAATTGGATTTGAGCAAGTATAGAAAATTACATAAAACCACATGGGCTCTGTTGTAATTCTGGGGAGAATTCTTCTTGGTAGGGGATTTGATGGGAGGAAACCCTTCTGCTCAGACCCAGGACATGCCAAATGTTAAGTGGGAAGGAGAGGAAGGAAATTAATGAGGAAGTAAAAGGAGAAATCACTTGAACTTTTTTTTTCTTTCTAGGGTCGAACTTGCATATGGAAGTTCCCAGCTAGGGGTCAAATTAGAGATACAGCTGCTGGCCTATGCCACAGCCACAGCAGTTCAGGATCCAAGCTGCACCTGCGACCTGAACCACAGCTCATGGCAACGCGGGATCCCCAACCCACTGAGCAAGGCCAGGGATCGAACCCTCGGCCTCATGGATACTAGATGGGTTCGTTCACCACCAAGCCATGATGCGAACTCCCACTTGAACTTTTTTGATAAATGTCTATGAGTATTGAATCTTACACATAAGAGTAATGATAATGATGATACTTGGTTTTAATTATCCTCTGAAGAACTCAAGGCACTTAGATATTTATCTTCTCCCTTGGGTGAGAGACTGGCTAGGTTATACAGGGAATGTTACTACCATTTCACAACTGGCTGAACCACTGGGATGGGATCCCTGCTGGACCTCACTGGAGAAAGCTTTGATTTTTTTCACAAAAGCAGGGCAGAATTTCTTTCTACCAATCCACACCCTTGAGGGAGTGGCTGAAGTCTTCAATCAAAATGAGAACACCATCTGACGGCAGGGGAGGCAAGTTCTGTCTCTCCATCAGCCCTGAGAGGCCCGTGGTTTACAGCCTGAGCATGGATCATTGTAGATGCCTGAGAATAGGAAGAACTTGATACCCTTGGGTCAAAGTGACCTTTGTTTTCCTAAATTCTAAGCTTTTCCTATGTGGAAGAAGTTGAGGCCAAAAGAAAATCCTTTATAAAATGTGCCCTAGCCAGAATCCTGAGTTTTGGTAATCACTGGTCTCATGGAAACATGACCTAAAGCATGACCCATGGTCATTAACCGAGTCAGGGCAGAAGGAACAGTGAGCCAGGAGTAGGGACAATGAAAGCTTTACACTAAGTTCCTCACTGTGGTGTGGTTGTTGGTCTCATTTGGAAATGTCCTTGTCATGCCACAGAAAACTATTCAAACCATCTTCCTGGTAAATTATGTGTATTCTGAGCTCCTGGAAGAGAATTTCTTGATGTTCTCTCTCACAGGATCACAGGACAACCTTCGGACTCTTCCTTCTACCATCTGCCATTGAAAACTGTAATCACCCAAGAAAAAGCCCTAATAACCCCATTAACTCTCTGACGATAGTCTGTTTCCAAAGCAAAACTTGGCTTCTCGAAGAGAAAACTGGTCATGGGTCTTCTGTATTTTGTCAGGCAGCACAGGGGCTGGGAACTTGCCTTTTGGGGGGCCTGAGGAATGAATGCTGAGTCCAGAAAACCCACACCTCTTAAAACATTCGCTGCCCAGACTGGCTAAAACCATTCAGAATGGCCACAATGACCACCGTCCAGATTCCCAAATTTTGCCAGTATCTAGGCACTTGCTGGTCTACATAAACAGCCAGTGGCCTGGGGTACACTGTTTGGTTTGTATATTCTAACTCAAAGGGTTACTATCTGGTAGCACTTTGCTATGTAATGGCAGGACTTTGACTTTTTTCTTCCATCTGATCAGGAAAAAAAAAAAAAAAGGCAGGTGGCCAGGCAGGTAGTAAGGCACCAATGGATGAGAAGAATGGACACTGACCACTTGTTCAGTTTCAACACCATAAATTGCACTGAACATCCAAAGAAAACTGTCCTCAGCTTTATAAGAGGTATCACTATAATGGCTAAATGAACAGCACCCAGCCCGGGTCCGGACCACCTTGGGCAGCCCTGAGACGGTTCATAACTAAGCCTGCAGGTACTTCACCAGTCAGCAAACAAATGCAATGGATCTAGTGGATTTTTTCACATCAATCTGGTTAGGCCAAGGAAAAAAGGTATGAAGGTATGTAGAAGGAATGAGGATTGTTCATCTCATCTTTTGCCCCCACATTCCTTCAAAATTACCGCCTATAGCAAAGAATTCAACACTTTCTGGTTCCTGTCTCGTGTCTGTATAATGCAGATGTGTGAGCAGTTTCCCCCAGTGGCCTCCAGACCCTTTGAGGAAATACGTACTCCCTGCATCCCTAGACCCATGGGAGGGACACAACAGGCATTTCATGAATGTGATGGAGGTGGTGGAAAAGTCACAAAACCTGGTGCTCCTCAGAAAATCATGTTGCCAAAGCTTGGGGAAGACATCCCAGAAACCAAGGGCAGACTTTCCAGGCCTGGCCCTTGTCACTCTGGCCCACAGTTGAGCCCTCCCAGGACTACACATTAAAGGATTCAGCTACTTCCCAACAACTAGGGGTAACAGCTTGCCAGACATTACCCTCCGCTTGCGTCTCTGTCCTCCCTTCATCTTCTCATACAGGAGTTTCTTGTTCTAGAATGGGGAGAAAAGAAAACACAAATGCAGAAGCATGGATCGCACTTGGTCAACATCTATTTTATAATCGGTGCATCCCCCTGGATACGTATGCATACACATATTTTGGAAACGAAACTAGATGAAAGGAATGTCGTGTCGGCAAGACAGACCACAAGAGAAAAGCTGGTGGTTGGGCAGCTTTTAATAGAGTTATCTGCAAGGCCCCGAGGCACACCAGCATCATCGACCATCACATAAAAAAAGAAAATACGACATTCTAACATACAAGGAACCCCCGAGACCCATCTCTTCATTGTGAACGGCCTTTGTTTCAAACAAACAAATTTTGTCTTATTTTACTTTGGGATCTAACTCCCCTTTTATGAGCTATACACCTCAACTGTTCTCTAGAGTAGCATCTGACTATTAGTAACAATCCTCTATGTAAATAAACGAGACATCTGACTCCTGTAACCCTTCCTCTTGGGGCTTAAGTCTGTGCCCCTAGTCAAGACAATCAGAAAATCATTTGGTCTATAACATTTTTAATAGAGTGAACCTTTTAAAAACTGCCAAAAAAACTTCTTGGCATAAGGGAAGTTATGTTGGGTGGGGGTGGGGTGGGGGGAAAAACAGGCTCTGTTACCACAGTTTGTGTAAGTGTTTCCACATAATGCTGGATTCCCAGCACACAGTGGACTTGAATGAGCTCTAGAATATCAGATGCATGTTGAATAGATGTCCCTTCTGTTGTGATTATAAGAGACAGAATAGTCAGCCTGAAGGCCGAAAAAGACAGGGAAATGGGGGCTTTATTTGTGTTTTCTTTTTTTTTTAATTTGATTTTTTTTTCTTTTTTTATTGGCTGCATCCACAGCATATGAAAGTTCCTGGGCCAGGGATTGAATCTGAGCCACAGCTGCAGCAACACCAGATCCTTAACCCACTGTGCTGGGCCAGGGATCAAACCCGTGCCTCCACAGCAACCCGAGCCACTGCAGTTAGATTCTTAACCCACTGTGCCACAGTAGAAACTCCTATTTGATTTTTTAATCAGATGGAAGATAATATATAAAAGAGGTGAGTCATTTTACTCTAAATCAAATACCCTGACATTGACTTTTTTTTTTAAGGAGATAGAGTTTTGGTAAGGAGCAAGTTTATAACACTTGTATCAAGTTGTTTTTTTTTTTTAATGGTAGATTTGGAAATGAAAATGACAAATGCCAAGAACAAGCTGCATAGTTTTCGTGTTCATTAAAAACTACTCCACCCACAATTTACAATGTGTTATCTCTTGCCCAACTTCAACTATGCACAGAGCCCATGCCAGGGAATCAAGGAGCATCCAAAGTCCCAAAGGCTGGTCTGGCCTCCATCTCATACTCACTTAGAGAACCAATCAAGTGACTCTCAGAAGGGAGAAAAGGCAGACGGGCAGATCATTCACTTGAGGAATGAAGATGTCACAGTGAAGTTCATTCCTGTCATCTGCACTTGCCTTTCTGTGAATGTAACAATTTCTGATGCACAGAGAACATCCTGGGAGTTTGTGCTGGGGGGCTGGGAGATGGCAGCCAGGAAACATGCTTCTCCCTGTGCATCATCAGAATCAGCTGCCTGCATGGAAGGGAGTGCACAGGGCCTGCCAGCTGGTGCCAAAGGGTGGGAAGCCAATCAGTCATGGCAGAGGTCCACTCTGCCACCAGCCGGGTAAAGGCAGCAGCATTTCACTTCCTCACCTTTAGAAGGTCATGGGGTAGGTTAGGCCCATAAGAGCCTTTATTCAAAAAGAAATGCAAAGGTCTGGTAAGTCTCCTTCTCAAAGCTGGTCCTTGGGTTTCCCTAACAGCTCAGGTTGGGATCACAGCAGGGTGTTTTCCCATCCTTGCCTGACAGTGGCTGTGGCGTTCCTGACCAGCCCTGCTATTGCATAGATATAAAGGCAGGAATTGGCAGGTCTAGTGTAGGTAAAAGAAGTACACAGAATGAATGAGAAGCCAGCCCCTCTCCTGACATGCATTCCTCAGAGATGGGGTGGGGAGGGGAGAGGGGGAGCCTGTTTTCCATATGAGTAGCAGGTTTGAGTTCATAAAGAGGGCTTTCCATTGTGCCATCAAGATTTTGGACAATTGCCCAGATCTTGGTTTCAAATTCCATTCCTAAATGGAACCAGGGAGGCTTCTTGGAAAAATGTCTAATTCCAGGGCAAAGGCTGGGAAAGTACAAGGATGAATGAAGTTGGGATACCTAATTGCACCAGAAAAGTAAGGAAGTACTCAAAAAGTGATGAGATGTGTTGAAAGGAAAGAAGAGCCAGCTTGCAGAGACTCCCACTGGCTAAATTGGGAACGGTTTGAACGCAAAATAAATAACAGCAATCAGTAAATCCACACTGATAATCAGTAAACAAAATTTAAAATATTTGAATAGTAGTTCCTTTGTGGTATAGCAGGTTAAGGATCCAGCATAGTCACTGCAGTGGCTCAGGTTGCTGCTGTGGCATGGGTTTGATCCCTGGCCCAGGAAATTCCACATGCCATGGGTGTAGCCAAAAAAAAAAAAAAAAAAAAAAAAATTAATAAAAATAAATAAATAAATAGGGGAGCAGGGGAAACTCTTGCTTAGAAGAGAATGCCAACAAATAAGTGCAAGGATCATAGAGTTTTTTTTAAAAAATCACCATTTACCACTATCATAGTTATAACCGATTCAGAGCAAATATCATCAATGGATACTAAAATTGTTAGTTGAAAGGGAAATGCGGACAGAATATTTGTACAATCTTGAAGTAAATCACCACAGATTAATTATTAATTTCAAAGTAAAAAACAGTAATTTCACTCTGGAGAAACCTGGCAGACAACACTTTGACCAAGTCACCACCAATTCTGGGACATGTGCCTCCTGAGATGAAACACTAAGAAGAACATAACAGAAAGTCATAGCTCAGGAGTTCCCTGGTGGCTCAGCGGGTTAAAGATCTGGCATTGTCACTGCTGTGGCTGTTACTGCTGTGGCATGGGTTCAGTCCCTAGGCTGGTAACTTCTGCATGCCACAGGTGCACCCCCCCAAAAAAGAAAGAAAGGCATAGCTCATGTTTAACCACATAAAAACACAAGAGAAATCCAAACTGAAGAGCATTTGACTCTGCAGATATGTCAGGGGCACGAGAGATAGAAAGATAGAAGGTCCTGTCTTTCATTTCTCCCATGGCTCAGGTTCAGCTGCATCCTCACTTTTCTAAGTAACGTTCAGCAATTAATGTGCGAAGGAGGGAGTGACTGACACTACGGTAGCCAGCCTCAATGCTGTGGCTGCTCAATGCTGTGGATACACTGTCTGAAAGACAACCAGTCCTAGATAGGACTCGACAGGACCGCTATACAGGACATACTCTGAGTGATGAGCCATGAAAAGATAAGGAATTTATCCAGTTTTCACAGAACCTGTAGGGTTGGATGGTCTGGTTCAAATCCCAGCTCTGGGAAGGTTATTCAAACTCCCGAAGCCTGTATTTTCTCATCTGTAAAACGAGCATGATAGGGAAGGGCAGACTGAATGAAATAATTCATGTAAAGTATTCAGCATGGTGTCTGGCACACAGTACATGCTCGACAAATATGACCATTTACTACCTATTATAACATACAATGACTATTACTATCATCTTTGTATTCTCATCACCCAATACAGGGCCTGGAAGACACATGACGTGCATTTTGTTCATGTGTCTTGATGCATTAACAAAGAGAGAGAAATGCAGGAAGTCAGACAGATGCTGATATTTAGAATATATGAATCATTGCTCAAGACCCAGCTGAGCTCCAGCTAATATCTAAGAGAGGGAAACCTTATTAGCAAATAAGGAATCAGGGTCTTGGGTGCAGTTCTCTGATGAAAGATAACTCCTTAGTTAAAGGATGGTGGAGCTTAAGACAAGCTTAAGCTCATCATTCTTTACAAACACTAAGGCAGGCTTGGGGACTCAGAAAAGCAAGACATACTCAATTTACACTTCCATGTGAAGATCAAGCAAGTCATGTTTGACTCCTAGGTGGTAATGAGAAAGTAAAGAAAGGAAATCCATGTTTAAACATGCACATAATTACAGATGGTAAAAGGTGTGTAAACATTGTTCCTGGTCACTGATCTCTAAGAATCCTAATTTCTAGTCTTTGGCTCTGATATGGTCAGGGAGTGACTGAGAGAAAACTACTCAGGATTTAGAGAAGGAAGCAAAGAGAATGGAGATGGCAGCTGCCCTCTTCCTAGAGTGGGCAGAGCTTAGTAAGAGATATCTGTAAAGGTTTTCAAGAAGAAGTGAGGAATGTTGGCAAAAGAGAAGTTTCCATCTCTCCTCTTCCTCAGTTGGGCTCTGTGTCCTCACTCAGGCTGTTCTTCTTCCCCTTGCTTCCTTTTTCTCATTTCCAGCCTAACGGTCACGTGAGGTAGACCTGTCACCTTAGACTTCAATGCTGCCCTTTTCAGTGCCTTTGACACCCTCAAGGGTTACTATCCAATTGGCCATGTGAGTGCTCAGTTCTGGGTCCTCTTCCACCCTTCCTTTCCACCTTCCCCAGTAATTGCACCTTGTACTCACAGTATAGCTAGATCTTGAAGCTGAACAGTGCTAAGGTAGGTTCCATTTTAT
The DNA here is from genome assembly GCF_054392235.1 of Sus scrofa. NCBI lineage: Eukaryota > Metazoa > Chordata > Mammalia > Artiodactyla > Suidae > Sus > Sus scrofa. The sequence goes on along the minus strand of NC_139383.1, from coordinate 145,876,867 downwards.
TTTCGTGCAATTCATCTCCACCACAAGATGGTAAGCTCACAGAAGATCATGTTGATGACACTTTATATGGAGCACCAAGGCCTGCAACAAAGCATCTTGCCACCTGCTTCTGTTTGGCAATACTCTTGCCCATCTCTTGTGGATTCCTTCCCAGTGCTCCACTGGGGTCTACTTTTTTCCTACTCTTTCTCTCTGCTCTCTTCTATCCTTCTTACCTCTCTGTCTTCTTCCTTTATTTTATTTTATTTTATTTTATTTTATTTTATTTTATTTTATTTTTTTGCTTTCTAGGTCCACACTTGCCTGCAGCATATGGAAGTTCCCAGGCTAGGGGTCCAATGGGAGCTACAGCTGCTGGCCTACACCACAGCCACTGCAACATGGGATCCAAGCTTCATTTGCAACCTACACCACAGCTTATGGAAACAGTAGGTCTTTAACCCACTGAGTTAGGCCAGGCATCAAACCTGCATCCTCATGGATCCTAGTTGGGTTCATTAACTGCTGAAGAATGAAGGGAATACCCCCTTTTTAAAAAAAAAAAATTTCCTCAGAGGAAAAGTTCATACCTTCCATTTCATATAATCCTGACATAGTGCTTTTTTTCCCTTCCTGGTGTTCTGTTTATGCCATGTGTCAATTCTCATCAGTTCTCTGGTCCCCTTTGAAATGTCTTAGATTCTCATTATGTTGGTGAGAGTCACTTAAATTCTCTACATTTACAGCCTTCGTACCTGGGATTACTTCTTCTATTTTTTCCTGCCTTTAGTGGCTTCTCTCCATAGTTCATCTTCTCATAAGTCACCAGAATAACTCTTTTATAGAAGACTTTCATGATTTCAGTCTCTTATTCAAAAACCTATAGATGTTTGCCTATGTAACGCAACACGTTAAGCTCTACTAGTAGGTTTCATAGTGGCGCTACAACTTCTCCCTAACAGAACTGTTTATGAAAGGAAAGAGAAATAGAACAACGCATAGTAGAGGAAGCAAAATTAACTTATAAAAGGGTATTGTTGCTTTAAGACAGGAAACGTGCACATTGACAGTTGAGGGCGTCAACTCAGTGCTTGGGTGATGGAAAAGATGATGGAAAAGAAAGTGGTTATTAATGAGGAGGGTCCTCTGTCTCTGAAACAATGAATAAGGAAGAGACAGAGTTTAGTCCCGAGACCACAGTATTCCTAGTAAAGTAGGGAGTCAGATGGGCTGTCAGTTGGGAGCTGAGAAGAGACCTATAGGTCTAAACAGGCTTAGCCAGTCAAGAGTCTCTGCTCATCCCTCATTCACTCACTCCTTCCACGGATGTACTGACCACCTATGTATATGTGAACGAACATTCTTGAGTATTTTTCCACTTTTCTCACGTGGCTTCAGCATTTGATTACATCAGCCAAACCACAGGAAGATAGATCGATAGATTCACAAACATTCAGTTGTGATCTGGTTCAATTCATTGTTCCAGCCTGTTGGAATCTCCTTGATTCTGTCATCCAGGGCTAGCCTGTCCAATGTTGTGTCATCCTTTGAGAATCTGATAAGTACATGTTCTATACTTTCTATTACAAACATTTATAAAAAGGTGGAGTGGGATAGCACTAAGACACGCAGGATACCATGTGAATTCACCCTCTTAATATGGACTCTTTAACAAGCTCCCTTCTGGTGCTGTTCTCCTGCCTGAGCTGTATCTCTCCACCTCTTCCAACAGGAGACTAGAAGAGAGCTCATCAAATACTTCAATCAAGTCCAAATGCACCACACTCACTTCATTTCCCTCACCAAGCTGGCAAGTCAATGAATAATGCTGGCAAGTAGAAGGCTACAATTAGATTGACAAAACTTGTTTTTATCAAACCTGTGCCAAATGGTCATGAGTGCTCTTTCCAAGTGCTTATAAACAATTTCCTTAACCGGCAGTTATAGATTCTTGCCTGGTATTGACAGCAAGTTCACTGCTACCCATTTTGGAATTTTTCTTCTCTGTTTATAAAGCAGAATTGAATGTCTGTCTCTAAGCTTCTAGTATGGTTTTCCCTTAGTTCTGCATCTTCTTCAGTCTAGAGATAAAATTTGCAAATTTTCTTGGTATCTTTTTTTTTTTAAAGAGAAAAAAATCATGTACTTCCTAAAAGAGCTTGTGAAACACTGGTGAGATCTTAGGATGTGTTATTACATAGGCTGTGGTGTAGACCAAACTAGAATAAGCCTCTGGAAACCAGAGAAGATGAGATTGATTCAGTTCACTAACACTTCAGATGAGTTGGTGTATTTCGCCCAAGACACTGAGTGTGGTTTGGAATGATAATTATTCAAGGTCCCTCTCAACAAGAGATTGCTAAAAAAATCAGCTTCTAAACAAATTTTCTTGTCTCTGCCCAGCCATACTGCTCACCTCTGCCATCAGTACCTTCAGAGTACCAGTGTATAAGACCTACCAGCAATTAAGATTGGACTTACCCACTTGCCCAAGCCTGGATAGTCATGTTCTGGATCAAAAAGGTGCTGGTGTAACTGGAATTCTCGACTGAACTCCGCTGTGTCAGGGGTGTTTTCTAGACATCCATCATCTACTGCAAACAACAGAAGGTTTCTGAGAAACAGCCAAGGCATCTATTGTTATTCTAAGAGTTAACTGATTAAAAACAATCAGACACCCAAAGGTCAAAATCTATTCACATCAGTTACTCTCAGTCACTTTCCTGCAGGGATTTGCTCATCCCAGACTCCCACCCATGGCAGAGGCTGGTTGGCTACTCACCAAAACCACTTCCCAATCCCCATCGGCATATGGCTAACTTCCCAACTTTGCTCTGCAGTCAGGTGGAGTCATGTGCCTGGGTTTGGGCCAGTGGAATGTGTGCAGACGTGATGTACCTCACTTCCAGGCCTGGCCCATAAAAGCCTTCAATATGAGCCCCTCTCCTTTTCCTCCTAACCTCCCTCCTCACCCCACCACCTATTGGTCTGTTTGCTGACTGGGACAACTGTGGATGTCAAGTGTTAAAACAGTAGTCAGCAGCCTGGGTTGCCGAATGCCCCCACCCCCCACCACACACTCACCTACCTCTGGCAGGACCTCACATGGATGAGAAATGAACTACCTCTACCATGTTAAGCCACTATCATCTTTTATCTGTCATAACAGCAAACATTTCCTTCACGAATATGCTTTCAATCCATATGACTCACTCAGTTTTCTCTGGGGCAAGCTGTTTAGAAATGATTTTGGCTTCTTGGAGAAAATTCATTATATAAGAACAATACTTTAATTAGACAGTACTTGATGTATGTGTTGTAGTGGTAACAGTAAGTTTGGAGTCAGACAGACAGACCTGAGCTCAGGGTTTAAATCCTAGTTCATAAGTGACAGATGGGTTTAGATCCTTGGGAACGTTAACCTAGACCCCCTAAGTCCATGTATTTATTCATCAAGGAGATGGGAATGATCATGGCCTTACCCTACAGGGTAGCTGTGAGGAATAGAGATGATCACATAATAGGTTTCCTCTATGTTTTAGTTCCCTCCTCACCATCTCTTTTTAAATGACAGTTCGAATTATCAATGCCCTTTGAAATAAAGCATGTCTTCCATTCAAATCCAAGAAACTTTATTCCTTTGGGCTAGTGCTTTATTCCTAAGCCCTGTCATCACTGGACACAATGCTCGGAAAAGAAGAGCCATTTTTTTTCTATCTCTAATGTGCTTTCGACGACAGTACATTTTAAAAGAGAGGGGAGAGATTGTGAATTTTGTACAGGACCAGGAGAATGGAAGAGACTTCCTTTCAAAGAGATAGTGAGGCAGCAAAGTCAAGGCCAAAGGGGGCCTGGTACACTCAGGTAGTCTGGTCTCTAGAGACAGTTCTGACACCTTCCATCAGTGTTAAGCATCCAGTCTCTCAGTACTTAGCAGCATGAAGCTCATGTGGATGGCATGAGCATTCAGATGAAATCCCTGATGTGGTTCTAACGTGATTCCTCACTTCTTACTGAACTATTTATCTCACTTCATCTACAGCAATGAACATGCAGGAAAGGAAGTGCAAAGCAACAGAAGTCAGGCAGGCTGCATATGGCAGCTTTACAACCTTTTCCTAATTGTTTCTCAAGTACCTCTGAGTGGGCCCAGACCAAGATATAGAGATAAAGCCCTGCTCTGGGAATCAAAGGTATCTGGGCCTAAACACATGCCCTGGAATTCACATCCCATCCCTGAAGACGAGGATGAGGACAGACCCTCTAAATTCTGACTGCTGCTCTGCAGGGGTGGAAGGGCCATGATTCAGAGGCGGGTACAGCTTGGGAGGGGAAATCAAGATTCTCTTCTTGGATTGCAAGATGGTGTGGTGTCCTGATTCTCAGTGAGGTGTGTCTCCAGCAATTTCTTACAAATAATGGCTAAATTTAGCAAGTAAGTTCTTTTTTTGTCTTTTTAAGGCCACACCTTTAGCATATGGACGTTCCCGGGCTGGGGTTGATGCGGAGCTGCAGCTGCCGGCCTACACCACAGCTCAAGGCAACGCCAGATTCTTAACCAACTAAGTGAGGCCAGGGATCGAACCCACATCCTCACGGACACTGTCAGGTTCTTACCCCGCTGAGCCACAGTAGGAACTCTGAGTTCCTTTTTAGAATGCAGATTATGGTAGAACAAAGAAGGGCAGTAGCTTAATGAAAAGACAGGAGAGGAGATGGCAGATAATTTCAGATAAGAAAGGGTCTGGGAGCCAGGTTTCAAGCCAGCTCTACCAGCTTGTCCCAGAGCTCCTAAGGATACAACATTAGTGCTTGATTCCACGCATCTCTTCCTGGGCTCCACCTTCAGAGTTTCTGATTTAGCAGGTCTGGAGTAGGGTCTGAAAATCGGCATTTCTAATAACTTTCCAGGTATGTTCATGCTGCTGGAACTATACCTTGAGAACCACTGTATTATGTTATAGCTGATCAATTCAACCAAGTCCCCATAGAGACTGTTTACACTTCAGACTTTGAACTGGCCTTTCTTCCTACCCATCCAAAGCCCCACAAGCAAGTGAAAGGTGGCTAAAGCAGTTGCTTCTGTGCAATGATTCAGATTTTCCTGCACTGGCTTGGTCACATCTACTCTGGTTGTCCCATCCCAGGATGCAATCTCTGTCCCCCATGGAAAACAGAGACCTCACCCTAAATGAAAAGAGGACTCTCTTTCAGAGAGAGCCTCTATCAGAGAAAGCTTGGATTATGTTCACAAAAAGTTGAGGGGCCAGAGTTCCCATCATGGCTCCGCAGTAGCAAAACCGACCAGTATCTGTGAGGATACAAGTTCGATCCCTAGCTTCACTGGGTTAAGTGGGTTAAGGATCCAGCGTTGTCATGAGCTGTGGTATAGGTCACAGGCAAGGCTAGTTCCATGTTGCTGTGGCTGTAATGTAGGCTGGCAGCTGTATCTCCGTTTCAACCCCTAGCCTGGAAACTTCCATATGCTGCAGGTGTGCCCCCCACCCCCCAAAAAAAGTTGAGAGGCCAATATTGTCAGAATTTTCAGAGCAAGGCAGTATGTCATGGCGGTTGGGTGAACAGTCCTGAATCAGGAAGACCTGGGGTTGAGTCTTGGCTCAGCTACTTGCTACATGTATAACCTTGGGCAGCTTACTTTCTAAGCTTCATTCTCCTTATATGTAAAGGAGGGATAAAAAATACTAACATTCCACATCCTGGGCTGTGGGATGGAAATCCTGTGAAATCAGATTGTTATGATCATTATACAACTACAGATGTGATAAATTCATCTGAGTAATTTAAAAAAATGGAAAAAAAATACTAACATTATTATTACTGGGCTGGCAGGGAAAGACTATTCTGATGCTGGAAGTTAGTACAAGCCCAGGAAAGAAATGCATTGCTTCCTAGTGGCAAAGCTATTTATAACCAGGATGCCATTTCATGAGCCCTTACTCAGTTCTAGGTGGTGTGCCATGGGCTTAATATGGATAATTTCATTTAATCCCCACAACAAACCCCATTTTGCAAATAAGGAAACAGTTGCAAGCAGTTCATTAACTTGTTCAAGATCACATGCCTTGTTCACCATGACCCTTAACTACTGAGGTAAACTGCTCGAAGCCCAGCATGTTGTGTAGTCCACTGTCCATTCATTCTCTTTGGCACTAGGGGTAGGAAAGTGAAAGGGATCCCTGAGTAGCAAGGAAAGTGTCCACCTTCTTCCTTAATCACCCTCCTACCTTCCTGGGTCCTCTCTCTCTCATGCCGCCCCCAACCCCCAAGAAATATTTCAGGATAGATTCTCACTGGTTATGACATAGTTGAAACATCCATTGTCTAGAGAAGGAAGGAAAACAATTGGGCATGGATCATCCACAAATATTAGTTCTGAAGACTTAAAAATGGGCAGCAATTGTATCACAGAAGAGGCCAAAAGAGAAAAATCCTTCTCTCTTTTTATTAAAAGTGGAGCAGGTGCAGCAAGTTCCCTGGTGACCTAGTAGTTAAGGATTCCACCTTGCCGAAAACTGCTGTGGCTTGGGTTCAATCCCTGGCCTGAACCAAGGGGGTTAAAAATAATTTTTTAAAAGGTGTTAAAAAATTTTAAAAATTAGGAGTTCCCATTGTGACTCAGCAGGTTAAGAACCCAACATAGTCTCTGTGAGGATGCAGGTTTGATCCCTGGCCTCATTCAGTGGGTTAAGGATCCCACATTGCCGTGGCTGTGGTATAGACCTGCAGCTGCAGCTCTGATTCGACCCCTGGCCCAGAAACTTCCATATGCTGCACGTGTGGCTTTAAAAAGAAAAAAAAATTAAAAATTAAAAAACAAAAAAGAAAAGTGGAGCAGGTGCAGAAAAAAAGCATCAGTTCCCAAAGAGGGAGAGAGGCAGAAGATAAAGCCTCTTCAAGGGAGTCCTCTGTCGGACAATCTGAACAACTGAATCAACTGCCCTTCCCAAGCTACACACTATTACACGGGGGCTCATCTGACTAGGAGTACTATTTCTCTGAGTATGTGCACCCTGTGTTAGAATGTTTAACTGTACTTCCCATGGGAACCCAAGGGCATGCCCATTACCTGTTTTTCCAATGGGACAGGGATTTGGAGGGTCCGGGTAGCCCTGGTCTTCACTGAAGTCTTTAGGAATGTTGTCACCAGTCAACTCTGCCACGATGTTTGGGATGTTGCCAAAGGGTCCCAAGTGCTGTAGCCCCTCATGAGCTCCACCTGCCGGGGAATCAGAAGTAGTTCCTTTCAGGCCCATGACATTCACTTCAACTAATCTTTATTCAGGCAAACCATACAGAAAAAGCACCGTGCTCCTTGCTCTGGAGAGAGGAAAAGAGATACAACAGTTGCCGCCCTTGAGGGGGCTAAAAATTTCGTCATGGAGACACGAGGCACATATATCATTTCCACACAGGGCACACTGTATGTGCTATAATAGACATGTTAAAATCTAGTAGTGGAATTTCCTGGTGGCTCAGCAGGTAAGGATCCAATGCTGTCACTGCTGCGGCCTGGGTCACTGCTGTGGCATATGTTCAATCCCTGTCCTGGGAACTTCCATGGGCTGCAGGCGCAGACAAAAAAATACAATACATTTTAAAATAAAAAAATTAAATATAGCAATGGGAGTAGAATAAAGGAGAGTTTCATCTGACTGATAGAATGGGGAGGGCTTCTTGGATAAGCTAGAGATTGAGTGGCATTGACACAGATGGGGAGGGCTTTGGAAGCTGGATGTGGACCTTGGGGAAGAGAAAAGGAGGCTGTTGGCATCCAGGGGAAAGAACAGGCTGAACAGCAACCAATTACGATAAAAAGGGAGATGAAGCAGTCTCTGTCCTCCTGAAATTCTAGAACAACCGCTTAAAATCAGGTGTATTTACTTCGATCCCTTCTTCACAGCATATCTTTTTATATCTGTGTATACTCATTATTTTACTTTCTATTATAGCATGTGGCTGCATGGTCTCTGTTCTCATGATTACAAATGACTATGCAATCTTCTACCCAGGGGCTCTATCACAACATATTAATCATTCCCTCATTGCAGGACATTTAGTGTTTCCCAATTTACTCTTGGGCATTTAATTTTTTCCATATTTTGGATTAATTTTCACAAGGAGAAATTCCCAGAAGTGAAATTACTGGGTCAAAAGCTATAAATATTTTTATGGCTCTTTATATTATATTGCCAAACTGTTTTCCAAAAAGAAAATATCATCAACAAAATCTGAGAATACCATTTTTATAACATCCTAACCAGCACTGGGTTTTATAAAGATAAAGTTTTATGTTTTCTTTGCTAATTTAAAAGGTTTTTAGAAAAATTACTGTTTTAGGGAGTTGCCGTCGTGGAGCAGTGGTTAATGAATCCAACTAGGAGCCATGAGGTTGTGGGTTCGATCCCTGGCCTTGCTCAGTGGGTTAAGGATCTGGCATTGCTGTGGCTGTGGTGTAGGCTGGCAGCTACAGCTCTGATCAGACCCCTAGCCTGGGAAGCTCCATATGCAGCGGGAAGCGGCCCTAGAAAAACAGAAAAAAATTACTGTTTTATTTTGAATGTCTTTGATTACTAGCACAGCCAAATATTTTTCGCATGTTTATTTACAAGCTTTAATTTTTTTTCTGTGAGTTGTCTGTTTATGCTCTTTAGTGTTTCTCCTATCAGTTTTCATGAACATTTGACAAAATTAACACATGAAGCCTTTGAATGTTGCACTTCCTGCAAACATTTTCCCAGGTTGTCTGACTGAATTCTGGTCATTACTGTAATAGCTTGCTAACATAGGCTTTTATTTTTTTATACTTAATGAATTTTATTACATTTATAGGTGTACAACAATCATTACAACCAAATTTTATAGCATGTCCATCCCAAACCCTCAGTGCATCTCCCCACCCCCCAACCTATCTCAATTGGAAACCATAAGTTTAGTCAAGTCTGTGAGTTGGTATCTGTTCTGCAAAGAAGTTCATTGTGTCTTTTTAGATTCCACATGTCAGTTATAGCATTTGATGTTGGTGTCTCATTGTCTGACTGACTTCACTTAGCATGATAATTTCAAGGTCCAACCACGTTGCTACAAATGCTGCTCTTTCCTTTTAATGGCTGAGTAATGTTCCATTGTATATGTACCACATCTTCTTTATCCACTCCTCTATCGATGGACATTTAGGTTGTTTCCATGTTTTGGCCATTGCAAATAGTGATGCAATGAACATTGGAGTACATATGTCTTTGCGAGTTGTGGTTTTCTCTAGATAGATACCCAGGAGTGGGATTGCTGGATCAAATGGTAGTCCTATTTTTAGTTTTCCAAGGAATCTCCACACTGTTTTCCACAGTGGTTGTACCAATTTACATTCTCACCAACAGTGTAATAGGGTTCCTTTTTCTCCACACCCTCTCCAACACTTATTGTCTGTAGACTTTCTGATGATGGCCTTCTGGCTGGTGTAAGGTGGTACCTGATACCTCATAGTGGTTTTGATTTGCATTTCTGTAATAATGAGTGATGTTGAACATCTTTTCATGTGTTTTTTGGCCATCCATATGTCTTCTTTGGAGACTTGTCTGTTTAGATCTTCTGCCCATTTTTGGATGGGGTTGTTTGTTTTTTTGGTATTAAGCTGTAGGAGGAGTTTATAAATTTTGGAGATTAATCCCTTGTCAGTCGATGCATTTGCAAAGATTTTCTCCCATTCTGTGGGTTGTCTTTTTGTTTTGTTTAGGGTTTCCTTTGCTGTGCAGAAACTTTTAAGTTGAATTAAGTCCCACTTGTTTATTTTTGTTTTTACCATCTTTACTCTCAAGAGGTGGATATGAGAAGATGCTGCTGTCATTTGTCAGAGAGTGTTTGGCCTATGTTTTCCTCTAAGAGTGTTATAGTATCTGGTCTTATATCTAGGTCTTTAATCCATTTTGAGTTATTTTTGTGTATGGTGCTAGGAAGTGTTCTAAGTTCATTCTTTTCCATGTGGCTGTCCAGTTTTCCCAGTACCATTTATTGAACAGGCTGTCTTTTCTCCATTGTATATTCTTGCCTCCTTTGTCATAGGTTAGTTAACATAAGCTTTTAATATTTATGTAGTAAGATTTGTTGTTACTATCTTTTGTGATTTATTTTCACTTTCTGAACTTACAAAACTACTGCCTCTTCAAAAGAACCATAACATTTAGATATTTCTTTCAGTGCAGCCAAATTTTATTTTTAAAATCAGTTCTTTGGTGCAGCCACACTATGAAAACAGTGTCGAGGTTCCTTAAAAAATAAAAATTAGAACTACCATACAATCCAACAATTCCAATCCTGGGTATTTATCCAGAGAAAAAGAAAACCACTAATTCGAAAAGATACGTGCTGCCCAATATTCACTGAAGCACTATTTACAATAGCCAAAATATGGAAGTAACCTAAGTGTCCATCAACAGAGGAATGGATAAAGAAGATGCAAGATTATATATATAGTCAATGGAATATTACTCAGCCATAAAAAAGAATGACATCTTGCCATTCATGATTTATGACAACATGGATGGATCTGGAGGGTATTATACTAAGTGAAATACTGTATTTTTCACTTACGTATTGAATCTAAGAGACAAAATAAATAAATATAATAAGACATAAACAGACTCACAGATACAGAGAACAAACTAGTGGTTGCCAGAGGGGAATAGGGGGTTTGGGGTGAAACAGGTGAAGGGGATTAAGAGGCACACATTTGCAAATATAAAATAAATAGGTCACAGGGATGTAATGTACAGCACAGGGAATACAGTCAACAATATTATAATAAATTTGTATAGTATGCAATCTATAAAAATATTGAATCACTATGCTGTGCACCTAAAACATATAATACTATAAGTCAACTATACTTCAAAAAATTAATTCTTTAACCTATATTCTATATGTTTTAGTGCATGTAAGTAATTAATGAATTGTTCCATCAGCATTTAAGTATTTCTGTCTTTTCCCCATTTATGTCATTCCTTCAACAAATATTTAAGTGCCCCAGAGATACCAAAACCTGATCTGAGCACCAAGGCACAGCAGTGAAGAAGAAAAACTTATGTTGTATAACTTGTTTTACTTACATATAATGCATGTCAATTTCTGGACTTTCATGTGCATGAAATTAGAACCAAAATCAAGCTAAAATAACCATACTTCCACCTTCCTGGGAAGAATGGTCTTGATGACAGGTTCTATTACTTAAGTCTAGCTGAGTAAGGGTCCCTTCAGCCCTGGATGAGCTGTGCCAAGGTATAGCCTTGGACACTTGCTTTTTCTCCTCTTTTTTGGTTGAACCAGCTCCCCTTTGGATTGACACATTATTTTGTTTGGAAATATTAATATATTCAGTAGGATCGTGGCTAGATCTTCATGTCCTTGGAATCATATTGTCTCTTTCAAGTGACTTTGCGTACTTGTCTTAATTTATTATATTTGATTAATGTTTATCCTCAAAAGGATCACTGTACCTCCTTTAATTCCAAATTCCGCTGGCTTCCAAATATAGATACCACCAAGGGACTGGGTTGTTTGGTTTACATTTATAATATAGTTCATGGCTTTGTGAGTGAGTAGCCTGCAAAACTTCTGCATTTAAAAAAAGGTATTGTTTTTGTAAATTGTCCATGTGAATATTTAAATACGACGTATTTTTATATAACCCATAAACATTTAAATAGAGCTAATTATTCAACTTTCTTAATCATAGTCTTTTATGTCCTCATTCATATTTCATCTCTTTATCATGATCTGAAGGCTATGTACTAAAATCTATTACTACCAATAACTGTCTGTCAGTATTTTTTATTTCTTACTGTTTTTGTAGGGCCGCACCTGCAACATATGGAAGTTCCCAGGCTAGGGATCAGATCCAAGATACATCTGCTGGTCACAGCCATAGCCACAAAGGATCTGAGCCATGTCTGTGACCTATACCACAGCTCACAGCAAAGCTGGGTCCCCAATCCACTGAGTAAGGCCAGGGATTGAACCCACATCCTTATAGATACTAGTCGAATTAATTTCCCCTGTGCCACAACGGGAACTCTGCTTTAGCATTTTGATGCTATGCTAATTGGCATGCCCAAGAGTATAAATTCTACATTTTAATTGTGTTATTAATTGATTAAGTTAAATGATTAATTGACCAATCATATTTCTTTTTGGGGGGTGGAGAGGCTGTGCCTGTGGCATACAAAAGTTCCTGGGACAGGGACTGAACCTATGCCACAGCAATGACAACACTGGATCCTTAACTGCTAGGTCACCAGGGAACTCCTGACCGATCATATCTTGAGTCATGTTTCTTCTATTAGTATTACAGTATTGTTTTGTTTGATAAACCTTTGATCATTCTTTTAACTTTTATGTACCTTTCCAAAGATCTTCCCAATTCATATTGAAGTGTCTGCCTTGAGAGACATTCAAGAAATTCATATTTGTTATCCCACATTAACACAAGACCTGCAAAAGCTTACAGAGACAGATACACTTGGCATTGATATATATGAAGCTTTGTACAATCTTGGCATTAGAGCCACCGCCATGCTTGCTATAGGGCATGCCTTCTGGTGTGTCAATACATGTCTCAACTTTTGAAAGCACCCTAGCCTTAAGTGCCAGGAATTATCCAACTTGGCTTAAGGGAGAATGCATGTCTTAATGCTCCATTGGTAATTAATGAAGGAAGCAAACACAGTTTCCTTTATGGAAGGCCTGCCAGGGCTCTGTTTACCTCTGTGCACCAGTGCCATTAGAATGAATGGAGCACTTGTTAGGCAGCAACAGATGTTTAGCACCAGGCAGATACATTATAACACAAGCTCTTTTAAAACTATATTTAATGACATCAAATCAAGAAAAATGCACTGAGGTAGGAACTATGGAAGAAATGGAAGTGAAAAAATGCAATTCTTTGCTCTCCAGGAGCTTGACTTTTATAGACAAGCACAGTAACCATATATAGAAAATAATCAGAGAGGATATGATTGAGGATACAACCTAATGCCAGTTATTTGGTTCAGTATAATGTTTAGAGTATGCTGATCTATTTCGTACCTGAAAACAAGTCAAACAAACTGCTTTGAACCCATGGATGCGATCTGGTCTATTAGCCTCACTCTCAATAAAACATACACTTAAAAATCATTATTCATCAGCTTAAAAATCTGTACTGACCTCACACCACCCGTCAGAATGGCCACCATCAAAAAGTCTACAAACAATAAATGCTGGAAAGGGAGCCCTCTTACACAGTTGGTGGGAATGTTAAATGGTACAACCACTCTGGAGAACAGTATGGAGGGTCCTTAAAAAACTAAAAATAGAGCTACCATATGATCCTGCAATCCCACTTCTGGGCATATAATACAGAAAACCATAATTCAAAAAGACACATGCAACCTAATATTCAATGCAGCCCTATTCACAATGGCCAAGACATGGAAGAAACTTAAATGTCCATCAGCAGAGGAACAGATACAGAAGACATGGTACCATATATACAATGGAGTATTACTCAGCCACAAAAAGAATGAAATAATGCCATTCGTAGCAACATGGATAGATGTAGATTATCTTACTAAGTAAGTCAGACAGAGAAAGACAAATAGCATGATATCGCTTATATGTGGAATCTTAAAAGATGACACAAATGAACTTATTTACAAAATAGAAATAGGAGTTCCCATCGTAGCTCAGCAGAAATGAATCTCAGTAGCATCCATGAAGAGACAAGTTTGATTCCTGGCCTAGCTCAATGGGTTAAGTATCTGGCATTGCTGTGAGCTGTGGTGTAGGTTGCAGACATGGCTGGGATCTAAAATCTAGTGTGGCTGTGGCTGTGGCTGTGATGTAGGCCAGCTGCTTCAGCTCTGACTCAACCCATAACCTGGGAACTTCCACATGCCATGGGTGTGTCCCTAAAAAGACCAAAAAGAAAAAGAGAAAGAAAAAGAAACAGATTCACAGGCGTAGAAAACAAACTTCTGGAGTTCCCATTGTAGCTCAGTGGTAACAAACCCAACTAATTCCATGAGGCCAGGTTTGATCCCTGGCCCCACTCAGTGGGTTAAGGATACAGCATTGCTATGGGCTGTGGTGTAGGTTACAGACATGGCTCAGATCTGGCATTGCTGTGGCTGCTGCATAGGCTGACAGCTGCAGCTCTGATTCAACCCCTAGCCTGGGATTTCCATATACCATGGACGTGGCCCTAAAAAGAAAAGAAAAAAGAAAAGAAGAAAAGAAACTTATAGTTAACAAATGAGAAAGTGAGGGGGGATAATTAGGAGCCTGGGATTAACAGATACAAACTACTACATATAAAATAAATAAACAACAAGAACCTATTGTATAGCAAAGGGAACCAACTCAATATTTTACAATAACCTTATAAGAATCTGAAAAAGTACATATATATGTACGTATATGTATAATTGAATCACTTTGCTATACATCTGAAAATTACTACTACATTGTAAATCAACTATACGTCAATTAAAAAGAAGAAAGAAAATATATGTATTGAACATTACTACATACCAAGACCTGGACTAGAGGATCAATGAAGCAAATAAATGGGAGCCTTTCTCTCACAGAGCTTACAGTGTGTAAGAGCTAAGTCAAGAAATGTATTTAAGATGCAGAGCTGTAACTCACTTGTAATGTAACGGAGATACAGCAAGATACCACAGGTGTGTAGAGAAGAAACATCTAACCCAGACCTAGGAAGTGGAGGACTCCCTGCAGGAAGCAATGTACCAATGATTGCAGTCAGTGCTGTGAAGATAACATGGTTCCTGTTCTCTTCATTCTTCATTCTAGTTGGTTGTTCAACACAATAAGCTAGTGGTATGTGATAAGATATATTCTCTTGGAGTTCCTGTTGTGGTTCAGCGGAAACGAATCTGACTAGGAACCATGAGGTTTCGGGTTCGACCCCTGGCCTTGTTCAGTGGGTTAAGGATCTGGCATTGCCGTGAGCTGTGGTGTAGGTTGTAGACGCAGCTCAGATCCCACGTGGCTGTGGCTGTGGTTGTGGTGTAGGCTGGCAGCTGTAGCTCCGATTGGACCCCTAGCCTGGGAACTTCCATATGCTGCAAGTGTGGCCCTAAAAAGCAAAAAAAAAAAAATTGGATGTTGTGTAGAACATTATTTTAGCAACAGTTTAAAGCCCTTCTTCCTACCTAGGGGTATACGTCAGAATCACTTGTGGAGTATTTTAAAATTCCAGTGCCCCTTACATCAGATCCACTGTACCCAAGCACCCTTCTGAAGACCACTGTACAAAGGAAGATTCAAAGGGAGTTAAGGAGGCCTGCTACAAGGCTACTGCAGAAACTCAGGGGAGAAGTGATAAGGATTGGCCTTAGGGTGGCCCCACCACTTAAGTAGAAATAAGAGAAATTTCAAATAGTGCTCAAGGGAGAGATGAGTCAAGGGTCCATGAGGCTTGCAAAGTCTAGAGGCCCCCTGATTCGGAGAAATAAGGCCATTGGTAAAGACAGTGTCTTTCGCTACAGCTTTTAAATTATTTCAGGTGATTAATTAATCCTATCCTGTGATGATGCTCTGTGTATCTGTTTCCATCACAACCACAGCATTCCAGAAATATCTCTAGAATAGACAGAAATATTTAATTCTTGCCAAAGAAGTTTTGAGCCATTTTGTTTATATAAACCTTGCTTTCTATAATAAAATGGGTACCATACAGCTGTGTACTTTCAAACTCTAGATATCAAATCATTGGTGGGTTTTCCTTGCATGGTTATAGCAATAAAGTGCCAATCAGTCGTGATGTTCAGAGGCAAGGGAGGGCATGGAGTGGGAAGAAAGGACAGAGACTTGGGTTTTCTGATCTAGGCTAGGGCCCTTAAATCTTGTTCTTGGCCTACACTGGAGCCCCATAAAAACTTCTCAAGGCTCTTGCTATACCTTGTGGAATTTCTCCATTGTCTTTCAGCTCATTTCGGCATTCCCATCCCTGCTTCGTGCTGGGCCTCTCCTTCTTCTACATGCCCTTTTAAGTTGGCAGTTCTGCTGGGTAGTTGAGCTTGTTGGTTTCATATAGCTATCTGGTCAACCTGAACACCATGCTTTGCCTCCCACAGACTTGGTCGGTCTCAACATGGCAGCTCCCAGCCAGACTCCAGTGGACCACCAGCCAAGGCCTAGCATCTCCAATAATCAGCTATTCAGAAAAAGGCACTCTCTTTTCCAGTTAATTAAAAACTCCAATTTCAAACTCATTTTCCTAATATAGTGCTTCTGATGATCAGTTGCCATCATCAAGTAAGTGAAAATATGAACACTGGATACTACCTTCTGACCCCCAAAATTTTATCCAGCTCCACAGAGTCATGAGTTTTTGGTTATAATGGCTGCATTTTTTAGTTGTTTAGTTATAGAGTAAATCTCTGGTATCACACCTTATCTTGATGTCATTTAACTCTCCTAAATGTAGTTCATAAAAAACAAAATCTGAGTGAACTGAGGTTTCCAATTATAGTAACATCTCACTTATCTCTTTACTTGAGAATGTGGTTTTCCACATAGTTATCCAGGTCCCTGAAATATCCCTATTGATATGAATATTCATTTATTTAACCATTTTAAGGGGGAAATGTCACTAGGATTTCTGGGTAAATACTTTATTTTTATCTTTTTTTCTTCCCCATATCTGCAGCATGCGGAAGTTCCTAGGGCCAAGGATCAAACACACCACAGCAGTGACCTGAGCCACAAGCAGTGACAATGCCAGGTTCTTTATCTGCTAAACCACAAGGGAACTCCTCTAGGTAAATACTTTAAACAGCAGCTTTGGAATATGATTTGACTTTTTCCTGATAATTTGGGATTATTATTGGGAATATCCATGACTATATAGTGTCATAGCAGTGTGTTCTCAGAGCATGCAAGTGTATACAATGACACAACTATATTAAATGGCCCCAGCTGCTATGGCTTTTAAAATTCCTTGTCTCCTCCCTCTTTGCAAGCTATTAATCTTAGTCATCCTCAATCTTTTTCATAATCAAGAACAGTGCATAAATAGAGAGTGGGCCTAGGCCCTGCAAGGCTTGTCTTCTTATTTGCTTTACTACACACATGAATTGCATGAAGACCTCAAAAAAAATGCAGATTCTGATCAACACAGGAGAGGTGGACCTGACTGCAATCCTTACAAGCTTCCCAGATGATGCTGATGCAACTGGCCCATACATAAATCACACTTTCAGTAGCAAGGGCTAGACAATGCGTGAGCCAAATCTATTCAAATTATATGCAAAGTAAGATGAAATTAGCACTTGGTGACCTTCAGTGTTGGTGCTGAGAGGCTTTTAAAAAGCCGCTTGAAGTTTCAGATAAGGGAGTTGTAGCTACAGCTGAAGTCCCTTTATTTAAGGTTTCATTCTAATTATAGAAGCACTGCCTCTCATTCCACAAGAAAAGGAGCCCTACCCGCACCCCACCCCCGTCCCCTTTCTCATTCAAACTACTTTCTCTTGGGGACCGGAAGTAAAGCGCTTGCTCAGGAAGGTACATTCTCGAAGTTTAAGTGACTTTCTCCTCCGCAGGACTGAAGGTCTCACTCAAGGGCCAATTCTGGTTGCTGCTGAGGAGGATAGTTTTGGTAGAAGTCCAGGTTGATCAGAAATGAAGAAAAGAAACAGAGGTCTGCACCACTCCCTACCTTTTTGTAATACTACAGTTTCAGAGGCTTCAAAGTACTCTAATATCCTTATTAAAAACATTTTCATGAGGTCAGTAGGACAAAAGTCATTGCTCGTAACTGTGAGAAAGTACATCCTGGGACATCGTTACTTGCCTCCAGCTGCCCAGCAAGTAGGTGCTCTTTGGAGCCTGGGATCTTAGCACTGTTTCCAGACCCAGGAGAGCCCCAAGGAGCCTCATGCAGCCCATCCCCATCCTTTCCAGTGGTATCCATCAGCCAGAGATCAGCTTGAGCACCAGAGCAAGAGTTGGTAGAATAACCTATCAGCATAATAGATGCCTTTCCTCTCTCACTCTAGCTCACACTGAGGCTCCAAGGTGTCAGTGACTTGAGGGGGGAGGGGGCACATCCCCAGGCCAGCCAGGCACCCACAGGGTGACTCTGAGATGGGGCGCCAGCCGTGGGCCTCATCAGCACGGTTCCTTCGGGTCTGGGTGCCAGCCTCATGCCAGAAGGTTTAGCGCATCCAGACATGGCCCCACAATCTGGTAACACCCTGACAAGCTCGCAGCCAGTGGTCTCACCCACAGCCCCATGCTGGGGCCGCCTGGGGAACCATGCAACCAGGCAATAAAGGAGAATTGTGGTGGGGCAGCCTGGTGCCAAGGAGCCAGTCACCCACCTCATAAAGAGGGAGTTCCGTAAGGAGAGGCTGGCAGGCAGCGGGCACACTCGTCTGAATACCAGCCATTCAGCTGAAGGGAAAGGAGCCAGCAGTTTTCACTTATGTTACCACAAACAGCAGACACTAAAAATACACTGCGGTCTGGGCCTTCATGCCTCTGGCGTGTCCCCATACATCATTTATAAAGCGATGACCAGCTCTCCTTTTGTTAACATTCTGGGAGACTGAAGCAGTCAGATAGGTGATTCTAACGAATTCTAACTATTAGACTCGAATGAAGTCTCACTTCCTTTGGTTTCTCCCTTCCACACCTGACAGCTGAGGGCACACAGGAGGGGGCACCTGAGAGAGAGGAAAGGGGACAGAGGGAAAAGGTCCCTGGGCAGGGCTGAGCAGGAGGGTACCCAACATGGGCTCGGAGGTGGCAGGACAGGTGTGGGTGGTGAAGAGGCAGCTCTGGCTGGAGGCGAGGGGACAGTGAGGCCCTTAAGGAGGAAGGGCTGGCTGGCCCCAAAAGGTTGGGGGGAGGGGAGGTTGCCTCACAACTTGAGGTAAACACATTTTTGCAAAAAGCAAAATCACTTCTCAGAGCTTGCAGGACTACAAGCAGGCCTTGGGGATGTGGCGGGGTGGGTTCCAGACCACCGCAATCAAGAGTTTCACAATAAAGTCAGTCACATGAAAGTTCGTTTCCCAGCACGTGCAAAAGTGATGTTCCCACTGTGGTCTGTTAAGTGCGCAACAGCACTGTGTCTAAAAACACAAGGCACATACCTTCATTTAAAAATATTTTCTTGGAGTTCCCACTGTGGCCCAGTGGATTAATAATCCAGCTTGTCTCTGGAGAGGCACAGGTTCAATCCCCAGCCCAGCACAATGGGTTAAGGATCTGGCTTTGCTGCAGCTGTGGTGTGGGTCACACCTGCAGCTTGGATTCAGTCCCTGGCCCAAGAACTTCCATATGCTGTGGGTCCAGCCAAAAAAGAAAAAATATATATATTTTCTTGCTACAAAATGCTAATAATCATCTGAGCCTTCAGCGAGTTGTAGGAGTCACATCAGAGATCACTGATTGCAGGTCACCATAATATAATAGTGATGGAAAAGTTCAAAATATCGTGAGAATTACCAAACATGACACAGAGACACAAAGTGAGCAAAAACTTTTGGAAAAATGTGCCAATAGACTTGATGCACAGTTCCCTCAAATGTTCAGTTTGTTAAAAAAAAAAAAAATGCAACATCTGTGCAGTACAATAAAAGGAGATATGCCTATCATCTGTCACCTGCTGTACAAGCATGCCTGGGTTTCTCCTTAGTACAGCATTCAGGCGGTTTCACTGCACATGACTCTCTATACTGTAGCAAAGAAGACAGAGCCAGGAGAAAGGACCAGAAAAAGACAACGTAGTTCTTATTAATGCGGAAAAGCACCTGAAAGCAATGGCCAATTTAACGGGTGGGATTTTTACATTTTTGATGTCTAATATCTATGTTTCTTCTTCCTTCAAGCCCAATGATTTAAGTGAGCTACAAGGAAGAAATGGAAAGAATTAAGACTAGTTTTCACACATGTCCATTCTCAAAATTAACTCCATGCACTAAGGCCTTTTTGGTCTTGATTCCTGGTGAAAAATAAGAGTCCTAAAATTCAAACCTAGCAATGAGAAGCAACTGATTTTCATTTCCTGGGATGCTTTCACAGACAAGAGACCACCTTTCATAAGAACCTTTAGAGCTTCCCTTTGTTTGGATCTTGGGTTCAAGTTCACATTGTGGCACACATCTGATAACATCTAAAACTCTTTGGACTTAAATTTCCCCCTTTTGGTGTTCCCCTTGTGGCTCAGCAGTAATGAAACCCACTAGTACCCATGAGGACTTGGGTTCAATCCGTGGCCTCGCTCAGTGGGTTAGGGATCCAGCGTTGCCATGAGCTGTAGTGTAGGCTGCAGATGCGGCTTGGATCCCTCATTGCTGTGGCTGTGGTGTAGGCTGGTACCTGTAGCTCCAATTCAATCCCCAGCCTGGGAACTTCTATGTGCCATGGGTGTGGCCCTAAAGAGACAAAAAAAAAAAAAAAAAAAATTCCTTTTTAACTTGGTGATAATATGCTCAGTGAGCAGCTGAGTGCCTGGAAGGTAGTAAGTGCTCAATAAATGTTAACTACTTTCATATTCCAACCGGTATTTCCTAATAGCACAATGAACAGAACCCAAATGAATGATCCTACACATTTTTTAATTCCGATGCCCATAGTTCTGTACTTGGCAGTGAGCAAGAGAGGCTCCAAAACAGTTGCACTTTTTATTAACAGCAGTGCCTCCTCATCCACTTAAAACTAATTAATGCTTGAATTCATCCTATTCTTTTTTTTTTTAGCATAAGCATCCTCCATCCCCAACCCCCATTATGCAGGTGGCATAATCTCCTTCTCAAGGATTTGCTGTCCAGTTACAGGGGACAAAACACAAACCTAATGGAAGGGCCAGTTTCACAGAAGAGACCACATGCTCTGGGGGGGAAAAGAAATCTGTAACCTAGAATGAGAAAGTGAGCGTATGACGGTGTACGGTTAGAGATGGGCGCTATGTCCTCCACTCTCCTCCTCCCTAGGCACACAGTTTAGTTTAAGCTATTTAGAATGGGGAGGACGTATGTTGCAATATCCACATTCTTGAAACTCATGACGAGTGACCCCAAAGCACACAACATTTGGTAATTGAGAAAAACAAAGGAATGATTCTATCTGTGCTGAATTGGCTTATTCATTGATTTACCCCAGGGCAGGGGGCTGGTCCAGGAGGCTTGCTAGCGCTATCCTAGTGCTCTGAGTGCAAGCCTGGTCCCTCAACCGGGACTTCCCCATGTAGCCTGCATCATTGGCAAATGCATCATCCTATACATTTGTTGAGTTCTGAATAGAGTTGCGCCTGCTGGCCAATAAGCAAAAATAAAACTCACTGTTCAGATGTTTTGTCTTGAAAGGCATTTCTTTTCATTCTTTTTCTGCCTCTCCCCTTCATCCTAGGATCTAAAAAAACTCAGGCTCCTCTGGGACCAAAGGCAACATTATTATCATCTATTCCGAAGCTTGAAAACAGTGAAGGCAGAAACTCAGAATCAAAGTGTGCTGCATTTGTAGCTTTCACATCTCCATATGGTTCCAATTTAGGATCACAAGCCAAGTTGTTTATTTTAGCAAAGCTTTTTAGTTCACTTTTAAGGTATTTTGCTTAGGCATTGCTTGCTTTTCGAAAGGAGAAAATGTGTATTTTTTTCCAAAGTGGTGTTTGTTTTGGCTGTTTACTCATTTGCAAAAGTTCAAATTCTAGTCTGTGGATTTAACTCATTTTCCCGTAGCCACCACAAGCCCCGCCCCCGCCTCCTCCAACACATACACCCAAGCCCCCAAATTAAAGTAAAATACATTAATTTGAAAAATGAAGCATTTGGGGGATAGCTGTGAATTTTGTGGCTTTCGAAAAAATTGTTTTAATAGGTAAACTGCAGTGGCACTTTCAGTCGCTTCATGTAACTTTATTTGCTGCCTGCAGTGAAGTCTCTACTTGGCAATTTGTATGGAGACCAGGTATGTTTTTGTACTGAGGTTAAGGCTGACTTGGAGTCCTTTATAATCTGTAGTCTGGGATTCTTGCTGAAATTATGTGACTTAACCGGGAGGCAGAGTGGAGCTTAAGTTGAAGTATCAACCACTGTTGAAAAACTAATGGGACATAGAAACAAAACATATAAATAAAATTTTGGTGGTATTAGGTGAGGACATGGACAAGACCATCAAAAAGTCCAACTATGAACTTGGACCCTCTAGCGCCTGTTTCCATCTAGAGTCCTGCTGCCTCCACTGATTCAAAGGCCCCGACTGCATCTTCCTTTCTGCAACTTTACTGATGACATCCTCTGTCCAGAGCCTGGGCCCCACCTCGCTGCTCTCAAAGACATGCCAAGTCCTATGTGTCATTCCAGTGGGTGAAGTTCTCTAACAAGGTAAGTGAGATCTCACATATGGCCCTCTGCTCTTGCATAATATATTTGCACCTTAGAGAATTCCTGGGATTAATTATTTTAACTTAAAATCACAACTTTACCAACAGGAGTTCCGGGCCTGCTGGTGGACCAGCTAAAGGCTATGTCAGTTTCTTAGGTCGGCAGAAAGGCAGTGATAGTCCTGGTATGCTGCCAGAAAGCCACATAAGTAGGACATCAGAGGCCAAGCCAAAGCCAAACAAATGGCCACAAGGTTCATAATTAGTGATCAAGCATCCAAAGAAATAGCTTCCGACACAAAAGAAAGTGAAGGAGGCCTGCAGAAGCACAGGAAATAGGGAAGCAATGAGAGGGTGAGCTGCTAGGTGACAGTGACACCAAGCCATCATGATCATGGAAGTAGTCTTCTGCCCCAGACATAAAGTTCTCTGATGGCTTCCTTCTCAGCAGCTTGAGTTTTACAGGGGAAGCAGGTCACTGGGAACACGTGGATAAGGGGTAGCAGAAGCCATGACAGGTTCATTCTGGATGGGATGAAGATGGGAGGGGGCAGGGCTTGGCAATCTTGTGCTTGGTGTCAAGAGTCTCCTTTCTGAGGTTCTACAGTGGCCAGGGGAGCAGAATCCTGGCCCAGAAGGTACGTGGCTCAGGAAGGCAGTCATCTCACATAGCAGTTCCCTCATCTATAGATTAAGACAAGGGGAGTAAATTTGGGTCAGGGAAGGCCTCTGGGGTATGACAAAGAATAGTCCCACTTGAGGAGTTCCCTGGTGGCTCAGGAGTTAAGGATTTGATATTGTCATTGCTCTGGCTCCTGTGGCCTGGGTTCCATCTCTGGCCCAGGAACTTCATGACACAGGAGCAGGCAAAAAAAAAAAAAAAGTTCCCACTTGGCTTTACAAATTGGTACCTGCATTTTCAATCCCCTATTTCCCTTTCTCCATCAAAATCCTCTGTAAGCAACTAAGCATCTTTTATAAAGAGCTAGCATAAATATTTGTTTTGGACAGTGATCTGCTTATAGGATGTTCTTTTCTAAGATTCTGGCAGTTAGTATCTTTTCTCTTTCTTTTTTACTTTTTAATTCCAGTCTCAGGAGGAGAGGGCAGGTGGGTGTGTGTACTGGAGCGGGGGGCGGTGGGGGGGGCCCTGGGGCTAAATCTTTTGCAAATGTTTAGTATAGTTTTTCTGACCCGTAGTTTTCCCATCACACACAGATAGTCCCGACTTCTCTTTTGTTTTTTCCTTAAATTGAAGCATAGTTAATTTACAACGTGTCAGTTTCAAGTGTACAGCAAAGTAATTCAGTTATACATATATATGCATATATATTCAGTTATACATATACTTTTTTTTCCTCAGATTCTTTTCCTTTATAGTTTGTTACAAGATATTGAGTAGAGTTCACTGTGTTCTACACTTGGCCCTTGTGGGTTATCCCTTTTATATACTGTAGTGTGTATATGCTAATTCCAAACTCCTAATTTATTTCCCCCTACCCGCTGCTGTCCCCTTTGGTAGCCATAGTTTGTGTTCTATGTCTGTGAATCTAATTCTGTTTTGTTAGTAAGTTTATTTGTATCATTTTTTTTAGATTCTACATATAAGTGATACCATATGATATTTGTCTTTCTCTGACTTAATATCATAATTTCTAGGTCTATCCATGCTGCTGCAGATGGCATTATTTCATTCTTTTTAATGGCTGAGTCGTGTTCCATTGTGTATATGTACCACATCTTCTTTCTCTATTCATCTTGGGTTGGATACTTAGGTTGCTTCCATGTCTTACCTATTGTGAATAGTGCTGCTATGAACATCGGGGTGCATGTATCTTTTCTAATTATAGTTTCCTCCAGGTTTATGCCCAGGAGTATGAATGCAGTATCATATGGTAAAACTATTTTTAGGGTTTTTTATTGTTTTTTTTTTTTTTTTTCGCTTTTTAGGGTCACACCTATGGCATATGGAAGTTCCTAGGCTGGGGTCGAATCCAAGCTACATCTGCTGGCCTATATCAGAGCCACAGCAACACAAGATCCAAGCCCTCGTCTGTGACCTACATCACAGCTCATGGCAACGCCAGATCCTTAACCCACTGAGCAAGGCCAGGGATCAAACCTGTATCCTCATGGATACTAGTCGGGTTCATTACCTCTGAGCCACAACGGGAACTCCTATTTTCAGTTTTTTAAGGACCTTTCATACTATTTTCCATAGTGCCTGCATCAATAGACATTCCCACCAACAGTGTAGGAGGCTTCCCTTTTCTCCACACCCTTTTCAGCATTTTTATTTTTTGTAGACTTTTTGATGATGGCCATTCTGACTGGTGTGAAGTGATAGCTCATTGTAGTTTTGACTTGCATTTATCTAATAATTAGTGATGCTGAGTATCTTTACAAGTGCCTTTTGGCCATCTGTATATCTTCTTTAGAGAAATGCCTATTTAGGTCTTCTGCTCATTTTTTGATTGGGTTGTTTGTTTTTTTTGATATTGAACTACATGAGCTGTTTGTATATTTTGGAAATTAATCCCTTGTCAGTAGCATCAGGATGCTACCAACTTCTTCCTTTCATATCCATGGGATCTCTGCCTGGCAACAGTTACTAAGAATAAAACAATATCCTCCCACACTGCTAATGGGAATGTACAAGGTTGCATCTGCTTTGGGAAACAATCGGGCAGTTCCTCAAACAGTTGAACCAGCACATGTCTAGATATATAACCAAGAGAAATTAAAACATATTACCACACAAAAACTTGAACTCAATGTTCATAGCAACGTTATTCATAATAACAAAAAAAAATGGAAATAAACTAAATGTCCATCAATTTATAAAGAAAAAGAAAAAGACATCAAAACTAACAAAAAATGCTTAGCTACTTATTGAGTAAACTAAGTGCCAGGTGCCATACCTGGAGCTGGGACCCCCTGGCATACTGGAGGAGACACAAAGATGGTTGTCACAAAGCTGTGTAGAAAATGAAAGCAGCTCCAACTATGGGTACAGAAGAGGGATGTCTGGTAAAACATACTCAGATAGCTGAAGCACTCCTAACACTGAAATTATAACATGTGTGTTTCTTCAGAACCTTAAAAATATCAATCCTTCTTGCTCATAAATGGTAATGGGAGTGAAGAAAGCATAATTTAAATGTATTCATAAATCCAGACTTGCATTTAAAAATTGTCTTCCCAATCAAAAAAATGGTCAGAAGGTCCAAACAGACATTTCTCCAAATAAGACAGATGGCCGAAAAGCACGTGAAAAGATGTTCAACATCACTAATTATTGGTAACTGTAAATCAAAACCACAATGAGGTAACACCTCACACCAATCATAAAGTCCATCATCAAAAATCTGCAAACAGTAAGTGATGGAGACAGTGTGGAGAAAAGGGAATGTAAATTGGTACAACCGCAATGGAGAACAGTATGGAGTTTTCCTAAAAAACTAAATATAAAACTACCACATGATCCCATAATCCCACTCCTGGGGTACCTCTCTGGAGAAAATCATAATTCAAAAAGGCACATGCACCCCAATGTTCATAGAAGCACTATTTACAATAGCCAAAACATGGGAGCAACCTAAGTGTCCCATGTCAGATGAATGGATAAAGAAGAGTGGTACATATATTTACCTGGGAATATTACTCAGCCATAAAAGAACAAAATAATGCCATATGCGGCTACATGGATGGATATGGAGATTGTCATACTAAGTGAAGTAAGTTAAACAAAGACAAATATCACATGAGATCACTAATATGTGGAATCTAATAAAAATGATACAAAAAAAACTTATTTACAAAACAGAAACAAAGATTTCAAAATCAAACTTATGGTTGCCAAAGGGAAAACATAGGGGGGAGGCATAAATTAGGAGCTTGGGATTAACATATATGCACTACTACATATAAAACAGTTAACAAGGAGCTACTGTATAGCACAGGGAAATCTACTCAATACTCTGTAATAACCTATGTGGGAAAAGAATCTGAAAAAGAATCTATACATGTATATGTATACCTGAAACTAACACAACATTGTAGGTCAACAATACTCCAATAAAAATTTTTTTAAATAAAAAATAGCTTTAAACTTATTTTTTAAAAATTTTAAATGGCTTCAACCTCCCCACCCATTCTACCAACCAAAATTTTAACTAGAACTACAGACGATAAATAAATAAAAATTACAGTCTCTTTACTTGCAAGAGTATATAGCAGCTCTATCCTATATATACACAATGAAAGCTGAAAGTCATAGAGGTAATTTCAAATTGCCTAGTAACCTCATTTCCAAAAGGAAAGAGGTACAGATGAAATTAAATTCAGTAATTTTTGAAATATATCCTAATATATCCAAATTGCTATCATTTCCACATATAATTGATATCAAAAAATGACAGATGAGATACTTTGCTTTTTTTTTTTTGGTACTACCTTCAAAATCTGACATGCAGTTTTACTTAGAGTACATTGCAATCCTCATCACCATATTTCAAGGGTGCAGTAGCCACTTGTGGCTAGGCTCTGTGTGGACAGCTCAGGTTCATAGAGCTGGTCTGGGAGCTCTGTAGTCTGACTGCTGAAGTTTGAATCTTGGCTCCATCACACTAGCTTTATCACCTCATCTGTAAAATGAGGGTGCAAGTAAGGGGTTGGTATGAGGCTAAAATAAAATAAAATTGAATAAAAAATAAAATAAAATTATTTTTTAATTTTAAAAATTTAAAAATAAATAAAATGAAATAAATTAAATAATAAAAATTTAAAAAATTAAATTAAATTAAAAATTTTAATATATAAGTAAAATGATAAAAAATATAAAAATGAAACAAATAAATTTTAAAAATAAATAAAATAAAATAGACTTTGGAAGGTGTTTTTTGCATGGATTCAGGCAAATATTAAGTGGCTGTCATTTTACAATGCATGAACTCTATCCTTAAAAACTTATGTCATCCTGGAAAAATTATCTTACCTCTTTCAATATTCATTTTCCTTTTCTGTAAAACAGAGGTGATAATAATACTTCATTGAGAAGATTAACTGGTACAAATATAGCACTTAATAAATTGCTTGCCCCTTGAATTCAGGCGTCAACAAACAGAAACAGCCAAAGGGCCAGCAGAGCAGGAACAGAGGTAAATGAGCCAGGTAATTGGCAAACTGGATGTCACAAGGTCATTGTGCTGCACTCCACCCTACTTCACTCAGGCAGTTTGAGAGTGCCATGAGACGGGTTTCTTTTGCAGTCCCTCTGCTAGAAGCTAAGAGCAAGCAGGCATATAGTTTCACAGGCTGATGGACGATGGATTTAAATCTTATTCAATGCATCCCTGAATATGCCCAATTCAACACACAGGCATTCCAGATTTTAAAACTATAGCATGACTTGATCCTCCTGGTGTTAATAAGAAGAAAAACAAACTATTGGTTTATTATATAATTCAAAATATTTAATGGTAATGGCCTTGACTGCTCTCCTACTCCAAGGTTTGTTTTTTCATATTTAATGGCTTATACAAGATTTTGAGATGGAAAGCTTTAAGATTTTAATTAAAACCATATCTTAAATATCCTTCTGCTCGTCTGTGTATTTGTTTATTTTTTTTTTTTAGGATTGATTTGTTAAGAGTTTTGGAATTACCGGAGAAGAGCTTTTGAGAATGTTTGAAACCCATGATTCAAACCGGGAGGGTCACCAGAGTGACGGGATTGGTTATGACACCAGAAGGAACTGGCCATTCCTCACCGCAGGGCTTGGGAACCCTCCACCCTGTACTTCAAGGAGATGTTGTAAACCAGTCCAAGGTTTGACTGCCCCTTCGTGCTTTAACGTTCCAGAAGGCTTAGTTTTGAATAATAGGACCTCCATGAAAAACAAAAGGAGCCATGGATGATACCAAGGGCTCAGCCACTTCTCCCATCAATGCAAAAGCAAATTTCATTAAGACACCATCCCTACTTGGTTTTACAATTCACAACTCTGACTCCCCACTTCACCAAGGAATTCAATAAAACAAATGTAACAATAAAAATGAAATAAAACCAACAGCACAAAAAGACCCTCCAATAACCTAGGTTCCCTCTTGACCCTAAATTTCTCTCTGTAGCCATGTTCTATCTTTCAGAAAGTGACAGAGTTTTCTTGTGGCACAGTGGGTTAAGCATCCAGCATTGTCACTGCTGTGGCTGGGGTGGCTGCTGGGATGCAGGTTCAATCCCTAGCCCAGAACTTCCACACGCTGTGGGTGCGTCCAAAAAAAAAAAACAATGGCAGAAGCAACTCTTTTTAATACAGGAGCTAATGCTGATATGATTATTTAAATAAACATAAACAGAAGTGGGTAAAAAGATAGTCTTACCAAAATAAAGTAAATAACCTGAGAATCTGCAGAGAGATTATTCAGGACACTCATGTTATCCTAATTATTGCAGTGGCATCAGGCACATTTTGGAGGAAAGAAGCCCTGATGAATAAATGTACTTCTACTTCTACTTCAATTCAAGGCAGTGATTTGATATTTAAGGGACTCTTGGGTGGGGGAGGGGTGCACAACCACAGAAATGTCATTTACACTGTGAAAAGCTTTTCACCCAAGAACTCCAAGGGTTTTACTCATGTTGATGTCCATCTCCCATTTGATAGGCAGAGAAGAATGACTCTCGAGGGAGACGATCCTCTGAGACCAAAACCAGAAAGACAAATAGACACTGGGTTCCCTTTGACATCCCTGGCCCAGATCACAGTTGGGAAGAGAGACTAGTCTCACAATTTATTTTATTTTATTCAGATTTTTTAAACTTTTTTGGGTTTTGGTTTTGGTTTTTGTTTTTTGGCTGCACCCATGGCATGCAGAAGTTCCCAGTCCAGGGATCGAACCCATGCCACAGCAGCTACAATGTTGGAACCACCAGGGACCTTCCTCAGGATTTATTATGCATTGGAGCCCTATTTAATGACACTGTAGCCTCCTTACCTTTCTTGGGCCCCTTCAGTATTTTTCACGTACGCAGACACTCAAAACATTCTGTGAGACTGGAGGTGACTAAACGGTTCTCAGCAGGTCATGTGTTATTTATATAAATAAAAAATTCTAGCAGAACACACATGACTAGGGATCTTGCAATAACTGTTCCTAGAAGTGAATTTACAGTGAAATGAATGAAACAAGACTCAGAACCTCTCAGAGTTCCCACTGTGGCACAGTGGGTTAAGAAACTGACTGCAGCAGCTCAGGTCACTGAAGATGCATGGGTTTGATCCCCAGCCCAGTGCAGTGGGTTAAGGATATGGTGTTGCCTCAGCTATGGTGTAGGTCACAGCTAGTATCCTTTAGGACATGGGTTCGATCCCTGGCCTCACTCAGTGGGTTAAGAATCCGGCGTTGCAATGACCTGTGGTGTAGGTCTCAGATGCGGCTAGGAGCCCATGTTGCTGTGGCTGTGGTGTAGGCTGGCAGCTGTAGCTCTGATCAGGGAACTTCCATATGCCTCAGGTGTGGCCCTAAAAAGACCAAAAAATAAATAACATAAAAGCTTCTCAGGAGATTCTGGTTATCCATCAGGTGAGAAAACTGCTTTCTAGGTAGCTTTCTCTAGCCTAACAGGCCTGGTAATGCCACAGTACTTGAAACAGTCTATCTAGCTGCCCTGATGCCTCTTGTTACAAAGTCAGCTGGGACAGTGTCAGCTGGGGCAAGTAATACCAGCCCAAGAACAGCCCTATCACCAAAGCCTACCCACTGAAGACTCCCTTACAGGAAGGGTCCAGAGTGGACAAATCTAGAGGGACAGAAAGGAGATTAGTTGAGGCCAGGGGCTGGGAAAGGGGAATAGGAAGTGAAGGGAGCAGGAGAGGGGGCAGAGATGGGGATAGGGTGATGGCTAAGGGGAATGGCCTTTCTTTGGAAGGTGATAAAAATGTTCTAAAGTTGGTTGTGGTGATGTGACTATGCTGAAAACCAATAAAGTGTATGCTTTAAATGGGTGAATTGTATGGTATGTGAATTATGTCTCAATTAGTAAATAAACAAGTAAATAACCAGCCCTAACCT
Source organism: Sus scrofa (assembly GCF_054392235.1). Classification (NCBI taxonomy): domain Eukaryota; kingdom Metazoa; phylum Chordata; class Mammalia; order Artiodactyla; family Suidae; genus Sus; species Sus scrofa. Next base: position 145,846,408 of record NC_139383.1, on the reverse strand, counting down.
TCCCTTCCTCCTCTGCACACACACATAAACACACACAGACGCAGACACACACGTACCATGCCAACACGGGATCACAAGCAGTTTACTTACAAATACTCAATGAGTGAATGTCCTAGAGTTTGACCAGCACTCAGCAGCTTATCACCTCACTCACTTGTTAACACCTTCTCTGCCCACCCCACCCCCCCACCCTTCCTGCACCAGATAGCAAATGGTCCTGGGCCAATGGCACCACCTGGTGGCCATCACAGGAACTCTCGGACCAGGTATTTCTGAACATCTCTCTCACCATTGGAGGACCTCAGGCATAAGCTATTCTCTTTTCTTCTGCCAAATTCAGGGTTCAGTTAATTCTAATTTAGGTAATCTCCAATTTATACACAAGAATTCCTTTCCACCTCTTCTCCCAATCCTTGCCCAGAGTTCAACCCCTCTATTGCTGCTAAAAACTTAAGGAATTTCAGTTACAAGTCTGCCTTGTGAAAAAGGCAAGCAGTAAATCTTAGACACAATTAAGTCTACTAATTAATCTACTAACAATGCAACTCATTAACAAATGTCTTGGAGAATAATAAAAGCAAATAGTTATATAATAGAAGGGTGGTCTATGTGGTTGGTAATCAAATAAATACAAACTAAAACAATGAGATGTCATTTTTGCCGGTCAAAAGATTTAAAAAGGTAATGCTCATAGTTAACAAGCCGGCTGAGATTCCTACAAACAGAGGAAGAGAGAGCCCAACATTAACAGAAATCAATTTGACAGTATGTAGGAAACAGAGTCTAAAAATATGCATGGAACATGACCCACTTTTTCTTTTCATAGAAATATATACCCTAGAGAATTTATCAGGAATCTACACAAAGATTCATGTGCAAATATGTCCACTGAAGCAAAGCTTTTGCTGGGGACAAATTGGAAAAACTAAATGTCCAATATTTGTGGAATGCCTAACTAAACTGTGGGATAAACATAGGATATAATCCAATTAGTAAAAATAATTACAGCAATGCTTTTAATGTATGAAAATGGTCTTGACAACATATTAGGTATAAAAATCCACGTTAAAATATTTATAGTATGTTTTCTTGGGGAGTTACAACTGAGGCATGCAGAAGTTCCCTGGCCAGAAATTGAACCCATGCTACAGCAGTGACCTGAGCCACAACAGTGACAACACATCGTCCTTAACCACTAGGCCACCAGGGAACTCCTACAGTATGATTTTTTTTACTACACACACACACACATATATATATATACACATAGAAAGAGAGCCTGGAAAGAAATGCACCAAACGTTGAAAGTAGGTATTTCTAAGTGGTAAGATTGTCAATAATTTATTTTCTGAATCATCCACAATGGCCTTTATCAATTTTATAATACAAACAATTAATATAAACATAAGTAAGCCAGCCACAGAGAGTCTTTAAAGGTACCACAAATTGCCTTCTGAATGCACTGCAGCAGGAAAAAATAAAGCCCACAGAGAACTGGTTCTCCACAAAGGGTGATGTTGGTTGGCAGGGGATAATATTATTGCGGGTTGTCACAAGTGGCAGGGGACATTATTATGGGTTGGCGATGCTGGTGTTCTGGAGGCATGGAGGGGGCAGATGTCAGGGATGCAGGCCCCACAACCAAGAATTCCATGGCCCAATGTCATGGGTGCTGAGAGTGAAAGCCATGCTCTGGAGTCAAAATCATGATGTGAATCCAGACCCTCAGCCACATCAGATGGTCAGTCCTGGCCAAGGTCTCACCCACTCTACACCCCAACCTACCCTTGTGAGGGGGAAGCACAGGATTTCTTAGTTAAAAAATAACTACATATGGAGTGTCTGGTACATAGAAGGCACAAAATAAATTATTGGTTGTCCTCCTAGAACCACATTTAAAGAAAGAACATGATCACATATTCCATTTTGTGTTTCCTTCTGTAGGTATCAAAAGAGAGTGCTTCCTAACCTTTAATTAAACTAAATTGCCCTCTTTCAAAGGGTACTTGACTTTGGGAGTCAAGCCAGTTTCGAGGTGCTGTGCTCTCCCTGGATTCTAGAGCTTTACAATCAGATTGGCAGGGTGAAAATGTGGGTCTATCCAAAACTCATAGAGGCAAATGTTCTAAGTACCAGGGCTAATGCAAGTGAGAAGTTGATGTCCTGTCCTGGCACTGCCCACTGGGTCCACCTGGGACCAAAAGGCTGGGCCCAGAGGAGGACACCAGGCACCAAAGGACACACAGATGTTGTGTGTGCATCTCTTATCGAACAAAGCAACAGGTGAATGCATTTGATTTTCTTGCACTTTTCCCCTCTCCAATGAATGATTTGAGCTCTATTTATAAATATGCTTGGAGAAATTAAAAATTATCTGGAAATAGCAGAAGTCTAAACCTATATTCCTACTGCTTCTGCATCAAAAGAGCCTTGGTACCACTTGCGGCAATGGAGATCCCATTGGTTGCCGCTCAACTCCTCTGCTTAAATTGGAGCAAGGCTGATGGGCATCCACATGCTCTCCTGGCTGCTGTAACTGGGGGGTTAGAGATGTGACTTGTCTTGGACCACAGATGAACACACTGAAGCAAGGCTGGGAGGCCTGGCTGGGGAGGGGCGCTGGGGAGAAAGCTGTGTGGATACCAGCAACTTACTCTGCTCACAGCCAGGATCTGGAATGCTGAGCGCAAGCTGACCACTCCCTGCCTGCAGTCACGTCTTGCTGTCACAGCCCAGACCCCTAGGCACCACAGCTCTGCATGTGAAAAAAAAAAAAAAAAAAAAAAAAAAAAAAAGCCAGAGGCGCTGACCAGGCTCCAGCGTGCTGTATACAGACCTCCTTCAATGAGAACCAACTGCCAAAAATTCTCTTCACTGACCACACATGCAAAAAAAAATTCTTCTGATATTAGTATAATGTATCATTTACTGTCAGAAGAACTGCTTTTTCCTCCCTTGCCTTCGGAAACATTTCTAGGCCATAGCACCTGCATTGTTGCCATATTTTTGCACAGTCCAGTGACCAAGGAGTATTTAGAGTCTGCACAAACTCAACAAATGGTGTCTCCCATCATCTGCTGAAGGATTGGAAAAAAAAAAAAAAAATGAGGCAGAAGTGACCCGCTGGTTCGGTTCAGAAGACAGGCATCTCTGTAGTTTACAGCAAAGGGGCTCCTCCCAGCAGGCCCGTCCACTCCTACTGCCCAAGAGGAAAACGTTAGTCAACCACATCTTGTCCAAACAGGGCTGGGCTTGTTGACACAGGCTGCCGAGCTCTCGCGTACCAGGAAGATGGCACCAGGAAGGTCCCTTGAGCCTCCTCAGGGCAGGCCAGTCTCCTGGACTGACTGTCTCCTTCACCACAATCTGTCTCATGCAAAGATAAACTCTGACAGGCTAGTGGGGGCGACAACCAGGAGGGCCCCGAGCCGGCCCCCGATCCCTGCTTGGAAGGGCCCTGGGTGAGTGTCACTCCATCCTGATCAGACCGAATGCCATGTACTCTGCACCCCCCGGTGGGACCAGTGTTCCCCACAGTACTGGGAGGGGTCAGTGTCTGGCCCCCTGGGAGCTTCCGAGTCAGTGTGTCCAAACAAATAACCCCACAGACGCGGGTGAGAGGGAAGGACTGGGGGTTGGGGATTGGCATATGCACACTGAGGTATATGGAATGACTGGCCCATGGGGACCTGCTGTATGGCACAGGGAACTCTACCCAATATCTTGTGATAATCCATGTGGGAAAAGAATCTGAAAGAGAATGAATGTGTGTATACATATGACTGGGTCACTTTGTTGCACAGCAGAAATGATCACAGCCTTGTAAATTAATTATACTTCAATAAAACTTAAAAAAATGAAAATCAAAAAATTTAAAAAAATAATAAAATCGTCATCTAATACTAAAAATAAATAAATAAATAAATAACCCCACAGGGAAAGTGGAGCAGCTAGTAGAAGGAGCTGGTCTAGGGACCATCCAGCACATGCTGAGCATGGCAGGAGGCGTGTCTGCTCCAGTCCCCCTGTGACATCCATACATACTTTGTGACTGAAGAAACACCTGCCCCATCCCCGGAAGTCCCAATGGTGTTGGTGCCTAACTGCAAATGTATTTGACCAAAACCAAAAGAACTACCCAAGTCCCACTCCCACCTGCTACCTCGGCTGCCGTCAAAGGCATCTGCAGATGTGGGGCAGCCTTTTTATCTGCATGGAACACTCTGCAGACAAGGGGACAGGCTGTGTGAGGCAGGAACTTAGAGTCCCAACTGACATGGACAATGGGCTCCTGTCCTTAGATACTCTTTTTTTTTTTTTTTTTTGCCACACCTGCAGCATGCATAAGTTCCCAGGTCAGGGATCAAACCCGTGCCACACCAGTGACAACACCGAATCCTCAACCACTAGGCCACCGGGGAACTCCCCCCAGATACTCTTAAGTAGAGAAATGTGGCGACAATCTTAAAAGTGTCCAGCCTTCTTGCCACCCTCTATTTGATCCCCAACCACTCTGCACTCAACACATTCTAGATAACGAGTCTATTTCCTCCCACCTCTTCATGCCTGAAACTAAGCCCCCATGATCCACGTGACCACCTCCTCAAGGGCATGCAGCTAAACTCCACTTGACCTGAGAAGGCTTCCCTGAGGCCAGAGCCTTACTTCCCTCCAGAGCTCCTGTCATGGTGACTATCTCAACCACAACCTGGGCTCACAGCTTCTATCTTGGCATGCTGTACGTGTGTCTTTCAACATTTATATCTGTCCCTTTTCCCTTACATCTTTTTTTTTTTTTTTTTTTTTGGACTGCACTGCACCTATGGCATGGGCATGAGGAAGTTCCTGGACTAGGGACTGAACCTGAGGCACAGCAGTGCCAACACCAGATCCTTAACCCACTGAGCCACCAGGGAACTCCCAAGACCTAAGCTCCTTAAACAAGGGAGGCTCTAATCACAATAAGAGAACATGGGCCCTGCTACTCCTCTTTGCATCTCCTGGTCCCTGTTTGTATCACACCCATTCAGCCGACCCACCCCTGGAGTGAGGGGTGTGTGACACCTGGTTCCTGACCTTGCTGTGTTTTCACCTTCAAACAACTCTAGAGGCCTTGAGACTGAAGCACCAATGGAAAAGGCATCCAGGGATGGAGAAGTGAGAAGAAAGGCAGTTCAATCCTGCTCTGTCCCCGACTCAGTAAAACCACTCAATTCCTTGGGTCAGTTTAACCTTTACTATAGGTTAAAAGAAGATGAAGCCTGACTCTCTTACCTATTTCACAAAGATCCCAAGCAAATAAGTTAGATGTGTGCTGGCTGTTTTTCAAATGTATCAAGGCCACAGTTCCTGGCATGTGGTAGGCATTTTATAATTATTTATTGAGTAAAAATGGAAATGAAAAGATGATATTTTGATAGGATGCATGGCTCACGGTAAGTGCACTAATCATGACCTGCCAGACACACCAGCACGTGGACAGCCGGCTCTCAAGCCACTGAGAACACGCTTTCCAACCCATCCACACACCACCCTTAGGCCAACATCTCTTATGTGGACACGACCAAGCTTTGCTCTTGGCTTGGCAACTGACTAAATTGTCTTCTTGACTTTGAAGATACTTCTATACCAATGTCATGGTCAAAAAACAATAGCATGGTTGAGTTTGGAGAAGTTGCCACTTACTGTTTTTCAGGAAACATCCATCCTCACTACAGTCTGAGGTTCTGAACTCTCTATTTATTTATTTATTTTGTCTTTTGGGGGCTGCTCCCATGGCATATGGAGGTTCCCAGGCTAGGGGTCAAATTGGAGCTGTAGCTGGTGGCCTACACCACAGCCACAGTGATGTGGGACTCAAGCTGAGTCTGTGACCTACTCCACAGGTCATGGCAACACCGGATCCTTAATCCACTGAGGAAGGTCAGAGATCACACCTGTGTCCTCATGGATATAGTTGGGTTCATTAACCACTGAGCCACAACAGGAACTCTAAAGGTTCTGAACTCTTAAGGTCAACACTGATAGGCAGCAGAGCACTTTGTCAGGTGGTGGGGGTTAGGCAGGGAGAGAACTAGTTCCTCCAAAGTTTAGCATGCAACTCTTGTAGGCAGTTTACCCAAGTCAAGCCTAGGAGGACACGGGGGAAAAGGAACAAGGAACATAGGACATGACCATAGATATGACCATCTTCCAGCCCTGAAGCCATTCACATCTGGAGATATATATGTGGTAGGATGGAAGAGGGAATGACAGTGACAATGATGCATCCCAGATGAGTAACATTTCAGGCTGCCCAAAACACTTGTCTATACATTATTTAACTTGACTGCTACATCAATCCCATGAGAAGGTCTGGGTAGCTCACCTCCATTTTCAGACTGGGGAACTCAACTTCATAGAGTTCAAAGGACTTGCTTAGTGCCACAAGGCTGGTCTGAGCCTGGGCTTTGGGCATTGGCACTCTTCCGGCCACACCACACAATGACCACCATGCCCCATCAGGCACACCGCATGCCCCTTCTGCTCCTCCAACCCCACAGTATGCCACGCTCAAAAGTCATGCTGAGTTTTCATTGTGGTGCCAAGCCGTGGTCTGCTAAACCCTTCCAGCCAGCTTTAATAGCTTTCTTTACGAACCGTGGTGCCCAAAGTATTGGCACCAATTTGTTCCAAGAGGGCAGTTTGTCAGAAAATTGGCTCACTGAAGCTTCATGTCCCTGACACACCATCTGCCCAAATCCGCCTGTGGTTTACCACGACTCCCGGCATCATTACAGCTTCTCAGCTAAGTATCACAGGATTATATGCGTCTATGGGGATAGAAGACAGCTGGTTGGAGAGAGGCAGTCAAACCTAACACAGCTGGCTTGCCAACTAACGCTAAAGCTGTGGGACGGTGGGCAACATGACACTTTAAAAAAAAACTGTTAGAAAGCTTGCATCAAATGAGACAGGGTTCAGGAAAGTATTTTTGCAAACCAAAAAGAATTGTATAAGATTCCGTTACCGCTATTGCATTCCCCCACAGGTGCATGATCCGCGTGGGTCAATTAATTATCTGTGGAAAATCATGCCCTGTGGTGACACGGTGCTCCCTTTCTCCAGAGGGCAGGTCTCAGGCAACGTGGAACAAGGTCCCAGCTTCAACCTGCTTCCCATAGGACAGCGCGTCTGGGAGAACACCTACCAGAAGCCTATTTGCAGGAGCCGCTGAGATGCCTCCTGGGAAAAAGCTTAAACTAAAGGGAGGAGGAGTCTAGCTGGATATGTCCTAGCCTTCGTGGTTAGTGGGGGTGGGGGCGGATTGTTAACCCCTGCTGTGGCTGAGGCTTAGTGAGGTTTTTCTCCCTGTCCAGCCTCTCTTGTGAACCCATGGAAAGCACAGCATCAGGGATGGAAGGCTTGTTGGGAATAGTGAGAAAGAAAATGGAAAGCTCTGCTTTCCTAAAACTCTCTGGGCTAAGTTTAGGGGCATTTAGGGGTCTCCCCCCGCCCTCAGCACCCAATACTTTACAACAGACTCCCTGAGGTTGCAAAGGCTTTGGGTTCAGTGGCTGGAGTCTTGGAGTTTGAGGTGGTGCTCAGCTGAAGGGGACAAGCGGTAGGAAGAAGGGAACACGGGAAGTGCCCCACGAGAGGGACTGAGTCACTGTGTTCAGGATCATCCATGGCTCTAGGGCACTTTGCAGAAGCTGAGGTCCTGAGTGAGTAGGTGTGAGAAGAGAAAAGCCAGTGAATTTTGGATTATTAGGATTAAAATGCTCGAAAGGTTGCTACCACAATGTTACTAAGTAGTACTACTGCATAGGTAATAGTACTACTATGTAGTACTGTGTAGTAGTAGGTTGCTACTACGATGCTACAATGCTACAGCAGTACGAACTGGATAAAATAACACTAGTTTCATCTGCAGGCACGAACTGGATAAAATAACACTAGTTTCATCTGCGGGCATCTTGGGAGATCAATGTTGTTTCCAAGAAGCAAATAAATACAGCGAGGTTATTGCAACAGATATTTCATGAACATCTATTACGCGCCTGGGCCTGTCCAAGCCTGGTGGGTACAAAAAGCAGGGCCGACGCTGTATCTGCTCCTATGGACCTTGCTGTCTAGCAAGGACAGCAAGCAGCGCTTCCGCGTAAATGCCAATTCATAGGCAGTCTCTACCCAAGCAGCAAATGCAAAGATCAACAAGGAGCCTGGGAGCAAGGATCACCTGCAAAGATAAACCTATTTCCCAGGTTGGTCCAGGATCAAGCCTGTGTTCAATCATACTATTAACCAACTAGCCTCAGGAGCAGCGTGCTCTGTGGGACAGAACAAAAGGGTCCCCCAGCATCCAGCACAGGTGAACCCCATACAAACACCAGCTGAATCCCTGCAGAAGTAAGATCTCTGACCGTCTCTTGTTCCATAAGTGTAAAATTCGGCAAAGAACACCTGCCTTCTTTGCCTGCATCAAGGAAGCGATGGTGAGGGGTAAGCAAGACACTGCATGTGGAGAGAGTCTGAGCCAGAATCTGTAAGGAAGTTCTCAAAGGCACAGTATTGTCTTTCTAAGGACTATAATCACTTTCCCTAGAAAATCAGGGCTCAATGGCCACTATCGCTGTGTTGACCATCTCTCCTGCTGTGACGATTATTTGTGTATGTCAGCTTAGCCAGGCTATAATCCAGTTGTCTGCTCAGACACCAGTCTAGATGTTGCTGTGAAGGTATTTTTTTCAGTGCAATTAACACTGAAATCAGTAGCGAGTAAAAGACAGTACCTTCCATCATGCGTGTGAGATTTACCCAATTAGTTGGAGGCCTTAAGAAAAAAGACTGCGGTCTCCTTGGATGGGAAGGAATTACACCTTAAAGAAAAAAATCGCAACATCAATTCTTTCCTGGGTCTCCAGCCTGCTGGTCAACCCTGCAGATTTCAGACTTTACGGCCCCTACCCACGACTGAATGAGTCAGTTAAATATATAAAATAAATCTCTGTCTCTCTTTCTCTCTCTTTTTTTACCTTAATCATAATTTATTTGCATCTTTTCCTGGCCACGCCCATGAGGAAGTTCCTGAGCCAGGGATCAAACCTGCACCACGGCAGCAACCTGAGCCACAGCAGTGACATCACCTATCCTTAACTTCCAGGCCACCAGCAGACTTCTATTTGTGTCTTATTTAGACACCTGCACATTTCAAATCTCATTAAAGCTCTCTCTCCATAATGATATGGGACAGTAGAAGAAAATTATGCAGTAAATATCCAGTTCCCAAACAGCAGTTCAATATTTTTGAGATCATGTGATATTTTATAGATACTCTACTCATACCTGATATCAGTAAAATTTAGGCTTGTGTTTTTACAAACTTGAAAGCCCTGTAACATTACAGCATTCATTTTGGTGATGTCATGGTGAACTGAAAAGAAACTCTGAGGAGCTCCCAATTTGCTTTTACCTCCACTCCTGGAGAGTGATAAACGTCATGATTTTTAGACACCTTGATAAATTATGCATACATCCAGTTTTGAACATGTCAGTTATTGTACATATACATATATACACACCTTAGGCTATACAGAACTAGATGTGTGTTTGTGTGTGTACATACACATCAGAGAGACAGAAAAAAAATCTATTTACAAATAAATCATAAATAGGGGGTTCCACTTGTATCTCAGCAAGTTATGAACACGACTGGTATCCATGAGGATGCAGATTTGATCCCTGACTTAAGGATCTGGCACTGCCGTGAGCTGTAGTATAGGTTGTAGAAGAGGCTTGGCTCATGTGTGGCTGTGGCTGTGGTGTAGACTGGCAGCTGCAGCTCCAGTTTGACCCCTAGCCTGGGAACTTCCCTATGCCACGGGTGTGGCCCTAAAAAGACAAATATTCAGTTTTAGATATTAGATATATATATATATGTATGTATGTGTATATGTGTGTATATATAAGTAAAAATACATACATATATTTAATTTTTCCAGCTTCTCTGGAGAACCCTAATACATCTGTGTTCTACTGATTCCATGAAAACACACCGAGGCTCAGACTCACCCAGGCTCTAATGTATATGGAAGTGAGCATTCACAACAGTGGTTCCAGAGTCATATGCCAACCTGACACAGCAGTTAGCAGCTGTTAAAACAGTAAACTTAATTTTTGTAGTTGTGCTGGTTTTCCATGCACCTCTTTGCCTTTATAAGGCAGTCACTTTTGTTGAAGGAAGGAACTGAATCTCACATGATTCAAAATTCACATAATTTGAGAACAATCCTGCCCAAGGATGATGACTTTTTCTGCTATTCAGCTAAAATGCAGTAGGCATTCTTTACAATTACTAAGCTTATTTCTTTGAAACGGTGATTCTTGACAAATTATTGCTTGGTGGGCATTCATATGACCCCACATTCTGTATATGCAGTGAGACTGGACTCAGTTTTTTGTTTTTTTTTTGTTTTTTTGTTTTTTTGGCTTTTTGCCTTTTCTAGGGCCGCTCCTGCGGCATATGGAGGTTCCCAGGCTAGGGGTTTAATCGGAGCTGTAGCCAACGGCCTACGCCAGAGGCACAGCAGCGTGGGATCCGAACTGCGTCTGCAACCTACACCACAGCTCACGGCAACGCCAGACCTTAACCCACTGAGTCAGGCCAGGGATCGAACACAAAACATCATGGTTCCTAGTCAGATTCATTAACCACTGCGCCACCACAGGAACTCCTGGACTCAGTTTTTTATCTCCTAGTTTTGCTAAGTCACATAAAAGCACACACAGCACCTCAACAGACCATTAAGATTATTTTACATTTTTGTTCTTGATTTGTGCTTTGGTAAAACATTTATTACCTTAAGCAAAAAAGAAACAAGACAAAAATGATATTCTCTAGATCTTCTGACCTTGGGTTATATTTTACAAGCTACCTAGGAGTTACATTATGTAAACAGAAAAGGTTTCTAATATAATTGGTAAAGAACTAGTAGTTAAATGATATGCATAAAAAGTGAAAACCACTTGTCTGAATTTTTTTTTCTTTTTACGGCCATACCTGTGGCATATGAAGTTCCCAGGCCAGAGGTCGAATCAGAGCTGCAGCTATGGTCAACACCACAGCCATGGCAACACTGGATCTGAGCCACATCTGTGACCTTGATCTGAAGCTTGTGGATCCTTAACCCACTGAGCAAAGCCAGGGATCAAACCCGCATCCTCCCAGAGAAAATATCAGGCCCTTAACCTGCTGAGCCACAAGAGAACTCCATGAAATTTTAAAATATCAAAAAGCATATAGGTGGAGTTCCGGTCATGGCTCAGTGGTTAACGAATCTGACTAGAAACCATGAGGTTGCAGGTTCGATTCCTGGCCTTGCTCAGTGGGTTAAGGATCCGGCGTTGCCTTGAGCTGTGGTGTAGGTCACAGATGTGGCTCAGATCTGGCGCTGCTATGGTTCTGGCATAGGCTGGCAGCTACAGATCCGATTAGACCCCTAGCCTGGGAATCTCCATATGTCTCAGGTGTGACCCTGGAAAAGACAAAAAATATATATACATACATATATATATATACACACACACACATATATATATGTGATGTAGGTGAGATGTATAAAAAGGAAGGGAGGTTCTGGAAGCTGACTTCATTTCATTTGTATTTCTGAGTGAGTGGCTTGAAATAGTACCGAGTATCTGAAAACACTGAGGCCAAAACCTCCAAACTTCACTGCATCTCTGATATACCTCTGCCTGGTCTCTTTTTTTTTCTGAGCTGAGGAAAGATTTAAACCCAGGGCTCCAGCTGAGCTTTTGGTCTCCCCCCCAGCCCCCACCTCCTCAGTTGAAATGAACCCTTCAGTCATCTGCTCTTCATCCCACATCTTTAACTCTCTCCCCATTGGTTCTTGCCAATTAGTACTTAAACAAGCTCAAATCTCTAAGACAACAACCTAACAAAAACCTTCCTCATCTCTACATCACCAATGGCCCCTGTCCTTTCACAACCATGACTCAGTCTTCTCCCTACAGCCCGATGTGCTGGAACAGATTTTTACAGCATGTTTCCTTTCATGTTTACTGCATTGTGGTTTCTGTCCCCACTACTCCGCAGAACCTGTTCAGCCCAAAGTCCCCAGGAACCTTGGTGTTGCTACACTCAGAGAACACTTTACACCCAACCATCCTTATTTCACATGACCTCCCTGCTTATTCTGACAGTGGGGACCTCTGCCCCTTCTTGAAATACTCTTTTCCTTATTTACACGGCACTTTCCTGGTTCTCCTTAATACCCGATCTTTCTGTTTTCACTACAGAGTCTTCTACCTGGCCCTGTGGACTAAGGTTTCCAGGCCTTCTCTCAGATGCTCTGCTCTTCTTACCTGATACTTACCCAGGAAACCACATCCATTTCTTTTTTTTTTTTTTTTTTTTGTCTTTTTTTGTTGTTGTTGTTGTTGTTGTTGTTGTTGCTATTTCTTGGGCCGCTCCCGCGGCATATGGAGGTTCCCAGGCTAGGGGGTTGAATCGGAGCTGTAGCCACCGGCCTACGCCAGAGCCACAGCAACGCGGGATCCGAGCCGCGTCTGCAACCTACACCACAGCTCACGGCAACGCCAGATCATTAACCCACTGAGCAAGGGCAGGGACCGAACCCGCAACCTCATGGTTCCTAGTCGGATTCGTTAACCACTGAGCCATGACGGGAACTCCCCACATCCATTTCTAGGGCATCAGCCACCACTAATATGGGAACGACTCCCAAATCCCTTCCCTCACCCAGACATCACTCCTGGGTCAAAGACATCCAAGTGCCTTCTGGACACCGGCACCTGGACGCCCCAGGACACCTTAAACCCAACAGTAAAATAAGTCATCATTCTCATTCCCATCCACCGGTAACAACACCCCCCTCCCCTTACTGCTTTTCCACTTCTTATCACTATCTGTGCAATTTTTTTTTTTAAGAAGAAATAAACTGGAAATCATCCAGGGAAATTTTAAAGATTAGGGTTCAGGGTGGGCTCAGCAGAAACCCCAAAGGACATGGGCCAAATTGGAGGCCCTTATCCAGTCAAAGGCAACCCTCAAACCCATGGTTCTCACTGGCTCTCCCAGGATGAGGATAACACAGGAACCGATTTTAATTACAATACCTGGGTCAAGAATCAGCCCCACTGCTTCCTCCAAATCAGAGAGAGGCTAGACTGAAACTTAGGGAGGCCCAGGTGAGGGTGTTCAATGCTTAAGGCTCTGCCCTCCAACCTTCAATAGGGAAGCAACTGTTGCCACCATGTGGCGAAGTGGAGGCACTGCAGCTCCTTTAGGAGGCCAAGGGCCAGCCAAGTAGCGTTTCCTTAGGATCTGCCCCTTTAAATTGACCTTATCTTACAGATTCTCCACCTGGTATTTATTAAGAAAAAAAATCTTGGTTCTCTTTAAAATTAAAAATCTGAAGTCAGTTCTCTTTAAAAATCTGAAGTCCAAAATTCAGTGTCATAACAAAAAAAAATTTCAGTATCATAAAAAAAGAATTTTGGTATTTTTATGTCTGGCAACATTGGTATAAATTTATCAGGGATCCATAAAGTGCCAGTATTTATAAATTTCTCAGTAGTTCTATATCTTGTGGCATCACAAGGCTAGTACCAGGTGGCCTAGAGTGGTAGGGAAAATACACCCATGAACCTGAGGAGACCCTCTTTTACCTGAGGCTGTTATTCTGAAGACAGAAGCACATTTTCTGGTTGGAGTCATCGAGAGCTAACATTAGTGTCAGCTGGCAGAGCCACTTCTGACTCCCAAGGGTCTCTGTCCCACAGTTAATGGCTCTCTGAATCCATCCCTTGGACAGCAGGTGGCTTTCCTTGTTTCAGGTGGCAACAGTAGCCATTTAGCTATGTCATGGGGACAGATGAGCCACCTGAGCTTGGGGGAAAGTGGGCACTGCTAAGACACAAGGTGCACTGAAGCACAGGTGACCTGTATTGCCAATTGGATGAGTCATCAAAGACAACATCCAGAAAAGCCACTGAAAGAGGAAAACACAAAGTGAGAGAATGCAGTGACTAACAGCAGCCCCTCTCTGCATGTGAGAGAGTGGACTGAAACCCCACATCATGTGTGAGAAAACCAAGTTTCAGAAAAGTTGCCAAGATCACGTGCAGCTAGTCAACAGCACGGTGAAGGCTCAAGCCCGGTCTTCCCTGCCATCTATGCAAGGAAGTTTTCTTCCCTATAAAACAAGTTGGTGCCCATTTGCTTTTCCTTTGTGTTTTCGATTTGATTTGGGTTAAGAATGTACACCTTTGAAAGATGCTCCTTACCAAGTCATGTTTAAAGGGTCTAGAGAGAAGAGAAAAATAACCTCCCCCATCCTCTTTGGATGTTTTGAGCAAATGCTTCCTCCCCACTGACCATTTAGAGCAGGTCAGCCAGGAGGCTGGCTTAACAACCTGCAACCCACCCCCCTTTTCCTTCCTGCTTTTGCTTTTTTAGGGCCGCACCCCCAGCATATGGTGGTTCCCAGGGTAGAGGTCAAATCAGAGCTATAGCTGTTGGCCTACACCACAGCCACAGCAATTCGGGATCGGAGATATGTCTTCGACCTACAACCACAGCTCACGGCAAGGACAGATCCTTAACCCACTGAGCAAAGCCAGGGATCGAACCTGTGTCCTCATGGATCCTAGTCAGATTCATTTCCGCTTCGCCATGGCTGCAACTCCTTGACAATCTGTAGCCTCTTAACCAGAAGGCTGGGTACCAAGTTTCCAGAATCCTCTAATATTTATAGGCTTGACATCTATTTGGCCCCCTGCTGGTTTCATTCCATAACTGCAAGAAGTCCTTCTCCTTTCTCAATAGATTGCAGGACAAAAGGCACAAACCTTGCACTCTGGTGATCAGTCATATTCAAACACTTAACTTTTGTTCAGCACATTATCTCCTAGTTCTTGGTGAAAACCTCCAAGTAGAATTTTTTTTTTTTTTTTTTTTTTTTTTTTTTTTTTTTTTTTGCCTTGAGCTGAAAGGAAAAAAGTCTCAGAAGATCTGGATATCAAATGGTACTTATAGGAGCTCCCGTCGTGGCTCAGTGGTTAACGAATCTGACTAAGAACCATGAGGTTGCGGGTTCGATCCCTGGCCTGGTCAGTGGGTTAAGGATCTGGTGTTGCCGTGAGCTGTGGTGTAGGTCGCAGATGCAGCTCAGATCCCAAGTTGCTGTGGCTGTGGTGTAGGCTAGCAGCTACAGCTCCGATTTGATCCCTAGCTTGGGAACCTCCATATGCCGCAGGAGCGGCCCTAGAAAAGGCAAAAAGACAAAAAATAAATTAAAAAAATGAACAAATAGTATTTATATACTTATTGTCACCAGATATATTTAGTTTTCAAATATTTATTCAAATACACATCCATTCTTCAAATATTTACCAAGTGTCTACTATGTGTTTGGGTACAAAGCAGCAAATAAAACAAATAAAGCTTTGTGGAGCTGACATTCCAGTGGGTAGATAGACAATAAGCAAGGAAACAAACATTCATTAAAAATTTTGTTGTTGTTGTTGCACCCATGGCATGGATAAGTTCCCAGGCCAGGGATCAAACCTGTGCCATAAGCAGTGACAATGCTGGATCTTTAACTGCAAGGCCACTAGGGAAAGCCTCCTTATAAATTTTTTAAATGCTATGGAGTTTACAAAAACAAAAGGAGAAGCCGGAGTTCCCATTGTAGCTCAGCGGTAATGAACCCGACTAGTATCCATGAGGACACTGGTTTGATCCTTGGCCCTGCTCAGTGGGTTAAAGATCTGGCGTTGCTGTGAACTGTGGTATAGGTCACAGACACGGCTTGGACCTGGCAATTGCTGTGACTGTGGCACAGGCTAGCTGCTGCGGCTCCACTTTGACCCCTAGCCTGGGAATGTGCCATGGGTGCGGCCCTAAAGAAGGGGGGAGGGGTACTGTGGCAGAGAATGTGGGGCTATTCAGATAGATGAGCCAGGGCAGGCCTCTCTGTGAAGATGACCTCGAAGCAAGCCCTGTAGAGGAAGACAGGGCTATGCAGAGTGGGAACAGCAAGTGGTGTGAGAGCGAAGGGAAGACACTGGTGCAGCCGAGGGACTGCAAGGAGGCTGGGAAGGATGGAGGCAGACAGCAGGGAAATTGGCAAGGAAGCTGGCCTTGACAAGCACAGTCTAAGAGGCATGTCCAGGGAGCTCCCTGGTGGTCTAGTGGTTAGGATTCGGCACTTTCACTAATCCTAGGTTCAGGATTCGGTTCAATCCATGGTCTGGGAACTGAGATCCCAAGTCAATTTGGTGCTGCATGCTGCAACCAAAAAAAATAAATAAATAAAAGGCATCTCAAAATTAACATGTGCACAACTGAACTTGAGATCTTCCTCTGAAAAGCCTCTGTTTGCATTTCTCTTAGGAGAAGTCTCCTAACGCATCTCCCCAACTGCAGTCCTCCCTCCCTCCAGAATATTTTCAGCTGGGAGTTCCCACCGTGGCTCAGTGGTAACGAAGCCAACCAGTATCCCTGGGGACTCAGTTTAATCCCTGGCCTCACTCAGTGGGTTAAGGATCCAGCATTGCCATGAGCCATGGTATAGTTCATAGATGCAGCTTGGATCCTGAGTTGCTGTGGGTGTGGTGTAGGCCAGCAACTGCAGCTCCAATTTGACCTGTAGCCTGGGAACTTTCATATGCCACAGGCACAGCCCTAAAAAAAGCAAAAAAAAAAAAAAAAAAAAAGATGATCACATCACTGCCCAAGGTTTCCAGTGGTTTCAGATACATACTCAGAGAAAAGCTAAAGTCACTGTAGGACTGCAAGACCCTGGGCTGAGATCTGGCCCCACACACCACCTCCCATCGCCCTCCCACCCCACCCTTCCCCGAGTCTCATCTCCTCCTGCCCTTGGCTGTAGCCACACTAGCCTCCAGGCCTTTATGGCTTCTGCAGTTGCAGCCTTTCTGAGAGGTCCTCAGAGATCAAACGGCTCACTCTCTCAGCTCTCAAAGCTGTGCTTACCATCACAGTGATGTAATGTTTTGTTTTTGTTTCCTTCACCCCCCCTTCTGAGTCTGCACCTGCACATGTTCCTGGGCCAAGGATTAAACCCATGCCATGGCAGTGACCTGGGCCACAGCAGTGACAATGCCAAGTCCTTAACTGCTAGGCCACCAGGGAACCCACCCTTTTTCTGCTTTATATTTTTATAGCACTTATGACATATTTACTTGTTTATATAATGACTACACCTCCCCTGCCCTGACAATCTTTCAGGTTCATGTTCATTTCCTCAGTACCTAAAACAGTGCCTGGCACTCAAAAAATACTTGTTGACTTGACAAATGAGTGGTAGGAATAGCTGATTACGGGAGGTGAGGAAGTTTATCAGCATGTGTGAAAAGGTTACCGCGAAAGTAATGAGAAGAGATATGGGATCAAAGGAGAGAATTTTTTTAAATGGTCTCTAGGGGAGTTCCTGTCGTAGCTCAGTGGTTAACGAATCCGACTAAGAACAATGAGGTTTTGGGTTCGATCCCTGCCCTTGCTCAGTGGGTTAAGGATCCAGCATTGCCATGAGCTGTGGTGTAGGTCACAGACGTGGCTTGGATCCTGCGTTGCTGTGGCTCTGGTGTAGGCCGGTGGCTACAGCTCTGATTTGACCCGGAGCCTGGGAACCTCCATATGCCGCAGGAGCGGCCCTAGAAATGGCAAAAAGACAAAAAAATAAAAAATAAAATAAAATAAAATGGGCTCTATAACTTCAAGGACCTCACAGTGATTTATACTACATCCTATATTAAAAGGTTAGTTTCCAATCCTATCAACTTCAATAACGAGATTAGTCTAAGAATTACACAATTAATCAGAGTAGGCGCAATAAGAGAAAATTATCTTTTATGTGTCAGGTATTAGACAATGAACAGCCCTGAATGCAAGTAACTTAAAAGTCCAGTAAGTCACCTAAAATGATGATGAGGATTCATTTAGAAATGATCTCGTGGCAGTGTAGTCAGGTCGGCTAAAACTTTACTCTTGTTCCTCTGAACTGGAATGTTACCTGCTTGCTGGTGAGTAAATTTAAATCCTATCTCCCATATCTGGAGAAAACCATAATTTGAAAAGATACATGCACCCTGATGTTCACTGCAGCACTATTTACAATAGCCAGGGCATGGAAACAACCGAAATGTTCACTAACAGAGGAATGGAAAAAGAAGATGTAGTACATATATACAATGGAATATTACTCAGCCATAAAAAGAATGAAATAATGCCATTTGCAGTAACATGGATGAACCTAAGGATTATCATACTAAGTGAAGTAAGTCAGACAGTGGAAAGATAAATATTACATGATATTACTTATATGAGGTATCTTAAAAAAATACAAATGATCTTATCTGCAGAACAGAAACAGACTCACAGACTTTGAAAACAAACTTATGGTTACCAAAAGGGACAGGTGGGGGAAGGGATGGACTGGGGGTTTGGTATTAGCATATGCACACTGAGGTATATGGAATGACTGGCCAGTGGGGACCTGCTGTATAGCCAATATTCTGTGATAACCTATATGGGAAAAGAATCTGAAAAAGAATGGATATGTGGATGTATATAACTGAATCACTTTGTCATAAGGCAGAAATTATCACAATAACATAAATCAACTATATTTCAGTAAGATTTTAAGAAATGAAAATAAATAAGTAAATAAATCCTATTCCCCCCCCCAGCTAAACAGAAGCTTAATGAAGTTAAGTAATTTGCTCAAGGTTACATTACTAATAAATGATGGAGCTGACATTTAAATCCAGGTATCTTTGGGAAGAGTTGATATTACATGTGTGTTAAAATTCATGCCAGAATACACATGATGCCTATTATGTGTATTCTTTTTTTTTTTTTTTTTGGTCTTTTTAGGGCCACACCCAAAGCCTATGGAAAGTTCCCAGACTAGGTTGAATCAGAGCTACAGCTGTCAGCCTACACCACAGCCACAGCAACGTGGGATCCCAGCAGTGCCTGCGACCTACATCACAGCTCACGGCAACACAAGATTCTTAACCCACTGAGCGAGGCCAGGGATTGAACCCGCATCCTCATGGATCCTAGTCATGTTGGTTACCACTGAGCAACAATGGGAACTCTTATTATGTGTATTCTTTCTATAAAAATTAGAAAAACGTTTCTCACTTTGTCCTTCATAATAAAATCCTCAAAACAACAGCAGTGAAGGGATATAGAAGATATTACTTGCATCCGTCAGACAACTGGGCATGAGCATGACCGAATTTCTGAGCAGAGACAATGCAAATAAATGGATGATTTGAAGCAATCCTACATTCACATGAACAAGAAGCAGACCACCCCATACATTAAATACCAAAGTCCAGGACTGGGGAAAAAAACCTGGGCTTCTTGTTTCCTTTTCCCCTCATGTCTTTGGACTAGTTTCTTTGTTGGCTTGCACTCAAGCTGTCATAGGCAGAATTTTAAGATGACTCCCAAGATCCTCACTTATTTGTGTACTAGAATCCTCTGCCTTTGAGCACGGGGAGGCCCTGTGCCTACAGTGGGCTACCACTCCCTTGATAAATGACACAAGGCAGTGGGGTGGTCGCTCCCATAATTATACTATATTTCGGTTAGCAGACTGAAAGGATCTTCTCCCTCTCTCTTTGAGGAAATAAAGTGCCATGTTGCAAAAGGGCCAGTGGCTTACAACCAACCTGAAGGTGGCCTCCAAGAGCTGAAAGGGACCCCGCTCAAAGTCAGTAAGAAAAAGGGGACCTTGGTGCCCCAAGAGCAAAAAAGCTGAATTCTGCAACAACGTTAATGACATTGGAAGAAAACCCCAAGCTCCAGCCAACACTGCCTCTCTTGTCAATACTGTGATGTCAGCCTGAGGAGACTGAGCAAAGGGCCCAGGTAATCCTTGTCCAACTCCAGACCAAAGGAAACTGTGAGACAGTAAGTGGGTATTGTGTTAAGCTATGAAATATATGGACATTTTGACACAGTAACAGAATATTAAAACAAAAGCCAATGTCCATCCCTTCTAGACACTGTTAGAGGAGACCAAACATGATGTCACATTAGCCCAAGGGTAATAATGAAAACAGTTTTAAATTCAGAATTGTTCTAAATCATGCCTGTTATGCCTGTTCAGACCTCTATGCCTTTTCACTTGCCATTCCTTCGTCTTCTTCTTTTTTTTTTTTTTTCCTTTTTGGGCTGCACCCCAACATATGGTTCCCATGCTAGGGGTCAAATTGGAGCTGTAGCTGCCAGCCTACACCACAGCCACAGCAATGCAGGATCCAAGCCACGTCTGCAACCTACACCACAGCTCACAGCAATGCCGGATCCCCAACCCACTGAGCGAGGCCAGGGAGCGAACCTGAGTTCTCAGGGATGCCAGTCAGTTAATTAAACACTGAGCCACAACAGGAACTCCAAAATGTTGCTTCTTCAAAGAAGTATTTCCTTACCCCCACCACTCCTGAGCAGAATAAATTCCTCTTTTCTTCTCTTCCATGGCAGCAGCTTGCCTATGATCTATCAAAACACTGACCATGAGGCACTGTAATAACCTCTCACCCCTTGCACCCCAGAGTGAGATTCTTTTGGGGCAGAAGCACCCCAGTATCCTATACAGGAGCTGGCATAGAGCCGATGCTGAAGAGCTGGCCACTGAGTGAAGAAAATGTGGCTCTGGATGCCCAGAGAATTTCTGGGGTTTTTTTCCACACAGATAATCAGGCCTCCAGTATTAATGGGAACCTCGGAAAGCCATCACCATGGCAACAACTGGATGACTAAACAAACACTGTTAAAAGGGCAGATATTTACTGTCTCGAAAGAGCTGGTCTGAAATGGGCAGGTGAACTTGAAGCCCTAGGTGGTAGCAGGTGCTGGAAAGGATATAAATTCTTCCCAGAAGGGATGGTGTGTAGCTCTGTCTGATTTGTTTTGCTTCAAGACCTGTGCTAGGTTTGCAGGCTTCTGATTCAAATCATCTGTGTTAATCCATTCCTGAAATCAAATGTCAGCCTAAACAGACAACAATCCCACAGAGTTAGTGTTACTTGATGTCTTAACACTTTAGGTAACAAGACAGAAGTGAGAATCATACATCCATAATATTCATGGCATTCCCAGGACTCAAAGGCAGAGAGCTGTTTAGGAAATTATGGGCTCAGGCAAAATTATGCAAAATCAAATAGCATTTGCTGGGTGTGTGTTTTGACAAGGCTCAGAGAAATAATTCAACTTTTTCCTTAGGACCCACTCCTGTGAGCAAACACTTGAGGTACTCGCTTGTGTTTAAACTAATCATGCTACTGCTTTAGGGCTCCACCTCGGTGGAAAAGGTGTGTTCAGAATCAGAGCGATACAAAGCAAGGCATGGAAATAAGGCATCTGCTCTTAAAAGCTGCTCATTACCACTTCATAAGAACTAGACTCAGATTCTCTCTATAAATAAACCACTAAACAAAAGAGTACTACTTTCTAATAAAAGTATTACAACCACATTGCCAGAAACTTAGAAAACTTCAGGGGGAAAGTGGTCTTACTATCCTAAAACAATTACATTAATATTTATTACATTTTTAAATAATATTTTTAAAACTTTTTAACATAAACTTTTTTTTGGCTATGCTCTTGGCATGCAGAAGTTCCAGGGCCAGGGACTGAACCCACACCACAGCAGCAACCAGAACCACAGCAGTGACAATGCTGGATCCTTAACCCACTGCTCCACCTGGGAACTCCAACATCAATTCAACGTCAGTACCTCTTCTGGCTCCTTTTGGGTTTATCTGATGTCGTCCCTATGAATCAAATCAGATCCTTTAAGATCTTTGTATTTCGAGGATCTTTTACAAATACAGATCACTTGGGTAGCCAGCTAAGGGCACAACTTGCCAGAGATCAGTTTAGGAAAAGACGTGGGGTCTGGGTTCTAGTCTTTTTTAGTGATAACACTAGATGCTCCTTCATTCACTTCATAAGTGTCAATATACCAGACTTTGTGCTAGATGCTGGGCTATAGCTGTGAATTAGACAAGGCTCCTGCTCTCACAGGACTTATATTCTCACGTGGATGGCTGTATGTATATACTGCGCAGTAAAGAAGAAAAGGGAAAACAGAGGGAGAAAGTAGAGATTCTGTACTAGCTATTATTTCACTGCTAATGGAAACTGCAAACTGGCAGAATACAGTAAATACCTTCGATGCTCTGTGGGCCCACAAGATTCATGGCCTGGTGAGCTGGATACTCTACCCGTGGCCTGGCAATGCCCAGCTGCTCCATCACGCCATGGAGCAGCCTCTGGATATCTGTTTCTGAGACCCGGTCAGGGGTCCTCGGGCTATAAGCCAATGCTGGAGTCCATCCAAATGTCAGCCACAACACTAGGCCAGACAGCATGGTAGAAACCATCCTGGAGACCATTTTTAACCTGCAGGGAAGAAAAAAAAAAAAAAAAAAAAGACCAAACATATATCAATTGGCCACAATTGGCAACTGTGATGATGCAATCACACAGTCATTCCAGGAAGTGATTCAAGGACCACCCAGAATGGGACTGCAGTGAAAAATCCTTAAGAGTTTGCTTAGGCCTTTTAGGTGCCCACTTTAGCCAGGACATCTGCTGTGAGAAGGTATTAAAGAAACAGAACAGAACAGTCAGCCACAGGGAACTCTATCTAGTCACTTGTGATGGAATATGACGGAGGACAATGTGAGAAAAATAATGTATGTATGTGTATAAATATATATATACACACACATGCATATATATATATATATATATGACTGAGTCACTGCTGTGCAGCAGATATTGACAGAACATTGTAAATCAACTAGCATAGAAAAAAATAAAAGTCTTTAACAAAAAGGAAAAAAGAACAGTCCAAGATGGCCAGTTCCCTCTGTTGTCTCATTCTCAGGAAGACTAGACTGGAAAGGCAGTTCTCATTCATTTCTTACTGTCCTTGTAGCTCCCTGGAAGTTCTGCATTTCCCCTTCCCTGCCACTCGCTCCCTCTCTTACTAAAGCAAACAACAACAAACATTTGCTTTAATTTTGAGAAAGAGGCAGGGAAAGTGACATCTTGACTTTTCTCGTCTCGAGGAAGAAAAGATTCACGGGAAGCAGTTGGAAGACCAAATGGTAAGGAAGCACAGAAAGCTTAGGAGTGGTGGAGGGGAACATCTGAGCCAACAGCTAACACTTTTGAGATCCTGAGGGGGGCTGAGAATACACATAGCTCAGGCCTCTGGTGCGGGAGATAAGGGATGCTGGCCGGAGGAGCTTGGGCAAATGCCTCAGCTCTCTGCAAAAAGGGAGGAGAAAGCGTCTGTCTTAGAGGGTTACTGTGAAGGTACATGTGGGAGCACATGTAACAGCGCAATGCCAGGCACAAAGCCCCCTCAACTGCTATTGTCATGTTAGCAATATTGCCTTGCTGTTCTGGAGGTTAGAATTTGGGGGACTGAAGGTGGTGAGAAAGAATGGGTGAAGGAGAGAGAAAAACTAGTCAGGGTAGTCAACCTGCCCTGCATGTTGGCTTCTATGGAGGCAGAAGTCTGCTGGAAACTGAGGACAAATATTCACTCAGCTTCCCTCTGCAGCTGCTGAGCCTGAGGGTGGACACTTCAGGCAGGGTGGGCAGGGGGGCAGGCAGACTCTCTTTTGACCATTCTTCTATGAGAGAAGGGAGAGGTGGTGGTGGCATGCATTTCTTCCCCGAAATGGCAATATTGATAACCCCAATTTCAATTTCTGCAGAGGAAAAGTCTTATTTAAAAGCCACTACTAGATAGAAAACCTTGTCCCCCAAAGAGCTGAGAGCAAAGCCTGCAATTCTGACAAAAAGGCCGGAGGCAGACACCAGCTTCTCCAGCCATCTTCATCTTCCCCTCCTCCACCCTTAATGCAGGATATCTTTGTTTCATTAACACCCCCCAGCCAACATCTTTCTGATCTGCTGAGCTAGCCAATCTTCTTCCTCTTTCTCTCTTATCTACAGCCGAACCTCCAATTCCCTCACCCATCCTTTGTCTGCCCCCAGCCTTCAGCTCCAGGATTCCATCAGGACGCCCTCCCCCACTCCGGATCGCGGAGAAAAACCCATTTCTTGGGGGCGGAGAGGCGGCAGGAGGTCAAGCCGACCTCAGCGCAGGACTTACCGAGTGGCAGCTGGAGGAACCCACAACGGTCTGTGCCTCAGTAGGGGTCGGGCGGGAAGTCGGGTAATCTGGGTAGCTCCTGCGTCACCTCTTTTCTCATCTTAGCCCCGCCCCAGCCCCTCCTCCAGCAGGTGGAGGCCGCCTGGCCAGCACTGCTCAGAAAGCAACCGAGATGCTTGTTCCATCCACCCACGGGTTCTAAGTACACCTCCTGGAGACCCTCTCCCGCTACCGACCCCTACGGAAATTAACATTTTCTCTAGCAGGTATCTAAACAGTGTGCCCAGATCGCCTGGCCACTTCTGCCCTTTGCCCTCAATAGAGTACTTAATTGTGTCGTCTTCCAGCCTTTTTATGTTGTTTTAAAGTCTTTTAGCTTGAAAAGAGGCCATGTGGCAATGACAGGGGAGACAAGAATTAAAGGCCCTGAGAATTTACTGGGAGTGCTTTCTAAAGACTTTTCATTGAGCAGAAAAACTAGGGGGACATTTAATACAAGATGCTAGAAATTCCTGTTAAATGATAAATCAAAACCATGTGAAAACCTCTAAGAATATTAATTTTGAGTGTTATTTTCCAACTTCCACTCCAACTATCAAGGAGAATTTCTTTGGCCTCAAGAGAAGCCATACTCCCTGCACATGGCAGAAATATATCCAGGTAGATCCAGAATGCTCCTTGTTAAAATACTGGAAAATTTTGAACACTTGAGTTTTGTTCAAACACAGGAATCGAAGTGTAAAACCATACCGTGAACATAGTATCTCTTTCAAGACTGGGGATGAGTAAAGTACCTGGAGGTCCAAGAATAAGTATCTTGAATCCTGAACTCTGTACCTGGCTCTAGTCCCCAAATCCATTATCATCTACAGTTATTTTATGCAGTGAAGAGGCACCTGCAGAATTCATTTATGAGACACTGTGGTCTTTTGGTTTGAAGCCAGCCTCCTTCCTACCACCTTTTCTTCCATGGGTGCTCTTCCATTTCCAGCTTTTGTTTCAGTGCATGCTAAGTCAGTAGGACAAGTACTGTCTATTGCTTCTAGGCTCAAAGACCATGCTGGGGTTTAATATATTTTTTATTCACACATCCTGAGTTTTTTTTTTTTTCAATTCTGAATTTTACCTTATGTTACTTGTTTCTTCATTCTGTGCTTGGAAAAATGGAGAATCCATTACAATTTATTGCCTTTGTGTGGAATGGAAAGTTGACAGAAATACACTAAAATGTTTATGCTTCATGTGACATCTGGGCCTGGGCCTGGTGATTTTCAAAATCCTATATTAAATTTTTAGTGATTGTAGAATGTTGCCATGGAGTTCCCGTCATGGCTCAGTGGTTATCGAATCCGACTAGAATGTTGCCAAGCAGTCTATTAAGTTCTATATATAATTTGTTGCTCATAATAATCAAATTAATATTAGATCTTTACCTGTAAGAACTAAGTGAAAATAGTCCTTGAAGTTTCTGCACATGTCCAGACACTAACTTTGTTGTTTGTATATCATTTGATCAAGTATCCCCATGAGATTAGTAAAATTATCTCTATTTTGTATATGGAAAAAATGAAAATAAGGATATTGGCGTTCCTGTCATGGTGCAGTAGAAATAAATCTGACTGGGAACCATGTTTCAGGTTTGATCCCTGGCCTTGCTCAGTGGGTTAAGGATCTGACATTGCCGTGAGCTGTGGTGTAGGTCACAGACAAGGCCTGGATCTTGTGTTGCTGTGGCTGTGGTGTAGGTTGGCAACTGCAGCTCCAATTGGACCCCTAGCCTGGGAACCTGCATATGCTGAGGGTGTGGCCCTAAAAAGAAGGAAAAAACAAAAAAAACTACCTAGAGGTTTTCGCCAAGAATAATGTGCTGAGCAAAATAAAGTGTTACTGATCACCAGAGTGCAAGGTTTGTGCCTTTTGTCCGGCAATCTATTGAGAAACGGGAAGGACTTCTTGCAGTTATGGAATGAAATCAGTAGGGGGCCAACTAGACTTCAAGCCTATAAATATTAGAGGATTCTGGAAACCTGGTACCCAGCCTTCTGGTTAAGAGGCTATAGGTTGTCAGGGAGTTGCAGCCATGGCGCAGCAGAAATGAATTTGACTGGGATCCATGAGGACACAGGTTCGATCCCTGGCTTTGCTCAGTGGGTTAAGGATCTGTCCTTGCCGTGAGCTGTGGTGTAGGTCACAGACACGGCTGGGATCCCGAATTGCTGTGGCTGTGACATAGGCCAGAGGCGGTAGCTCTGATTTGACCCCTAGCCTGGGAAACTCCATATGGGACAAGTGCGGCCCTAAAAAGCAAAAAAAAAAAAAAAAAAGAAAAATAAAAAGAAAAATAGGGGTATTAAATCAAGGCTAAAACTAAAATTTCCTGACTCTCCAATTACCGTAACTGCAAGTTTTTCACCTTCATGATCCTTTACCCAAATTACAGCTTTCAGCTAACAAAAAATGGGAATGATGTGTGAAAGTTTTTATAAATATCTTCCATTATTGATTACTGATTAATCCCTCAGAAAAGCCACTAATTCAGGTGATTTGTACAGCTAATTTCATTATGCCTTCTTACTGAATTAGTCTTTCAACATTTCACTCACACCAGTGGACATAAAAGGGTATTAATACACTTTTTATAGTTAAAAAAACTGCTTTGAATTAGACAATAAACATCTCAGGATTTGAATATTTTCTATATCCACTATTAGAAATATACCAAAACCATCTGAAATGCATACCCATTCTATATTAAAAAAACCTATTCTGATGTCAGATAAACATGATGTTTATATCTATTGATTTTTACAGTCTTTATATAAGTAAATAATTGTTAGTTCTGAGAACGGGTCAGTTCCTAGTTAATGAATATAGAAATAGGAAATAGCTTTGAAATAACATATATGTACTTCTATCAAGGAGAGCTTACTAAAACAATCCTCTGAGGACTTTAAATTCCTAACACATCACACACACGCTGCCTGGTTGCTGCGTGGTGTGAAACATGGTTCTCTTTTGCCCTAAACTTTTTTTTTTTATTACTCAAATGAATTTATCACATCTATAGTTGTATACTGATCATAACAATCTGACTTCACAGGATTTCCATCCGACAGCCCAAGCTGCCCTAACCTTTGAATGTGGTATTCTACCAACTGGCCAGCAAAACTATCTTTAGTGGTTGATTCTGCATGCATATTCCTTCCTCTAAAACTTGGAGAATATGGTCTACTGGGTTGTTTTTGTTTTGTTTTGTTTGTTTTTGTCTTTTTAGGGCCGCATCTGCAGCATATGGAGGTTCCCAGGTTAGGGGTCGAATTGGAGCTGTAGTCCCTGGCCTACACCACAGCCACAGCAATGCCATATCCAAGCCACATCTGTGACCTACACCACAGCTCACAGCAACGCTGGATCTTTAATCCACTGAGCAAGGCCAGGGATTGAACCTGCGTCCTCATGGATGCTAGTCTGATTCATTTCCACTTAGCCACAGTTGATAGTATTCTTTCCTTAAAGATTTATTTCTAATAATTTAAAATGTAAATTTATATAGTATTGCTTGACAATACTATCTCTACTGTTGATAGTATTCTTTCCTTAAAGATTTATTTCTAATAATTTAAAATGTAAATTTATATAGATTTGCTTGACAATTTGGGTCAAATTCTAAAAGGTACTTGAAAATCTTACTAGAATCTCAGGCAAGTCATTTTCCAGAATGTTATCTTTAATGTCTCTACTAAATAAATAACATTTACACACAAGACAAAACCATCACAGGCTCCTGAAAGAATCCAAAGTGTTAAAATCTAAAGTATATGTACAGAGGGGTATCAACCACTTCAAATTCTAAAATCAAGCATCTGCAGGTAAGCAATCACCTTGATTAAAATCTTCCAAGCTTAATTACTCCTCCTTAAATAATTTTAAGTTCTTTGTTGAACAAAAGAGATACAAATGTATCTCTTGTGCAAATTAACTTTAACAATACAGTATGGCTTAAAAAGTCATCAGTTACTTCTGCAGCATCATACTATATGGGCATACTTTTCATCATTCTGCATTAGCCATTATTCTTACTTCAAGTGAACACAGCATACACAACTATAGACAATATAAACCTAAGCACTCTGTCCCCAAAAGGAATAAAGGATTAAGATGCTATTGAAGCAAATGCATTTCTAGGGATTTTTATGAAGACAATAAACATCAATGGAATTCGAGAAATTAGATTTGCAGGGCTCATCTCTGTGTTAGAAATTTCTTGGGGAAACCCCGTCTGCCTTAGGAGTAACAGGTAATAGGCACAACTCATTCTATTCTTCCTATCACAAGTTAAAAAATAAAGTTCATGCAATTTTCAAATATTAATTTCTTATAAACCCATTCAACAATTTCTTTAAAAAAGTGTAACCTCTGCTTTAAGAGATCACAAAAAAATTAAAAAGCTCAAATATTGCCATAATTAAGAATAACAAAGTCATCATTTATACAAGCTTAAGAATTCAAGTTGTTTGTGCAATGAAATTAAAATCTATAACATAACAATCATTCTGAGCTACAAACTAATGTGTAGATTACCTTGCAAGTCATATCATCAACTGCTAATTTTATTTACATTAATGACAGGTGTAACATTTACCAATTACAAGTCTACAGGTTTACTTGATGGTAGTAGTTGAGCTTTTCCAATAGGATTTTTTGGGGAACCTTTATACCAGACCCTCTCTTTTTCTGAAGGTTTTCTAAGGATCTTGTTATTATTTATGCCAATGGAAAAGCCCATATCATTATTTACAACAGATTTTGATATATCATGATTCGTCAGATCATCCAAGGGAACCTTAATTTGACCATTAGATATCACTTCCTGTTTACAAACTCTGGTAGATCTAACAGAAGCATTCACAGAGTGTGGGTGTCTCTTCATTTGTGAGAAAGATGTACAAGTTAACTCCATGCTTGATTTTGAAATCATGTCCGTGTTTGTCTGTTTGCATGATGTAGACTTCTGTTCTTTTGGACCTGATTTGGTACGTGGAATAGACGAGTCTTTTGAAGTACTTTCTATATGAGAGGGAAGAGCACTATCACAGCTCACTGACTTAACCAGAGGAGAAGCAGTGTCACCAAGACTTGCTAATTTATGCCTTGGAGGTTGTCCACCATACTCCAACAAAGAATTAATTCTTCTGACAGACTGACGGACAGGTGTACGCTGAAACTTAAGAGGTGACTTAACTTTTGTTTGATTTGGTTCATTTAAAGAAAGCTTGTTAAACCACTGTATATGGTCAGAAACCTTTCCATGCTCTGTCATTTGTAAACGTTCAGAAACCGTTTTAGCACATGTTTCCACCAATGACTGCTGTTTAGCGATTCTCACAGGCCTAGGCTTTGACACGTTTGCGTTGTTACATGTAAGCTGCCCTGAGGAAGAGGTGCTAGCCACATCCTCCCTAGAAGCTGCGCTTTTCAGTAATTCAATCACATTTTCATTCTCCTTCAATTTCGTATTTAGTGTATCCCCTGGGGACTCTTGCTTTATTTGTTCATCGCTGGGCAATTCTTGCTTGCTTACGTCATCTTTTGGTATATGTGAATGAATGCTGCTTTCTAGCTCTATCTTCATCTGAGTTGAGTAACATTTTATAGTGATTTCGCTATCCAATTTCTGCATTTGATGTAGTGATAAGTCTCCTTCTGAAAAACTATTTTCATCTTTATATGTGTGATGTTCATTTGATTCTATCACAGTCAAATTATTAGTTTCAAATAGATTTTTCTCTGGGCTATATTCAATAGAAGATGTTTCATTGAATTTTACTTTCTCCACATTAGTTAATGATGACTGCCCATGATTTATCAATGCATGAAGATTACTACCAGATTCAGAAAATGCTTTCTGAATTTTCATCACAGTCTCTGTTGTCAAGTTATTTTCATCCCCACTAAGAGAGCTTCCAGTTATGCTGTTATTATGCTTATTGTGTACATTAGAAGGGGTGGGCTCATAGGCACTAACAGGTGACTTTTCAAGCATTATATCAGGCTCCAAAGAAGAGTTTTCCACCTCAAGAGTTCCATCTTTTGGAGAAGTTTCATTTCCATCTATTTCTTGAAAACTTGAACCACTAGGTCCTGTCCAAGACATCCGGTAACTTTTCCCACCTGGCCGCTCTGGAGTTAATAAGTTTTCCTCAGACTTACTGATCTTTTTTGAACCTAAAATAAAGCAGTTGTTTTTAATCATTTATATTTAACCCAGTTTTGAAATGTTATTCAAATATATGAAAAATTAAATACTAAGCATTTAATTCTGATGAATTGAAGATTTGTTAAAATAAATAATTTTTATATATAAATGTCGAACATTTTTATATTTACATTTACAAAAATACTCCATTGGTTCATAAAAAAATACACTGCCAATTCAAATATTTTCACTACTCAAACACAAATTTTCAATTTCTAGAACAAATTACTTAATATTTATTTTATCATTAAGAAAGCAACGAAAGGTTATATGTCAATTATATCAATAAAACAGGAAGAAAAGTTTTAAAAAACAACTACACTAGTCTTTTGGGGTGAAACTCCAACAATACCATTAAATGTACCTTTTTTTGTTAATCTTTCATCAATATCTGGGCTAAAAAGCAGACCTGTTTTTACAGATTCAATCCTGTTTTTTAAACTTTGTTGACTTGCAAGTCGTCGACCAACATTTTCAGATCTATCGACACCAGAACATGCATTCTGTACAGAAAAAAAAAGCAAAAGAAAAAGTTTTGGTTAGCCTATAGTTAATTAAACCTAGTCAATTCAAAATATTAAGACAAAGTAAAATTTTGGAGTTATCAAAATCCTCTATCGCTAATTTAAAAAGTATATAGCTAGATGGATAGGTAGATATAATTTCGGAACAATTTTATAGCAAACACAATATACTTGCATGCGTGCTGATTAAAGTGTAAACATTTGATTTGACTATTAGTGGATATTTTACTATCTAAAATAAAAACCTCACACATTAACTTAAAAAAATTTTTTTTGTGATGACTCTGTGCCAGGGCCTGTTCACAAGAATGAAAGAAAGCAAAAAACAAAAGAAAAAGCAAAAACCAGACCAAAATTCTACCCTCGTGGAATTTATATTCTCAATAGGGAGATTTAGATTTAGATTTTATAAATGCAGACTATACAATACATAAGATGAAAAGTGCTATGGAGAAAAGTCAAACAAGGTAAGCATTTGGAATGATGAAAGATGGGGATGTAATTTTAAACAGTGATCAGGAGTTCCTATTATGGCTCAGTGACAAAGAACCCAACTAATATCCATGAGGACATGGGTTTGATCCCTGGCCCTGCTCAGTGGGTTAAGGATCCGGCATTGACATGAGCTGTGGTGTAGGTTGCAGACTTGGCTTGGATCTGGCATTGCTATGGCTGTGGTGTAGGCTGAGGCTGTAGCTCCGATTTGACCCCTAGCCTGGGAACTTCCATATGCCACCAATGCGGCCCTTAAAAAAAAAAAAAAATTAAAGAAACAAAATACAAAACAAAACCCACAGTGATCAGAAGATGATCTGTGAGTAGAGAAAAACAAGAGAGAGAGTCATGAAGGTATAAAAGGGAAAGAACATTACAGGGAGAAGAAAACGCCAATTCAGTCTCTAGGGATGAAGCAAGGCCTGGCACATTTAAGAAACTGCAGGAGGCAAACGTGAATGAAGCTAAGTGAGCAAGGGAAAGTGGCAACAGGAGAGCCCTGAGAGGGAGGCCAGGAACAGATCATGTGGAGCACTGCAGGTCAATGTAAGGACTTTGGCTTTTTTTCCCCCTCAGAGTGAAGCAACAAGTGACTGGAGGGTTCTGAGCAAAGAACTGACATGACTTAACTCTGGTTTTTAGAGAATAATTTTGGCTCTAGTACCGCATCAAGGCAGTAGCAGGTAGACCTACCAGCAGGAACTTTCTGTAGTTATCTGAGTTCCAAATGACATACCTTAGAGAAGATTAGAAATGTAGAACCAGTGATAAATGGTTAGTCTGGATAGACTCTGAAAGCAGAAGTGAGACAGGATTCCCCAATGGCTCAGACAGTGCATGTGAGAGAAAGTGAGGGGGCAAGAATGCCTGCATGGTTTTTTGGACCAAGTGATTGGAAGAATGAATTGGTAAAGACTGTAGGTAAAAGTGGGGGTGGGGGAATGGAAAAAGAGCAGCAGTGAAGAAATGCATCTCAGGAGCTCCATTTGGAGTAGGTTACACTTGAGATGTCTAATGGATCAACATCCAAGTAAGGAGATCAAATGGGTAGATGTTAAACAGTCACGTTGTTCAGGAGAACATTTTGGACTAGAGATATAAACTTGACACATTAAGTGATACATGACCTTTAAAGCTTATGATCACCTTGAGAGTGGGTCAAGAAAGGAGAAATCCAAGGGCAAAGCTTTGGACTTCCAATGTAAGGGAATTGGAAAATTAACTGGTGAAGAAGAAAACCATGAGACTAAAGTGTCCCTGCAGCAAGGAAAGAAAGCATGCCAAAGAGGAGCAAGTCACCAGCCGCATTACATGCTGCTGACAGATCAAGTCTAACAAGGGCTGATATCTGTTCACCTATCTGAGCAATCCATGAGGGATCTTGTGAGAAGTGTCTCAGTGAGTGCTGGAGATGGAAGCTACATGAACTGATTTAGGCAGAATAGAAAAGGAGGAACTGGAGATAACACAAGTGTAAAAGTTTGGTATAAAGAGGAGTAGAGAATGGGACAGTAAATGGAGGAGAGGCAGGGGTGAGAGTCTTTTAGCATCAGGTCTTCAGCGTTTGCTAATATAAATATCAATGAAATGGTGAAGACACTTACTCCATCTTTGCTACTTTTCCCCAGACTAAATTTCAAACGAAGAGATCTTCGAACCTTTTCTTTACGGCTGATTTTAGGAGAGAAACAGCCTGCTTTTCCTGATTCCACCCTAGAAAGAATGGGATTAAAAACATCAATTCACAGCATAAGAACTGAAGGAATTTCTACACAATAAAAACTGGAAGTCCAGAGCCAATCACATTGTTAGCAGTTGAACAGAGTAATAATTTTCTAGGTTTAAGATACCATATATGTATGTTGTATTTGCATATAAAAATGATCTTTCCTGTTAAGAGTTTAGTCACATATAAATCAGGTTAGAATACACTAGTTTTTTACATTAATAGGAAATTTAAAAATTACACACATCATCATAAAACAGGATTTTTTTATTTTAGCAGCACTGTCAGCATGTGGAAGTTCTGGGGCCAGGGACTGAACTCAAGCTGCAGTTGTGACCTGCACCATAACTGAAGCAATGGTTCCTCAACCCACTGCGCCACACGGGAACTTCCAAAATAGGATTTTGGACAAGTAAAATGGACTCAAAGTAGGAATCTTTCCCTGGAGAATATGCACTTGATTAATAAGAACTATAAAGGCAAAGGAGTTTTTTTAAAATTATGACTCAAATATGACTCTCAATAGGAAGACACAAAATATTTTATTAACTATATATACCAAATTTTTATCCAGTGAAAACAAAATAAATGTCCTGGATAATTACCTGCAAACTTTTTTGCTTGCAATCCTTTTACTTCGCCTTAGCATGCCTGTACTGATCAAATGGTTTCCACTGATGGCTACAGGAGAGAGTGAACCCTGAGATGACCCTTCTGGGCTTGTATCAAAGTGAACTATAAAAATAACCACATGTAAGAGATTATGCATACTTACTTTCTTTTCAAAGTATAAAATATTAAAACAATTAGATTTAAAGTCTTAATTTCTACCCCTAAACAATGACAAAATCCCGTAATTTCTGGTTAGAATATTTAGGGGTCAAATAACCCAACTCAACTTTAAAAAGTATCAATTTCTTACTTTTAGTTGCCAATTAAAGATTAAACATTAAACATTATCAGTGTGGGTAGCAGACACTGCTCGGATCTGGCATTGCTGTGGCTGTGGTATAGGGCAGGGGCTGCAGCTCTGATTCAACCCCTAGCCTGGGAACCTCCATATGCTGCAGGTGCAGCCCTAAAAAGACAAAAGAAAAAAAAAAAAAAAAATCAACAGAAGACAGCAATCCAGCCACAGCTTGAAATCCAGAAGTAACTAAAGAAGAATTCAAGGTGTTCAATCACATAAAATCTGAGCACCAGTGCTATCCACAATGACCCATAAGTTTCAAGAGGTATGGCAGTAAAACAGACACACACACACACACACACATTAATTATACTGAACCACTGTCTATTTTAAGTTAGGGGACTTTATAAAAATTGAGAGATTTGACAAAACGGAGAATAAAACTCTGGCTCCCAAAGGTTGGTATTAATATGAAACAGCACCTTGCCCAGAAGAGGCACTCATGTTAATGGTTATGACTCAATTATATAAATTCTATTTGCTACCTGATACTGGCGTAGAACTGCTGCTGAAGAGATTACTTGGCAACAACTCAAAGTTAAAATTGTGCTTGATGGACCTCCTTTTCTTACTTGAGAAACCATGAGAATCTACTGGCAGTTTACGCTTAGCATTTGGTGTAAGAATCGGTGATTCGGATAGCTGGGCTGAAAAAAAATGACAGTGATTTGTTGTTTCTCCCACAGAATCGATAAAATACAAACACTTTATATAATTTCTTCTTATAAAGCTATTACTTAGCACTAACCTATCTTGGGGGCGGGATATGTTCACATTAACATTATGAAATATAGATTATATGACTAAATTAACACTATGCAATTACTTAAAAATAGTGAACTGGCAAAGTGGCAAGACTCTTAACAACAGTATAACTTAAACACCAAATAGACTAAAAGATGCATATAATACACAGTAAAGAGTATTCAACAGGAAAAAAAAATTATAATCAAGGTGTTAAACAAAAACTGATCTAAATATTATTGCTTTTCATCATGACTATCAACCAGTTAATGTCTTCAATCTGTAAAACAAAACAAATAATCATGTTTTCTGTTGTTGGGTTGAATTATTTAGCCACAAGCAAACCAAAATAAAAAATGAACATACAGTGATAACTTTCTGATTCTAAAATAAAAGAGATTGAGTTATTTTCACATGTCCAACAGCATCCAATTTACAAACAGGATATGATTTAGAAGATTAAAGATATAATAGACTGAAATAAATTCTTACTCATAATTTTAGGTTCATTATATCCAATGTAATTATATGTTATATATAATTACACATTTATATATCCAATGTTATATTATAGTATAATAGCTTCACTGAAAATTATATTTGAAATCAATTAAACAAGTTAGGTACTTAGCACAGTAATTAATTTCTATATAATACATAGAAATGTCTATTTAAATAACTTCATATAATACCTACCAGTTCTTTCCTGTTGAGGTGTAATAGAAGGTGTTCTGCTAGATTTAAGTTTATTTAATGCTCCACTTACAAAATCTGAAATGCAAGGCATGTATAATCACATAATCAATTATAACTTAACATTTATCTATCTTTCACCAATAATTCATGTTGCTATTTTTGGTCTTCTAGCACCTAAGTTTATATCAACATATATATTTTAAAGTCACTTAAAGTTATTTAAAAGGAATTATTTTAAAATAGGAAAAAAAACTGAAGGATACATTTTTATTCTGTTCTCCACTTATACTCCTAAATCTCTCAAAAAAATAAATTAGTAAATAAGAAGACATACAATACAGAATGAATTGTAAAACAAGTATGTATATGTATGTATAGAATGAGTGTGGAAGAAGAAATCATTATTTTTTGAGGAAGGGAAGAAGAAATGGCATCAAGAGAAATAACTTTCACAAGGGAAAGAAAAGCCTGGAGAGTGTCCTGAGGGATTTGTAGGTGTTGACTAGGTAGGAAAGTAAAACGCAGACAAGGTGACTTGCATATCCAAAGGCATGTAAGAAAAGCAGAATTTACATATACTAGAAACCAGGAATTTGATACTGCTAGAGAGAATAGTGAAGAGTAGATATGGGAAGAGCTAAGTCTTGTATATTAGGCAGAACAGAGCTGTATATCATTTTTTCCCCCTCATTTTATGGCCGTAACCTTAGCATATGGAAGCTTCTGAGCCAGATATGGAATCTGAGCTTCAGCTGTGGAAATGCCAGATCCTTTAACCTACTGCACTGGGCCGGAGATCAAACCCGCACCTCCACAGCATCCCAAACCACTGCAGTCTGATTCTTAACCCACTGCACCATAGCAGGAACTCCTATATATCATTTTGAAGAACCTGAACTTCACCAAAGGCAAAAAGGAGCAAAATTATTTCTGCACTTTAGAAAAATCACTTTGGTAGCAGTGACAGATTTGGAGACAGGCAAGCTAGGTAAAGGCTCTTCTAAGTATGCTATTCAGCCATTCAACAAATATTTATCTTCTACCTATTGCGTGTTAGGCACAATGAAGATACAACAGTGACCAAAAAGACATGGTTTTGCCTGCATGAAACATTCCAATGGAGGAAATAAACACTAAATATACTAAGGAATTAAATACCTACTGTCAAATGGGTAGTGTGAAGTACAAATATAACAACAGACTTAGATTGAAGAGTGAGAGATTTTCCTGAGGAAATGATATTTAAGTTGAAACCTGAAGGAAGAGTGGGTATTAGCCAGGCAAAAGATGAAGGTCTGAACTGAGGTAGGAGCTACGGAAAAGACGGCAGGAATAAAGGCATTTAAGAGATCAAAGTGATAAGACTTGGTGGACAGCGGGATATAGGAATGAGGAAAGAGCAGATAGGACATCAGAAATTCTGACTTTGATGACCAAGTAGACAATGGTGCCACCTAAAGAAGTTCTACAGGCCAGGAGAGAGTGGAATGACATACTCAAAATATTGAAAGATAAAAACTATCAGCCCTATCATTCAGCTATGGAGGAGAAATGAAGGCTTTCCCTGACAAACAGAAGCTGAGGGAGTTCATCAGTGCTAGACCTGCCTTACAAGAAATGTGGAAGAGAGCTATTCTACCAGAAACAAAAAGGCAAAAGTACACAAAACTTTGAGTAAGATGATCAATAGACAGAATCAGAAAACTGCAACTCTATACCAAAACAAGTTGTCAAACAATTATATAATAAAGGTTAAGGAGTTCCTGTCCCATCTCAGAGGTTAGTGAGTATCCATGAGGACCTGAGTTCCATCCCTGGCCTCACTCAGTGGGTTGGGGATCCGGCATTGCCATGAGCTGTGGTGTAGGTCACAGACGCGGCTCAGATCCTGCATTGCTGTGGCTCTGGAGTAGGGTAGCAGCTACAGCTCCAACTGGACCCCTAGCCTGGGAACCTCCATATGCCATGGGTAGGGCCCTAAAAAGACAAAAAAACACCAAAAATAAAATTAAAAAAATA
Organism: Sus scrofa; assembly: GCF_054392235.1. Classification (NCBI taxonomy): domain Eukaryota; kingdom Metazoa; phylum Chordata; class Mammalia; order Artiodactyla; family Suidae; genus Sus; species Sus scrofa. The sequence goes on along the minus strand of NC_139383.1, from coordinate 145,808,775 downwards.
AACAAACAAAAAATAAAGGTTAAAGGAAAAAAAGCAGTAAAACCAATCCTAGCTACTTCAATTTGGTAGAGAACTCAAAACATAAAGAAATAATTTGAGACTGAGACAACAAAAACATAAAAGCGGAAAAGGATGAAACTCCTATAGGCAAAATGAAGACAAGATGCTACTGGCAGAAAAAGGACTACTTTATCTACAAGACAATTTTTATTTATTTATTTATTTATTTATTTATTTATTTATTTTTTAGAGCCACACCCACAGCATATGGAGGTTCCCAGGCTAGGGGTCTAATCGGAGCTGTGGCTGCCAGTCTACACCAGAGCTGCAGAAATGCCAGATCTGAGCTGTGTCTGAGACCTACACCACAGTTCACAGCAACACTGGATCCTTAACCTACTGAGCAAGGCCAGGGATTGAACCTGCAACCTCATGGTTTCTAGTCAGATTCGTTTCCGCTGCACCACAATGGGAACTCCTATAAGACAATTTATACAAACCTCATAGTAACCACAAAATATAAAACAACAGAGATATAAAATAAAGAAAACTGAGGAATAAAACATATAGAAAGCCACCCAACTAAAATGGCAGATAGAAACACAGAAAAAAAAAAATGGAGATATAAAACAACCAGAAAAAAAGATAAAATGGCAGTACTAAGTCTTTCTCCACCAATAGTCATCCTAGATGTAAATGGACTGACTTCACCAATCAAAAGACACAGAGTAGCTGGATGGATTAAAAGTCAGGACCCAACTATATGCTGTCTCCAGGAGACTCACTTCAGCTTTAAAGACAAAACAGGCTCAAAGTGAAGATATGTAAGATGCTATTCCAATCAAAAGATAGTCAAAAGAAAGTGGGTATAGCCATACTCATTTTAGATAAAAAAAATATTTTGGGAGTTCCTGTGGTGGCTCAGTGGTCAACAAATCCAACTAGTATCCCTGAGGATACAGATTCGATCCCTGGCCTTGCTCAGTGGGTTAAGGATCCGGCATTGTGTGAGCTGTGGTGGAAGTCACAGATGCAGCTCAGATCCCACGATGCTGTGGCTATGGCATAGGCTGACAACTATAGCTCTGGTTCAACCCCGAGCCTGGAAACCTCCATATGCTGCAGGTGTGGCCCTAAAAAGACAAAAAAGAAAAAAACAAATTTCAAGCCAAAAAGGTAACAAGAGACAAAGATGGACACTGTATAATGATAAAGGGGATAATTCAGCAAGAAGAAACAAGAGTTATTAATACGTATGCACTTAACATATGAAAACCAAATATATGAAGTAATTATTAACAGAACTAAAGGGAGAAATTGACAGAAACACAGTAACAGTAGGGGACTTTAACACTTCACTTACATAAATGGATAGTTAATTTAAAAAGAAAGTCAACAAAGAAATAGCAGTCTTAAATGAAACATTAGACCAGATGAACTTAATAGATTTGCACATGGAACATTCTCAAGGATAGACCATAACTTGGAACACAAAACAAGTCTCAATAAATTTACGACTGAAATTATACCAAGAATCTTTTCCAATCATAATAGTATGAAACTAGAAATCAACTATAAGGAAGCTAGAAAAATTACAAATGTGAAGATGAAACAACCATTGGGAGTTCAAGTCATGGTGCAGCAGAAACAAATCTGACTAGGAACCACGCGGTTGTGGATTTGATCCCTGGCCTTGCTCAGTGGGTTAAGGATCTGGCGTTCCTGTGAGCTGTGGTGTAGTTTGAAAACGTGGCTTGGATCTGGCGTTGCTGTGGCTCTGGTGTAGGCTGGCAGCTGTAGCTCCAATTAGACCCCTAGCCTGGGAACCTCCATGTCACAGGTGCGGCCCTAAAAAAAAAACAAAACAAAAAAACCACACAAAAAAACCAAAAAACTATTGGGTCAATGAAGAAATCAAAGGAGAAAAAAACCAGGTAAATCCTACAAAACAGTCAAAGATTTAATACCTATTCTTAAATGCTTCTTAAAGACTGAAGAGGAAGGAACACTTGCTAACTCATTTTATGAGGCCAAATTACCTTGATACCAAAGCCAAACATGACAATGCAAAAAAAAAAAAAAAAAAAAAAAAAGAAAATTACAGGCCGGTATTTCTGATGAAAATAGATCCAAAAATCCTCAACAGAATATTGGCTAGAAGCTGCAGCTCTGATTTGACCCCTCCATATGCTGCAGGTGTGGCCAAAATAAATAAATAAATAATTTAACATTGTTAATCTTCAACAAAGGAGGCAAGAATATACAATGGGGAAAAGACAGTCTCTTCAGCAAGCAGCTGGACAGCCGCATGTAAATCAGTGATGTTAGAACACACCTTCACACCACACACAAAAATAAAACTCAAAATGGCTTAAAGACTCAAATATAAGATGAAACATGAGGTGTTCCCATCATAGCTCAGTGAAAACGAATCTGACTAGCATCCATGAGGATGCAGGTTCAATCCCTGGTCTCACTCAGTGGATTAAGGTTCTGGCGTTGCCATGAGCGGTGGTGTAGGTCACAGATACAGCTAGGATCCCACATTGCTGTGGCTGTGGTGTAGGCTGGCACTTACAGCTCTGATTCAACCCCTAGCCTGGGAACCTCCATATACTGTGGGTCTGGCCCCAAAAAGAAAAAAAAAAGAAAGAACATAGGAAAAACATTCTGACATAAATCATATCAATGTTTTCTTAGGTAAGTCTCCCAAAGACAATTGAAACAAAAGCAAAAACGGGAGTTCCCGTCATGGCTCAGTGGTTAACGAATCCGACTGGGAACCATGAGGTTGCAGGTTCGATCCCTGGCCTTGCTCAGTGAGCTGGGGATCCAGCGTTGCTGTGGGCTGTGGTGTAGGTCTTGGACGTGGCTTGGATCTGGCATTGCTGTGGCTGTGGTATAGGCTAGCAGCTGTAGATCCGATTGGACCCCTAGCCTGGGAATCTCCATGTGCCACTGGTGCAGCCCTAGAAAAGGCAAAAATACAAAAAAAAAAAAAAAAAGCAAAAACAAACAAATGGAACTTAAGCTAACTTCTAAGTTTTATAAGGTTTTCCACAGCAAAGAAAACCATAAACAAAACAAAAATACAACCTATGGACTGGGAGAAAATACTTGCAAATGATGTGACCAAAAAGGGCTTAATTTCTAAAACACATAAATAAACTCATACAATTCAACAAAAAAATCAAACAACTCAATCAAAAAATGATCCAAAGACCTAAATAGACATTTATCCAAAGAGGACATACAGATGGCCAACAGGCAAGTAAAAGATGCTTATCTTCACTAATTATTAGAAAAATGCAAATTGAAACTACAATAAGGTACACCTAACACCCATCAGAATGGCCATTATTAAAAAGTCCATAAAAAAATTAATGTTTGAGAGGATGTAGAGAAAAGGGAACCCTCTTCCACAGTCGGTAGGGATATAAACTGTGCAACCACTATGAAGAACAATATGGAGATTCCTCAAAAAAACTAGAAATAAGAGTTGCCATATTATCCAGCAATCCCACCCCTGGGCATACACCCAGACAAAACTATGATCCAAAAAGATACATGCACCCCCAATGTTCATAGCAGCACTATTCACAATAGCCAAGACATGGAAACAAACTAAATGTCCATCAACAGATGAATGGATAAGATGTAGTATATATATACAAAGAAACATTACTCAGCCATTAAAAAGAACAAAATGATGCCATTTGCAGCAACATGGATAGACGCTGAGATTACCATACTAAGTGAAAGCAGAAAGACAACACCATATGATATCACTTATACATAGAATCTAATTAAAATGAAACAAAAGGATTTATCTATAAAACAGAAATAGATTCACAGATATAGGAAACAGACTTGTGGTTGCAGGGAGGGGATGAACAGAGGAGGTAAGGATTGGGAGTTTGAGGTTAGCAGATGCAAACTATTATACAGAGAATGGATAAACAACATGTTTCTACTATATAATAGCTCAAGGAACTATATTCAAAATCCTGTAATAAACCATAAGGAAAAGAACATGTAAAAGAATGTACATATGTACAACTGAGTCACTTTGCTGTAGAGCAGGAATACAACACTATAAATGAACTGTATGTCAATAAAATTTTTTAAAAATTTTAAAAAGAATGAACATTGTTAAAATGTCCATATTACCTAAAGCAATCTATAGACAATGCAGTCCCTATCAAAATCTCAAAGACATTTTTTATGTACACAGAATTAAAAAAAAATTCCTAAAATTTATATGGAATCACAAAAGACTCTGAAAAGCCAAAGCAATGTGAGAAAAAAGAAAACAGCTGGAGGTATCACCTTCCCAGACTTTAAATTGGATTACAAAGCTATATAGTACTCAAAACAGCCTGGTATTGGCAGAAAAACAGATACATATCAATGGAACAAAATTGAGAATCCAAAAATAAACCCACACATACATGGACAATTAATTTATGACATGGGAACAAAGAACATAAAATGGAGAAACGATAATCTCTTCAATAAATTGTGTTGAGAAAACTGGACAGACACATGAAAGAGAATGAAACTAGACTATCTTATACCACACACAAAAATCAACCCAAAATTGATTAAAGACTTATATAAGATCTGAAACCATTAAATTCCCAGAAGAAAACAGGCAGTAAGCGACGTGACATTAGTCTTAACAGTATCTTTCTGGATCCTTAACCCACTGAGCGAGACCAGGGATTGAACCAGCATCCTCACAGACACTACGTCAAGTTCTTAACTCACTGAGCCACCACAGGACCTCTCATATCACTATTTCAAATCATGATCTCACACCTGGATTATTGCCACACATTTCTGACTATTTCCCCTACTTCTGTAAGCCTCAATTCTCCAAACCAGATTACTTTCTAAAATAGTTGAATCATGTTATGCCTCTCCTCAAACTTTGAATGGATCTTCAATACCCAGTTTAACATTCTAATTCTTTAGCTTGATATCAAGCTTACCACAATATCATCTTAATCCCTAGGGTGAACCACTCACATCATGCTGGTCTATTTACAGATACAGACATTGATTACTTCTACCTTACACAAATCTTTCTTCATGATATCCTAGAATAAATAGGACACAAATACTATGACCCTCCACCCAGTTCTCCTACATTTTACCTATTCTTCAAGAAGGTTCAGTCTAATCTCCTCTTGAAGAGTCCCTGGTCATTACAACCAGGGAACTTTTCTCCTTTTATGTTTGTGCTAAAGATCGAGCATGTTAAGACTGTGGTGTCCTTTTTATTTTCCAGTGCATGTATCATGTCTTTTCAATTATGCTATAAGGACCAAAAAGGCATACACCATAGCTTATGCTTTTTTATGTTCAAACACATTTCAGGAAAAAACAAACTGCTACACCCCCACAAATGGGACTGTCATGACCACTTACCTCCTACACTTTGTCTTCGCTTTCTCTTATAGTCACCAGGAGTTTCGTAATCACCTTCTTCGAAGCCTTCTAGCGATGGAGTAGCACAGAGACCATCAATACCCAACATACCTGGTATCTTTTCTAGGATAATATCTGGAACATGCCCTAAAAAATTGTTCACAATTAAGATCTTTCCTCTACCCGCCCCCAAAATTGTTCAAATAGTATATAGCCACTTTCTAACAGTTTCCTTCAGAGTTCACTTAGAAGTGGGGATCTCCCTCATTTAAACAAATCCCATTACTTAATAATGTGACATCATACCAATATCTGATGCATAATCAATAAGAGTTTGTACTACTGCAGCCTGTAATCGCAGCTTTTTTTCTGTGTTAGCAGACATCTTTTCATGTCCTTCACTTGTCTGAAGAAGATTTGGTGCAAATATTACAGCAAGATTGCTGCTATCCATCTTATTCTCACTGGACCTTAAATGAAAAAAGGTTTTAGGAGATGGAGCCAAAGATAAAAATATAAAATTAAAATAACACATTGAGTATACATTGGAAACTTCTTACTTTATCAATTAAACACAAGATACAGTTATCCTTCATCTACCCATCTACACGAAAGACTTGAAATAACACAGAATCAGAAATACACAGCTTCTGAGTACCTAGATGTGATAAAAACATTGTTACCCACACAGTACACACTTTGTTTTTCCATACAAATTGCACATGTTTCTTTGATTTTCAAACTCACAAGAGAATATCAAAGTACTGAAGGCAGCAAATATGTCTAAACAAGGAGGCTCAATGACAGCAGAGAGAAGGGACAAATTTGAATAGCAAAACACAAATATTTTGGAGTTCTTTTGTGGCGCAGCAGGTTAAGGATTCAGCATTGTCATTTCAGTGTCTCAAGTCGATGGTTCAACCCCTGGCCCAGGAACTTCTACATGCCACAGGGGGGTGGGGCTAGGGGACTAATATTTTAAAAGAAGAGGGGGGAGACAAATATTTTAAAAACACAGTAATCCAAAGCCATTCACTGGTCTAAGAATCCTATAAATACCCATTAGCCATTAAAGTATTCATAATGAGAAGGGTATACTTTTTATAGTAAGGAAAAATATAATATTTTTATTTCCATTCCAAATGAAATTTATTATCATAAAGGTAAATCTAGCTAGCTGAGAAATATAACTATCATCTCCCAAGGCTACTCACCTAAGAGAAACTTTCCTGAGAAAGTTAAAGAAGTATCTTAATAAATCAATTGTGTGGTCAGCCAGAAGACAGGAGAGCAATAATGTAGCTGTATTCTTCTCCTCTGTTCTTAACTGTTGAGCTTTGAAAAGTGCTTCATGCAAATCACCTGGAAGAATGGGCTCTGGCAATTCCCTAAAAAACTGCTTAAGAAGTCCTGCAATATCACAAGGTGGTGCAGAAGATAGGCATCTTTCACCATGATCCAGTTTATTCTGAAATAAATATAATAATCTTGAGCATTCAGGGGCTTAAGGGTTTATTGCAAATAAAGTATCCTTTCTTATACTCTAAAGAGCTTTCTTTAATAAACTTAACTTGTTTTAGTATATAGATCACTCTTTCTTAGAAGGCTAAACAAAATTTTAAAAAATTTTTCATTTCATATAGTACACTACAGAAACAAGGACCATGCATTTGAAAGTACTCTGTAGGAGTTCCCGTCATGGCGCAGTGGTTAATGAATCTGACTAGGAACCGTGAGGTTATGGGTTCGATCCCTGGCTTTGCCCAGTGGGTTGGAGATCCGGTGTTGCCGTGAGCTGGGATGTAGGCCTCAGACACAGCTCGGATCCCATGTGGCTGTTGCTGTGGCTCTGGCGTAGGCCAATGGCTACAGCTCTGATTAGACCCCTAGCCTGGGAACCTTTAAACTTTTAAAGAATTATATAAATAGCTTGATTGTGACTATCATTTCATACTGTATATCAAAACATCAAGTTACACACCTTAAATGCATTTGTTAATTATATCTCAATTTCTTAAAAAAGCTAATGATACATGTTTTAGAAAAAATTTCTTCCACCATTAAAAACAAAAAAGGTATTTGCAAACTCATTTTCTGTCAACGGTTCTTCATGTAAGAAGTCTAAATATTTCAATTCTAAAAACCAAATCAAAAAGCAGTACAAATGAAAAAGTATAGTTCAAGATATTCTTACCTTTAGTGCTTTTAGACGAATAACAGATCCTGATTTCCTAAAAAGCCCTTCTGTATGAATATGCTCTTCTAAAGAGGTGCAAGCATCAACAAGAAAACTGAAAGAGAGAACTCTTTTCAGGTGGTGAGACACACATCTCACTAAATCCTATTCTCCTGCCAAGATACAGGAGCAGATGGAGTACTACATACCTTTCAGAAGCTCTGATGCTACAAATTCCTATAATCTCTGATAAAAGGCTACTTTAAGTTTTCCTTCTTGCTTCCTAAATTTAATCCTCTAAAGGCCGTCATTTTACCCACACAACTTCAATGAGCCCATTCAATCCTACATCCTTGTCAATCTTAATCCATTTCTCGGCTTCTGTTCAGAGTATAAGATTTATCTTTTTTTTCTTCTTTTTTTTTTTGCTGCCTTCACTTCCTCACATGCCAGTTGTTGCTCAACCCTCTGCAATCAGACTCAACACCATTACTCCATCAAGGTCACTCATGGCCAGTGCCTTGCCAAATCCACAGTCAACCTACTGTCTTCATCTTGCTTACCCTACCAAGTATTTGACATACCAGACCACTCCTTGAAGCTCTCGAAAATGCTTTTTCCTTACACTTCTGGTTTTCCTGCTGTCTCCCTGAATGCTCCTTCTCAAACTTTTCTGGCTCCTCTTTTTCTGCCAGACTTTAACATCCTAGGATCAGCCGGTGCTCTAAGGCCTTCTCCTCTTCCTTAGCTATTCTCTCTCTCAAGTGATCTTGCACAGCACACACAGCTTAAAAACCTGCCATCTACTACTACATTTGCCCAAAAATAAGGCAAGGTTTTTTCCCTCACCAACATTACTTCTCAGAAAGTCAAATGTATCCCCGTCCTCAGAATCCTTCCCACGTTTAGAGGTGTGTGCTCAATTTCTTTATACCGAACAATTTTTAACAATCAATACTGGCTCTAAAGGCTTAGTTAACAGCTGTTAACAACAAATTTGAATGGACATCAACTGCAAGCAAATGAAAGCCCTGTACTGATGCAAAGTGGATGAATGTTGCAGAGGGTAACTGACAGAAAAGTCTGCTTTTTTAAGAAGCAGGCAAAGAAATTACAACAAATAGTCTTTATTACTAGGGCTATGACTCTGCAATTCTAAATGTTGAAAACCATCATTAAAAATTTTTATTAGCCATTTGAAAAGCAAAATAGTAAGTGGTTACCTCATGAAAGACAATGAATCTGTACCTACAGGGTGAGTTAGGGAAAACTTTTCTAAGGCAACAAGGTATTCAATAAATACTTTCGGACAATGCATCAATTAAAAACCTAAGTTATTAGACTAGGTTATAGCCAGATGAACCCTACTTTGGATTGAGGGACAGGAATTAGTAAGAGCTAAAATAGTTTCTTTATATGTATTTGAAAACTATTCTCTTAATACGTAAACTTCCCTAGTAATTTCTGAGGTAGTTAGTCCAGGTTATTTACAAATAGTGACACAGAGAAATTCAAGTGTTACACAATTTATATTCACAAAGACATCAATATTTTAGCTTAAATACTCTTTTATCCAACATTTCTAAAACAAAAAATATGAAAATTATATCTGAATTGGTAGTTTAGTATATTGCTGAGTATAATCAGAACTGCGATGGAAAAAAAATGCTACAGAACTGAAAACTCTAACTTAATAGAACAAAAATAATTTGCTTTCCAACACTTAGTCATCACTGAACCTTAAAATTCAATTCTGAAAATAAGTACAAATTAAAAAGTTAAAATATGTAAAAGTTTAAAAACAAGTTTTACAGGAGTTCCCATTGTGGCGCAGTGGTTAACGAATCCAACTAGGAACCATGAGGTTGCGGGTTCGATCCCTGGCCTTGTTCAGTGGGTTAAGGATACAACGTTGCCTTGAGCTGTGGTGTAAGTCGCAGATGTGGCTCAGACCCCACGTTGCTGTGGCTGTGGCCAGTAGGCCAGCGGCTACAGCTCCAATTCAATCCCTAGCCTGGGAACCCCCATATGCCGCGGGTGCGGCCCTAGAAAGGGCAGAAAGACAAAAACAAAAACAAAAAACAAGTTTTACATTAGTTAATGCTGAGAAACAAAATCAGTTGCTAGTTCCAACTGATTGTATGTTTCAATCAACTATCTCCTTTTAAACATTCATATACCAGTTTGAAATATTTCTTCTGCATTTCAAACTTTGCTTACCTTGGAATATGTCCATATTCTGGTACAAGAGACTGGGGCAATGTATTAAAAGGTACTCCGAATATTTTACCCTAAAATGACAAATTGGAGTTACTCTAATACAAATAGTAGGCTCAATATAAGTCTTCTTAACCATTAGGCAAAGTAAAAACCTCAAAAAATAAAACAAGATAGCAGAAATAAACTATCAATCAAGACAGAAAATAACTATATCAAGTACATTTGTTAAAAAGTAACTATATACTAGACATTATGCTAGGCGCTGGGAGTTCAAAAATGGTCAAGATAAAAAGTCATTCCCCTTAAGCAATGCAGAAAATTCTGTCAGTTTCCAATCCCATAATGGGAAAATCAATCCATTTAGTGTTGAGTCAGGAAATTTTTAAACAGAATCTGGCCCCAAATATTAACATTTCTGGAAAAATACTACAGGTTCCTTCAGTAACTATATACATTTATAAAAATTATATAAATATATGCTACAAATTCTATATATATTTATAAAATTCACATAACTATACATTTATAAAAATTATATAAATATATATTACAAATTATATATAACCTTAAATTTTTTGTCTGCTACCTTATAAACATTAACTTGAACAAAAGGCTAAACTGACTAATAACAGGTAATTCCTGTCACTCATTAAGTACTTCCTAAAATTATATCAGGGTGGTTACTTTTAGACCTGATTATCTTTTCCACACTCTATGGGAGAGTACTAGTCAAACTGTTCTGAGGTACTCAAGGAAGGGATTAATTCAAATTGCATTTCATACTTTGAAAACTTTTTAAAAAGTCACATTTGAATGTGTTACATGCAAATTTTAATACATCTTAAGATACCAAGAGTACACTTGCATGCTGGATAACTTGAGTTTTTAATACACACCTCAGAATGAAAAATTTGCCAGTATCTTTGAGCATATGTTCAAACTTATTAAAATTAGTCAGTGATTAAGGTTTTGGCTTTGGACTTAAAAATAAACTCAAGACTGTACATGTCTGCTTATATAAAATTAGATGAGTGGACATACCTTATCTTACATATGTTAATTTAGCTTAGAAGCATCTGCTCTCCAAGCATGATCTTTTTTTTTTTTTTTGTCTTTTTAGGACCACACCCATGGCACATGGAAGATCAAGCCACAGGCTGAATGGGAGCTGTAACTGCTGGTCTACCATCACAGCCACAGGGACACTGGATCCAAGGCTCATCTTCGACCTACACCACAGCTCACAGCAACACCAGATCCTTAACCCACTGAGCAAGGCCAGGGATCGAACCTGTATCCTTATGGATGCTAGTAACATTCGTTTTTGCTGAGCCAAGACAGGAACTGCAAGATCTTGAAGCAGTTATGTTTTTCGTGTTTTTTTTTTTTTTTTTTTTTTTTTGTCTTTTTGCCTTTTCTAGGGCCACTCACGCGGCATATGGAGGTTCCCAGGCTAGGGGTCTAATTGGAGCTGTAGCACCGGCCTACGCCAGAGCCACAGCAATGTGGGATCCGAGCCACGTCGGCAACCTACACCACAACTCACGGCAATGCCAGATCCTTAACCGACTGAACAAGGCCAGGGATTGAACCCACAACCTCGGGGTTCCTAGTTGGATTGGTTAACCACTGCACCACGCTGGGAACTCCTGAGGCACTTATGTTTTAAGAGCATATTATTTAACCTTCTATTTACAATAAGAAATCATTCAGTATTCTTAATGATTTGACAAAATCTCACTAGTCCTCTTCCAAGTATCTGGCTCAATTTAACTGACAAATATAGAAAAGACTGTGGTGCTTTTAGACCAGGCTACTAAGAGAAAGGACTGCTAGGTTTTAAATCTTAGCTCTCCCACCACTTATCAGCTGAGTGAATCAACTGCCCCAGTATCCTTACATAAGAACTAAGTCATGGAGTTGTAGAGAGAATTTAATGAATTAAGTGATGGAAAACATGGTGGGGGTGTAAATTATGAGTTTGGGATTAACATATTCAAACTACTACATACAAAATAGATAACCAACAAGGACATATTGTACAGCACAGGGAACTATACTCAATATCTTGTTTTAACCTAAATGGAAAAGAATCTAAAAAAGAAATAATATATATTTAATAACTGAATCCACTTTGCCGTACACCTGAAAGTAACACAACTTTGTAAATCAACTATAGTCCAATAAAATTTTTTTTTAAAAAATCTAAAACACTGGTGTCTGACAGAACAAGCATCCGAACGAGTATCTGCTGCTGTTACAATTATCATTTCAAGGAGAGCTATTTTTAAAAAGTTAGCATGGACAGCCCCTTATTTGGGCACATCAGAATTTACTTGATACTGTCCGACCAAACAAAATGTAAAAGTAAGTCAGATGCTGAGCTGATTAAAGTTTACAAATGTCATACATAACTAGCATTCAGAGGGCTTTTTTTAAGTCTCATTACTAACAGGTGCTATAATTTAATCTTATAAAACTAATAACATGCTTTTAAAATTTTATGTATTAGAACATCACTACAATATCATCTTTAAAAGACTTCTAACACTTTTCTTAAAGAGCTTAAAATTATCATTAGATCATTAGATAACAAACACCAAAGAGCTAAAGAAATCTAGTCTTCAAGTAACAGATCTCATTCCTGAAACACAATGATCTTCTGTATTTCTTTATTAGAATATTTTTATTGGAGTTCCCGTTGTGGCTCAACGGTTAACAAACCCAACTAGTATCCATGAGGACTTGGTTAAATCCCTGGCCTGGCTCAGTGGGTTAAGCATCCGATGTTGCTGTAGCTGTGGTGTAGGCCAGTGGCTACAGCTCAAATTGGACCCCAGCCTGAGAACCTCCATATGCTGCAGGTGCCGCCCCCCCAAAAAAGAATATTTTTATTAGGGTTTCTGAATTAGGATGTAGACCACTGATTATCATAACAACTATCTTAGTTGAATAAGTGACATGTGACAGGCATTGTACTAGTCCTACCTGTAGATCTTACCATTCTTTAAATCCCCTAAACAACCCAAGAAAAGTCACCATAATTCCCATTTTATAGAACAGGAAACTGAAGCTTAGGACAAGCAGCCTAAGCTGCTTAAACAAGACCACACTTTGAAAAGAGACAGCAGAATTCAAACTCAGATCTGACTTCAAAGGCCAAGTGTCAGCTTTCTTTGAGTGTTAAGAAAATCTCAATACAAATTATTTCATGTACTTATAAAACCTATTATACTTGAGATCATGGAAAGCCAGTTTTACAATCAGAAGAAATCACTTAGTTTTTAAAAAAACAAATATAAACAAATATGTTGCCATTAAGTTGCAAACCACAAAAACAACTTCTCCAGAATGTATAAGCTATTAAGAGGTATTTAAGCTTTTTGATAAATTTTCTGTTCCAATAACTTATTTTCTTTCAGAAACTATAGACTATTAAGACTAGAAATGCAAATTAATTTTAGTTGTAATCACTAAGTATTTAGAAAGCACAACACATGGAGTTCCCGTCATGGCTCAGTGGAAACAAATCTGACTAGTATCCATGAGGACTCAGGTTTGATCCCTGGCCTCCCTCAGTGGGTTAAGGATATGGCATTGTTGTGAGCTGTGGTGTAGGTCAGACACAGCTCAGATCTGGCGTTGCTGTGGGTGTGGTGTAAGCCAGCTGCTACAGCTCTGATTCGACCCCTAGACTGGGAACCTCCATATACAGTGGATGCAGCCCTAAAATGACAAAAAGAAAAAGGAAAGAAAGCACCATATAATTAGACAAATAAATCTGAAATAAAAGATTTATATTCAACATATTTTTCACATATTTTTAAAATCTCATTCAAAATCCCCTTACCTTGACCACCCCAAAATCAACAGCTTTTGAATCATTCCAGTATGGTTTCTCAATTTACTCATTATAAAAAAAAAAAAAAAAAAAAAAAAAAGCTTTATGATACAGCCAAGAAGCAGGCATGTTTTTTTTTCCAAATTGGTGAATATAAAGTTATTATCTGAAGCCTATTTCAATGCAGTCACAGCCCCTCATCTATTAATTCATTTAGAAAATGTACTGGCACCCCTTGTCTCCAAATCTTATTCTAAAACAGTGATGATGGGGGTAGTGTTTTTCTCCCTTCAAATGTATAACTTGTTCAAAAAACAATAAATTGGCAATATTTGTAGACATTTTAAATTGTCACAACTGGGACATGCTACTGGTATCTAGTAGGTAGAAGCCAAAGATGCTGCAAAACATCCTAGGATACAGGACAGCTAATCCCAACACCCCTCAATGAATTACCTACTTCAAAATGTTAAAGTTGATGAGGTTGACACATTTAAACACATTCTTTTTTAGATCCATGAAGCATGAACTGGTATGACCTAGTAATAAATGATGGTACATAATGTGCCTTTTTTAAAAAACCTAAACCTCTTTCCCCATGTACTATCATTTCCATGGCTTACTTACCACTTTTTCCGTGGATGCTGCTTCCTGCCTCCTCCGATCGCACTGTCCACGGCCACCCTTGACTTTAATACCATAGACAGCCCGAAGCTGCTGTACCACCGCCAACCGCACCAGCTTCTGATCCCACATCCCGAACACGTCGCCCACTCTCCGAGGCGGGATGTCAGGCCTGACCCTCGCTCGCCACCAAGTCTTCCAATTTCCAAACCCTCTCAGTTTTGCTCTCAGCTCCGCTGCCTCCCGGCCACGTCTGGCACTCTTCCGGTCCCGGACCCCAGCCACTTCCACGGCTTCTTCCTTGATCCTTTACACACTTCCACCGACGGTCTTCTCCCAGCCCTTTGACCTAGCCACACCTCACCTTTCCCTCACTTACACCGGCCTTCTTTCTTGTCACTCGACCCTTTCAGCTACTTACAGAGACCTCGCTCCTTTCTCCCTAATCCTTTCGGCTCCTAGTACCACGCCTGTTACCAGCTTCTCACTACTTCCGGCTACTTTCCTCCAAGCCTTCCTTTGCCCTTTTCTATCTCTGAGCTGTAAAAACGACCCTTCTTGCCCCTTCTACCCCAGCAGGCTCGGCTGGGCGTCCGTCCCTTTGGCCCCGCTCCCCCCAACCCTAGCCCAGCCGCCGGACCAGCCGGCTTGGGGGCCTCCTCCAGTCCCGGTCCCCGCCCGGGCTGGTCGCCGCCGTCACCCCGTTTCACAGGCTGCTCCTTCCCTCCATCAGCCTTCCTGCGACCCGCGACCAGCACATCATTGCGCCCTCACTGAAGTCAAGCGTCTCTTCTCATGCCTCCGCTCCCACCGCCTCTTTAGATACCCGCAGCCTCTGCGGGCCCGTACTCCCTCAGTTCCAAGCCAGGCTCGAAAGGCAGCGCCAAACAGCGCTCCGCACTCTGATTGGTCCGCTCCTCTTTTCAAAATCAGGACCCCGGAGGGTGGCCAGAAGATGCCTGTCTAACGAGGTGAGGGAGAAGAGGAGACCACAAAGGGGGTGGCGGGCAAAACTAAGAAACACAAAGAGAAACGTAAGTTCCACTTACTCCTTCTTAGCCATATTTTTGGAGGAAAATACTGTTTGTTGTGTATTTTAAAACACCTGGCACTTTGAGACAATATATTTGGGAAATGTAATAGACACCTTATTCTCATTTTTTTCAGAACTTGGCCGAGGCCCGAGGCCCTTTTACGAAGAAACCGGTTCTACGGAACCGGAGCGGAGACAATTTGGGTCAGGATGCACAAACGCTATTTTAGTAACTCTAAAACAGGGCGTTTGGTGGGGACTTCGGCTATAGGAACTGGTCCCATACTTGGGAGACTGATGGTGACGGCCAAAAGTTAGCACTTAGGTAGTTAAATACAACAGAAAAGACATGTCGTGAGAAAGTAGAATGCGGGAGAAGTCCGAACTCCGCGGAAGGCGGCAGCTGCGCAAGCTTCTTTCTTTGGGATTTGCACTTGGCTGACCCAGGAGAAGTGCGGCTCTGGGGCCACACACTGCAGAGCCTGGTTTGTCTTGTTAACTTGTTGCTAGATAAGACTTCACCAACCCAGCCGTAGTCCCCGGGCCTTTTCCACTCTCAAACACCAGCAATCCCATCAGGGTGTTTTGTTTTCTGGGATGTAGTTCATTTAAGGCTGGGCACTCAAATACTGCAGACAATATAGCATACATTTACTATCACCCTGCCTCACCCCCATGCAAGCTTGGTAGGAATAGCAACATTGTATACCTCGGAGAACTACACTCATTATTTTGTAATAACCTATGAGGGATAAGAATCAGAAAAAGAATACATATATACACATATATAACCATATATAGCTCTCTGTCTCTCTCTCTATGTATCAACTGAATCACTGTGCTATACACCTGAAACTAAATGATGACACTGTAAATCAACTGTACTTCAACTAAAAAAATAATTTAAAAATAAAACAAAGTAGCAACAGAACTTTGTCTGCCTTCTCTGTTTGTGTGCCAGAGGCCAACTGATATTTGCTGAATGAAGGGATTTAAGTGGGGAACAGTTTCCTTAGATCATTTTGCTCCTTTTGGAGCTCAGGTCCTTAGGTGTTCTACCCTCCGCAGTCTAAAGATTCTCCTGAAGAAGTGAGAACAAAATGGAAGTTAAGCATTTTGCTTTATTTTAACAATTGTTTATTGTGCCCCTCCTATGTAGTATGGTAGAGGATAATGAGCAAAAGCCAAATATTAACCAAGGAGTTATATTAATGGGGGCATAATTATTAACAGCAAGAAGTGCACTAAGGAAAAGAATATTATTCTATGATAAGAGTATGATGGAAGAGCCTTGATCAGGGAGGGGCATTATATCAATTAACTTATCTGAAGAATCAGGAGAAATTAACTAGTAAAAAGTAAAGGTGGGATGGTGGAGTGGGACCAGCATTCAAGAGACAAAGGCACTGCAGAAAAAAACAATTTTAGCAGGAACCAGTGCATCAGAGGCTATATTGAACCTATGTCTCCTCTCTTCCTGCTTCAGACATAACTATAAGAAATTACTTATGTTGTCTTGAAGTTCCCTTCATGGCTCGGTGGTTAACAAACTCAACTAGCATCCATGAGGATGAGTGTTCAATCCCTGGCCTCACACAGTGGGTTAAGGATCCGTCATTGCTGTGAGCTGTGGTGTAGGTCACAGACATGGCTTGGGTCCCATGTTGCTCTGGCTGTGGTGTAGGCCAGCAGCTGTAGCTCTAATTAGACCCCTAGCCTGGGAACTTCCATATGCTGTGAGTGCGGCCCTGAAGAGCTAAATAAATAAATAAATTAATTAATTAAATTACTTGTATTGTCTTTACCCTCCTACTTTCCCCAAACTTCACATTATTATGGGTTTTAGGACCCACTTTGTCTCCTGAATATTAATTCTTCTGTCTTAATGCTTTTTAATTTTTTTAATCAAAAAAAAATTTTTGGCTGTGCTTGTGGCTTGCAGAAGTTCCTAGACCAGGCATCAAACTCACACCACAGCAGTGACAACACCAGATCCCTAACCTGCTGAGCCCCAAGGGAATTCTTCTTAATGTTTTTTTAAAGCTGAGCTCTTTGATTTTGTGTTTTATCTCCTTTCTCTTAAGATGACAATATTAGTTTTTAATAATACTATCATAGTTACTTATTTGCTTTATCCATATATAATTATATACACATATAAATATGTATACATATATACATATATATATAAAACAGAATGACAATATTGCTAACATAAGATGGCTGAATGAAATTTATATTTGTGTGGCTTATTTTCCTCCTTCATATTATATCGCATTGGAAATGTACAGACAACATACTCTGTTTTAAATGAACTGGACATACATCTTTTTGCTCATTGTGGATGTACCTGTAGTTTATTCAACCAGACCCCTATTGACGGATACATGGGCTATCTCCAGACTTTTGCTATTACAAAAAGGTCTTTGTGCACATATAATAGACTTTTGCTAATAGATATTTAGCAGAGATTGGGACAAATGGGATTGCTAGGTTAAAGAGTAAAAGAAAATATTATTTTGCTTATTATCACCAAGTTCACCTTTATAGGAGTTGTATGATTCTGTATTCATAGTAAAATTGTATGAGTGTTCCTATTTCCCCACAGCCCCTCCCATAGAATGAACTGTCAAACTCCTAGATATTTGCTAATTTGATAGGTGGGAAATGGTATCTCTGTATAGTTTTGCGTTTATCTTTTATGAATGAGATGGAGTATTTTCTTAATGGTGTGTGCATATAGTGAATGCATATGATGAAGTGTAAGGATGAATCTGTTAAGGAATATGAAAGATACATAGCTGTGAAGTAGAGTGGAAAGAGCAAGGCACAGAAGACTTTAGTATGTGTGAAAGGAGGGGTAGAAATATATATGCAAATGCAAGTTTGATTATATTTAAAAAAATAAACAACTGAAAGGTAAATAAAAAATATAACAAAAATCGGAGTTCCTGTTGTGGCTCAGCGGTTAGTGAACCCAACTAGTATCCATGAGGATGCAGGTTCAATCCCTGGTCTTGCTCAGTGGGTTTAGGATCCTGCATTGCCATGAGCTATAGTGTGGGTCGCAGAAGCAACTCAGATCCTAAGTCACTGTGGCTGTGGCGTGTGCCGGCAGCTATAGCTCCAATTGGACCCCTAGCCTGGGAATCTCCATATGCCACTGGTGCAGCCCTAAAAAGACAAAAAATAAAATAAATAACAAAAATGGTAACCATTGAGGAAGAAAAAGGGGAGGGAGGTGAGAGGAATGAAAGCTAGACCTCTGAATAGATTTTGTTTTAGAGTTTGACCTTAGAACCATGTAAGTGATTAACATATTTAAAATACAAATTAAAATTTAAAAGCAACCTCTAACATGGAAAACAATGGAGTTCCCAACGTGGCTCAGTGGTTAATAAACCCAACCAATATCCATGAGGACATGGGTTTAATCCCTGGCCTTGCTCAGTGGGTTAAGGATCTGGCATTGCCATGAGCTGTGGTGTAGGTCACAGACGCAGCTCGGATCCTGAGTTGCTGTGGCTGTGGTGAAAGTTGGCACCTACAGCTCTGATTCAAACCCTAGCCTGGGCATCTCCATATGCCAAAAGTGAGACTCTAAAAAGACAAAAAATAAAAAGATAAAATAAATAAAATGGAAAACAAACTGAAGTAAATGAATCAAACTTTTCATCTGTTTCTCTCTTTCTTTCTTCCCTTTTTTTTTTTTTTTTTTTGGTTTTTAGGGCCACACTCTGCACGTGTGGAAGTTTCCAAGCTAGGGGTCAAATCAGAGTGGCAACTGCCAGGCTATACCACAGCTCAAGGCAACGCTGGATCCTTAACCCACTGAGGGAGGCCAGGGATCAAACCAACATCCTCACTGATACTAGTTGGATTTGTTACCACTGAGCCACAACAGGAATTCTTCATCTGTTTCTGTTTTTCTTCTTCTTCTTTTTTTTATTTTTTTTAAGGCTGCACCTGCAGTATATGAAAGGCTAGGCATTGAATCGGAGCTGTAGCTCCTGGCCTACAACAGAGCAACAGCAACGCAGGATCCAAGCCGCATCTGTGACCTACAAATGGTAGGGCGGGGCAATGCCAGATCCTTAACCCACTGAATGACACCAGGTTCTAACCCGCTTCCTCAGGGATACTAGTCAGGTTTGTTACTGCTGAGCCACATCGAGAACTCCTCATCTGTTTCTTTTTATTTGAATTTTATTTCTTTGTATTTGAAAAAGGCATTCATTACCTATTTTCCATGAATATAGACTTCTAAAAAAAATTAGAAACTTTTTATATATTAGCCCTATGTGATGTAGGTTTCACTTTTAAAAAGTAACCTTTATTGCACTTTTCCTTTTTTATTTTCTTTTTTCTTTTGGCCACACCAGCAGCATTCGGAAGTTCCTGGGGATCAAACCAGTACCACAATAGTGACCCAAGCCACAGCACTGACAATGCCAGATCTCTAACCTGAGGGAACTCCAGGACTTTTACACTGCTACTGAGAGCCCATAGAGCACCTTGACTAAGTAAAGGAATATCACTTTTACAGGAACAGTAGACTTTGCTTTTAGTTAATGCCACTAGATGGCACCTATCTTTTTCTTTAGATACTTCACTTTCTTTTCTATGAAATCCATAAGTGTCTGCCAAAGTTCCTCCCTAAATTTTCCTCTTGCATCCAAGAAAAGGTGACCTGGGTAGCTTTTCATATTAGATCCAGAGATTTTCTCTGTAAAGCCAAAATGATTGTCCTTGAAATTACTGCCTCCTAGGCCTGGCATATTGGAGACATTATGGATTTTATTCATTCATTAATAAAACAAAAAACATTTGGGGAAATGTCTGAAGTTCAGATTTGGCCAAAGTAGAAATTAATACAATGATTTTCTCAGGTCACTGGAGCTCTCTGCAGAATAATTGACTGGGCGATGCTTCATCTAGACCCCCACCAGGGCTGAGATGCTTGCTCTCCCTGCTCACAGCAGTGTTGGCTACAGACAGCCTGAGAACTGAGAACTGCTCCCAGAGAAGGGAGCTGCCTCAGCCCAAATGCCGCCTCCTCCTGAGGGCAAACTCCAGTGCTCATGCCGCATCTGGGCCATGCATGGATACAGAGGCCTTGCCCCTGGCCTCAATTCAGTACAGCTGAAGGGCCTTTCAGCTTCAGAGCTTTCTGAGGAATGGACTTAGGATGATGTGGCAAATATATCACAGCTCTGCCTTCCCATCAGTCCAATTCTGCTTTCTTTACTCTTTTACTCTTGCTATTGCAAGACCCAACATACCTCCTGCTCAAAAATCTCCATCTCAGTGTCTATTAATCAGTTAAGATACAGGGTTGGAGTTCCTCTTGTGGCTCAGTGGAAACAATTCTGACTATGTCCGTGAAGACACAGGTTCAATTCCTGACCTCGCTCTCAACCAGAGCCTTGCCATCAAAGTGCGGTCCATGGACCAGCAGCATTGGTGTCAATCTGGAAACATTAGAAAAGAATAACTCAGGCCTCACTCAAGACCTACTGAATCATAATATGCCTTTTTATAAGGTTCCCAGATGATTTGTCTGTACATTAAAGTTTAAGAATTTCTGGAGTTCCTGTGGTGGCTCAGTGGTAAAAGAATCTGACTAGGAACCATGAGGTTGCGGGTTTGACCCTGGCCTTGCTCAGTGGGTTAAGGATCCAGCATTGCCATGAGCTGTGGTGTAGGTCTCAGACATGACTCAGATCTGGCATTGCTGTAGCTGTGGCATAGGCCGGTGGCTACAGCTCTGATAGATCCTAGCCTGGGAACCTCCATATGCCATGGGTGTGGCCCTGGAAAAGGCAAAAAGACAAAAATATATATATATAAGTAAATAAATAAAAGAATTTCTGGAGTTTGGGGGACAGGATTAAGATGGTGGAGTAGAAGAACCAGAGCCACCTTCTCTCATAAAAGCAACAAAATTACAAAAAACTGCTGAACAGCATTCAACCAAATAGACTACAAACTATCATAAAAGATATCTTACTCCAGAAGACAAAGAGGAGGCCACATCAAGATGGTAGGAGGGGTGACTACATGATATAAGCAACCCCACATCCACCAGGCGGGTGGCCCATAGACTGGAAAGTAACTGTATCACCCTCGGGAGTGAGAGTTCTGAGCCCCATGTCAGGTTCACAAGCTTAGGGATCTAGCGTTGGGAGGAGGAGCCCCCAGAGCATTTAGCGTTAAGGGCCAGCAGGACTTGTGCGTGGGATCTCCATGGGACTGGGGCAAATGGAGACTCCATTGTTGAAAGGTGCACACAGGCTTTCATGTGCACTGGGTCCCAGGCCAAAGCAGAGAATCCACAGGAATCTGGGCTAGACCTCACTGTGGTTCTTGGAGGATCTCCTGGGAAAACAGGGGGTGATTGTGGCTTGTTGTGGGGGGAAGGATATTGGAGGCAAAATGCTTGGGACTAATCATCACTGTGTGTTTCTCTGGAGGTAGCCATTTTGGAAAAATCTGGCCCCACCCATCAAGGATGAGAAGCCCCAAGCCAATTATTTGGGTGGGAACACAGCCCCATCCATCAACAAACAGACTGCCTAAAGACCCACCAAGCACAGAGCCACCTCAAATCTCACTCAAAGGCAAAGCCCCACCAAACAGAGGGATGAGAATCATCTCCACTGCCAGTGGACGGGCACCAGTCCCCCCCAACAGGAAGCCTGTAGCAAGCCTCTGTACCAACTTCAGCCACAAGGTGGCCAGATATCAGAAGCAAGAGAGGCTACAACCTTATATCCTGCAAAAAGGAGATCACTAAAAATCTATACAAAATGAAAAGGCAGAGAATTATGACTCACATGAGGGAGCAAGAAAAAAACCAGAAAACCAGCTAAGTGAACTGGAGATTATCAACCTCCATGAAAAAGACTTTAGACTGATGATTGTAAAGATGATTCAAGACACTGAAAATAAACTGGAGGCAAAGATTGATGCATTACAAGAAACACTGAGCAAAGAAATACAAGATTTAAGGATTAAGCAAGCAGAGATGCAAAATACGATAACTGAAATAAAAAATTAAATAGAAGGAATCAATAGCAGAATACAGGAGGCAGAAGAATGAATAAGTGAGGTAGAGAACAGACTAGTGGAAACCACTGATGCTGAACAGAAAATTGAAAAAAGATTGAAAAGAAATGAAAACAGTTTAAGAGAACTCTGGGACAACGTTGAACACACCAACATCTGTATTATATGGGTGTCAGAAGAAGAAGAGAGAGAGAAAGGGCCAGAGAAAATACTTAAAGAGATAATAGCTGAAAATTTCCCTAATATAGGGAAGGAATCACTTATTCAAATCCAGAAAGTACAATGAGTACCACATAAAATAAACCCAAGGAGGAACACTCTGAGACACATATTAATCAAACTGATCAAAATTAAAGACAAAGAGAAAACACCAAAAGCAGCTAGGGAAAAGAAATAACATCCAAGGGAACCCCGAGAAGGTTATCAGCAGATTTTTCAGTAGAAACTGCAGGCCTGAAGGGAGTGGCATGATATACTTAATGTGATGAAAGGAAAAAACTTCCAACCAGGATTACTCTACCCAGCAAGGCTCTCATTCAGATTTGAAGGAGAAGTCAAAAGCTTTACAGACAAGCAAAAACTAAGAGAATTCAGCACCACTAAACCAGCTTCACAACGAATTTTAAAGGAACTTCCCTAGGTAGAAAAAAAAAAAAAAAAAAAAAAGGCCACAACTAGAGACAAAAATATTACAAATGACTAGGATCACCAGTAAAAGTAGAAAATCATCCACACACAAATATGCTACCAAAACCAAAAATCCTGAGGAGAGGAGGGTACAAATACAGGGCACTGGAGATGCACTTGCAATAAGATACCAATAACTTAAACCAATCTTGTATATATAGACTCCTATATATATATATATATATATATAGACTTCATATATATATATATATATGGACTTCATATATATAGAGAGACTTCACACACACACACACACACACACATAGACTTCATGGTAACTGCAAACCAAAAATCTACAATAGATTAAAAAAAAGAAGAAGAAAAAGCAATCAAACACAACGCTAAAGACAGTCATCAAACCACAAGAGAAGAGATCAAGAGAAGAAAAAAGACCAACAAAAACAAGTCCAGGGAGTTCCTATTGTGGCTCAGAGGAAACGAATCTGACTAGCATCCATGAGGATGCAGGTTCATTCCCTGGCCTTGCTCAGTGGGTTAAGGATCTAGGATTGCCAAAGCCAAGGTGTAGGTTGCAGACACACTTGGATCCCGCATTGTTGTGGCTGTGGTGTAGGCCAGCAGCTACAGCTCCAATTCAACCCCTAGCCTGGGAACCTCCATGTGCCATGAGTGTGGCCCTAAAAAGACCAAAAAAAAAAAAAAAATCCAAAGCAGTTAATAAAATTGCAATAAGAACATACATATAAATAATTATCTTAAATATAAATGGACAAATTACCCCAACCAAAAGACATAGACTGGCTGAATGCTGTCTTTAAGAGACCCATTTCAGTTCTAGGGATATTTACTCACTGAAAGTAAGAAGATAGAAGAAAATATTCCATGCAAATAGAGATCAAAAGAAAGCTGGAGTAGCAATACTTATATCAGACAAAATAGACCTTAAAATAAAGAACAGTATAAGAAACAAAGAAGTATATTACATAATGATTAAAGTATCAATCCAAGAAAAAGATACAACAATTGTAAATATATATGCACGCAACATAGGATCACCTCAATATATAAGGCAACTGCTAACAACCTTAAAAGGAGAAATTGCAGTAAACAATAATAGCAGGGGACTGTAACACCCCCCCTTACAATAATGGACAGATAATCCAGACAGAAAATCAACAAGGAAGCACAGGCCTTAAATGATGCATTAGACCAGATGGACTTAATAGATATTTACAGAATATTCCATCCAAAAGCAGCAGAATACACATTCTTCTCAAGTGCACATGGAACATTCTCTAGGACAGATTATATTCTGAGCCACAATTCAAGCCTCGGTAAACTGAAGAAAACTGAAATCATACCAAGCATCTTTTCTGACCACAACACTACATGACTGGAAATCAACAATAAGGAAAAAACTGCAAAAAACACAAACACATGGAGGCTAAACAACATGCTACTAAACAACCAATGGATCAAGGAGGAAATTTAAAAATATACCTAGAGGCAAATGACAGCATAGACACAACAATCCAAAACCTAGGGGATGCAGTGAAAGCAGTTCTAATAGGGAAATTCATAGCAATACAAGACTACCTCAGGAAACAAGAGAAAGCTCAAATTAACAAACTAACTTTACACCTAAAGGAACTAGAGAGAGAAGAACAGACAAAACACAAAGTTAACAGAGAGCAAGAAATCATAAAGATCAGAGCAGAAATAAATAAAATAGAAACAAAGAAAACCATAGAAAAGATCAATGAAACAAAAAGCTGGTTCTTTAAAAAATTAACAAAATTGATAAACACTTAGACTCATCAAGAAAAAAAGAGAAAGGACTCAATAAAATTAGAAATGAAAAAGGAGAAGTTACAATGGACATCTCAGAAATACAAAGGATCATAAAGACTACTACAAGCAACTATTTGCCAATAAAATGGATAACATAGAATAAATGGACAAATTCTTTGAAAAGTACAATCTTCCAAGACTAAACCAAGACAAAATAGAAAAGATGAATGGACCAATCACAAGTACGGAAATTAAAACTGATTTAAAAACTTCCAACAGGAGTTCCCATCGTGGCGCAGTGGTTAACGAATCTGACTAGGAACCATGAGGTTGCGGGTTCGGTCCATGCCCTTGCTCAGTGGGTTAACGATCCGGCGTTGCCGTGAGCTGTGGTGTAGGTTGCAGACGCAGCTCGGATCTGGCATTGCTGTGGCTCTGGCGTAGGCTGGTGGCTACAGCTCCGATTGGACCCCTAGCCTGGGAACCTCCATATGCCGTGGGAGCGGCCCAAGAAATAGCAAAAAAAAGACAAAAAAAAAATTAAAAAAAAAAAAAAACTTCCAACAAACAAAAGTCCAGGATCAGATAGCTTCACAGGCAAATTATATCAAACATTTAGAGAAGAGATAACATCTGTCCTTCTGAAATTATTCCAAAAAACTGCAGAGGAAGGAACACTTCCAAACTCATTCTATGTGGCCACCATCACTCTGATACCAAAACCAGGCAAAGATACCACACAAAAAAAAAAAGTAAAGAAAAGAAAATTACAAGCTAATATCATTGATGAACATAGATGCAAAAATCCTCAACAAAATACTAGCAAACTGAATCCAGCAATATATTAAAAGGATTGTACATAGTGATGAAGTGGGATTTATCCCAGGGATACAAGGATTTTTCAATATACGTGAATGCATCAGTGTGATACACCACATTAAAAAACTGAAGAATAAAATCCATGTGATACTCTCAATAGGTGCAGAAAAGGTTTTTGACAAAATCTAACACTCATTTCTGATGAGAAACTCTTCAGAAAGTGGGCATAGAGGGAAAGTGCCTCAACATAATAAAGGCCATCTATGACAAACCCACAACAACCATCATTTCAATGTTGAAAAGCTGAAAGAATTCCCACTAAGATCAGGAACAAGACAAGGATGTCTGCTCTCGCCACTACTATTCAACATAGTTTTGGAAGTCCTAGCCATGGTAATCAGGGAAGAAAAAGAAATAAAAGGCATCCAAATTGGAAAGGAAGAAGTAAAACTATCATTGTTTGCAGATGACATGATATTATATCTGGAAAAACCCCAAAGTAAAAAAATAATACACAGAAATTGACTTCATTTCTATGTACTAACAATGAAAAATCAGAAAGAGAAATTAGGGAAACAATTCCATTTACCATCACATTGAAAAGAATAAAATACCTAGGAATAAGCCTACCTAAAGAGACAGAAGACCTATACTCTGAAAACTATAATATACTGATGAAAGAAATCAAAGATGAAACAGATAGAAAGATATACCATGTTCTTGGATTGGAAGAATCAATATTGTCAAAATGACTATACTACCCAAGGCAACCTACAGATTCAATGCAATCCCTATCAAATTACCAAGGACATTTTTCTCAGAACTACCATGAAATATTTAAAGTTTGTTTGGAATCACTAAAGACCCAGAATAGCCAAAGCCATCCTGAGAAAGAAAAATGGAGCTGGAGGTATCAGACTCCCTGACTTCAGACTATACTAAAAAGCTATAGTCATCAAAGCAGCATGGTACTGACACTAAAACACAAATATAGATCAGTGGATCAGGATACAGCCCAGGATTAAACCCACACACCTATGGTCAACTAGTCTATGACAAAGGAGGCAAGAATACACAACAGAGAAAAGACAGTCCCTTCAATAGTGGTGCTGGGATAACTGGACAGCTACATGTAAAAGAATGAAATTAGAACATTCCCTAACACCATATACAAATATAAACTCAAAGTGGATTAAAGACCTCTATATAAGACCAAATACTATAAAATTATTTGAGGAAAACAAAGGCCAAACACTGTCTGACATAAACCATAGCAATATCTTCTCAGCTCCACCTCCTAGAGTAATAATAAAAACAGAAATAAACAAATGGGACATAATTAAACTTAGAAGTTTTTGCACAGCAAAGGGAACCCTAAACAAAATGAAAACCCACAGAATAGGAGAAAATATTTGCAAATGAACTGACAAGGGATTAATTGCTAAAATATATAAACACCACCTCCAGCTCAATACCAAAAAAGCCAAACAACCCCATCAAAAAAATGGGCAGAAGATCCAGACACTTCGCCAAAGCAGACATATGGATGGTAAAAAAAACACTTCAACATCACTACTTATTAGAAAAATGTGAATCAAAACTACTATATCTTATACCAGACAGAATGACCATCATCAAAACATCTAGAAATAATAAAAGCTGGAGGGGGTGTGGAGAAAAGGGAACCCTCTTATACTGTTGGTGGGAATGTAAATTATTGCCACCACTATGGAAAACAGTATGAAGATTCCTCAAAAATCTAAAAATAGAATTACCATTTTATCAAGAAATCCCACTCCTGGTCGTCTATGCAGAGAAAACCATGGCTCGAAAAGAAGCAGTTACTCCAATGTTCATTGCAGCACTAATAAAATAGCCAAGACATGTAAGCAACCTAAATGTCCACTGACAGAGGAGTGGATAAAGAAGATGTGGTACATACATGAAATGGAATATTACTCAGCCACAAAAAGGAATGAAATAATGGCATTTGTACCAACACGGATGGACATAGAAATTACCATGCTAAGTGAAGTTCATCAGACAGTGAGACACAGGCGTCATGTGCTATCGCTTATATGTGGAATCTAAAAAAAGGATACAGTGAATTTACCTGCACAACAGATTCTGACTCACAGACTTTGAACTTATTTCCAAAGGAGACAGGTTGGGTGGGGAGGGATGGGCTGGGGGATTGGGATGGAAATGCTGTAAAATTGGGTTGTGGTGATTGTTGTACAATTATAAATATAATAAAATTCACTGAGTTTAAAGCCAATAAATAAATAGTTTTTTTTTTTTTAAGTTTAAGAATTTCTGGGCTAGACTCACACTCAATGGTCTTGAAGTTTGCTGGTGGCTCAGCAGGTTAAGGATCTGGATTGTAACTACTGTTGCACAAGTTTGATCTCTGCCCTAGGAACCTCCACATGCCATGGGTGTAGCAAAACAAAAACAAACAAAAACGTTTAAAGGACAATTCAAAAATGTTTCTTACTCTGAGTTATTATGTGGGAAAACCAAACAAAATATTTCGTTATACTTTATATTTTGCAAATTAAATAAATAAAAGTAGAGAGCATCCAGGGTGTAAATGTCATCATTTGAATAGGTGCCTTAATCTCTTGGGTCACAGGATTTTCTTTTACCTTTGAGGTTGTGTGCTGTTCCGATACCCAAAAGAACATCCAAAAGAACCATCCAAGACTTGTGTCAACTCTGAAATGACTAACAAAAATGTCAAACATAGAATAATAACCTTCTAAGACTTGTGAGTAGAAAAGACATAGAAACTTTGATTCTATTCTAGAGCAAGAAATTCAAGCTGCTTTGGGGGTGCATGGGGGAAGGTAGGAAAAATGAGACAGAAAAAGATAATGATAGATAAAGCAAAATAATTAAAGAAGAACTATTGAGTATATAAAGCCTTAAGAAATTTTCTTTTACAAAACTATGAAATAGGCAGTTTAATGGTGTCTTCAACCATAGCACACACTTGGTTGGGTAAGTTATTGTGCATCAATTACACAGATGATACATATTTATTGATTTGGAGGGTTTCCAGGATATTATTTGGGAAAAAGCACGTCACAAAGTGGTGTGTGTGTGTGTGTGTGTGTGTGTGTGTGTGTGTGTGTGTGTGTGTGTGTTTATTTTAGGGCCGCACCTGCAGCATGTGGAAGTTCCCAGGCTAGGGGTCAAATCAGAGCTATAGCTGCCAGCCTATGCCACAGCCACAGCAAGGCCAGATCCTTAACCCACTGAGCAAGGCCAGGGATGAAACCTGTGTCCTCATGGATGCTAGTCAGATTCCTTTCCACTGAGCCATGATGGGAACTCTGTAAGTCACAAAGACTTACATATAATATGATTATTGTGCTTTACACATGTATATGCAAAGAAAAATAGAAAGATATTAACAGCAGTTTTGAGTAGTAACATCACAAGTGACTTTTGCATTCTTCCTTGTGCTTTTCTGCTATTGATATTTGAATTATGTTATAATGGGTATATTGTTAGAGGTTGAACTGTTCCCCCCAAAAGATATGTTGATGTCTTAACCCTCGGTATCTCAAAATGTGACCTTATTAGCAGATGTACCTAGTTAAGATAAGGTCATACCAGAGTAAGGTGGCCCCTTAATCCAATATCACTAGTATCCTCATAAGAAGAAGAGAGACACAGCCACGTGAGATGAGAATGCTGTGTGATGATGGAGAAAGAGACTGGAGCACTGCATGTGCACGCCAAGAAACACCAAAGATTGATGGCCACTACCAGAAGCTAGGAAGAGGTGAGGAGGAGTTCCCTCCTACAGGTTTCAGAGGGAGCTCTGCCCTGCCAACCTTGACTTCTAGTTTCAAGAATTGTGAGAAAACTAATTTCTGTTGTTTGAAGCCACCTAGTTTGTGTACTTTGTTAAGGTAGTCCTAGAGAACAAACACACATGTGTTACTAGAAGTCTTTGAAAAGTAAAGTCATTTCCATTTTGAAAATTAAATGAAACTATAATCAGTACAAAAGAAGATGACACTTGTCAGCTAGCACAAAGTTGATTTCTCCCACAAAACCTTCCCTGACGGTTCTGAAAGTCAGTGCTAGAACCCTTGTTGGGAGCAGCTTTTGGTGAGTGATCTACTTGCACATATTGCCTTTCCTCCTCCAGATCTAAGTCCCTTAAGAGGGCAGGGGTCGGGTTCATGTTCACTGCCCACGAAGTGGAGCCATAAACTTTGAATAAAGATCTCAATCAAAGATCTTTTGAATTACTGAATGAGGACTTCCTATTAGCAAGAATGCTTTAACTCCCACTCTTATGGAGTAGGATAAACAAACAAAGGCAAAGAAAACACCTGCAGGAAGAAAATTGAAAGACTCTAGTTTTGGGAAGAGAGAAAGGCAGGGGAACCTACAGGCCAACATGTCTATGGGCACAGACTCCAGATCTCTAGTTGCGTGGAGTGTTAAAAAAGCAGATCTCCCGTCAAATAAATGTGGGGATTTAAACCAGTTTCCCCAAGGATATGGTTTAGGGTCTTTAATACACTATTGTATGTTGGGACTCTGCAATGAGAGGAGGGAAGTGGACTGCCTTCTTTTTTTTTTTTTAATTCTTATATTTTTCAATTTATTTTGAACAAAAATTTCTTCATTGAAAGTAAAACAGAGTAACACATGCCACGCACTGCAATCTTTATGCTTTTGACTTCAGGAAGATTACATCTATATACATTAAAACATCCATAAATATTAATACAGGTTTTGTTTACATGATGATACAGGTTTTTAAGTGTACTTAGAGGAAATGGACTGCCTTCTTAATATTTGACTGTGAAGTTATATTTTCTCTCATTATTTCAAAGCACACTGTGGTTGGTGTCCAAGCGGGCTTTGGCGCACTGTGTACTGTGTTCATGTAAACCCATGGAGAACACCCTTCAGCAATGCTCTTCTTGTACTTGGTGGGCTTTCCTCTCTGCATTCACACTGTGTCTCCAACCTTCAGTCAAATGTTTATATGGTCTCTCGGATCTAAGAAGTTTGGACAAGATTTCCCATCGTGGCTCAGCAGTAACAAACCCAACTAGTATCCATGAAGACGCAGGTTCTATCCCTGGCCTCCCTCAGTGGGTTAAGGATCTGGTGTTGCCATGAGCTGTAGTGCAGGTCACAGACATGCCTCAGATGTGCTGTTGCTGTGGCTGTGGTGTAGGCCTGCAGCTCCAATTCAACCTCTAGCCTGGGAACTTCCATATGCCATGGGTATGGCCCTAAAAAGACAAAAAAAAAAAAAGAGGAAAAAGTTTGCACATAATTGCAGACAACATACATTACTCATTAAAAGAAGGGGAAAAGTGTGTGTGTGTGTGTGTGTGTGTGTGAGGAAAATAGTCTGAAAGACAGACATTCTATCAAGCCAAAATATCACTGGCAATTCTTACCTGACTCTTGAAGGAAGAAGACAAAGATAGGGAGGTTTATGCCACTCTTCAGAACAAAGCAAGGGTAGTGTTTAAGAAGCCAATGCCAAGACCTGATTAGACATACAAGAGATTTATGGGGGATGTTCTGTGAAAGATAAAGGAGAGGAAGCCAGAGTAGGCAGAGAGAACCTTTAGGTCCTGGTGCAGTTCTGACACCTGTGAGTGAGGAAGGCCAGGAAAGAGAAATGGAGAAGAAGAACCTCCAACTGCAGCACAGCTCTGAGAAATTTTGGTCAGGCAGTTGGGAATTCCTCACTCAAAGTCACATGTTATAAGAGTCTGGTACCCCATAGGAATGGGCCTGCTCTTGTAACCCTCAGTCATTGGCTAGGAGCAGCCCAGGTGTAAAAGCTGTGGTGGATCCAGAGGGCCAGTGCCACGGGCTGTTCCTCAGCTAACCTCCTCCCAGCAGAAAATCTGAGAAATTTCTTTTTTTTTTTTTTTCCTTTGGCTTTTTAGGGCTGCACCCATGGCACATGGATGTTCCCAGGCTAGGGTCCAATTGGAGTTGCAGCTGCTGGCCTACACAACAGCCACCGAAATGCAGGATCTGAGCCATGTCTGCAACCTACAACACAGCTCATGGCAAGGCTGGATCCTTAACTGACTGAGCGAGGCCAGGAGTTGAACCCTCACCCTTCTGGATACTAGCCAAGTTTGTTAACCACTGGGCTACAACAGGAACTCCTGAGAGCTGAATATTTAGGACCACCAGGGAGAGTGAAGTCAGATGACCAGGGTTTGAATTCCAGCTCGACCACTTCATTATGGGAAAGTTATCTAACTTGTCTGAGCCCCACATTCCTCCTCTATCAAATGGAAATCATTGAAGTATCCACCTCAGTGAGTTTTTATGAGACTAACATGACTCAGATGAAAGTCTTAGTATTTTTGCCTAGTGCATTGAAGACCTCTATAAATGTTAACTATTGTTATTATAGGTACTTGCAGTGTAGACATCTCAGAAGCCTCAGCTCTCAGGGAATTCCGACAGCTGGAGAAAATGCTAAAAGACAGAAATCCTTACACTGCATGTTGTGCCATCCTGTGTGTAGAACTCTTCTCCAGCATCTTTCTAATATGATCCTTTTTCCTTGCACCTTAGAACAAAGGCATTCACTTCCAAATGCTTAAGGAAGGGGAAAGAAAGACACTCCCATTTCCCTGATAGACTGACATGGCTGGTGTGAGGCTTCCTTCCCCTTTGCAAGTTTCCCTTGAAGAGTTTAATGTGTTTATCTATTTATTCCATATGCCTTGGGCAGAGGTCAATAATGCCTCCAGGCTCAGTCAAGCAAATTACAGAATATTGAAAAGGTCATGGCAGTAAAGTACATCACTATAATCCACAGAATATATGAGGTGTTAAAATTCTAATGCCTGGACTTTTGATCAGAATTTATTGGAGATAGGAAGAATGAACTACCTCAGTGCACTTTTATGGCCAAAATTAAAAGAGGGGTAGATTCGCTTAACCCCTGCCAGCAGACTTAAATTCATTGAACCACCTTGCATGTTCATAGAATTCTGTCTCTATGGAACTTAATATAATGGGGAGCTTAATTGCTTTAGAACTTTCCCTGAAGGCAAAATGTGAGATAAGAAATGAGTGATAATAGGACCAGTTGGTGAGACATCTTCACACCTTTGAGGATGATGGTTAAGGGGGAGCTGATGGTTTCTGAAGGGTACTGGGCACCTAACCCCCTGGGTCTATGATGCTGTCTGACCTAAATGCATGACCCTTTCTTCCACTGAACTGCAGCAGGGACAGCTCCACATGCATGCTGCCCCTCTGTACCACACCAAGCAGAAGTAGTTGTTAACTAAAGACAGTATTATAGGCTTCAAGTCCCCTTCAAGGAGATTAAACCCAAAAGGCTCTGGCCATGTCTCATTGTACTGCTCCTTCCTCCACCTTGACCAGCCCGGGCTGCTCACTCCCTGCTAGAGAAGGAATGTGGCCCATTCCCCACCTGGCCACCATATATCCTGTTCCCCAGGCAAATAAGGTATCCTGCCCAACACCAATCAGAAGAGCAAATTGGGGCTCCACTCTGGTCGCACTCTTGGGTATAAATACTACTGCAGAGTGAGTCATGTCCTCTTTTTAACCTGCACACACCTGAGTTCCCTCTCCCTCTCTGAAAATGTACTTTTGCTTTAATAAATTTGAAAACATCCCCCGTTCCAAGGCTTTGGTACAGTGAGACAGGGACCGGGGAGTCTGAGATGGCATATCAATAGTGCTTCTGCAGCCCCAAAGGAGTGTACAGAAAGAAACATGAAGCTCTGTGGATATCTCACATCCAGATGAGAGCCCATGATACGCACAGGAATTCTGGGTGAAGCAGCTCTGAAGCCTGATTTGTAACTATTTCTAGGCAATATTTCTTATGAAAAATTTCTAGGAAAGATCTTATCTACCCGGACCACCTAATACTTGAAATTCTTAGTGGTGTTTCTAACCTTCTGCAAAGCTTAAATACTCTGACATCTGAGAAGCTCCATCAAGGGAAGGGGCAGAGGGAACTGGCATTTATTGTATATGATGTGCCAGGCGTTAATCTTCATGGCAGCCCTATGAAGTAGGTATTGTCCCTATTTTACAGATGAGAAAACTGAGGCTTAGAAAGGTTAGAAGATTGTACAAGGTCCTAAACTTTAATAATGGCAGAGCTGATTCCAAGGTGGATCTACCTGTCTCCAAAATCCATGCTCAGTCTAACACACACACAACACGCTTACAACCTGCTTCCTGTGGGGGATGCTGGTGAACTTGGGAGCAGTCTTGATTTCAAAGTCACCACCTCTTGATTTGAGTGGCAACTGAAAATCTTTCTATCTAAAAATGTCACCCTCACTAGTCTCTGTAATTTCCTCTTAGGGGCTGATGGCTGTGACTTTCCTTCCGACTTTCTTTTAAAATGCAAATTATGCTGACAGACAAGACACTTTCTGTTTCAGACACTTGATTTCCTAAAGGAAGACTTTGATAGCATTAGAACATTGGGTCACCTGGGGAAGAGACAGAGGGGTTTATAGAGGAAATGGCAAAAAAGAGAACAGCTGGAGGAGCCAAGTACATGAATCTATTTCAGAATTTTACCTGTGGCTGACCCCAGACATCCTTTTTGCTTTTTAGGAAGAGTAAGCTCTATATTTTAGAATGGGCATACCTATCTCACGCTATACAGACAGGAGAATATTTTATAATATAAATGGCTTAATACAAACAGGTGTGGTACTATTTCAATTTGTAAATGAACTCAGTCTTATGGCAAAATGCATTCTTCCTATTTCACGTGGCTCCATTCTCTGGGCCACGCATCAAATATAAGTGGGTGGAAAAAATTGTATGTGGACACTAAAAACAAACTATATAGACCAATGATTTATTCTAGAAAATAATGTTAAATATTTCAAGCTGAAAGAATTGCACTGTAGAAAAATACTGAATACACTGTTCACAATTTTCAATATATTTTCTTATAGTTTTAAAAACACAATTGAGGTTTCTATCAACTTCCTAAAAATTAAGCACTACCTTAGAACGTACCAGTAGAGGGTAGTAAAGGAACACAAAACATCTTCAGTTTAGGATAATTTTCCTGCATAAACAGGGCAGCATAATCCTCAAATCCACACTTTTTTTTTTTTTATTAGCCAATGGATCCACGTGAACACATTAAATTTTATGAACAGTCCAGTCTCTGGCAGAGGCAAACAAACAGATCTCTATGTCACAAAGCCACTGACTTTTGATTAAAATGTATGGTTGATAAGATGAATAAACCACCTTAGTGCATTTTTTTATGGCCAAGAGTGTACCAAGTGTGAAGTTCTATTTTCCAAATTTCTTGGAACGATGGTAAAGTCTATTTTACTATACTGAAATTGATTTTCTTTCTTAATTTTGCATGGCTAGTTTTGAATACTCACGTAGAATGAAATTTCAGTGAAATGTATTTTAAAGCAGCTCTATGTCATTGTGGATGGAAATGTGACTCTCAAAGACCATACCTCAGACATATATGTTTTTTGTTTTTTTTTTAATTTTATGGCTGCACCTGAAGCACACAGAAATTCCCAGAGCAGGGATTGAACCTACAACATAGTAGTGACCCAAGCCACAGCAGTGACAGCACCAGATTCTTAACCTGTGGAGCCACCAAGGAACTCTGGAAATGTTAGCTTCAGATTTCGTTTCATGAAATGTCCACTCATCAATTTCATCTTCATTGGCTTTTTATACAGGATCTAGGATTAATACTATTTTCTTTCCTTTAATGAATATATTGCATACATTGTTACTTACTTGGTTTAGCAACTTGGAAGGTCTTCTATTCATATTGATGTTTTCCAGTCCCAGAACATCATCTCGATAGACTTTATATCTTCTTTATTGACCCACCATAGTTTCAGAATGCATTATCAGTTGATAAGATAGGCTAGACTTGTTAGTGAAGGCCAGGCAATCAAGGGATTCTGGGACTTTTGGAGAGGGCCTGATAAGAAATGGAATGATAGTGAGCTTCAAAGATAAAGTAAAAATAAGACATTAAAGGGGGAATAAAAAATCAGTCCAGTGAGGAGAGAGTGCTTGGTAACTAAGAAACTGGTTATATACCAGATAGTGCCTAATAAGCTCTTTTTTAAAATGATGAGTTTGGAGTTCCCATTGTGGTGCAGCGGAAATGAATCCAACTAGTATCCATGAGGATGAGGGTTCGATCCCTGGCCTCCCTCTGAACTGTGGTGTAAGTGCCAGACATGGCTTGGATCCTGAGTTGCTGTGGCTATGGGAAAGGCCAGCAGCTGTAGCTCCAATTTGACCTCTAGCCTGGGAACCTCCATATGCCACAGGTGCGGCCCTAAAAAAAAAAAAAAAAAAAGCAGAAAAAAAAAAAAGATGAGTATGAGAAAGCTCAACTAGTAGTGTTCACTTAGTCTTCCTGAGTTGAAGTGATGCTGCACTAGAAAACCTGGAAGAAAGAGAGGAGACTGTCCTGGATCTAACATTTTACACACCTGGGAGCAACTCCAGTAGGTAAGTAGATAAAGATAAGAACTATTTCATGGGTTTGGGAGGTAAGTGAGATTATGTGTGCAAGGTTCCCAGTGTACAGTTGGACCTAATCAATATTAGCTCCCTCTCCATTCCCCCAGTCATCATAATTATCTCAGAAATAAAATTTTGCCCCCAAAATGAAAGTTGGTAAGCATTAAATGTTATAAATCACGGTATCAGGCAAAGTACATTATCATCACGAATTTTAATGCTAAATATAAGCATAAATAATAAATATTATAGGAGTTCCTGTCGTGGCACAGAGGAAACAAATCTGGCTAGGAACCATGAGGTCGAGGGTTTGATCCCTGGCCTCGCTCAGTGGGGTAAGGATCCAGTGTTGCTGTGAGCTGTGGTGTGGGTGGTAGATGCAGCTCGGATCCCGAGTTGCTGTGGCTGTGGGGTAGGCCAGCAGCTGTAGCTCCGATTCAACCCCCAGCCTGGGAACCTCCATGTGCTGTGGGTGCAGCCATAAAAAGCAAAATAATAATAAATATTATATTTTTCCATCACACAAGGATGCTTTATACTCAAGAAACGAGTACCTCGAAGCTTATAAAAATGTTCATTCTTAAGTCCTATTTATAATTCTCTATGGCAAATCTTTTCTATTTTTCTCTAGCTTGATGCAACTGCATAATGGATGGGACTGTTTCTAAATGAAGTCACACAACTCTTAAGAATTTCCCTGGTTTCTGTTCTGGAATGGATATAGGCTAAATTTTTGCATAATGGGCTAAATGACTTAAATTCCAGTGTTAAGGAAACAAATATTTTTTGTGTTTTATGGCAAATATTCCATTTGAATAAAGACTGCCAAATTTATGGGGAAAGAGGAGAGAGCAAAATGAAATTGGGAGTTATATTTGCACTTAAAGACAGGTTATTTTCTGTGTCAGGCCATTTTGGTAAATAATGTTGGATAGTGACATGGTTGCTTAGCAACCCTGCCATCAATAAACTGGGGATCCTTTTTTTTTTTTTTTTTTGGCTGGGAAATCCTAAGGAGAAATGCCTAGGAGATTCCAGCTGTTTGGATCCTTCCAACAAAGGTGACTTTTACAGATTTAATTGGAGTTCAAATAACTAAAAGAGGAGGGGAAACTCAAGACAGTAGGATTTATATTTCTGTGGTTTTAATAATGGAGAAAGAGGTTTATCCATTTTCCATCTTTGTTGAGAATTAAGACTTGCTGTCAAGAATAAAAAGAAATGATCCCCCCACCCTCAAAAAAAAAAAAAAAAAAGGAATGATCCCACTTACACATAGAGATGTGTGCCCCAGAACATCTGTTTTTATCTTCTTGAGGAAGAAGGGACCCCTCCAATGCTAATGTCTTCACTTGCACTTTGAGCCCATCCAGCTTTTTTTTTTTTTTTTTTTTTTGTCTTTTTGTTGTTGTTGCTATTTCTTGGGCCGCTCCCGCGGCATATGGAGGTTCCCAGGCTAGGGGTTGAATCGGAGCTGTAGCCACCGGCCTTCGCCAGAGCCACAGCAACGCCAGATCCGAGCCGTGTCTGCAACCTACACCACAGCTCACGGCAACGCCGGATCGTTAACCCACTGAGCAAGGGCAGGGACCGAACCCGCAACCTCATGGTTCCTAGTCGGATTCGTTAACCACTGCGCCACGACGGGAACTCCTCATCCAGCTTTTTACTTCAGGATCTTGTTCCATCAATTGCCCCCCTTCTCTTCCATTTCCAGTTTTTCCTTCTCCACTGGTTCCTTTCTCTAATACTAAAAACATACTCATCTCAGAAAAACAACCAGTAGAAAGAAAGAAAGAAAGAAAGAAAGAAAGAAAGAAAGAAAGAAAGAAAGAAAGAAAGAAAGAAAGAAAGAGAAAGAAAGAAAGAAAGAAAGAAAGAAAGAAAGAAAGAAAGAAAGAAAGAAAGAAAGAAAGAAAGAAAGGAAAGAAGGAAAGAAGGAAAGAAAAGAAGGAAGGAAGGAAGGAAGGAAGGAAAGAAAAAGAAAAACTTTCCTTTGGGTCTCCAGCTATCCCCTCCTAGTCTCTTCCTCTCTTTACAAAAACCTTGAAATGGTATTCTATATTTATGGATTTCAGTTCCTCACCTCCCTTAGATCACTGTGATCTGAGTCCTCTGGCCTTTAATTCACTGAAAGTACTCTTGCCAAAGTGACAATAATCTGGTTGCCAAATTCACTGAACAATTTTCAGTTATCTCACTTCTCTGGTCAACCAGGGAGTCCCTTTCTTCTGGCTCTTCTAACCTTCTCCTATATCTCTCACCCCGGGAATGCTGGGCTCCCCAGAATTTTGTAGCCAGCTTTCTCCTGTTCTGCGTGGTCTGTCTGGGTAATGTCACCCCTTCCCTCATGCCTTTACTAATTTATCAGTGTGACTTCTAAATCTATGTTGTTCTGGCTCAGACCTTGTTCTGGTACTCCGGGCTCATTTTTCCAATTTTAAATATCTCTCTCTATCTAACAGGTACCTCTTCTCTTTCTTTCTCCTTGTCAACCTCCTGGCATCTCTCCCCCTCCCCTGCCCCCACCAACAAACACCAACAGCCTGCTTGTTCTTCTTTCTATTTTCTCATCTCAGTCAATGCCATCAGCAACCACCCAAATCAGAAATCTGAGCCATCCTGGATTCTTCACCTTCCATTATGTACCACAGCAAAAGACTCATCAGAGCCCATATATACAACCCCTAAGGATCTTTTGAATCTGGTCTTACATTAACATCTCTATTTAATTTAACCTGTAAAGGACAATTGAAATGTCTGAATTTCTTGTTCTCTCCCCTCCCCCAACCCCATTACATTTTTGCATCCATGCCAATTTCCTGATCATGGACGTGAGAGCCTCTTCTAGAGCATGACTCACAAGACTCTTCCCATCTGGTTCTTGCCTACACTTTGGCATGAACTCTGCCATTTCCTTTGTCACACTGCAGCATATATCCTATGCTCTGACCATATCCATAGAAAAAAACTGGTGATTTCCTAAACTTGAAGATTCTTCCATTCCTTCATACCTCTTCTCATGCAAACTCCCCTCGGCCTTTCTTTTCTCCTTCTCTGTCTTAGGAACCCTATGCTTCAAGAATTAGCTTAGTCATCATCTCCTTGGAGTTCTCTCCCCAAGCAGTTAAGTACTCCCTCCTTAGCACTGCCCTGTAGCCCTGCAACATTGTACCTGGGTGCATTTTGACACTTAACCACATTGCTTATGTGATATAAATGTGACATGTTGTATCATATGTAAATACACGATTATGTATTTACAGGCCTGTCCCTGATGAGACTTTTGGCTCTTTGATGGCATGCAAGATGTCTTTTTAAATAGTCTTTTATTCACTTATTCCTAGCACAAAGTAAGTGCTACATAAAGGCTGAGTGAACAAACATAACCTAAGTTATTTCAATAGTGAAGATGATAGGACACTGGAATAGAACCTTATAGAAGTTGTGGAAACTGTTAGTCAAAACTCAGTAAGACTCATACCCTTTAGGATGGCTACTATCAGAAAAACAGAAAGTAACAAGTGTTAATCAGGATGTGGAGAAGTTGGAGATTTATGCACTGTTAGTAGGACTATAAAAAGGTTCTATAAAATAGACTGTAAACCACTACAGAAAACAGTATGGTGATTCTTCAAAAAATTAAAAATACGGAGTTCTCAGGGAGTTAAGAACCCAAGGCAGTGTCAGCGAGGATTTGGGTTCGATCCCTGGCCTTGCTAAGTAGTTTAAGAATCCAGCATTGCTACAAGGTGTGGCATAGGTCACAGATGCAGCTCAGATCTGGCATTGTAATGGCTGTGGCATGGGCCAGCAGCTGCAGTTCCAATTAGACTCCTAGCCCAAGAACTTCTATATGCCACCAGGTACAGCTGTAAAAAGAAAAAAAAATTTTTTTAATTTAAAATATAACTACAGTATGATCCAGCATTCTCACTTCTGGGTATATATTCAAAAGAATTGATATGATGATTTCAAAGAGATTTCTGCATGTCTATGTTCATAGCAGCACTATTTACAATAGCCAAGAGATAGAAGCAACTCAAATGTCCATCAATGCATGAGTGGATAAACAAAATGTGAGGTATGCATGCAGTGGAATATTATTCAACCTTTGAAAAGGAAGGACTTTCTCTCAGAAGCTATGAGATGGATGGACTTTGAGAACATTATGTTAAATGAAATAAATCGGTCATCAAAAGACAAATACCACACACTTCCACTTATATGAGATATCTAAGGTAGTCAAATTCTTAGAAATAGAAAGCAGAATGGTGGTTACCAGGGGCTGAGGAAAAGAGGACTGGGGGAGTTGTTATTTAATGGGTATTAAGTTTCAGTTCTACATGATGAAAAATTTCCATCAATCCATTGCACAACAGTGGAAATATACTTAACCCTACTAAACTGTACACTTTAAAATGGTAAACACAGTAAATTTTATCTTATGTGCTTTTTGCTACAATAAAACAAATTAACAAAAAAACACAACACGCAGTGCATTTGGCATGAAATAGATGCTGCCTGGAGGCCAAAGGTTTGACAGGAAGACCAAACATTCATGACTTCTGCTTTTATATCAGGCTGAATGTCTTTATCTTATCTAACTTGAATGCAATTGTTTTTGGTTAAAAAAAAAAAAAGGCTATACTAAGGGAAAAAAACCCACAATATTTTAAGATAATAACAAAATATGGCACCGTGCATTGATAATATGAATTATAATATAATATGAATAACCAAAAAATTCCAATTTTCTTTTCAGGAACAGTCCTCTATCTTACACCATCTCTATAATGCTTACATTTTAAGCATCATATAGTAATAGAATTCAATATTCATAGACCTAGGAAGAGTCCTCCTGGAGCTTATGATGCAAAGAATACGACCCCAATGCAGATAATTATTTACAAAACTCAGAGAGTTGTCCAAAAGGTACACAGGAAAATATACACATGTGCATGTGAGCACACATGTGCACACATGCACATGTACACACGTATACAACACTTACTGAGGTTCATGAAGCATTCATGAATCAGGTTTTTTAATAATAATGTTGAGAAAACAAATGATTTGAAAAAAAGGCATAGGATAAGAAAATGTTTCTAAAGAAAAAATGGAGCTGGAACTTTGAAATGTCTCTAACAATTTTCATTTACTTAAATGGGCTGACATAAAGTCTCCAGGTAGCAATCACCAGTCATCCAAAAAGTGGACCTCAGTTTGAGCTGATGTTTTAGTCTTTAACAATTTGTTAGCAGCAGGAAACATCTCAAACTTTCCCATTAGGGTTTCAGAAATTTCCTTTTTCTGAATCTACACATTTTTATCTCTCCCCCGGAAAACATAAACACCAGGGGTGAAATGGAAGTCAGGATTCTTAAATGATCCTCTACTTTAATATGGCTCATTTTCCATCATTGAACCTCTGGGGTTACTTTAATAAAGAAGCCTGTTAGCCACTGAAATTGGGTAGCTGATTCAAACTGGTTAAACTGACAAGGAGAAGACCTGTGAAAATTGCCACGTGTCTAGGGTACAGTAGAGAATCCCTGATATAATACTACTTTCCTCTGTATCTGCAGACTGGAGACTCAGCACAACCCCTGGGCCTGGCTTCTCATTCCCTCCAAATCTGCATGAAGTGCATCTCTGCTAGTCTGAGCCCTGCCGTTTCTGAGTTGCCTGGGAGCTATAGGAAAACATCATTAACTCAATCTGTGTTAACCTGAAATGCTGAAAACAAAAATAGCATCTAGGAGGCCACTTCCCTAGGTTGCTGTTATTTCATATAAAGATTTTGTTTTTCCTTAAGCTACTGTTGCTTGCTAGCCATCTTCCTCATTACAGCTGCTTTTCTTTTTCCAGCTTTATTGAGATATAATTGACATATAACATTGTGCAAATTTAAGGTGTACAAGGGGATGGTTTGATACATGTATATACCGCAAAATGCTTGCCACACTAAAGTTAACACATCCACTGCACATAATTATAATTGGTGTGTGTGTACTGAGAACATTTAGGATCTACTCTCTAAGCAGCTACTCTTTTAAAATTTCATTTGCATCCACTTCTCCCTGTAAGCAAATTTACTTACATGAAATATCATTCCCTCCTCTGCACAGAAGCAGAAAATGGAGGTGGGCTGGTCTGTTATACTGTAGGATCTCCTCCATAGGCCCACATGTACTTATGCTGATAGAGCAAGTAAAACTGAATTCCTTTAACAAGCAGGTTTAATGGGAGAAATCACCAAAACTTTGGAAACCCTTTGAAAGAATATGGAGGAAGAGAGATCAGGTGCAATGCAACCCCATGCACTTGGACTTGGGGATGGTGGAGGGTTTCTAGGCTGATGCTGTGTGTGTGTTTGTGTATGGTATAGAGGTCTATGACAATGTACTAAATCTTGCGTTTTCTTTGTTAGCTTGCTCATTGTTTTGAGGTATGGACTTCCCACATTGCTGCTGACACTTGGCTCCTTTTTTCCTTCAGAAAATCATCCAGGGAGGATACTGCTTGCTTTTCTGACCCCAGCTCAAAGAGGTTTCTTATATAGAGAGGCACATTACTCCGAATTACCTATATCACTTCTCATATAAATCAGGACATATTTCAAAGTCAAAATGGGCACTCAAAAGAAGAGACAGTAACTGACCTAGGATAGGTGAAAACTGGGACATATGGTCAATAGTTTACTGCTAAGGCACCTGGGTAGCAGCAGTAATCCAGATCTGGAATCAGCCCAATTCAGTTACTCAGAGGGCTCATGGGCAATGCTTTTATCCTCCAAATACCCTGGAAACAGGGGTGAAACTGTAAGATCATTGGGTCATTCTATTTCTGCTTCACACTGTAGCCCCCAAAAGAAGTATTATTTTATTTGTTTAAATGCTTATTAACAATTGTCTATTACTCTATGTATGCATTTGCTAGGGCTGTGTTGGACTGCACCCTGCAGGCCTGCAAGCCTTCCAATTGCCCAGCCATGAGACCAAGCAGTAGAGACATTCATGATTTGTTGGGTAGGGAATCTTACAAGTCTGAAGCTAAAGGTCCTGCGGCGACACCCCACTGTGAACAGCAGACATCAGGCAGGATACTGCAGCAACCTTGGCTACTCAGGGAAGGAGGCTACCATCTACAGGAGGCATTAATGTCAGGTTGGCTCATCAGTTACCAAGGAAACCAGTGGCTGGGGCAGGGAGCAAGCACGTAGGCAGTTACTAATTAAACCCCTATAATTAAGAGGATTGGATAGTCAGGTGAGTGAAGCATGGATTCATCAAGCAGGGAATGTATAGGGAGCAAGAGAAC
Organism: Sus scrofa; assembly: GCF_054392235.1. Classification (NCBI taxonomy): domain Eukaryota; kingdom Metazoa; phylum Chordata; class Mammalia; order Artiodactyla; family Suidae; genus Sus; species Sus scrofa. The sequence goes on along the minus strand of NC_139383.1, from coordinate 145,765,254 downwards.
AGCCATCGTGAATGGCCCGACCATACAGGCTACCATACAAAATACCATAGACTGGGAGCTTAAAAAACAGAAATTGATTGTCTCACATTTCTGGAGGCTAGAAGTACAAGATCAGGATGTTGGCAGGATATTAGCATCTTCTAAGTCCTCTCCTTGCCTCTGGAGAAGGTCACCTTCTCTCTGTGTCCTCATATGGTCATTCCAAGTGCATCCCAGTGTCTCTCTGTGTGTCCTAATCTCCTCTTCTTTGAGGACATCAAGCAGATTGGATTAGAGCTGACCCTACAGTCCTCAATTTAATCACTCCTTAAAGACCCTATCTCCAAATATGGTCATTCTGAGGTACTGGGGGAAGGGGCTTCAACATATGAATTGGGGGAGGGGGGTTGAGAACAATTCAGCCTATAATACTGTCTCTTCTCAATCTCACTTTTCGTCATGGGAGGACATGGTAGTAAGGCATTCATTTACAAACTAGGCAGAGGACTCACCAGACCCCATTTCTGCTGGTACCATGGCCTTGGACTTCTCAGCCTCTAGACTGAGAAATAAATGTTTGTTGTTAGGTCCCCCTAGTCTATTGTATTTCTGTTATGGTAGCCTGAATGACTAAGACAAGATCTGATCATTTTGCAAACTGCAAACACGTGGATTTACTGAGAAATCTGGATGAGGTGCCAAGGTGTTGTGCCAGGCCTCCAGTAATAATGGTGACACTATCAGAGCTGAACCAGGTGTTAAGATGTGATAACATTTGAACTGGGAGACAAAAATCATCTCACAAGACTATAGTCCAGTTTCTTGGGGGGGAGTTCCCTGGTGGCTCAGTGAGTTTGGGATCTGGCATTGTCACTGCTGTAGTTCAGGTCACACTGTGGCACGGGTTTGATCCCTGGGAACTTCTGCATGCCTGGGTGCAGTGCACCCCTCCAAAAAAAAGTTTCTTGGATGTCGAGCACCTAATGAAATCAGAAAATCTCTTTTCATTATAACCCAGAATGAGGGAGCCCCCTGCAAGCATTGCAGACTGATGGTACCTTGATGCTAGTTGGTGCATCAGCACTCATCATCCTCAGGGGGTGGCAGCAGGGGAACTCTTGGTGACATTTCATTCTTTCTACAGGAAAGAGGGTCAACATGGTTTCCTCCGACACAGAAAAGTGATCCACAAGGATCAGAAATTTGAAAAGAAATAATGCAAAAGTATTATTTAGCTTTTGTTATTAGAATTTATGGGCTGCAGATAATTAAATCTTAGGGTAAAACCATGAAGCCACGAGAACTAGAAGAACTTTTATATGTTCCAAATTTGCTTTTCTGTCTTCAAGGACTGTGCCACACTGTGAGAAAATAATCTGAAAAAGAATGAAAAAAAAAAAACTGTGAATCTTATGCTGCTGGAAATTTGCAAGGCATAACAATGTATCAACAATCAAAAAAATAAAAAAAGGACTGTGCCAAACCATGACTGATGAAGGATGGGGGATCATTGATGATGAGATTTTTGGGCCTAAATGGCCAAATGTAATAGATCAGTGGGTTTGATATATGTTTCTTACATCACCAAGTCTCCAAATTTAATTCAATTCTATCCCACTTTCGATGGCATTCACAAGAGCAAGCTGTTACATGTGCTTCTGACCTACCAGCTATAAATTGCTAGTTCCCATGGCCCCTCCTTGGATTCAAATGATTTGCTAGAGCAGCTCATAAAAGTTGGATAAACATTTACTTACTTTTATCAGTTTATTATAAAGGATATTATAAAAGATACAAATGAACAGCCAGATGAAGAGGTACAAAGGGTGAGGTTCAAGATCCCACACAGGAGTTTCCGATCACACACAATAGGGGTGCACCACCCTACCAGCACGGAATACCTTCACCAACACAGAAGCCTATCAACTCTTGTTCAAGAGATTTTATAGGGCTTAATCTGTAGCCACTCACTTCTAGTTCCCAGAAGTTGGTGGGTGGGACCAAAAAATTCCAGCCCTCTAATCTTTCAGGTTTTCTGTGACTAGCTGTGGGCATCTAAGTCATCTCCTTAGCATAAACTCAGGTGGGCTCAAAAGGGGTTCCAGGTGAGTGACAAAAGACCCTTGTATCACTCAGGAAATCCCACACGTTTGGGGAGCTTTGTGCAAGGAAACTGGGGACAAAGATCAAATGTATCTCTTATTGTACCACAGTGGGAAAGGGATGGCATATAGTTTTCCAGTCTATTTTCCTTTAGGATAAAACAAAACAAACTTTTATTCAAACAGATAAGCAGAGTTATTTGAAGTTTGTGTTATGGGCTGAAAAGAATGTCCAAAATAAACACCAGGTTGGAGAGGTGGGTATGAAAGACACAGAAATGAGCTATGCACAAAAGGAATGATCTGGAAATCTCTGTGTGTGTATATATATATATATATATATATATATTTTTTTTTTTTTTTTTTTTTTTTTTTTTTTGCTTTTTAGGACTGCACCTGCGGCATAAGGAAGTTCCCAGCTAGGAGTCGAATCGGGAATACAGATGTCAGCCTACATCACAGCCACAGCAAACCCAGATACTTAACCCACTGAGCGAGGTCAGGGATCCAACCCATATCCTCATGGATACTATTTGGGTTGTAACCCACTGAACCACAATGGGAACTCCCTGGAAGTCTTCATTTTAAGGAGGGATCCAGATGTGCCTTTCTGCTAAAAAGAAACAGGTTCAGAGTTGGAGAGCTGGAGGCAGAGACTCAAGTGTCTGCCAAAGAGGCAGTAACAGGCCAAAGTTTGAATCCCGTGAGTATAAACAAGGTGGATTTGGTCAGCTCCTGAGGATCAGGGAACCCAAGGTCATGAACAAGGAGCAGCCAGGCCAAGCCTAAGCACAGAAGGGTAAGCTCCACATGGCCAGTTTAATAGCTGTTGGATCAGTGATCAAACTTGCTGCCTTTTTCTCAAGTGTCATATTTTGCCCAGGTCTGGGGAGACAAGCTTCTTTGTTTTCAATGCCTCTCTACTGATGAAGTGCTGTTTATTCTGACTGAAGGGCCCCGCCGTTCTTATCCACCTGAAACACTCATCCCTGGAGACTCAGCTCAAGTCACCTTCTGAGTGAAGCTTTCACATACACACATACATCCTCACATGTCACACACATGAAAAATTCTTTCCTCAGTGTTAGCCATGCAAGTTGACACACTTCTACTGTTACACATATAATACAAGTTTAAACAACAATTTCCTTATAATTATATTAAAAATTATACACAATTAGAATATTTCAAGTGGTGCAACTTCCAAAGTGGTCTGTAACCACTGCTTCATCTAACCCCATCCCCACTTACCCACTTCTACTGACCCTGGATCTGTAATAATTTTTAGGATCCAAGCCAATGTCAGTTCAAAATCTGTTACAGGTGAGCAGAAGGAAGCTGCAAACTACTGACAACTCATGATTTAATCAGAAAAAATTTGTTTTCCAGTTCCTTGGTTCAAGTAAAAAGAGAAAGATCTCCAGCACATAAACAAGTATATCATTTTCCTTTGAGAGAAGGAAAATGTCATGACTTCACTTTCCTGTTAGAGAAGAGGTGCTTGGCCTCTGATTTACTGCTCTTCACCTTGGCTCTTTATCCCCCGAAGCTTTGTTATTTTCAACATGACACCAAGTCTCTCCTTAGCAACCATCTCAACAAGGATCAATTACCTCTGGTCTGATGAAGATGACTTCTATCTTTAAAAAAGAAGAAAGCATTCCTTTTCCAGTAAAACAAATTCAAGCCTAATAGAACATGCTTTTAAAAAGCAAACAAAAGTAAAATGTAGTTTTAGAACAGAAGCCCCTGCAAGCAGAGGTCTAATTACACCACACAGAATATAATTAGCCTATGGATGAAGTCAGCTATAAAATAGCCATAACACAGCCAAAACGCAGACCATGAGGAGGAGGAAACAACGAAAGAAAAGCAAGATGCCTTGGTAATTGGTCCTGGGATCATCTAAAAAGCTGAACCTTGTCATTAATGTGGAATTTTAGCATTTCTGCTAGAAGGAAAACAAAGCCATTCCACCTTCTTATCCCATTTAGGGTCTCCCTGAATCTCAGTGCTTTCTAAGAGCTGATGTCACACACCTTAAAGTGCAGAACAAGGTTGTACAGTTGTGGGATTGGAGAAGGGCTGAGTATTCCATCTTTCAATTCATTACCACACATTATCTATGGCTTTTGGGTAATTGAGCAAATAATGCCCTTGACAACCATTCTCCCTCCTTAACTCCAAAGCAAGGTAATTAATTAAGGCCAGAAGGGGATTGCTAACAGCTGTTAATGAACCACAGTTGAGGGAATTACTTAGGAGAGCACTCTTAGAGACTGTCAAAGTACATGAACAAGAGTAGCGTGGGTGTCTAATGTTCCCTGTCCTTCCCATCACTGCTCAGTCACGGTAGGACATATTAAATGTGAAACAACTGGGGAATTTCCACAACAGAGCCCTCTCCGATTATGCCTGTACAAAACTGAGTGGCTATTTATTTCCAAACCCCATGATAATTTCTTTTTTCTTTTTTCTTTTCTTTTTTTTTTTGCTTTTTAGGGCCATACCTGCGGCACATGGAAGTTCCCAGGCTAGGGGTCAAGCAGAACTACAGCTGCCAGCCTATGACACAGCCACAGCCACAGCAACAAGGGATGCTTAACCCACTGAGCAAGACCAGGGATTGAACTTGCATCCTCATGGATCCTCATGGGTTTGTTACTCACTAAGCCACAAAGGGAATTCCCCCATGATAATTTCTGAATAAACTTTTTTAGGACATGGATGTCATGTGTAGTATATACCAAAACATAATGATCTAGACAAGTAGCTGCTTAACCAGTATTGATGCAACACTGTGCGATGTGATGTGAGCATCATACACATATACTAAAAAAGCAACTCTCTGTCCTAAAGAAGTCATCATCTCAGTGGGGCCATATGACAGACACAAGAAAGGAGTGAAGACCATTATGACCTGATGGTATATAATTAAGTGCTATACCGCATGGTACAGATCATAAGTGCTAAGGAAGCCTAGAGACGTGAGAGACTGCTGGGTGAGCTGGGTGAGCAGAGCCGGTTTAGGAGAGTGGAATCTAAGCTGGGCCCGAGAGAATGACAATAGCAGAGAGGAGCGGGGACAGCCCGGATAAAGACAGAGAAGGCTGGCTTATGAGAGAACAAACTGAGGGTCCCCTTTAGAAAAGAATTTCATGCCTAGGTCTACAGAATTCTCCTTCCTTCTTCTTCTTCTTCTTCTTCCTCTTCTTTTCCTTTTCCCCCTTCTCTTTCTAAAGTTTAAAGAGAGAATTTGAGGAGTTCCCGTTGTGGCTCAGTGGTTAATGAGTCCGACTAGGAACCGTGAGGTTGTGGGTTCGATCTCTGGCCTCGCTCAGTGGGTTAAAGATCTGGTGTTGCTGTGAGCTGTGGTGTAGGTCACAGATGCAGCTCAGACCCCTCATTGCTGTGGCTGTGGCATAGGCTGGCAGCTACAGCTCCAATTAGACCCCTAGTCTGGGAACCTCCATATGCTATGGGTTCGGCCCTAGAAAAGACAAAAAAAAGAGAGAGAGAGAGAGAATTTGAGATTACCAAGTTTTGCCACACACCTCTCAACACACACGCATTCACACACGCATGCAGACACACACATACCAGGAGATAAGCCAAGAGGCTCACACAAGTTTTTGGTGACAGAATCAAAAATTAAACACAGACAAGAAATTAAACTGCATAATTTTGAGTCCAGTGTGCAAGACTTTTCTTTCTTTTTCTTGTCTTTTTTTTTTTTTTTTTTTTTTTGGTCTTTTTAGGGCTACACCCAAGCATATGGAGGTTCCCGGGCTAGGGGTTGAGTCGGAGCTATAGCTGCCAGCCACAGCCACAGCCACAGCAACTCAGGATCCAAGCTTCATCTGCGATCTATACCACAGCTCACAGTAACGCTAGATCCTTCACCCACTGAGAAAGACCAGAGATCGAACCTGCGTCCTCATGGACACTAATCAGATTCTTTTCTGCTGAGCCTCCTGCAATGCCTTTCTTACTAGGGCATAAGGCTAGCTAGACAGTGTGGGGACAGATTAAAAAAGATCTGAATATCAGACACAGGGGTTCAGGCAGATGATGCTATAGACAAGGAGTAGCGAAGTACATTCTGAAGAAGTTTGGGAACGACTATTTAATAATGCCTAAGATCTATTACCAGATTACTGTATGTCAGGTTCTGCCAAGGCTCTCAGATGAATAGTCTTATCCAAGGCTCCACAACTCTCTGGAGAGCTAGTAAAATGTATTCCCAGTTACAGATGAAGGAGATGGGCTTAGAGAAATTAGCTATCTTGCCCAAGGCTAGTAACTTTAGGATCAGAAGTTCTGAAACCTGAATTCCTAAGGATTATGCTTTATTGCTTCTCACAGAAGTCAAGTCTAGCTTGGTCTTTAAACCTTTTGCTTAAACACCCCTAAAACAATGGTTCTCAGCTGGGGGTGCTTTTGTTACCCTCACCCCCACTCCTAGATATTTGGCAATATCTAGAGATACTTCTGGTTGTCACAATGGGGAGGGGGGGAAATACTATAGGCATTAGTGGAAAGAGGCCAGGGCTGCTACTAATAAGCATCCTGCTATATAGGGCCTCCTTTCACAGCAAAGATGCACCCAGCCCCAAATGCCAATAGTGCTGAAGTTGAGAAGCCCTGCCCTAAGAATTCTGAAAAAATCTGACCCATTCACATAGGTTGATAAGTAAAATACTTCATTCTAAGTTTAAACAGCAGCAAAAGATGCAATGTCTGGTATATCATTAATTGTGATTTTTAAAAAATAAATACATTTAAAAGTCATATCATTCTTGTATCCAATGATATTTAAACATGCTATCAGATAGATATCAACATATCTTTTTTAAAAAAGATACATGAAAGGAGTTCCCACCTTGGCGCAGCGGAAACGAATCTGACTAGGAATCATGAGGTTTTGGGTTCAATCCCTGGCCTCAGTCAGTGGGTTGAGGATCCAGCATTGCCGTGAGCTGTGGTGTAAGTCGTAGACGTGGCTCGGATCTGGTGTTGCTGTGGCTCTGGCGTACGCTGGTGGCTAGAACTCTGATTAGACCCCTAGCCTAGGAACCTCCATATGCCGTGGGCGCAGCCCTGATCAGACAAAAAAAAAAAAAAAAAAGATAAAATGAAAAAGGGTAGTTCCATTCCACTTCCTCCATGGAATATTATTCCAGTGTAATATAGTTTATGCTTGTAAGTTTTACTTATTACACAACTATTTTTGTCTGCAACAAAAGAAATACATAAATTGAAATTAAGAAAATTACTTTCATGAATCTAAGGCTCTAAGTCTGATATGCCCAGACTGTTTACTCAGGTGCACCAGGGGCTCCTCAGTGAATTCACAGGAGAACTGTGGGATGTTTTAAATTTGCAAGGGAAACACAGAATCAACTGCCAATTTAGAAGTAGTTCGAAGCTTCTATATTAGATCAAACTACATTCCTTTGATGACATTATATTTTTGAAAAACTGTTATTTTGGCAGTTGCTGTGATTCGAAAACACGTCAGCACAAGTCAGTATGGAACTGGAAGTGAGGGGGTGGTGTCTAACCTGATTCCCAGGTTTGAGAAGCTATGCTGCATACATCAGGTGCATACATCTCATTAGTAAGTAATTGTGTTTACTTAAGAATGAAATCAAAATATTTTTCCTTTCACTTTATATGTTTTATTTTTGCAAATGGGTACTATGTTGTTAAGCTATAAATACCTATTAACTTGGGATATAGGCAGTTAATAAATGGAACTAATAGGTAATTCTTTTGGGCTGGGGACACAGTGGAAATACTGGTTCATCAAAGGTGCTGTGAAACAAGAAAATTTGAGAACCTTTGGTCTAATTGTTAAAAACAGTCTTCTAGATTGAGATATTATCAAAATGATTATTAGCATATAATACGTCAAGACAATATAATTATATTATAAACCTTGATATATATATATTTTTTTTTAGAGCCGAACCCACAGCATATGGAGGTTCCCAGGCTACGGGTTGAATCAGAGCTGTAGCCACCAGCCTATGCCACAGCTCACAGCAACGCCGGATCCTTAATCCACTGAGTGAGGTCAGGGATCGAACCTGCAATCTCATAGTTCCTAGTCGGATTCGTTTCTGATGAGCCATGACGGGAACTCCTAAACCTTGATGATTATTAAAGATAGGGGAGTAAAAAATTTTGGATACACATATATAATGGGTGCCACCTTCCCCCATTAGTCATAGATCTGTGGATGGACAGTACTACATATGCATGGATGAATAATACAAATGAAGGTAAAATTATATTCCTAGTTCCAATTTAACAGATATAAGCATAAATAATCTTGCACACATACACATCTGAAGAGTTTTTTTGTTAACAATGTATTCCATTCTTGAACTCTTGAATTACATGCCAAAAGTCATGTAGTGCTCCAGTATCATCAATAATTTTCAATGATCTATCAGCTCTAAGAGCTGCTACAGTTAGTTGAAATCAAAGAATTGGAAACATTTATTTTCTAAAGAATACGTCATCCAGGAGTTCCTGTTGTGGAGCAGTGGAAACGAATCTGACTAGTGTCCATGAGGACGTGGGTTCCATTCCTGGCCTTGCTCAGTGGGTTAAGGATCCGGCGTTGCCGTGAGCTGTGGTGTAGGTCACCAACGTGGCTCAGATCCCACGTTGCTGTGGCTCTGGTGTAGGCCAACAGTTACAGCTCTGACTGGACCCCTAACCTCCATATGCAGTGGGTGCAGACCTAGAACGACAAAAAAAAAAAAAAAAAAAAAAAAAAAAAAAAAATAGTGCTTGGCATCTGATAAGTACTCAATTAATGTAAACTATTGCAGAGGTTCCTGTACCTTTTTGGGGGAGTCCTGCCCTCCATCCTGGGAGGCCTAGAAGGACCAGGGTGGGTCCAAAGGAAAGGGGGCCTTTGTGGTCTGTTCTTAAGAAGAAGACTCTAATTTCTATACCCGAAGCCCACGGAGTACAAATATTAAGAGAAGAGATTACAACAGACTCAGGAAAAGAATCAAGAAACCAACCACTTGCATTTCCTCTGTTTTAGACAAGGAGCTTTTGTGAGTTTGGAGGAACTGGAACCAAACTGCTGATCTATAACGAAGAGTGGGCATTTGCTTGTGTTGAATATTCTTCAGATAGAACTGGGAAGTCTACACTGGGCTCCTCAATTAAGCTCACGGGGCTGAAGCTAACACTGCAGGTTAATGTTTCTTCTATTTGTTCTCCAGCATTAATCATATTTACATCCATATATCATTCTGCACTTCCTTATCTGCTCAACAAAGTAAATTGTCTGGTTTTGCCTCCTTTTTCTTAGAATAATTTGCCTTTGGCTTCTGGCTAGTTAATACTTAGCATTTAGGTAAAGTTTGCATTTCTCTAATCTGCTGGAGCTGGGCACTGGGGGGGATAGAGGATATAACTTTGGTGGCAGAAGGTGAGTTAGGCTGAGGGATCCACAAATTAATGTCATAAGATGCTGAGGGTTCCCAAGGGGAAGGATATGTGAAAACAAACATCTCCAAATTAGTGGCAAACTGTGTATTGCTAGGCTGACTCTGTCTTTTTCATTTGCTGTTTCCCCTGCTGCTCTGCTTGGTACACAGGCAGTTGGGGTATTGGAAAAGTTTAAACTGGTAAGGAATTAGGAATTTTTGCAACCAGAGAAGGGCTCTGGTGATTTATATAAACCTTAGTCAAAGTATTCCCCTTTGAGCAAGGAGGGAGACATTCATGCTTTGCCCCCATACTAGAAATGATTAAAATTTGAAAGCAGGAGTTCCCACTGTGGCTCAGTGGTAACAAACATGACTAGTATTGGATGAGGATGACGACGAGGGTTTGATCTCTGGCCTTGCTCAGTGGGTTAAGGATCTGGTGTTGCTCTGAACTGTAGTGTAGGTCGCAGACATGGCTGAGATCCTGTGTTGCTGTGGCTGTGGTGTAGGCTGGCAGCTGCAACTCCAGTTTGACCCCCAGCCTGGGAACTTCCATATGCCACGCAAGTTCCATATGCCATGGTGCTACCCTAAAAAGACAAAAAAAAAAAAAAAAAGAAAGAAAGAAAGAAACCTTTCTCTTTCTATGTTACCTCGGGACCCTGAGAAGCCTTAATGACTCCCATTCTGTGGGAGAGAGAAAAAAAATCCCCAAATCAGTCACAGTTTGGAGGACCGATGGCGGTGAAGTGACAACAGCGGTCAATAATGAGACAATAGTTAAGGATTTGGAAATATTGGTTCTGATCCTCTTCATCATGACTGAAAGAGAGCTCTGTGAGAGTGTCATCACCTCCTGCAGGTCTTGATGGCAGAGGGACTTTAGGAGAGTGGGTCCAGCAAATGGGGGAATCATGACGAGGGAAAGGCCAGCTGTGGAAATGGGCAACCTGGAGGAGATCAGTAAGTGCAAATATGATGGTTTTAAGTCTGCTGTGTGGTGACACAGTCCTATGAAGCCACCTATAAATTTAAAACAAAATATAATGGTGACCAGGAGGTTTGGCACTCATTCTTCAGACAAAGGGTGAGTTGTTAATACACTCTAACCAAAGAATACCAGGAAGACACCTGCAATTGAACAAGTTGGACTTACTATTCATTGCAGTAATAAGGACCACACACACACACCCCAGAGAGCCTTAGGGCAGCTCAGTAAGAGGGTGTAGAAAGAACCTGTTTTGGGATTTGGGCTTTGGTTGGGTCAGGGGAGGGTCTAGGCCAACAGAAGGTTTACTCTAGGTTGGATGGTTTCAGTGGTGGCAATTCTATGATTAGGTATCTCAGTAAGTCTTACATAGAGGGAGGGAGACTGCAATGAATATAAAGCTGTCATTGGTAAAAGGGTCATGGTCACTCATTTTGGCTGAAAGAGGGGTATCTGGCAGTTGGCATGGTGACCTTGTTTTTGTCTGTGCTTAGACAGAATTATGGCATGGCCCTATTCATCATGCTCTTAGAGTGACCGTGTCTGAAGTCGGTGGTCTATAAGATGTTTATACCTAAGAGGAGAAAAACATGACTTATGTGTGAGTACCAGGTCACTTCTGAATGTCAGGGGCTATTCCCTCCTTATCTGCCCCTCTTCCCTCCCCAACACACACTCACTTTAGACCAGATTTAACCACTGCTCTGGACTAGGTTGGGAGCGAGGGAATTAGGACAGGGGCTATTTGAAAAGTCAGGTTAGACGTTGTAGAATGCAGAGCCAGGCAGGTACAGATAAGTTCCAGATGTAGCAGAAACAGGCTGATCACACAGGTGACAGGCAGAGGGGCTAGAGAATGTGCTCAAGCCAGGCAGTTACACATCAGGGAGCCTTCCATATGGGGCTCCAGCAGAGGCTGTGTTTCCGAGGTCTTTAATTCATGGCTATCCCAGGTTCCCGAGGTGTGTCCTGCTCTCACAGAACACTTTGGACATACTTTAAAAAGCATGAAACATTTATTTGACTTCTGAGCTTTTGGTGTGCAGACTCCTTCTCCTCTATTCAAGAGAGTCAAGTCCATCCTGACTTACAGAAGATTAGAATTAGAAAGCCTCATGCAGGCATTCTTTCTATCACAATACCGCCTGTCAATTGCTCAATTGTGGCAGATTTTCTAAGATCTTTATTAGGTTAAAAGAAAGAAGTCTGGGGAGTTCCCATGGTGGCGCAGCGGAAACGAATCCAACTAGGAACCATGACGTTGCAGGTTCAATCCCTGGCTTCGCTCAGTGGGTTAAGGACCTGGTATTGCCATGAGCTGTAGTGTAGGTCGCAGATGTGTGGCTTGGATCCTGTGTTGCTGTGGCTGTGGTGTAGGCCAGCAGCTATAGCTCAGATTTGACCCCTAGCCTGGAAATCTCCATATGCCACAGGTGTGGCCCTAAAAACCAAAGAAAGGAAGGAAGGAAGAAAGGAAAAAGACAGAAAAAAGCCTGTCCTGTAATTTTAACACATGGTCCTTGTCCTGCCTGTTGGAACCACACAATCCACTCTGTGTCTCATGGGACTGCCTCCTGAACACTGGAAGACAGCTATCACACCCCTGTCCCCACCTTGTAGTGTCTCCTCACAGGTCCTAGGGAAGCACTGGGGTTGCTTCCTGGGGCTGAGTCAGGCCTTAAATAGAGGCATTAAGCTCCTCATGGGGGAGTCTGTCAACAGAGAAACTGACATCTTTTGAGGCAGGGATGGAGGCCCTATTAACTTCACTCATGATACAGCAAGATATTTCAAAATTATTTGGGAAAAAAAAAAAAAAACCTCCTGGAGTTCCCGTCATAGCTCAGCGGTTAACAAACCCGACTAGTAGCCATGAGGATATGAGTTTGATCCCCAGCCTTGCTTAGTGGGTTAAGGATCTGGTGTTGCTGTGGCTGTGGTGTGGGCCAGCAACTACAGCTCCAATTAACCCTGGCCTGGGAATCTCCATATGCTGAGGGTGTCACCCTAAAAATAAAAATAAATAAATAAATAACTCCTGCTCTGCGGTTTCTCTAAATCTGACTGAAAAATCAAACACTTCCCTGTTGCCCCCAGTTTTGCCTTTGGCCTTCCCTCCACTTGTTTCAGCAGATGTCAGGGTGGAAGTGTGGGCTTGGTGGCAGTCTCTGCAGCCTCTGTGCAATCTGAGGCAGGCCGAGTTGCCTGAGCTGCAGAGCTGCTGCACCCTTGGTCTCCTCGATCAAGCCTGGCACTGGGCTGCCTCTAGAAGTGCCCAACGTGCTGTGCTCCAAGAAAAGGGGATGCAGCTGGGGTATGCATATGAACTCAGCCCCCCAGGATAGTAGAGCTTAAATGGGGACTGTTCACTACAGATCTAGCTGTAGATTCTGACTTCTAAAAGCCTACATCCACCAAGGCTCAGCATTGGGGCAGATGATTCCCAAAGCCATTTGCCCCATGTCCCAGGGACTATTTTTTGATGTTTTCTTAGCGTAAGAATCATTTAATGAATGTTTTCTAGTGGTTTGCATTATGCAAAACATTTAACTCACACATGGACCTGTTATGTAGGTTCTATCATGATACCATTTGGAAGCTCTCTGAGGTGAAGTAATTTGACCAGTAAGTAGCAGAAGCAGAGAGGCCGCCATGCTGTGGCAGGAAGGCTCACATGGTCAGTTCTCTAGGCTAGTTATGCTTTTGCATCAGAGAGAACAGAGTAAAGGATGTGGACCCTGTGAAGGCTCTCACTCAAAGGACAGGAGGTGATGGTGATGGACCGTGATTCTTGAAACAGAGATTCTGAGGGGAGGCGATTATTGCAACAAGATCTATGGTATTAGAAAAGTCTCCAAGCTATGAGGACCTTCATATCCTTTCAGGGTGATCTCTTGAAACAAGGATCTTGGATGCCAGGTACACAATGACCAAGGAAGTCATCTATGACATTTCTATTTCCTTTTTTAATTTAGAGGATAAAATCATTGCAGGTGAGCATTTTTGCTTTAGTTTGGGGGAGGGAGTAGAAAAAGAAAGAGTGAGGGAGTTCCCATCGTGGCTCAGTGGTTAATGAATCCAACTAGGAACCATGAGGTTGTGGGTTCGATCCCTGGCCTTGCTCAGTGAGTTAAGGATCCGGCATTGCGGTAAGCTGTGGTGTAGTTTGCAGACGTAGCTCGGATCCCGAGTTGCTGTGGCTCTGGTGTAGGCCAGTGGCTACAGCTCCGATTAGACCCCTAGCCTTGGGAACATCCATATGCCACAGGAGTGGCCCTAGAAATGGCAAAAAGACAAAAAAAAAAAAAAAAAAAAAAAAAAAGAAAAAGAAAGAAAGAGTGAAAGGAAGAGAACAGTAGTAGGAGTATCCTGAACTGATCTGTAGCCTTCAACAGTGGAAGAGGAAAATTAAAACCATTTTCCCCATCACAGAAAAAAAATCCTCCAATATCACCAGCACTTTGGTTACAGAGCACACCAGGCACAGCCTCCAGAATCCAGCTCCATTTGACAATATAACACTATGTGATGCAGACTAATTTTTAAAATCATCTCTTAGCTACTAATTTAGAAGCGATGTCAAATAACGGAAAACTACAGCCTTAGAAACCAGAATGTCCTAGTTCAAATCCCAGCTCCGCCTCTTTTTAGATTCATGACATTGTGCATGTGATCGAATTCCTATGAACCTTGTTTTCCTCACCCATAAAATGGGTATAATAGTATTTACCTCAAAGTGTTGTTGTAAAGATTCATTAAACCTTTGCAGGGCTGGTAGGAGAATGAAATGAGCTAGTGTATATAAAGGGCTTAGCATTGCAGCCAGCCCACACTAGACTCTTAGAAATGCTATATCATAAGATAATGATTAGTACCATTTTGCCATAGGAGGAAAGCAACCTGAGTTAGTGGTAAAAACACAACACCAGAAATCAATAGATCAGTGTTTTTTAGTTATGTCATTTTGGTTCCAACAGTGGTTCCTGTCCTGTTTATTTCACAGAGCTATTATAAACTCACAGGAAATAATATGAGGGAATTTAAAAAAATTATAAAGTGGGTCACAAATGCAAAAGATTTACAAGAAATGATGGGATAGTGTATAGGTTGAAATGTGTGGTCTAAATATTTTAGGGTTTCATCTTTGAAAATGTAAGCATGAAAATGATTATTATTCTTTTCTCCATAGTTAGAAGAGAACCACTTGCTGTCTTCAGAGGTGACATGACCAGGTCAGATGGAAGAGGTGCTTATCAAATGGGACCCGATCAAACTAACAAGCTTTTGAACAGCAAAGGAAACCATAAACAAAATGAAAAGACAGCCTATGAACTGGGAGAAAGTATTTGCAATGATGCAACAGGGCTTAATTTCTAAAATATACAAACAGCTCCTACAACTCAACAACAAAATGAGCAGAAAACCTAAGTAGACATTTCTCCAAAGAAGACAGATGGCCAGCAGGCATATGAAAACTGCCGGATGCTCAATATCACTAATTATTAGAGAAATGCAAATCAAAACTACAATGAGGTACCACCTCACACCAGTCAGAATGGCCATTATTATTTTTGTTGTTGTTGTCTTTTTTTTTCTATTTTTTTTTGGTCAGGCCACACCTGCAGCATGTGGAGGTTCCCAGGCTAGGGGTCTAATTGGAGCTGTAGCTGCCAGTATACGCCACAGCCACAGCAATGCCAGATCCAAGCCACATCTGCCACCTACACCATAGCTCACAGCAATGCTGGATCCTTAACCCACTGAGCAAGGCCAGCGATCGAATCCATATCCTCATGGATACTAGTCAGATTCATTTCTGCTGCACCACAATAAGAACTCCAGAATGGCCATTATTAAAAAGTCTATAGGAGTTCCTGTCATGGTGCAGTGAGAATGAATCTGGCTAATATCCATGAGGAGGAGGGTTCAATCCCTAGGCTTGCTCAGAGGGTGGGGGATCCAGCGTTGCCATGAGCTGTGGTGTAGAGTGGCAGCTGTAGCTCTGATTCTCCCTAGCCTGGGAGCCTCCATATGCTGCATGTACAGCCCTAACAAGAAAGGGGAAAAAAAAAAAGGTTTACAAATAATAAATGCTGAAGAGGGTTTGTATAAGAGGGAACCCTCCTACACCACTGGGGGGAATGTAAACTGGCACAGCCACTATGGAGAATAATAAGGAAATTCATCAAAAAACTAAAAATAGAGTTGCCATTTGATCCCAAAATCCCACTCCTGAGCATATACCCAGAGAAAATTATGATTTAAAAAGATACATGCTAGTGTTCATAGCAGCACTGGATACAATAGCCAAGACATGGAAACAACCTAAATGTCAATCAACAGATGAATGGATAAAGAAAATGGATGTGTGTGTTATGCATACACACACACATACACACACAAAGTGGAATACTACTCAGCTGAATGAAATAATGCCATTTGCAGCAACATGGATAGATCTAGAGATCATCATACTAATTTAAGTGAGAAGGAGAAAGACAAATACCATATATTGCTTATACATGGAATCTAAAATATGGCACAAACGAACATAGCTACAAAACAGAAATAAATTCACAGACACAGAGAACTGACTTGTGGTTGCCGAGGTTGTGGGATGGGGTGAGGGAGGAATGGACAGGGAGTTTGGGATTAGCAGATGCAAACTCTTTTTTTTTTTTTTTTTTTTGCCATTTCTAGGGCCACTCCTGCGGCATGTGGAGGTTCCCAGGCTAGGGGTCTAATTGGAGCTGCAGCTGCCGGCCTATGCTAGAGCCACAGCAACGTGGGATCTGAGCTGCCTCTGCAACCCACACCACAGCTCACGGCAATGCTGTATCCCCAACCCACCGAGCGAGGCCAGGGATCGAACCCACAACCTCATGGTTCCTAGTTGGATTCATTAACCACTGAGCCACAACGGGAACTCCTGCAAACTCTTATATAGAGAATGGATAAACAACAAGGTCTTCATGTATAGCACAGGGGACTATATTCAATATCCTGTGAAAAACTGTAATGGAAAAGAATATGAAAAAGAATGTGTGTGGTGTGTGTGTGTGTGTGTGTGTATAAAACTGAATCACTTTGCTGTACAGTAGAAATTAACAAGTAGGAGGAGGAGGGGGAGGAGAGGAAGAAGTAGTTCCTTATTTCCAGGTAGGACATATCAAAATGCCTAGTTTTCCCTTCCCTCCCAGATCAGTGTTATTATTCTCCAAACCCTGATCCTATCAGGAATATTTGCTCTTTCTTCAATGTGTTCAGATTTTGTTTTGGCTGCCCCATGGCATATGGAAGTCCCCCCCAGGGATCAGATATGGCCACAGTTTGGACCTATGCTACACCTGTATCAATGCCAAATCCTTTAATCCACTGTGCTGGGCCAGGGTCCAAAGACGGAAACTTCATCCTTGTGTGCAGAGATGCCCCTGAACCCACAGTGCCACAGTAGGAACTCTGTGTTTTTCAGACTTTTCTCTTTTCATTTCTATACCCCAAACCTAGAAAGGTCCTTGGTCACTCATACCCAAATTACTACACCATTCCTCAAGCAGTTAGATCTTGAATTTTTCTTGTCTGGGATGTGCTGCAAATTCATTCCACAATTAACTCTTTTTGAATATCATTTGACATGAGATTCACCCACCTAGGAACTCTCAGAGGTGCTGCATCAGAAATCCCTTAGCCAGAAAATGGAAGTTCTTCAGGGCTGGGCCCACTGCCTTTTCCAGCCTCTTGTCTTCCTATTGCGGAGACACCTAGGTAGAGTGAAGCCAGTCTCCGAACCATCTCTTGTCCATTGCCTGTTCACTTCCCTTTAGTGCCTTTGCCCTGGAGGGTTCTCCATATTGGAATACTCCTCCTTTCTTCTCTACTAAGGAACCTATATCCTGCATTTCTTTTGAGGTCCTGAGTAAGAATAAGTTTCTCCAAGAAGACTTCTCTGAGTTACCTTGCCCAATATCCTCCTTATTTTTTTATTATTTTTTAATTTTTTTGTGCATCCTTAGCAGTTAGCCATGCACTGCTAGCACACAATGTCATATGGAGCCCTGTAATTATTCTCTAGTGTGCCAGGAACACAACACACAGTTAACAGACACTTGTTGACTTGACTTCGTGACTTGTCTCCTCCCGCAGTTTTCTTTAGAGGGATGCTTGTGTCTTACATGCTTTTGATACCCCCCATAGAATTTAGTGCAGAGCTCCACTGGTAGTGGAAACTTAATTAATGTTTATGAATGCATGGATAAGGGAAATAGCTGGACCCTGAGGTCCTAGAGCCTCCTCCTCCCTCAGCTCCTGGGGGCTTATAAGCCCCATCTGCCTGACACTTTTAGCTTCCACCCTAATGGGAAGCTGGAAGACAGACAGAGATTGGTGAGAACCAAAGGCTGTTCACTCATCTAAAACAAGCTGGCTGTGGAGCAGGCATGGAGTTCTCAGCAGGGTACCAGGGCAATGCCATACCCTCAGTGCTTGTAGGCCAGTAAGGCTCACCAGCTGAGTGTTCGAGGAGCCTCAGAATACAGGCTCCTGCCTTAATAATATCTCCTCTCTGACTTTAACCACAAGTACATCTTCCTGTTCCTGGAGTGGGCATAGATAAGTGGAAGATAAGGCTTCTTTATCCCCAGCTTCTCCTGACCCTCCACTATGCTTCAGGGTGAAGTCCCTGAGCAGGGAAGTGAGGCTGATAAAATCTGTGAAACCTCAAGTTGATGAAATCCCATCGATTGTAATTCAGTTCCAGCCCAACCACTGCCTTAGCCCAAGCTCTGCGTGTATCTCATTTGTAATACACCAACAAGCCCTGGCTGACGCCAGATCCCCAGGACTCTCCACTCCTATTCTCTGTCCACATTGCCAGCAACATTATCTTTCTGAAAAAAGAATGCACACATAGTCATTTGGCTGTTGCTACCTCTGCTGACCCTCACTGAGTATAGGAGAAAGCTCAGATGAATAAAGTGGTCATGCAAGTCTTCAAAAATTTGGTTTCTGCTCTCTCCAACCTCTTCTAGCATCACTCTGCTCCATACACACTAGGATCTAACAAGTAGAATTTCTGAATATTCTCAGATTAGGCCATACCCTTTGCTGAGAATGTCAGCTTTATTTATTTATTTGTTGGCTGCTCAGTTTATGAATCTCTTTACTATTTGGGGAGAATCCCAAGGGGTGAGTCTGGATGGTGGTCCTAGGCTTTCTCACTGGGAGCAGTGAGAGCACAGGTGTACTCTAAGGTGGGTCACTTGAGCGTTTTAGGCCAGGATTTTGAAAGATGCAGAGGCCACTGATAATGCATTCTGCTGGTGGCAGGGGCAGTGGCATTCTGCGTGCAAGGGCAGCACTGGGGGCCTGGTCCAGTGACACTGGGGTCTCCACAGGCTGCTCCCAGGGTACAATCTAGCTCATTAGTTCTAATCCCTTGATTCCTGCCAGTTTTCCAGCCTCAGTTCCCAGACTTTCTGTTGACTCTGAGCTATCAACCATGCAGCTCAGGAATTCCTTTTCAAATTAAGTGGGCCAGAATCAGTGGAAGCAAAGAATTCTGAGTGGTTTATTTTTCCCGACCTGATATGTTTGTACAAGCTTTCCTCCCCCCACACAAGAAAGGTAATTACCTCTCTTTGTCTTCAGGAGGCAAATCCCACTGATCATTCAAGACTCATTTCAAATGCTATTTCCTTACTGTGGCCTTTTCCTATTTTCTGGGTTAGTTACTCCCTGCAGTGGGATCCAACAGCACTATTTGCATGATATATATTTTTTTGGTTTTATTTATTTTTTATAATGATTTTTATGTTTTCTATTATAGTTGGTTCATAGTGTTCTGTCAATTTCTACCGTACAGCAGAGTGACCCATTCACACACATATACAAATATTCTTTTTCTCACATTATTCTCTATCATGTTCCATCATAAGTGACTCCATATAGCTCCCTGTGCTATACAGCAGGATCTCCTTGCTTATCCACTCCAAATGCAATAGTTTGCATCTAGCTATTCATACTGTATTAAGTGCTGTTGTAATGCACACAACAGTGAAGCTATCCCCTGATGTGTCTGTCTCTCCCAATTTACTATCAGTTCCTTGAGGACAATGGTTGTGTCTTATCCCCGGACTCAAGCAGAGTTCTTGATCCCTTACAGGTGAGGAGAGAACATCTGTCATTTTGGAAACTGTCTACCATTTCACTTTCTTTCTAAATTGGGGGGGGGGATTTATTCATTTTATGAGTCTTGATGCTGTTAAACAATCAGATTGGGCCCACGATGAAGTCACTCGTGCTAAGCCCTGCATCAGCAAACCCAAACTTAACTAAGACTGTATGCTCAATGCTCCCAGAAAAGGCAAGCCTAGGTCAGCCAGTCAGCTCTCCCCTACCCAGCACAAGTTACATGACCTGGCTCTAAGATTTCCCTTTGCTCCATATAAGGAAACTAACCCTGCTTTAACTAACCAGCAAATGCCCAGGATAACTTCTTTGTTCCTGCTCACTTTGGCCTATAACAATCTCTCACCTTGCACAACTCTTTAGAATGCCTTTCTCTCTGCTAGATTGAATGCTGCCTGATTCAGGAGTTGCTAAATAGAGCCAGTAAGATCTTTAAAGTTTATTCAGTAGAATTCTGCTTTTTAACAGTTGAAGACAGAATACACCTCCCACTCAAGAAGCAAAACCTCTGTCAATTTTATAGCCTCGGCTTTGCAGATAGGGTATGGGCATGAGGCCTGGGGTTGACCAATCAAAGGAACACTCCCCAGGGTGCACTTGACACAAAACTGCGGAGTTAGCCAAGCATCCACTGGAACATTCTGCAGAACAGCAGGAAAGCAGTGGCGGAGCCAACAAAAGATGGCTCCAAGGGTTCAGTAGGCCAGTGTTCCCTTCAGAGCTGGTTTTATGATATAATTTTTTCAGAAGTGGCCCTGGATATACTTGGGTCTTCCTTACTCTTTCCTGTTTCTCAGTCCTTTTCTCTAGCCTTCGGGTGATGCTGTGAGTCATCCAATATCCCTTTAATTAATTCCTCTTAGGTTTAACTCTGCCTGATGCATTGTTTACAACCAAAAATCCTTTTATAGGAGTTCCCATTGTGTCTCAGTGGTTAAAGAATCCGACTAGGAACCATGAAGTTGAGGGTTTGATCCCTGGCCCTCCTCAGTGGGTTAAGGATTCAGTGTTGCCATGAGCTGTGGTGTAGGTCACAGACGTGGCTTGAATCTGGCGTTGCTGTGGCTGTGGCATAGGCTGGCGACTACAGCTCTGATTAGATTCCTAGGCTGGGAACCTCCATATGCCATGGGTGCAGCCCTGAAAAAGACGACCAAAAAAAAAAATCCTTTTATACATGGTACTTTATATATGGGTATCTAGAGATAGTCCAAGACAAAATCTGAAGGGAAGTATGGATGCTGGATCTTTCTGGTAGTCCTCCTTTCTTTGATATGTCCTACCTCCATCTCTGTGCCCCCAGCCATCCTTCTCATTCTACTGGCTTCAAAGGAGCCCCTGGTTGCCTACTTTTTTATTTTTATTTTTAGGGCTGCACCTGCAGCATATGGATGTGCCCAGGCTAGGGGTCAAATTGGAGCTGTGCCTATGCCACAGCCACAGCAATGCCAGATCTGAACCTCATCTGTGACCTATGCTGCAGCTCACGGCAATGCCAGATCCTTAACCCACTGAGCAAGGCGAAGGATCAAACCCACATCCTCATGGATACTAGTTGGGTTCTTAACCCTCTGAAGCACAATGGGAACTCTGTGGCTGCCTACTTTAGAAAAGATATATTTACATGAATTTGTTATATGTGGCCATAACAAAATGTTACCTTTCTGAGAAATATTTGTATTTGCAAAGGAGTAATTCCATGGTTTATATGAACAACTCCTTAATAGCGGCATTTTGGGTGTACATCCCAAGTTAGCAGAGAGGCATTTCATAGCAGAGAAACCTTATTGGCATTCCTATACTACAAGAATAGAGGTTATCACCTAGCTGTCTACTTGCCAGGTGGATTCTGCATGTATGTGGTGCTTATTTGCATGTTAGCAGATTGGGGTTATTCTATGTGTGTTTAAAGGATAGATCTGGGCAGTAGTTTGGCAGGGATGGGCAGGTAAAGATGAGGGGACACCAACAAATTGAATTGTGTGGAAAAAAATATTTTCAGCACTGACCCTTCAAGAAATCCACGCTTCTGCCAATGGATTTGTCTTCAAGAAGTCCATCTTTCTGTCAATGATTTTCAAGTCAAATATCTCCTGCTTTTATGCATATGTCCTTTTGATAACTGCTGACCGATGGAGGCAAAAGGCAAGAAGACCACCAGAGAGTCACTCTTCTTTGGGTTGCTGACTCAGTTAACCATTCCCCAGTTTCTAAGCAGCTGAAGAGAACATATTCTGTTTTATTTCTTGACGAGACCTGCTTGTCAACCCAGGTCTCAAATTCAGCAGTGTCACAGAATTAAGAATGAAGAGACAAAGAAATGAGTGGTGATCAGGGGGCTACCGCTTTCGAGAGGCAAGAGCAACCCTCTGAGCCAAGTCATGATTTTTATTTGCTATTTTCTACTTCCTTGTATGTACAGGATCACATATAGCATTTACAATGTTACTGATCAAGGCTACAGATATACAAGGCACAGACCCTTTGTATTCATAGAAGCTATAAATGATTAACCCTCCAAAGATTATATTGTTTATGCTTAAGGCTATCATGCCCCTTCCTCCAACTCCCTTAGGGTTTTGGTCATGAGAACAAGAATGTCAATGGCTTTCCAGCAACGACATCTGCAGTATTTGGCAACTTGCTTTCAAGCAGCCACTCATACAATGTACATTTCCCATCTCACTCCCTTTCCCTGAGAGGTCTGGAAAAGTCTTATATATTTTGCAAGCCTAGATTAGCGTCATTCTTCAAGCGCCATCTAGTTTCTTGGATTCACTATGGCCTGTATACATGCATATCTGGCAAGCCTCCAACAATTTCTAGGCAAGGAGAGAGGGTAAGAAAAAGCTGGTATTTGTAGAGTTTATAAGCCACTTTCACATGTATTCTCATGTAATCCTTGTGGCACTCCTGAGATGTAGATGTTAAGTATCATTTTGCAGCTGAGGAAACTGAAGCTCCCAGAGTTAGGCGACTTCTCAGTGAAGGGAAGGGCCATCAAGAGGGAGCCAACCTCAGTCCACATGACACCTTTGCTTCCACTGAGCTTAGGGAATTTACCAAATAGGTGAGGAGACAGGGGAAAGACTTCAAATCAAAACTGACATGGAACCAAGAGAGTCCCCCCCAGCATAGGTCAGACATAGTGGCACATTTGTTGTGAATGTGTTACATTGCTTTGAATCTTCTTGGAGCTCACTGACTAACAGAGATCCATTTGAAAGTTCAACCAATATTCATTAGCCCTTCTCACAGAGTTCAGCTTCATTTTTTTTTTTTTTTTTGGCAGAGGGAGGAGGTTTCATGTAGTACATTTCATTTCTCTTTGCCTACAGTTCTGACATGAAAGTTACCCTTAATCTGCCGACTCGTTCTGATGAGATTGCTTTGGAAGTCACCCCAAAGTCACTGTGGCTAAATGGGATGTGGCTGTTAAGATAGAAATGCATTTCAGTTAATACCTCAGCTGCACTGAAGCTAAGCCAGTGCCAACCCTAATTCCTAAAGGAAAACAAATCCACAATAATCCATCTTCTAATTCTGCACAGACTGGCACAATACCAGGTCATATCAGCTGTGAGTCCTCCTTCCTTCACACCAAGGCCCAGACCTACCCCTCACCAGCACTCACTGAACCTGAGGTCAGTGAGTCACACACGTAGAAGTGTGCAGCCCAAGACAACATCGCCCATTTCCTTGGTTGATCTGAAATGCGAGCATTTATTCTGATGACAGAAATTAGCTCATTTTTTTCATTGAAAAATCACCTTGACTTGAACAGGAATCAAGGCAAGCTCAGTTTTTTTGGTTTTGTTTGTTTTCGTTTTGGCCCACAGCATGCAGAAGTTCTGGGCCAGGGATAGAACCTTGTACCACAGTAGTAACCACAGCTACGGCAGTGACAATGCTGGATCCTTAAGCCACTGAGCCGCAAGGGAACTCCATGAACTCTGTTTTAAGGGTGGCACGGAAGGCTTTGTTGTGTTAAACTTGGCTTTATCTTCTTTCTTTCTTTCTTCCTTTTCTTTTTTTTTTAGGGGATGCACCTGTGGCATATGGAAGTTTCCAGGCTAGGGGGCAAATTGGAGCTGCAGCTGGGGCCTAAGCCACAGCCATGGCAACACCAGATCTGAACCACAATGGTGACCTATGCAGCAGCTTGTGGCGATGCTGGATTTTTAACCCACTGCGTGAGGCAAGGGATCCAACCCACATCCTCACGGAGACTATGTCAGGTTCTTAACTCACTGAGCCACAATGGAAACTCCTATCTTCTTTCTTTTTGAGTATATTTAATTTTAATTTTCTCCCAGCCTTTGAGGGAAGGCCTTGAAATTTACTCATTCCTACTGAGCTGGAAATAACTAATGAGAAGGTCCATTACTTTCTAGAAATATTCACATGTGGAATATTTGCCTGGTCCACACAGCCGAAAGCGTTTACTATATGGCTCTTTACAGAAAATGTTTGCCACCCCTTTAAGTAAACTGTTCAGCAGCAAGCAAGTAGCTCCAAGAAGAAAGCAGTTCAGAAGGGGAACCATATACCCTTTAAATAACAAATGTGAGGAAAGCTTTTACTTCAGTTAGCTTCACCCTTGTTAGCATATATTTAATCCCCAGACATAGAAGGCTGTAGATATCCCAGGGCAGTGGACCTAGGGGCATCTTCCCTGCAAAATACTTGCTAAGGCAGGGGGTAGGTGATCTCATCCACAGGCGGGCCAGTGTGCAATGGCTTTTGGGTGGCTTCCAAAAAGTGGTACTCTGGTGCCCGGCTGCCACCACCATTTTGACTTAAGGGCTGCATAAATAATTTTAACTTGTTATGTCCAAATCTCCTGGGGCGGGGAATGCCTTCAAGTTATCTTTTAGATAAAGGAGGCTTTTTTCAACTAATGTATTCATTAAGTCATTTGTTCCATAAACATTTGCTGAGCACCTACTATGTACTAGGTACAAGACATACAAATAAGACTGAAATACAGCCACAGTCCCTTTTTTTTCAGGGAGAAAAAAGGTTGGAGAAACAGATAATGGTTGAAAGAGTTTAAACACAGGACACAGTTTTATAATAAAGATACAAGTAAGACACCCATGGGAACTCGGAGAACACTTAGAGCTTGGGGTGGAAATGGTGGGAAGTAATGTCTCACTAGGTACTAAGTAAAGCTATTGATGAGTCATTTGGTTACACAGAATTTTGAAGAACAGTAAGATTGACACCACATAGTAGGTCCCCCAATAGTACCTGGGGATTTCAGAAAGTCCCAAGCTCTTTCTTCCTGGGCTAGTTTGCTAAGGCTGCAACAACAAAGTACCACAGACAGGGTGCCTTAAGCAGAAATCTACTTCTCACAATTCTGGAGGCTGGAAATCTAAGATCAAGGTGTCAGTGGACCTGGCATCTTCTGAGGACTCTCTCCTTGCCTTACAGATAATTGTCTTCTCCCTTCCATCTTTGTGCTAATAATTCTATTTCTTTTTTTAAATTTATCATTATTTATTTCAATTATAGCTTATTTCTACTTCTTGATTCCAGGGAAAGAGCATTGTAGGTAAAAACTGTAATTTTTTTTCTTTTCCTTTAAATGGAAAATCTATAAGACACTAAACATAAGGGCTTTGGCATCCTGCTAATAAAATGTTACATAAAAAAGAGGTGAGAGCCATTCCCAATGCTTTGAACTCAAGAGCACAGAGCATCAGGGCAGTGTCCAGCAAAGTGGTAACTGTGACAGGAGGACCAGTTGCTACTGAACAACCAGGAGGGGCAGGGAAAGAAGCCATGAACAGCGAGCCCATGATAACTGACCAGATGCGTTTCCGAGCATCTGTGAGACTGAGAACACTCTGAAATATTTGGTTAGGACTTTGCTGGGGGTCGAGATCATGCAGTGAAATAGGTTACAGCAGATTTTAGATAAAAGGATTATGGGTATTAGTTTTGAAATTATACCAATGGGAAGTAAAGTTTACAATCTGTATTCTTCCTGTTTGTAATCTTATTTTCAGATTTGTCAGTTTTGTTTGTTTGTTTGTTTTTTACTTCTTTCTCTTTATAATTGAGAAAGTATTTAGCAAGTCTACCTGGAATGGAAGAAAATATGACTATTCGCCTACTGAAAGCAGGAGAAATTGGGTAAATATCCTTTCAACGGCGTGGAAAATGTAAATCTAAGATGGCTCAGCTAGCCTCCAAGCTCAGATCTAGTCTAAATCTGAGATTTCAACCAGCTTGATTTTTCTTTTTTTTCAAAGATTTTTCTTTTTTCTATTATAGTTGATTTACCATGTTTTGTCAATTTCTGCTATATAGTAAAGTGACCCAAGTCATATGTGTGTGTGTGTGTATACATATATATATACACACACATATACGCACACACACACACTCTTTTTCTCATACTATCTTCCATCATGTTCTATCATAAATGATTGGATATAGTTCCCTGTGCTATACTGCAGGACCTCATTGCTAATCTGAAATTTTATTTATTTTTTTTTCAAAAGAAATCTTTTATTCCTGCATTTCTCAAAATTGACCAATGTGTGAATCTTTCTTAAAGGAAAAAATAAATGCTCACAGAATTCCAGCACAAAATAACCTTTTCTTTTTTTTTTTGGCCACACTTGCAGCATGCACAAGTTCTCAGGTCAAGGATCAAACCCACACCACAGCAGCAACTCGAGCCATAGCAGTGACAACGCCAAATCCTTAACCTGCTGAGCCACTAGGGAATTCCACAAACTAACATTTTTAATGTTACTTAAGTATAAACATGTATATGCTTATTGATCTTCTGTAAATACAAACCCAAAATTCATACATTAAGTACAAATAAAATAAATGAAGACTAATGAAAACTAAATTTAAAATATCAATTAAATATGATATGTAATGATTTGCAGAAGCAAAACAGATGATTTAGGTTTTGTTTTTGTTTTTTGCTTATTTTCTTGCCTCAGCACACAGCAGCTTAATGTGGGATCTTAGTTCCCAGACCAGGGGTTGAACCTGGCCCACAGCAGTGACAGCAGTGAGTCCTAACCACTGGACCACGAGGGAACTCTCAATTTTGGTTTTAATGCTAGAAAGAAGTAGCCTCTGGTACAATTCCAGATTTAGTAATTTTTATATTCCAAAAAAAAGCATTAAAGCAGCAAATGTTGGAATTTCTGTTGTGGTGCAATGGGATCAGGGGTGTCTTAGGAGCACTAGGATGCAGGTTTGATCCCTGGCCTGGCACAGTGGGTTAAGGATCCAGCATTCCCGCTGTAGCTGTAGCTTAGCCTGCAACTGCAGCTCAGATCTGATTCCTGGTCCGGAAGCCCCATATGCCACTGGGTGGCTAAAAAAAAAAAAGGCAGCAAGTGTTGGTTTTTCATAAGAAGATATTATATCACTCTTCTCACTGTCAATCACCTGTCGTCTCAAGGGAGTATGTTTACAAAGGTTATCTGTGCAGTGTATC
The DNA here is from genome assembly GCF_054392235.1 of Sus scrofa. Classification (NCBI taxonomy): domain Eukaryota; kingdom Metazoa; phylum Chordata; class Mammalia; order Artiodactyla; family Suidae; genus Sus; species Sus scrofa. The sequence continues at coordinate 145,738,062 of NC_139383.1, read as the reverse complement.
CATTCACAAAACAAATATTTAGGATTGCTATGCTATATGCCATGTGATGACACCATTCTGCCATCTTTTTGCAGTCAAACTACAACCAAAGCTTTAGCAAAGCACTCAGCAACATCCTTGACCCTTTGCAGGGTTTGAACATAAACACAAACGTAATTTCCGGCGCTTATCAGCGCGCTGCATCTTAATTTTAAGGTAGTTATTCAGATGACCAGAATTGTCTTAAACATACTGTTTAGAATGGCAAGACAGCATAATATTTAAGACATTCATTAAGAGATCCCGTCATGGCTCAGCAGTTAACTAGTAACCATGAGGACACGGGTTTGATCCCTGGCTTCAGTCAGTGGGTTAAGGATCCAGCATTGCTGTGAATTGTGGTATATGTCACAGACGTGGCTCAGATCCTGTGTTGCAGTGTCTGTGGTGCAGGCCAGCAGCTACAGCTCCGAATGGACCCCTGGCCCGGGAACTTCCATCTGCCGTAGGTGTGGCCCTAAAAAGACAAAAGACAAAAAATAAAATAAAATAAAATATTCATTAAAAGAAAACTCTTAAATCCCTGAGGATATATCTGTGGGGCTATGCCTCATTTTGATAAAGCACTTTCAGTTTCTCACAGTCCATCAAGAGAAAGAGGCCTGTTTCCCTGAACATCTGGCATCCTTCAGGTGGGCATTGGACAGGGCCAGAAGGTGGCAGTGAACATGGAGGGTTGAACCTTCCATTTTTTTGAATCTCCAGTCTCCTTATGTTAATACATAACCCTTGGGAAATGAGAAATAGATTGTCCACTAAAAAAAAAAAAAAGTTCCTTTCTTGTGATGCTGAAATCAGTTCTCTCTTACTGACTTCTATTTCTCTTCTTATTGAGAAGTCTTTGACCCTGGCTTGGATTTTTAAAGTCGGTCATCCAAAGCACCATTTGTTAGTGGAGGAAGAACTGTTAGTTTAGTTTGAATGTGGCAATGGAAGAGTTCTGTCCTCTTGTTTTTCTACCAGAATTCACATCTGTTAACCTCTGGGGGCATCACACCAAAACCATCTGCTCAAGTGGTATTTGCTGAGGGGATTGGGAGTGAGGGTGAAAGGGACAGAGAAAAAGTAAACTAGAAAAGCTTCCTTTGGCCATTCAGGAGGCTAAGTGGCATCTGGGTTCCTTTGGTGCATGAGATCCAAATAAGAAATAGTCCTGTCTTCTCTAGACTCAAGTAAAGGTGAAAGTCAACTTTTGGGGCACTGGAGGAGGGCTATAGTTCTCTTTTATTTGTAATTTTTTGAAAGATTAAAGAAACCCTTGAGAACTTACAGGTACATAAAATTTTGGTCTTGCATAAAACAGCCACAAAAAGTGAAATATCACAGGTGGTTAATCCACATGAATAAAATCTCAAATCACCCTTGATTCAAATAGTCAACATGACCCCTGGGGTGGGGGAAAGTATTTCTACACTGATAGAAACATCACTATCTCCCCCTCCTGCAACTGAGTTCTCTCTTTGTGAGTGTATGATTAGTGTTGTAAATAATCTATTTGTTTAGATTCATGGTGCTCAACCCTGGTTGCCCATTAGGATCATTTGGGAAACTTTTGAAACATACTGCAATTAGGTCTTAATTGTGGAGATTTGGATTTAATTGGTCAAGGTTGGATTCCAGACATTGACATAGTTTGAAAGTTCCCTGAGGTGATATAATGTGCAGAAATGTTAAGGACCACTGATTTGGAGAAAAATCTGGTATTTTTCTGCAGCTACTGTAACCTAATTTCAGAAGCTAATTGTTCGAAAGAATCCATAAGGTCAAGAGAAGAGGTATTAGAAGGAAGAACCAAAAAAGTGTGATTCAGTGAAGAAAAGGAATATCAATACTAGCTTGGGTTTCTCCACTTCAGTAATCTTCACATTTGAGGTCAGATAAGTCTTTGTTGTGGGGGCTTCCCTGTGTGCACTGTAAGAACCTCAGCAGCATCCCTGGCTTCTAGGCCATTTGTAATGCCACCTCCCTGCTCTCTTGACCCCCATGTTGTGACAACCAAAAATGTCTCCTGGCATTGCCAAAGGTCTCCTAGTTTTTAAACACCCTCCCCCACCACCCCTCATTTGAGAATCATTGATTTAGACAATTAGAATGTGGATTTTCTCTTTTCTTTTATTTAATCTGATCTATCTTTCCTAAAATTAACCAGCCTAATGAGTCTTAAAACTCATAAGGAACTAGCAGAAAAGTTAACAGCTTTGCTGAAAGGTCTGGGTGGCTCTGTTTTGTTTTGCTTTTTAGGGCTGCAGGTGCCACATATGGAAGTTTCCAAGTGAGGGGTCGAATCTGAGTTACAGCTGCCAGCCTAAACCACAGCTACAGCAACACGGGATACTTAACCCTCTGAGCAGGACCAGGGATTGAACTGGCATCCTCATGAATATTAGTCAGGTTTGTTTCCGCTGAGCCACAATGGGAACTCAGGGTGACTCTGTTTAATGATAGAAATAGCCATCTTCCTGGATGCTTTGGAATTAGGGTAGCATCCAAAATGGAAGGATTTGTGTTTGTTTCTTCTTTAAAATGAGGTGTCTTAGAAGTTCCCGTCGTGGCTCAGTGGAAATAATCCGACTAGGAACCATGAGGTTGCAGGTTCGATCCCTGGCTTCATTCAGTGGGTTAAGGATCCAGTGATTAGATGCCTAGCCTGGGAACCTCCATATGCCACGGGTACAGCCCTAAAAAGCAAAAAAAAAAAAAAAAAAAAAAAAAAAAATGAGGTATCTTAAATCTTACCATAAATTTATCTTTTGGAGGGAAATAAGATATTAGATACAAAATTAGTTTTTTCAAAAATATAAACCACAATAAAACTGTACCATAGTCAAACCTGGAGAGCTTTTTGAAACAAATATTTCAGAGACACCAGAGAATAATTCTGATGCAATTTATCTTAAATTTGCTTCTTAAAGGAGCCTTAGATTTATCAAGCAGAATCAGCAATCTGTGAACTAATGTAGGGAGGAAAGCCCTAATGGAAGACCGACAGTGAAATCATTCACAGGAAGCCAAGACAAATCTCAAGGGGATTGTTAATTTCCTGCTTTCAGAATGACTTAGTTGACACCAGATACTACAGACCTTACAACAGTTACCATGGCAACAGCACTTGATTTGAGAAGTTGAAGGCTTAAAAATTAATTTGAAGCTGATGCAGTTAGGGCTAAAATCTACTTTTCTCATGGTACCCAAGGTTCTGTATATTTATATTTGCCAGTGTATATTGATCATTTCCAATGTGCCAAGCCCTGTGCTAAATTCTTTACTTGTGTTATCTCATTTAACTTTCACAATAGCCCCCAAGGTATTTAGTTTTATTATCTCCATTTTACAGTTGAGTTACTGGTGGCTGAGCTTAGAGTGTTAACTTTCCAAAAGCCACAATGCTGGAACCAGTGTTACATGTTCTTCAGTTCATAGTGCCCTAGTGTTTAATTAATTTTTTTCACAGTGCACAAAGGCCAAAAGAAAACTAACAGTTCCATTTATTTATATTTCTATTGTGACAAATTAGTAGTCATTTTAAAAACAACACATATAAATTGGGACAGAAAAATACCATGTTCTGGAGTTCCCATTGTGGCGCAGCGGAAACGAATCTGACTAGGAACCATGAGGTTGCGGGTTTGATCCCTGGCCTCATTCAGTGGGTTAAGGATCCGGCATTGCTATGAGCTGTGGTTGGTATAGGTCTCAGATGCGGCTTGATCTGGCATTGTGTGGCTGTGGTGTAGGCTGGCAGCTGTAGCTCCAATTGGACCCCTAGCCTGGTATCTTCCATATGCTGTGGGTGCGGCCCTGAAAAGCAAATAAAGAAAACCAAAAACAAAACGAAACCCAAAAAACCCCCAAAAAAACAAACAAAAAAACATGTTTTATTTCATTCTTACCACAGTCACTTACTAGTGGGATATGTGTACTCTTTGGCAGGTACAGCTTCTCAAACTTGGAGTCAAACTGGGTACCACCACCCTCATTTTCTCTTCCATGTTGAGTTTTATGTAATACTTGCCTTTTAGCTAAAAATCTAGCTTTGAAAAGATATGGCATTATTGAAAGGAGTGTGTCAATCTAATGTTGAAGCTGAGAACTATTTTGAGTTAGCTGTTTGTGCCATGTCTGACAGATGTCAAGCACTGATTGTGCTTTACTTGAAAATTTAGCAGGTGCACACAGTTTGGGAACTGCAGGTCTATTTCCCTCCACTAGGCTGTGAGACCTTTGACAGGCAGCCAAATTCTCTTCTTTATCCCTACACACTCACCCTTCACATAGGGCCTGGCAGGTAGCAGGGCATTAGTGGGTGAAAGCAGAGGCCTGAACTGCTCCTGGTTCTTGGATCCACCTCTTATTCCCAACAGAGAAGATCTGAGTCTTCAGAGTCTCCTGGAATGATTTTCTTCCCAAAGCTTATTGACTCTAGATTCCTCCTTCTAAGGATAAGCTCAACTGGCCTCCCAGGACCAAGAAACCCAGAGCCCGATGGCCAAGACCCGTTTGGTCTCACAAAGTCAAAGTCAAGCAAGCCTGTTCACACAAAGTCAAACTCTGACCCCAATGATCTACACAGCTGTCCCCAAAAGCAGCAGCTCTGACAGTCAAATGTGTACATGTTTGCCTCCAAGGCTCTGATGCAGCTCTTTTTTGGGGAATGAGAACAGGGAGGGAGGTGGGGAGGAGCATGCAATTAGGACAGAGTGACCTTCCCAGGAGTGAATGCTCTTGCATTGATTTCCACAATTGTGATACATCAGAAGATCTATCTGAATGGAGATACATACTTTCTCCATCCATCAGATTCCCACAGTCCCATTCTAGGGGTACAACTGAAAGCAATCACCATTTATTCTCCTTTGAAACAGTGTTCTTCGTTTCATCTCCTGCAGCACAGTCTCAAATGACTCTTGATATTGGTCTATTTTCTAGCCTTAGCCTTCCTTTACATCATTAATGTATATTCATAAAAAACCTATGACATTTTTTGCCCAGTAATCCCACTCCTGGATACTTATACAGATATACTCACATATTTGAGAATAACACAAATGTTAATATGTCAATTACAGCTGTATTTATAACAAAAGATTAGAAAAAAACTGAAGTGCCTTTTACTAGGAGACTATTAAAATAAATTATGACCCTTTATACACAGTACATTAGGTAGTCAGTTAAAACAGGGGTCAGCAACCTTGTTAAGGGGCACATAGAAAATATTCTAGGTTTGGCCAATCCTACATCTCTGCTGCAATTTCTCAACTCTGCCATTGTAGGGCAACAGCAGCCACAGACAGTGTGTGAATGACTGGGGGTGATTGTGTTCAAATAAAACTTCAGTTAAAAAAACACTAGCTTTTGACCTGTGGGTTGTAGTTTGCCCACCCCAATTTAAAGAAATGAGGGAAGTATGTATATACATACATCTGTATTCACTATACCACTTCTTCCTGGGTGCAAGTACGTTCCCCAGCCTCTTTCTCCTCCAGTGTTGCAGTTGTCCTGATGACTACGGTGTGACTACACACTCAGGGCCTTCCAGCTTTCTGGACACTTACACATTAGGCATGAGTCAGGGCAAGAATGGGAAACTACCTCCTCCCACAAAGGAGGGTGATGATCAGTCTCGGAAGGCCCCACTGTGAGATATTTCTGACTGACTAGGAGGTGGTGTGGGTGGGTAGGGAAGAAGGGGAGACATTTGTTGAGATTGTATCGACTGCTGCCCTCTTATTCTCCTGAAGCAGTCACCCAGTGCCCTGATACAGAGTCAGAGGACAGGGTGATGCAGCTCTCAGATGCTTGCTTTCCTGTAATGTTATGACCCTCGTGTGAGTTGCCATGACATTTTCTACATACTGGATCTGCATTCTTTAGGTCTTTTTATGTCTTTATTGGGGAATAAAGCTTGTGAAATTCAGTGTTGAAATTCTATGCATTCTTATAGATTCTCTAGGTCAGAGATCTTGGCCCCAATGACACTGACATTCAGGTTCCAAGTTGTAATAGCCAGAAACCCCTCTAGTGGATGGCCTATGGCTGCTACATGAACTGGGCCCTGAGTATAGATTTAGGCACTTAGATTCACCCTGATCTGGGGGAAAGAGAGCAAGAGAACACTGTCATAAGAATGATAAAATTACCTGATGAGGGATCAACTAAACCTTTTTTAAAAAATAAGTATAGTAGTATATATACATTAATTTATATAATTAATCCTCAATTCCTAATTTATTCCTCCCCCTCACTTTTTTTTTTTTTTTTTGGTCTTTTTAGGGCTGCACCTGTAGCAATATGTAAGTTCCCAGGCTAGGGTTTGAATTGGAGTTACAGGTGCCATCTTACACCACAGCCACAGCAGCGCCAGATCTGAGCTGTGTGTACGAACTACACCATAGCTCATGTCAATGCTGGATCCTTAATCCACTGAGTGAGGCCAGGGATCCAACCCACAACCTTATGGATACTAGTCAGGTTCACTACTGCTGAGCCACAACGGGAATTCCTCAAATAAGAACTCTTGGATTTGGAAGAGATAGATGGTCTAGCAGCATTTTGAGAATGCAAAATGGACACAGAAAGGGGAAATGACTTGCTTGAGGTCACAGAGCTACTTAGTGGAAAACAAGAGATTAGAACTTGAGTTTCTAGCTCAGTGTCTTTTTTAAGATAAGATAGAAATACCAAAGAGCATAGAGAATTTCTGAAAAAGGAAAAAGGGAGTCTGCCTTCCTTTAATTCATTGTTGAAGAGTTGTGACTTATTATTTGGGGTTGGAGGCTGAGGATTATGATCAGGGACATTCCTAGAAATGCTCATAAATTCTTTCCTTTTCCATGGACTGTGCAAAAGATACACGAAAAGGTAATTCAAGGGAACTGATTTCAGATGATCACTTTACCCAGCCTCGAAAATATCAGTTCTAAAAGTGCAGGCCAAATAAAAACAAAATTTTTTTAAAATGTAAAACGAAGATAGCCATAATGTACTTGGTTCCAAATTTGCCAACTCTGAGAATTTTCCAACTCTTTGTTGTATCTTCAGTGTGCAGGGCTTTAGAATTGGAGCACCTAGATAAGTAGCACCTACATAGTATAAGGTGATAATGATGGTGGTGATGATAAAGGGAACAATTCTTGAACACATGCTATGTGCTAATCACATAGCTAAAGTGAAATCACATTATGAAAGGCATTACATTTGTTTTCTTATGTAACCTTCTCGATAACCCTAAGACATAAATATTATTGGTACTCCCATTTTACAGATGAGAAAACTGAGGCTTGGAGCTCTCTTTGTAGAGAGACAAATGTAGTATTTACATTCAGACAGGCATGAGAGCCTGTCTACACCCTATTTTTCATGTAAATTGGAATCACAGTATTTTAGAGCTGGAAGTGATCATCTCATTCAATGCCTTTCTTGAACAGATGGAGAAACTGGCACTTGGAGAAGTGGAATGGTTTGTTTTAGGTTTCATAATTAGTGACAGATTCCAGGTTTCCATGCTTCAGAAGAATGCCCTATTCTGAATCACTGAAAAGGCTTTTCCTTTTTTTACCTCACCCCTGACAGTGCATTTTGTCAACAGATTTCCAGATCTTTATGGAAAACTGTTTAGCCAAGATTAATACAGATCAGCCACATACAAACAGGGCAAATTTTGTGGTTGTTAAAGAGTCCTCCTGGTGCCATCAACCATAAGCTGCAATCTTGACTATTTACTGAAACCTTCTATACCTCACTTTTCTCATCTGTAAAGTGGGGATAGCAACTTCGCAGCACAATGAAAACTCTGCAAACACAAGTGAGCTTGTGTTATGACCTGTTATTATAAATATGAGAAGAATGGAGTTAGAGGTCAGGGGAGAGGAGTGATCACCATACTGTGCAAGTAGTACTCTCTCTGGTTACTGAATCCAGGCGGCCACCCAGCCCCTTTTCTCTGATGCCTTTCAAATCTGTCCATACAACCCTGTCTCTAGCCTGCTCTCCACTGTCTGAGCTCCAGTCCATCAAAGCCGCCTGTCACACAACCACCAAGCATTCCCTGTCCTCACTCCAACCTTGGGTTGAGCATCACTTTCACTGGGCCTTGGTTTACTCATCACTGAAATCAGTAGCAACCATAGAGAATAAAATGTCATGAATTAATCAGAACTTTACGGGTGATTTAAGAATCTGTCAATCAGAGTTCCCATTGTGGCTCAGTGGTAACAAACCCAACTAGGATCCATGGGGATACAGGCTCGATCCTCCCTAGCCCTGCTCAGTGGGTTAAGGATCTGGCATTGCTGTGAGCTGTGGTGTAGGCCGCAGATGTGGCTCACATCTGGTGCTGCTGTGGTTGCGGTGTAGCTGCAGCTGCAATTCGACCCCTAGCCTGAGAACTTCCATATGCTGCAGGTGTGGGCCTAAAAAGAAAAAAAAGGAATGTCAGACATCATTTTTCTGGGAAATGTGCTTTCAGTTCCTAAGGAATTCCAACATAGGAATTTTTGGAATATGTAATATTCTATCTAATAATTTAGAGATATAACAATCATGCAGTTCAGGAAGGAAGATTTTCAGAGTGGAATCGAAGATCAGGGATGGACTTGGGAAGTGGGAGGAAATAGCTATTCAGCTCAGAGGCTGAATTTTGAATAAGGAAGACTGGAAGATGGAAATGTATGAGGGGCTGGGTCTTGAGCATTCTGCTGCCTTTCTGCACAATTACTCTGACGACCTACGGTGAATTCAAAGTGACAGCTGACATGATGCTGTGGCCCTGAAGGTTGTCAACCTGAAGTAGCCCAGATGCTGCTGGAGCGTGTACACGAAACTGAGATGTGCAGGGGGAGGGCCTAAGGAGGGAATATGCTCTCAGAGCCTGAGGCTGGCGAGCTCCCTCTATGCTACTCCCTCAGCTGCAGGTCTCTGATTTCTCCTCTCTCCAGTTATTGGTTAACTTAATGGTTGCTCAACCTGGCTGATGATGAGAAGCATCTGGGGGCCCAGGAGCTGTACTGGTAAATGCTTCCTGAGTGTTCCAGGGGTTACTCAGTTTTTATGACCCCTGGCTGAAATGGCTGAACTGAAGCAGAGGGTTCTGGATGTGCAGCTGTCACAGACAGATGTGACTAATGCAGAGTGAATGCAGAGGGGACTGGCTGAGCCAGCGACAAAGGGTAGGGCATGACTTCACCTGCTGTGCAGTAGGCCCTCCAGGTTAATCTGACATTGCTTAAAAATCTATTAACAAATCAGTCCTTTCAGTAAGTATATTGAACCAGGCTCCATGCTAAGCAATGGGGATGTTAGATTGAAGAAGACCTGGCCATCTTTTCAAGGCACATGCTGTCTAGCCTTCCCCCTCTCCATTGTTAAGTGCAGCTCGTCTCCTTCCCAGTCAATCTGACCTTCTTCTCTTCATCACTTCTGAGCTTTTATCCAAATAGCTCATAGAACCACCTCTCTTCCTGCTGCCCCCCTTCACTAAAACTCATTTCAGAGTCCACATCCCTTTCCCCGTGAGGTTGACTCAACCTGCAGCCCTCTGACACCTCTCTCACCCATCCCTCCTCCTCAGGGTACACTATCATCATTCCTGTTATTATTCTTCAGCATTTGCAGTTGTGCTAGTCATAGCATTGAGACAGGAAGAAAGGATATTCTTTATTTATATAGCTCTTCATCTCCCATTCTTGACCATATAAGAAGGTTGAGTGTTAAGAAATACTGTTTAGCATACAGGGCTAGATTGTGCTGCTTGGGTTCCTGCCAGTAGGTAAGAAGGAAGGGATAGGGACTGAATCCCACCTCTGCCCTTGGACCAGGCCACAAGCTCTGGTCGAATTGCCATGTCTGGTGGGGGCACCCTTTTACAATTTGTCGCCTGAAGTGGGTGCTTTTTCTAATCACACAGTTCACTACTAGGTGCTAGGGTGGAATTGAACCCACTTTCCTGTTTCTTTCTTTCTTTCTTTTTTTTTTTTAAATGGCTGTACCCACAGCATGTGGGAGTCCCCAGAACAGGGACTGAATCTGAGCCACAGCTGTGGCAATGCCAGAACCTTTAACCCACTGGCTAGGTGGGAGATCAAACCCCCACGTCTCCACAGCAACCCAAACCACTGCAGTTGGATTCTTAACCTACTGCACCACAGCACACCATGGCGTCTTTCACTTAAATCCAAAAGCATTTAAGGAAAACAATTTGAATTTACACTTTTTACTAAAAATTATGGTTCTCTAATGTAAGAATAAATGGCTCTTTCATCAGGAAAAAATGAATCCCTTTTATATTCATCGTGTACAATGTATGGGTACTAACACAGAATCAGCAATCCCACCAGATCAAGTAGTACAGAATTTTCTTGCTTAGAGGGATGGAAAGTACTGAAGGTCTGTGAAGAGTTAAGCCAGAACCTTCCGTGCTTAGATGGATAAGATGCCTATTAAAGTTCTCTCTGCTTCATTTGGGTCAACACCTTATAGAATCTTCCTGTGACCCCCAGGTACAACCCTGCCATCTAATTTGAGGGCTGAGGGCTCCCTGAGGGCTCCTCTGTAGCCGCTGGTTGAGTCTATCGCTGAGCCAATGAGTTCCATGGGGAGGTAACTGGATCAGAATCAGAAGTTTTCCCAGAGGAGTCCTCAAAGTGGCTCAGCAGGTTAAGAACCCGATTGGTATCCATGAGGACATGGGTTCAAACCCTGGCCTCACTCAGTGGATTAAGGATCCAGCATTGCCACAAGCTGCAGTACAGGTTGCAGATGCAGCTCAGATCCCACGTTGCTGTGCCTGTGTACAATATATGCAGCTCTGATTTGAGTCCTAGCCTGGGAACTTCCATATGCTGCAGGTGCAGCCCTAAGAAGAAAAAAAAAAAAGGAGAGAGGTTTTCCCAGAGAGTACCATGAACCATGAATTAAAAATAGGGACCCCAAGTGTGGGCACCTACTTACATTTATCAACCTTACTTTTGCATCCTTCATTTGGATTGAAGAGTTCTGAGGCATTGTCAGCATTCCTATAGGGTCTTTTGGTTTTCAGATACTCTCTCTTTTTTTCAGAAGTTACTGGCTATATACCAAGGGATGGGGAGAAATATATATATATATATCTTTCTGTTTTAATGATTTCTATGGCCTATTTCCACTAAATATCCCACTTCCAGCATTTACCTTCACTTTCAAAGCCAAATAATAGGGAAGAATAACACCCACCCAGGATGTTATATTTTCAAAGTTCACACACATTTTTTTTCAGTTGAGTTTCAAAGAATCTTATGACCTGGGTAGGTTTGACATTTCCCCCCATTTCAAAATTGAAATAACACCTCAATAGCTAACTGATTTGCCCAAGACCACACAGCTAGATAAAGAGGGTAGAACTATCTCTCCTGTGCACTAATCTGCTTCTTTCATCAACAGATCTAAGAGGCAAAATGGTGAGTCAGAAGAGTTCTGGGCTCGGAGACTTGCAACCCTGAAAATGACAGCTTTTTTGTTACTCTTAATATAAAAGCTACAGTTGGGGAGAGGGATGTTAGGTTTTCTATAATCCAGTGTGATGATGTGAGTTTCAGTCCTGACTCCACCATTGCCCTTGATCGTGGTACCCAATATCAACGAGCCTCATTGTCCTACCTGTAATACTTTCCTTACTAGCTTGTTTAAGGAACATGAAACAGTATAAGCAAAGGGCCTAGAACAGTTCTTGGTAGATAATAAATGAAGTATCCATTAAGAATAATATTATTCCAACATCCTCTGGTCTCTCCTTAGGAGCCTACCATTTGTCCATATGCTTATAATTCTTCTCCTAAGAAAAATTATGAAAGACTTTGAATTGGGCAACAAAAGGTTAGTTGATGTCCTGTCTAGTTCATCCATCTGGGTCTTTGGTTGTCCTTAACAAGGCTTATTTCACAGCTCTTTAGAGAGAGAAGTTGTAGAAAACCAATAATAATGCAAATATATCTCATTCTTATGATTTCTGTATGTGGCAAAGCAAATGGACTTTTTTCTAAAAAAGAATATAAATCTCTCTAAGTCAAATCCTCATTTGAGCCTACTATAACATCTTACTAGTTCCTGCCTTAATTAGTGAGTTAAATAGAATCTTTGATACATGTTTATGTCATATTTCTGTGAGAATCATGATCAGATCCTCTTTTAACAATTACCCTTTAACACTCTCTAGTGCCTGCATTCTGCTTCCTTAACTGCCACAGTTGCTCTCAGGCTCTGCAATTTCCCACTCAGCCATTCTGTCCCAGTCTCCCGACATCAACTGGTACCGCTTTAGTAGCTGCTACTCATTCTGCAAAGCTTAATAAAGTTGGTCCAATGCAGATAAAAATCACTAATAACCAAATACTGAGACATAATGGAGACTAAGATTTGGAAATTGAATTGTCATTTTGTTTGAATCCTTGAAAAGTGTAATTGCTCTGCCTGAATACCTGAAATAAAATATGTGGAGATTACGCACTTGCAGAGGGTATGTATACATAATGAGGGTCAGGCAGGAAGAAGTACTTGTTGCTCAAGATTCTACAACTTGCTAAGGAGATTTTAGGCAAGTTTCCCCTTCTCAGGAATACTGCCCCAGGCAAGAGAACATATTTAACAGAACAACAGAATGACTCTAAAGCAGAAAATCTCATCAACATGGGTAGCCTGCGAAACAGAAAAAAAAAAAAAATGTGTCCTGACTTTTCTCCTTGTGTTCTAAGTCATATTTCTATGTTTCATCAAGAAAGAAAAGGACACTCTTGGAGTTCCTGTCGTGGCTCAGTGGTTAACAAATCCGACTAGGAACCATGAGGTTGTGGGTTCGATCCCTGCCCTTGCTCAGTGGGTTAATGATCCGGCGTCGCAGACATGGCTTGGATCCTGAGTTGCTGTGGCTCTGGCCTAGGGCGGCGGCTACAGCTCCGATTCGACCCCTAGCCTGGGAACTTCCATATGCCATGGGAGCGGCCTTAGAAAAGGCAAAAAGACCAAAAAAAAAAGAGAAAAGGACACTCTAGTAACTGCATAGAAACAGCTCAGAGGACACCCCTATGACTGAACTTTAAGAGGTAAAAGTTAAGTCTCAAAAAATAAGGTGTCTTGCCTAGGGAATGAATCATAGTCTGAGAATTTATACATCTTGGATAAAGAGTGCTAAAGGAATTTCATTTTTATAGATGTTCAGAAAGATATGGAAAATAGAAATCTTTGAAGCCACATGAAGTAGCAACAAGTTCCAAATATGCTATGCTATTCATTCATTCACTGAGCTTTCTTTGACACCAATGGTTTAATGGATGGGGGATCTTACACATCTGAAGCAAGGTCCTGTAGCAACACCCCACTGTGTGTGGCAGATGGCAGTAGGCAGGACATGGCAATAGTCTGTGCTTCATTTACTGAACTTTCAACAAATATATATAGATTACATATTCCTTGCCAGGCATCATGCTAGACACTAGGAACAAAAATTTAAAAATCATTTTTCTGCTCTTAAGGAGCACAGTTTCCCAGGATGGACAAACAAGTAAATATAAAAGTATAATGCAGTAGTATAATAGGGACAATGCTACTTATAAAAACAAAGTAGCATGAAAGTATAAAGGACATACACCTAACCCAAACTAGGAAGGAGGAGTCAGGGAAGGCTTCAGAGAAGAGGCGTTGGATGATGACTGCACATTAAAGGTCACTGAGTGGAGTCAGAATGGCCATGATCAAAAAGTCTACAAACAACAAATGCTAGAGGCAGTGTGGAGTAAAAGGGACCCCCTTACACTGTTGGTGGGAATGTAAATTAGTGCAGCCACTATTGAGAAGAGTATAGAGGTACCTTTAAAAAACTAAAAAGAGAGTTACCATAAGATCCAGGAATCCTACTCCTTGGCATATATCTAGAGAAAACTATAATTCAAAAATATACATGCACCCCAATGTTCATAGCAGCACTATTTACAATGGACACGATATAGAAGCAACCTAAAAAACCACTGACAAATGAATGGATGAAGAAGATGTGATATATATATATATATATATATATATATATATATATATATGAATATTACTTAGCCATAAAAAATAATGAAATAATGCCATTTGCAGCAATAGGGATGAACCTAAAGAGTATTATATTAAGTGAAGTCATTCAGACGAAGACAAATATCATATCACTTTTATGTGGAATCTTAAAAAAAAGACACAAATGAACTTATTTATAAAACAGAAGCAAACCCATATAGAAAACAAACTTATGGTTATCAAAGGGGAAAGGAGGGGAGGGATAAATTAGGAGATTGGGATTAACAGATACATACTACTATACATTAAATAGGTAAACAACAAAAAGCTACTGTATAGCACAGGGAACAATATTCAATATCTTGTAATAACCTATAATGGAAAAGAATCTGAAAATGAACATGCACATAATATATGGGTGTGTGTATAAGTGAATCACTTTGTCAAAAGTAATAGCATTGTAAATCAATTATATTTCAACTTTTTAATTAATTTATTTTTTTTATCTTTTCTAGAGCCACACCTGTGGCATATGGAGGTTCCCAGGCTAGGTGTCTAATCTGGAGCTATAGTCTAAGCCCAAGCCACAGCAATGTGGGATCCAAGCCATGTCTGCATCCTACACCACAGATCACAGCAATGCTATGCTGGATCCTTAACCCACTGAGCAAGGCCAGGGATTGAACCCGAAACCTCATGGTTCCTAGTCGGATTCGTTAACCACTGAGCCACAACAGGAACTCCTATTTCAACTTTTTAAAAAGGCATTGAGTAGTGTTAGAGACACAAATGTGGTTTAGACTAAGAGATCTGTGGAGATTAAGAAGTAGACAAATTAGGAGTTCCCATTGTGGCTCAGCAAAAACGAACCGAACTAGCATTCATGAAGATGAGGGTTTGATCCCTCGCCTTTGATCAAACCCTGATCCAGCATTGCTGAGGCTGCTGTGGTGTAGGCTGGCAGCTGCAGCTCCAATTTGACCCCTAGTCTGGGAATTTCCATATGTTTCAGGTTTGGCCCTAAAAGATAATAATAATAAAAATGAGAAGACAAATTTAAGATACGTTGGAAATAGACTGGATCAGAAGCACTATCAAATTGGATGAGCATCTGCATGGATTGGTAGTAGTTGTATCAGCTACCAAGGTAGAGTAGGCTAAGGAGGACAGGTTTGTAAGAGAAGGCTGGAAATCAGCATTTAGTTTTGGATGTGCTGAGTTTGAGATGACAATGAGACAGCCAGATGGAGGAAATGAGTAGACGATATGGGTATGTACATTTCAATTTAGATGAAGAACTGAGTTTGAGATAAAAAATTGGACATCATCAGCTTCATTGGGACTAGATGAGCTTGCCTAGAGAAAGAGTGAAGGGAGAGAAGAGCAAAGCACCTGGGATTGGTGCTGAGGAACTTCAATATTAGATTTTTTTTGTTTTTGTTTTTTTGTCTTTTGTCTTTTTAGGGCTGCATCCGAGGCATATGGAAGTTCCCAGGCTAGGGGTCACACTGGAGCTGTTTGCCGCCAGCCTACACCACAGCCACAGCAATGCCAGATCCCAGCCACATCTGCGACCTACACCACAGCTCATGGCAACTCTGGATCCTTAATCCACTGATCGAGGCCAGGGATCAAACCCACAACCTCATGGTTGCCAGTCAGATTCACTTTCGCTGTGCCATGACAGGAACTCCCAGTAAACCCTCCTTATCCACAGTTTTGCTTTCTATAGTTTCAGTTACCTGCAGTCTACTGCAATACAAAATATTAAATGAAAAGTTCCAGAAGTAAACAATTCATGTTTTAAATTGCATACCCTTTCTGGGGAGGGTGATGAAATCTCACCCTGTCCTGCTCCATCCCGCCTGGGATGTGAATCTTCCCTTTGTACAGTATATGCACCATATAGATGCTACCCGTCCTTTAGTCACTTAGCTGTAGTCTTAGCTATCAGACCTACTACAATGGTATCACAGTGCTTGTGTCCAAGTAACCTTTATTTTAGTGAATAATGGCACCAAAGTACAAGTAGTGATGCTTGCAATTCAGATAATCTCTTACTGTATCTAATTTATAAGTTAAACTTTACCATAGTTAGGTGTGTGTGTGTGTGTCTGTGTGTCTGTGTGTGTGTATGACATAGTATATATAGCATTTGGTAATATCTATTTCAACCATCTACGGTGGTTTATTTAAGAAAGATAAATAGAACTATAACCAGCAGATTCGTCTCAAAGTAAAAGGCTTTGGCTGTGTATCAAATAACTGCTAAATGAATATGTATATTTATGTGACCTAAAATAAAATGTTTAAGGTAGGCATCATATTGATTCCCCAATTTAATAATTTTTCAGTCTTGCTAGCAGTTTTAATGGTATCAGATATGAGGCCTTCTACTATGATGATGTAAAGCTTTTTGTAATTATAAGCCCCACATTTCCAGCTAAGCCAGCCATTATGTATCTTGCCTTAGTGGAAGGATGAGGAATTTCCCTCAGCTTCTTCATGCTCTCTTCCTCCTCTGGAATGCAACTCCAAACTTCTAGAACCTTCAAGCTTCTTGCACTCCCAACCTTCAGAATTTTAGGCTAAGGCTATAGAAAGACAGCCTCAGAGTCCCAAAACTCTGCAAATACATGAAAACCGTTTTCCGCCGCTATAAATAAAAACATGAAACCTGTCACACTTAGTTAATATCACCTACGATAGGAGCCATGAACAGAAAGAAGCAAAAACAAAACATCTGTTGCTTTATTTAGAAACCAAACACGTGCCAGAAAAACAAGTCTCTGGTTTTCAGGCATGTGGAGATTTCAAATGCCTTTCCCCATAAAATTTGACTTAGGGAGCACCATGCTCAGTCCTGGTTAGTGTCTGCAGCGCTCGGTACCAAGTAGAGCGGAAGGACACACAGCAAGAGCTTCTTTCTCTGCCTCTTTTGATACCAAACACCCAGAACACAAAAAAATTTGAATCTCAGCCTCAGGCCCTTTGTTTAAAGATACTCTGTAGGGAAAATACCTCTGCCCCACAGCCCCCAGAGCCCACTGGTCATCATCATCAGCCCATTTCTCAACTCAGCAATTCCTGAAAACCCAGGAGCAGTCAGAAAAGGTGGGCTGTATACCACTGAGGGTCAAGGTTGACACTAGGGCAGCTGCCCAAAGAGGACGATTTGAAGAAACCCTAAATTACCAAGGATCTCTCTGCTCTGGATTATGCACTCTCCTGAAATGCTCACATCAGTGAGACTCCCCAGCTGCAGTCTTGCTTCATCAGTGACAGGTCATGATGTAGGTATGGCCATGGCCCAGTACAGCACATTAATTCATTTAGAAATGATATTCAAAACAGAAATCTAAGGTGCGTGTGAATCGGGATAGGGAGGAGAAATGGAAATACAGCACACTGAGCACCCGAATGGGGTGTGGGGAAGCATGACACCCCCTCTTGACAGCCAGAGAGTATTATAAGAAGGCACACCACACAGACAGAAATATGCCAGAGAAGACTTCCCATCTGGACAACTTTAAGGCCAACCCAGCTGAAGACTCAGTGGCTCAACACTGCTGATCTACTTAGTCTTTTTGTTCTTGGAATTGCTTCTCAGAGATGAAAGGATATTTTATGATTTTATTAAGCCAACATTAATTGAGGGTCAGCTATATGCCAGGCCATGTTCCAGGCACCAGGAATACAGCAATTAACAAAACAAAACAAAACAACAAACAAGCAAAAAACCAGCCTCGAAGGAGATTAGTGGGAGGAAGACAGATAATAAATGGAATGAGTAAGGGAATTTAATAGAATATGATAAGCAATAAACAGTGTAGAAGAAAATTAGGAAAGGCATAGAGAACAGCACATGTTACTACTTTAAATAGGAGGGTCAGGGAAGCGTCACTTCAGGATTCATCGCCTCTTATTATCTCTCTCTCTTCATGCCACTTCTTTTTCAGAGAGAAAAGGGCCTGAAAAGTCCCGGCCACACAGTGGAGACTGGACCTACAACCACTGGTAGAATATAAAGGAGTGACCTTTAAATAATTTTGACTGTGGAGTTCTCTGTGGCCTAGCGATTAAGGACTTGCTGTTATTACTGCTGTGGCTTGGGTTTGATCTCCAGACTGGGAACCTTGTGCATGCTGTGGACATGGCCAGATAAATAAACACATAAATATATAAACTGACTATGAACCCCATCAATAAAACGATTTGTGCATCTGCCCACCAAATATACTTATATTTCCTTTTTTCTTTCCTTTTTTTTTCTTAGGGCAGCACCCTCAGCATATGGAAGTTCCCAAGCTAGGGGTCGAATCAGAGCTGTAGTTGCTGGCCTACACCACAACTACAGCAATACGGTATCAGAGCCATGTCTGCACCAACACCACAACTCATGGCAATGCTGGATCCTTAACCCATGGAATGAGGCCAGGGATGGAACCCGCATCCTAGGGATCCTAGTCAGGTTTGTTATTCGCTGAGCCACAAAGGGAACTCCTATATTTTCTTCTTAAATCACATGTATGTTTTCCTATATTAATTTACTCCACTCGTTTTAAATCAAACACATTGAAGGGATGAGTTAAAGATGAAATATTTTTAACCTTGAGGTAGCCACGATGACATCAGCAAATCCCTGAAGGCACTTTACATACTAAGGACAAGTTTCATTGTTAAAAATAACGAACGTGAATCTCACACATTCATGCAAATTTAGGATTTGGGGGGCCAACAGCTTTCTGCTCTGATTAGATCTCCACTGTTTTTTTACTTTTTTTTGGCTGCACCTGCAATACACAGAAGTTCTGGGATCTGGGATCCAACTCGCACCACAGCAGGGACCCCAGCCACAGCAGTGACAATGCCAGATACTTAATCCACTGCACCACGAGGGAACTCTTTTCACTTTTAAGTGAAGCTAATGGAAAGATCATACCAAGGATTGACCTCTCATGGGCTTACACTCCTGGCAATTTCTTTTTCTTTCTTTTCTTTCTTTCTTTTTCTTTTTTTTTTTTTTTTTATGCATGGCATATGAAGTTCCCAGGCTAGGGGTCCAATAGGAGCTACAGCTGCCAACCTATGCCACAGCCACAGTAATGCTGGATCCAAACCACATCTGTGGCCTACAACAGAGCCCACGGCAACGCCAGATCCTTAATCCACTGAGCAAGGCCAGGGATTGAACCCGCAACCTCATGGTTCCTAGTCGGACTCGTTTCTGCTGTGCCACAATGGGAACTCCACTCCTGGCAATTTCTTCCTAGGAACTTCTCAAAAGCTCTCCTCTCCATCCCTAGTTTTGTTATGAGGGAAGATGTCCTACAGCCTATCAAACACACATTTTTCTCTTTCTCCCCTGCCCTGCTCCTCCTCCCCTTTGGCTTATTCTTCAAGTCTTCTCTCCTCCTCAGCCAGATTTTCACTCTATGATTCACCTTAGTTTTCTGCTATGTTCTCACCCCTTTCTCCAGCTTTTACGAGGGGCTCTCAGCTCTCAGTATTCTCTATTTTAGGGAAAGAAAGCTTGCACATTCTCCTTTACCTAGTCCTGGCAGGGGAGGGGAGAATGGTACAGGAAAGCTGGCATGATACCAGTACTAACAGATCTGTTCATTCCCCCACTGTGAGAACACAGGATTGCAATTTGAATTAGGAAGAAACATCTCTGTCCACAACCTGTAAGGGAATCTGAAAGAGAAAATGATCTCAGGTTCTTAAGGTTTGGGAGACATTCCTACTGAGACCAGGAAGGTGCTTTGAGGACAAAATTTTAAACTTAACCTTGGGCAAAAGCAAAAGTGTCACTGGCAGAGCCCATTTACAATTCCTGGGAAATAAAAATAGAACCTGGATAAAAAAATACAGTCCAACCTATTTTCTTCTTCCTTTCCTTTGTGCTGAGTCTAGCGTCACTTGCTCACAGGGTCCCCCGTGCAGAGGCTTCATGCCCTTTGCTTCAGACACCTCAGCTCACTTGGGCTGTGAGCAGAAGCTGCTCAGGACTCTGCGGAGTCAAGATGGCGGCAGGCCGTGTGCAGAGCCCCCGCCACCTCCCCCCAAGAGGAATCCTATAAAGAAGTCCCACCCGAAGCCTGTCCTCTATAGCACAGGCTTGCACCTCTCCATTCTTTGATCCAAGAATAAAGGTCTCCTTTGTTTCTGAACCAAATTCGGTGTCATTCTATTGGCACAAGCAACACTGGGCAGAAGGACCCTTGGTGAGGACTGACTGGAGAAGACTGGTAGCAAAAGTAATGGAAGTAACAAAGTGGCCCATGAAACCAAATATTTAGAATTGGGATATTAAAGAACAAGATTAAAGGTTACTCGTTTATTGTGGTTTGGCCATTTGTACTTTACATTAAAAAGAGAGTAAGGGGAGCTCCTGTTGTGGCTCAGGGGGTTAAGAACCCAGCTAGTATCCATGAGGCTGCAGGCTCAATCCCTGGCCTCACTCAATGGGTTAAAAGATCCCGAGTTGCTGTGAGCTGCAGTGTAGGTTGCAGACATAACTCGGATTTGCCATTGCGTGGCTATGGCGTAGGCTGGCAGCTACAACTCTGATTTGACCCCTAACCTGGGAATTTCCATATCCACAAGTGAGACCCTTAAAAAGCAAAAAAAAAAAAAAAAAAGAAAGAAAGAAAAATTTAAAAATAAAAAGGGGAGTAAGGATGTACAGCAGAAATTATTACAACATTGTAAATTAACTATATTTCAATAAAACAAAAAAGGGAGTAAGGAGGTAAACTGATAACAATTCATATGCAAGGAAGATAAGAGACTGTCAGTGGTAAATAAAAGGATAAGGGCCTGGAAAAGCAAAGGAACCCTGTCTGAAATCAGCAGCACACTTCTTCTGTAAAGGAGAGCAAATAAAATACATTAAAAAGTATCCAAGAGGTGGAACATATGGACTTGTGATACATAGAAATCTCTCAAGGAGAAGAGTAGAGCCAAAGGCTTTACAAACCAAAATAGACATTTCTGGGAGAGGATTCCCTGCAACACACTTAACGGGTGAGGGGTGAGGGGTAAGTGAGTAGGCAAAACAAAAAGAAAACAGGTACAAAAACAGGAGTCAAAGTT
Organism: Sus scrofa; assembly: GCF_054392235.1. Lineage (NCBI taxonomy): Eukaryota > Metazoa > Chordata > Mammalia > Artiodactyla > Suidae > Sus > Sus scrofa. The sequence continues at coordinate 145,716,906 of NC_139383.1, read as the reverse complement.
TTGAGAAAAGAAAGTCAGGGAAGGACAAGGAAAAATCAAATGGAATGTCCCCCTCCTCCTCTTTTTTAAAATCAACAATATTCAATTTTTATTACATTTTTCTAAAACAATAAGTGTTTTCTATTTTAGGATATGGGGACACTTAAAAGATCGTCTATTCAAAATAGAATAGTTAATTTTAAAAGTCAGAAAGACCTAATAGCAAAAGGAAATTAACTTGTTTCTGTTTATCTGAACTTTCATGGAATATTATCTGCTAAATTTAGAGGATGACTTTAGAGAAACTGCAATTTAATCATTCATCACATTCAAGATTTAAAATGGAATGTCCCTAAGAATATAAGAAAAGGAAAGTTGAAAGGGTGGTAGCAAGCTTACCAACAGGAAAAGGAAGGTTAAAATGCTGCTAAAAGAGAAACTTCCAGTATTGAAAGAGTTTTGATAAGAATGTTTTCATAGTACCAAGAGTCAGGTGGAAAATGTCTTCCCAACCTTGGATTTCTCTCTAAAAGTCTCATGTCCAAAACCGGAGTCACATGTTCATCCCTAAACCAGTCATTAGCAAGGAGAATGGCACTACGTCGTTGAACCAGGCAGTCATGGGTGCTGCCTCATCTGAAGCATATAGCATTTACGAACTGAAGAAAAAACAACAACAAACTGGAATTCTGTGGAAAAGCAGAAAGTGGGGGTGACGGGGAGGGAACCTCTACATAGAATCTGCTACAGAAGCACCTATGGATTTGGTGATACTTGGGCCATGTCTTGAAGAATAGGTCCACTAAAGAGATTTAAAAAATGGGCAAAAGGGCTTTCCATTTGGAGGGAACACCCCGAGAGAAGGCACAGAGACAGAAAAGTGCCTACTATTATTAGACAGTGGTGTGTGTACAGGGAAGCAGTGTTAGATTACTCCAAGGATGCATTGGCATTGTTACCTGGAAAAGTGGGTTAACCTCTTGGTGGGTATCAAGCAAAAAATACAACAAAGTCAAAGATAGGTAGAGGAAAGATTCATTAATTGCTGCAAGTTAGAAAAACACCTGGGAACTTTCCCAAAGCAGTGTCTCCTTGAATAGCAAAATTGTGGAAGTTTTAAGCTAAGGGTACATGCATATTCATGAAGGGGCTAGGGTGGTTAAAAGAGTCCAAGCTTTAGATGATGGAAGGCAGGAGTCAGAAAAGGTTATCATCAGCCCTTAGGTTACAATTGATCTGGTGGTTGAATGCCTGAGGGGGATTTAAATTCTGCCAGAGCTGAAGATGGTGCTTCAGGTTAGTCTTTATCATTGAAGCAGAACTGAGGGTCTTTACAACAGATTTGTTGTCTCTGCTATTGTTACATCTCTTGCCTGCTAATAAGCTTGTCCTTTTGTTCCCTTAAGATCATTACTACTGAAACCTGATCAAGGTCAAGCATTGTGGCCAGGCTTAGATCACAAAATGACTTAAAGCAAAAATGGCTGCTCTTATGTTAAGAAAACCATATCTGGTTCTCCTTCTCTGGGGACCTCCTACCCTATCTGTTTATAGCATTGGATCATAAAGAGCCTTGAATGCTAGGCAATACAGTCAGGACTTTATTTAGTAAAATAAGTTAAAATCACTACATTTGATTGTTTGCTTTTTTTTTTTTTTTTTTTTTTTGGTCACGCCCATGACATGTGGAAGTTCCTTCGTGAGGGATCAAACCAGAACCATAGCAGCAACCTGAGCCATTGCAGTGAAAACTGCTGTGCCACAAGAGAACTCCTTGGTTGTATTCTTAAAAGTTTTGATTCTGGAGTTCCTGCCATGGCTCAGTGGAAACAAATCTGACTAGCATCCATGAGGACACAGGTTCCACCCCTGGCCTCACTCAGTAGGTTAAGGATCCAGGGTTGCCGTGAGCTGTGGTGTAGGTCACAGACGTGGCTCGGATCTGGCATTGCTGTGACTGTGGCGTAGGCCATCAGCTACAGCTCCAATTTGACCCCTAGCCTGGGAACCTCCATATGCTTTGGTTGTGGCCCTAAAAAAAGACAAAAAAAAAATTCGATTCTGGTTCTTCTTCCTCAGTTCTGGATGCTGGGGTTTGAGGAGGTCAGAAATGGTACTCCTTCCTAGTCTTAGTTTAGAAACAACTGAGAAATAGCTGTAGGAATCAGACAGGTGGCAATAAAAATCTCACCTATATTTCTGCTACAGGGTTGGCTGGACTTGGAGGACATGGTTTTTTAAGTGCAGCAACAAAGGATTCCTCAATGCGCTTCCCTAATTCAGATTTAACTCCTCAATCAGTCACAGCAGTGCCAGGTCCCCAGGTCTCCCCTGTGGGCACCAGAGAGGAGCAGAGTTGGGTGTGTGCTCCCTGCTGGGTGACAGATCCCCAAAGAGGAAGGAAAACAGGGCTGAGACAAGCAGTTTTAGCTTCTCCCAAGCTCATCATGTACAGCAGCTACTCCTCCTTTCTTGAAGAAGATAGGGAGGGATAGATGAGATAAAAAGCTTTAGCTCCCTCCACTAGTAATGAAACCAGGAAAAAGAAATCTCTTCAGAAGCCACAATAGCTGCTTTTTTTTGACTACACCCTCAGCATGCAGGTATCAAACCCAAGCCATGGAAGTCCTTAGTGGCTAGGCCACCAGGGACTCCATCACCTGCTTCTTCTTTTTGTTTTCTTTCTTTCTTTCTTTCTTTCTTTTTTTTTTTTTTTAATCTTATTGCCTTTTCTAGGGCCGCTCCTGCAGCATATGGAGGTTCCCAGGCTAGGGGTCCAATCGGAGCCGTAGCCACCGGCCTACACCAGAGCCACAGCAATGTGGGATCCAAGCCGAGTCTACAAACTACACCTACACCACAGCTCATGGTAATGCTGGATCCTTAACCCAGTGAGCAAGGCCAGGGATCAAACCCGAAACCTCATGGTTCCTAGTTGGATTCGTTAACCACTGAGCCACAATGGGAACTCCCACCTGCTTCTTAATAAGATTGCCAAAATGTCTTTCCTTCCAAACACAGCATATCCACTGCTTTCCTGATAACTTTGGCCAGTGATTGGTTATTATGGGTCATTCTGAGACAAACTGTTGCCATGTTTTTCCCACATCTGTCTCTTGGGCAGACATTGTGTCACTTCCTCCAGAACTTGATATTGCTTTTAGACTGCAACATAAATTCTGTTTTATAAGCCTAAATGTTACTTGATATGCCCTTGAAATGATACCTTCCTGAATAAATGCTCTGACATGTGAAAGCACTTAGCAGAGCAGCTGCATGCCCACAAACGTCTGTTGCTGCCCCAGCCCCATTCCCCCATGTCTGCTTTTCCTTTTTTAGGTCCTTGGCCTTCGGCATGCCCCTCTTGCAACTTCTTTCCAATACCACTTTGTAGGTTGAGCTGTTTTGTTTTTGCAAATTTGGCTCTTCAACATAGCACTCCTTTCTCACCCCTCTTCAACACTTGCAGATGAAATATGAACTGGGTACATTTTACTGTCATCCCCTGCCTTAAAACTTGAAACTCCAAACTACAAGATGATAGAGCTGTTCCAGAGGCTGCAGTGTGAGATGCCTTCTGAAAGTTTTTGCCCTGACACTCCATTACATTGTGATTGGTGCATCGTAAAAAAAAAAAAAAAAAAAAAAAAAAAAAAAAGCCCGTCAGTTCTATCATGTCACTGATGCTACTGAAAAACAGAAATAATCTACGAGAAAACTGACACCAGGATGTGCTCTTAGATTTCTTCTGTTTTCTATCATTTAGATTACTCCACATTTACTTTTTTTTTTCTTTTATTTTTAAATCTCCCTCCCCCCATTTTTGTGCATTTTCTTGTTTCCAAAGTGCATGCCAAGATCTCATTCAATATGCTTCCTAATAATAGGGAAGGGGGCTTACAGTTTACCAAGCCCTCTTGTAATTCAGAAATAAACCTCCACAGCACAGAGTTCTCTTTTTTTTTTTTTTTTTTTTTTTTTGGCCATGCCCTCAGCCCGTGGAATTTCCCGGGCCAGGGATCTAATCTGCAACATAGCAGCACTCCCAGAATTCTTTCCTTTTTTTTTTTTTTTTTTTTTTTTTTAGGTCTTCTGCACCTGCAGCATATGGAAGTTCCCAGGCTAGGGCTCTAATCCAAGCTGCAGCTGCTGGCCTAGCCATAGCCATAGTAACTCAGGATCCAAGCCGAGTCTGTGACCTACACCACAGCTCATGGCAACAGTAAAACCTTAACCCACTGAGCGAGGCCAGGATCAAATCTGCAACCTCATGGATATTGCTCAGGTTTGTTACTGCTGAGCCACAATGGGAACTCGTCCCAGAATTCTTATATTGTGCTCCCCTTAATTCTTAGAATGAATCTGAGCCAGAGATAGGACTCACCAAGTCTGGATGCCTCAGATAACAAACTCTGAAGTGTTTTGATCACATGGTTATGAAGATAACAATAGGACTTTTGAGAACTGACACACTCTTTACAGACCCCCTGTCTGAGGCCCTGTGTGACAATCTACTGGGAACTGTTAATGAACTTCGACCATCTCTGTATCTCTGGCCCAGGCCATCTGCAGCAGGATGCTTCCTGCGTTGGGAAGACCCTGATTTCAAAGTTATCAGTTGTCATTGACTCACCATCAGCTTTCAGAGCAGTACTCACCCAGGAGCACTGGCTGCCTGATTGCTCAAGGCAACTTGTCTTTCTCCCTCCCAGTGCCCTGTGTCTGGGTGCACTGTGCCCAGTTCAGTCCGCGTATGCAATGGACTCAAAAGATGATTGAAATGCTTTTTAGCAGGAAACATCACTTTCTTCTTGGAGTATAAGGAGATATTTTCTCAGTAGCATCACTTAATATCATCACTCTTTCTGAGAGCCTGATGTGCAATCTTGGTCCTCTTATATCAGTCCTGACATCCTGTGCTGCTGTTGGCATCCAACCAACACCTGGAACAGTGCCAGCCACCTGGGAGCCTCGGAGGACCATCTAACATATTGAAAATGGCAAGGCAGAAAAACAGAAAAAAAAAAAAAAACCCAACCCAAAAACCTTTCATCTTTAATGATGTTAAACCACTGAATTAACCAATAGTGGATTGTTTTACTTCTGGACTTTTGTTATATGCTTTAATAAATTTGTTTGTTTAGCCATTTTAGTTGGGTTTTCTGCTACTTGAAACTGATAACTTTTTTTTTTTTTTTTAATGGCTGTACCTGCGGCATATGGAAGTTCCCAGGCCAGGGGTCGAATCGGAGGTGCAGCTGTGACCTACTCCATAGCTTGTGGCAACTTGGGATCCTTAACCCACTGAGCAAGGCCAGGAATCAAACAGGCATCCTCACAGAGACAACATTGGGTCCTTAACCTGCTGAGCCACACCAGGAACTCCAAAACTGATAACATTTTAACTGAAAATTTTCCCTCAACATTAATATTGGAAATAATCTCAGACCACTTTGAATTTCTACAACATTTTATCTATATTTCCATTATGGCAAGTTTCAGCCTTATACTACTATGACTTACATAAATATAATCTCCCTCTTATCAGTCTGTACTTCTGATCTTAGTTAACAGCATTATTCTCCACAAAATGGTCTGCAAGTGTCACCAATCCTGTGAGACATTCCACAGACAATAGGGTTCTGGGGTTACAAGTTTGGGAGTACGAAAATTAATAAAATGAAGGCTCATTTAAAATGCAGTCAGGGGAGTTCCCATCGTGGCACAGTGGTTAACGAATCCGATTAGGAACAATGAGGTTGCGGGTTCGATCCCTGACCTTGCTCATTGGTTTAATGATCCGGCGTTGCCGTGAGCTGTGGTGTAGGTTGCAGACGCGGCTCGGATCCCATGTTGCTGTGGCCCTGGTGTAGGCCCGCGGCTACAGCTCCGAATTTGACCCCTAGCCTGGGAACCTCCATATGCCACGGTAGCGGCCCAAGAAATGGCAAAAAGACAAAAAAATAAAAAACAAATAAATAAATTAAATAAATAAAAAAATAAAATGCAGTCAGGAGGCCAGAAGGGGGCGCTCTGACGCCCTACCATGCAACATCTATTGTGGAGCCAACAGGAAGAGCTGTACCTTTGTACCTCCAACAGGAAGAAGGTTACTACTTTACTATTCAGCAGGAGGAAGAAGGAATTTCTCCTTGCCTGGCAACAGTCCAGCCAGTGAGAAACTCTCACACCTCAACCACTGAAAAGCTATTACACTTTGAACTCCCAGTTTCCTGCAACAGAGTCTCTTTATAACAGCCCCTTCTCTTCTACTAAAATATGTTCCTCTCCTTTGTTTTCCAGGTTTGCCAGTGATTTCTATAGATCGCAAGTCCTGAATTGCAACTCTCTGCTGTAACTGAATAAACTCATTTATTTTTTTGGCAGCACCCACAGCATGATTCCTGGGTCAGGGATCAAACATATGCCACAGCAGTGACAATGCTGGATCCTTAACCCACTGCACCACCAAGGAACTCCATGAATAAACCCATTTGCCGGTAAATTACCTGGAGATTTTACTGTTTTAGCTCAAGAAGAGACACAGTAGGCCGTACACTTCCCTTCCTTGCAGATCCTTTTTATACGTTAGCACATAGAAATGATATGATATAATTGTTAAGGGTCAGAGTCTACTCTTTACTAAATGTGTGTTAATCTTTGGTTAGTTATTTAATCCTTATGAGGCCCACTTTCCCCACATGTAAAATAAGTACAAAATACATACCTCAGAGTTTTGCTATGGGAACCTGAAATACATGTATCAAATATTTACTCTTGTACCTGGCCATGCCCCACAATGCCTTTGGCTCCTACCACCTGTACTAGAAGCTTCTCACTTGGTGACCAAAATCACTACATTATTAGTTTGTGTTCTTGCTCACAAATTGTTGTCAAGTTTCACAAGAGTTTTCTCAGGACTTTCTTTTTTTTTTTTTTTTTTTTTTTTTGCTATTTCTTTGGGCTGCTCCCGTGGCATATGGAGGTTCCCAGGCTAGGGGTCGAATCAGAGCTGCAGCCCCCGGCCTACGCCAGAGCCATAGCAACGCGGGATCTGAGCCGCGTCTGCAGCCTACACCACAGCTCACAGCAACGCCGGATCTTTAACCCACTGAGCAAGGGCAGGGATCAAACCCGCGAACTCATGGTTCCTAGTCGGATTCATTAACTACTGCGCCACAAAGGGAACTCCTCTCAGGACTTTCTAAATTGTTCAAAGACATAATAAGTAGAACTCATGTAAGTACTTAATAATGGTAGCTATTATGATCTGCAGCAGTAATAGCATATTGAAGGCTCTGGGAAGTCTGAGAGTAAGGAGATCTGGTTTACTTTTAAGCCCGCATTTCTCAAATTTATTTGAGGATGTAGCCACTTTTGACATAATACCTTTTTATATCCAATAGAGCTGGTGTTACAAGTCACATACTTTGAAAAATGCAGATCTACCCACATCACCCATGTAAGAAACCTGGCAGCCATCCTAGGCAAATCCCTTCTTCCCATCAACCCACCCAAGACATTCAGTCCATCATCAAGTTCTTCTGATCTCAATACTTCTCAGACTCACCCACTCCTTTCTATCTCTGCCATGACTGCCGAGGCACACTGATACCTTTGCACGAACCTAGTGGATCTGCCTGCCTTTTGCATCACTCTCTTTAAATCCATCCTCTCCATGCAGAGGGATCTGACCATGCAACAGATCATATAACTTTTTGACTAGATGTCCTTTGATGGCCCATACTCCTACAGAATAGAGTTCAGTTTCCTTACCAAGGCTCTCAAGTCTCACCCTTACCTGGCTGCAGGCTCCCTCCTTAGCTGTGTCTTTCAAGCCCTACCTTCCACTTTACACCCTTCCTACACCAAACTGCCTGTGAGTTTCCAACCGAGCATGCTGTTAATGCTTTATGCATTTCCCTCTGCCTGGAACTCTCTTTCTAACTTGCTTTAAATGACTCTTCCTCTTCTTTCACAACACAGCTCAGGTGCCAGCTCCTTTTGGTCTAAGGTCCTTCCTCTGGGATCCCATAGCAACCTGTGCATATGTTTATCTTTGCACTTAGCCTGTTTCATCGAAAGCAGTGGTTCATGTAAAATGTCACACATGAGACTGTGACCTCTTCAAATGCAGAAATGGTGTCCTTATTCCTCTTGGCCCACAGTACTCATCTGTCTACCCTGGGTGCAAACACCTATTAAATCAATGGTGAAGTGAACCATTCTGAGCACCAGATCTTTACTGTCTTCATCCTCCAACTGGAAAGATCCAAAGGTTTAGGCCCAAACAAATGTTTAGTAGCCCTCTGGGGTAGCTGAGCCCAGCCCTGCATTTTCTGCCAGGGCTACAGCCATCTGGGTAGGGTAAATACAGGCTGAAAATACTTCAGCCTTCCTTCTTTCTGAGCCAGATGTCCACATGGCTGCCTGCAGCAGCTCAGAGCCACAGCCTGGCTGTGCTGATGGGGAATACGCATCACTCCGGCTTCCTGCTGTCCTGCAGCTTCAGGGCGACTTGAGATGAGTGGGCTGAACTAAGTAAACTGGCAGCAGCTGTTCTTGCCCTAGGGATGAGGAGGCAGAGAGGGAGAGGGAAAAGAGGGCCTTGGAAGCCCAGAACCAGCCCTATCTGGGGATTCCACGGGCACCTGGAAACACGTCCCTTCAACACACAACAGCCTTTGCTGCTATGTAGCATCAACAAAGCCTCGCATTATATTTCACAGTAATTTTAAAAACCCAATACTTGAAATGCATGCAGCTGAACTATTACTCAGAAGAGGTGAATGAGTCAGCCTATACCCTAAATCAGGCTCCATGGCAGGCTTGCTCCGACAAGGCTTCTAGGCACCAGGGATATAAGGCAGCATCAGCTTTATCAAGTCTGATTCGATTAGTTTCTCCAGTCAATTTTGTGCACTTCTGGCCACAGGATAAATCATCTTTCTCTCTTGCCATTCTGTCCTTTTCCTGTTGATTTAAAAATGGTGGCTCTATTTTCCTGTCAAATGGTCACTGGATTTGCCTGATGATGCTCACGGGGAAAACCCATGAGATCTTCTGCCATCCTTAGATGCCAAAAATCTTCAGTTAAAAGAAAACTGACCTAACTCTGTAGCAAGAGGGTCATGTTACTTTACCATTTTATCTCCAAATGGAATCCCTGAGTGTCATTTAGTCACAGGAAAGGACATTTCTTTTCTTTCTTTCTTTCGCATGCAGAAGTTCCCAGTCCAGGGACTGAACCTGAGCCACAGCAGTGACAACACCAAATTCTTAACTGCAAGGCCACCAGGAAACTCCAGGAAAGGACCTTTTAGAATGGGGTTTTCCTGGCCTTTTTCTTAGACTCATTTATAAACATGGTTTACATGTCTAATCATTTAGAACAATGCAGTGTTTCTGAGCTATAAAGGGCCTGAGAGACAATTGAGTTGTGCCATTTCATTTCACAGAAAAGGAACTGAGGGCCAATACAGGGGAAGTCCCCCACCTGCCAGAGCATCCAGCAGGTTGGAGATGTGATTGGGAGTATGTGGCAGAGACGTGCATGGCTTCAAGGAAAAATTTTTCCAGCAAAACCTAAATCTGAAAAATAAAGGAAGATTCTGAGTTCCCATTGTGCCTCAGCAGTAACAAATCCAACTAGTATCTGTGAGGACATGGGTTAGATCCCTGACCTCACTCAGGGTTAAGGATCCAGTATTGTTACAGCAGTGGTGTAGGTGGTAGATGTGGCTTGGATCCGGCATTGCTGTGACTGTGGGAACGCTGGCAGCTGTAGCTCCTATTCAACCCCTAGCCTGGGAACCTCCATATGCTCTAGGTGTGGCCCTAAATAAATAAATAAATAAATAAAGGAAGGTAGAGTCCTTATGTTTAACTTAAAAAAAAACAAAAACAAAAAAACAGATTCGCCTTAAGAATTCTATAACATCTGGATTCCTCATATAAAAAATACTATCTGATTTACCAGAATTACATTGAAAAAGAAATTTCGAGAGAAACTCTTTGCAACTAAGACAATCTTTTCTACTTCTTCCTACTCCCACTCCAATTACATTTCCCTGGCTCATGAGCAGCCCTGACAGCTCCTCCACTGGGATTACCATCTGTGGTCCTGTTCAGCTACATAGATATGCTCTCCATCCACCAGTTTCAGTGTTGGTTCCACCTCCTGGATATCCACTGGTACTTACTCCAACTCCTGCTGATCTCATCCTTTTCTGACCACAGATGCACTCACAGAGAACAGCTGTACCCTAAATCTCCTTGATTCCTGAGTATGTTACACTCCCTAGATAAGACTAAAAACTATTGGTGGTCGGGGACTATGACTTATTTTAAATGGTAGCTCCATAAAACCTACCATCTTGGATATATAGAGACACAATTGGTGGGCCAGTAAACTGGTTTTCCAAGGGAAACCAAGATCTGCTGATTTTTGTGGTTTATGTGCTCTGTTTTGTTTTCTGTTGGTTTTGTTTTTTGTTTTTTGTCTTTTTAGGGCTGTGGCATATGTAGGTTCCCAGGCTAGGGGTTGAATCGGACCTATGGCTGCAGATATAGACCACAGCCACAGCAACAAAGGATCCAAGCAGCATCTGTGACCTATACCACAGCTCACAGCAATGCCAGATCCTTAACCCACTGAGAAAGGCCAGGGATTGAACCTGCATCCTCATGGATGCTAGTCAGATTTGTTTCTGCTGCGCCATGACGGGAACTCCTGTTTTTGTTTTTCTCTATTTGTTTCTTATGGCTGTACTTATGCCATACGGAAGTTCCCAGGCTAGAGCGTGAATTGGACAGGCAGCTGCCAGCTTACACCACAGCCACAACAATGCCAGATCCAAGCCACATCTGTGACCTGCACCACAGCTTGCAGCAACATAGGATCCTTAACCCACTGAGCAAGGCCAGGGATTGTACCTGCATCCTCATGGGAACCAGACAGGTTCTTAACCTGATGAGCCACACAATAGGAACTCTGTGGTCTATGTGTTCTTATTATGGCTACTAAATGTGAAGATGAGAAGAAACATACCCAGACCTGGCTCTCTTAATCCTACACAAGGGGTTGTCTTGTGGTGCAGCAGGTTAAGGATCTAGCATCGTCACTGCAGTGGCTCAGATTTCTGGTATAGCTTGGGTTTGATGCCTGGTCTTAGAACCTCTGCATGCCATGGATGTGTGGGGGGGGGGATGCCTACACATGCCTGCTCCAGCAGACCAAGGATAGATAGTAATAAACAAGTGTCTGACCCGTTATACACCTTCTGTGTAAAGCACGTTTGCCAGAAACCTTGGGGTTGAAAGAGATACAGTTGGTCAGAGTTCAGCGTATATTTAAAATATTAGTCTCTATATTCCTCATTTGTTCATTTAAAAAATTGTTGAGGAGTTCCCGTCGTGGCGCAGTGGTTAATGAATCCAACTAGGAACCATGAGTTTGCGGGTTCCATCCCTGGCCTTGCTCAGAGGGTTAACGATCCGGTGTTGTCGTGAGCTGTGGTGTAGGTTGCAGATGCGGCTCAGATCTGGTTTTGCTGTGGCTCTGGCATAGGCCGGTGACTGCAGCTCCGATTAGACCCCTAGCCTGGAAACCTCCATATGCTGCGGGAGCGGCCCAAGAAATAGCAAAAAAAAAAAAAAAAAAAAAAAAAAAAAAAAAAAAAAAAAGATTAAAAATTGTTGAGCATTTACTAATGTTTTAGGTACGGTTCTAGGCACTAGCCTTATGGGACCTATGTTAAATGAGCAAAACAAACAAAACAGCACAGAACTAATGGTTTAATTATAAATCATAGTGTATGTTATGAAGAAAATACAGGAAGCTAAAAGAGTATAATCAAGGGAACTTAATTCAGATTGATGATGAGGTGGGAGTGAGTGACTCAGGAGAGATTTCTCTCTAGAATTAATGTTTCCACTTCCACCTGAAGGACAGATGAGCCTGAGTTAGCAGGAGAGCGGCAGGTAAAGTGGAGGAAGGTGGCTATGCCAGAGGAGGGGACAGTGTGTACAAAGAACCTGCAGCAGGAAAGATCTTGATCCTATAAGAAACCAAAAGGGCTGCCTGGCAGGAGAGCAGTAAGGGAAGGGGAAGAGGAAGGAGGTAGGCTGGAGAAGTGGGCAAGGGCTGTATCCTTGTAGACCATGTGCAAGAGCCTGGATTCTATTTGAAGTTCAGTGGGAAATGATTTATTATTTCCAAACAGGGAACCGACATAACTTGATTTATGTTTTAGAAATGTTACTATGATTGTTACATGGGAAACAGATTGCTGGGGATGGGGGCAAAAGTAGACAGAGGGAGACCAAGAAAGAAATTATTGCAGGGTGAAGCATGATGGTGGCTTTATCTGGAGGAGGAGCAACAGAAACAGAATAAAGTGAACAGACCTGACATATATATTGGAGGTGGAATCAAGAAGGCTTGTTTTAGGGAGCAAATATACGAATGGAGTTGCCATTTACTTGGGTGAGGAATACAAAGGGAGTACCTTTTTCTTTTATTTTTTTTTGGCCACACCCATGGCATACAGAGGTTCTCAGACCAGGGACTGAACCCACATCACAGCAGTGATCCTAGCCTCAGGCAGTGACAACACCAGATCCTTAACCCACTGAGCCACCAGGGAACTCCAAGGAATATCTTTCTATTGATGGTAGGAGATCTCCCCACAAGCAAAGATCAATTAAAGTTGAATAAGCCAGTAAAGAAAAGATGACCGAATGACAGAAGGAAAAGTTGGGGGAGTAGGTATGTTATTAGGGAAACCAAGATCAGAGTTTTTCAAGAAGGGAGCTGGAGCTGTGTCTAAAGCTACTAAAATGTTGAGGAAAGTGAGAATTGAAAAGTCTCTGTCAGATTTAGCAATAGAGGAGTCACCAGTGACTTTCATAGCAAAAGTATTTTTGGTGAAGTGGTAGGTGCCGAAGGCCGATTAACAAAAGTAAATAAATGGAAATGGCAGCTCTTTAGAGAAAATCATCTGTGAAGTAGAGGAGAGAGAGAGTGAAGTCACTGAAGGAGGACATGGAACAAATGGAGGCATATTTTAGAAGATGGAATATGCTGAGTGCTTGGGGAAGGATCTGGTAGAGAGGGAATGATAGAAGATGCAAAAGAGAGAAGGTAATCATCAGTGCAAGGGCCTGAAAGGTCAGATGGGACCAGATCTGATCACAGATGGAAGGATTAGCATTTGATAGAGTTCTCCCAACTGAGATGACACAGAGACAATTTCCCAAAGGTGTGGTAAACATATTTTGGTACCTAAAGAGAAATGGGCGTTGGGGTTCCATGCTATTTTTTTCTCAAATTCAGAGACATTGAATGCAATGAGAATAAAGCTGTCTGGCAACCAGAATGGATCTGTTTTTATTTCATATATTTCTTTTTTTTTTTTAGGGCTGCACCTGTGGCATATGGAGGTTCCCAGGCTAGGGGTCTAATTGGAGCTGTTGCTGCCGGCTTACGCCACAGCCACAGCAACACGCCAGATCCCAGCCATGTCTGTGACCTATACCACAGCTCACCACAATGCTGGATCCTTAACCCGCTGATCGAGGCCAGGGATCTAACCTGCAACCTCATGGTTCCTAGTCAGATTCATTTCCGCTGCGCCATGATGGGAACTCCTGGATCTATTTTCTTAAGTGTTAATCATCCAGTCTTCTTCCCTGTTAATGAACACAGCAACATAATCTAGGGTTTGAATACTGGGCTCGAAGAGTACAGACTCCCATTGTCATGGGGATCATAAACGTTCTCATAATTCTTCATGTCACCAGGCAGGACATTCCTTGGGAAGGCAGACTGAGAGCAGTGCTGGTAGAGTGGTAGGTTTAGTGGAGAAAAATATATATGAAAGAATTCCTTTATGTGGGCTTCCAATTTCTCTACGAAACATAAAGAAAGGTCCTTAAGTTAGAGGGAGGGGGACCAGATGAAAGTGTGGGTGATTCCAGGATTAAGGAGAGGGTCTGGCATAGATGCTAGAGAGAGTGAGAGATGAGGTTTATGTTTTTTCAGGGTAAAGAGAAACCAATCTTGGTTTTGACAGTGAAATCTTCACATGTTCTCCAACCCATTCCTCTGAAGGCAGGAATTAAAATTTCTGTTGTTGGGCCAGTTGTCTGAAAAGGACGTTCTCTTTTTTGGATGGCATCCTGGGAAACGGGTCCTCCCTTCTCCAAAGCAAGTTCCTTGGTCTCAATGACATGTACTCATGGATATTCTGCAGACTCTAGACTGCATTCACTCGGGGCTCCTTTGAACCCCTGCTCCATGACTTCAACACATCTCTTTTGTGTCACATTCTAGCTCACAATGATTCTCAAAGGGTCACCCGAGGACGGTCCCTCACCTGCAAACTGTTGCTACCCACTGTGACAGGACAAGGACCTCATACCAGACCCAACAGTCCCTCAGTGTGCTCTTCAGCTGCCATCGTTTTCAGAGAAAGATTTTCTCAATGAAGAAAGCAGCTCATTGATTTACCTTTGATACAAGCTCCTTTTCTACTGGAGACCAACAGAATCTGTGCCCTGAGCAGTTCCTTTCAGTAGCATTCATTTCATGCAGTGGTTTTTAAACCACACTGGGAATTCTCTGGTGGCTCAATGGGTTAAGGATCCGGAGTTGTCACTGTGGTGGCTCAGGTCACTGCTATGGTACAGGTTCAACCTCTGGCCCAGGAACTTCTGCATGCCATGAATGTGGCCAAAAAAAATTTTTTTAAATAAAGAAAACAAACCACACTTTGTGATCCATCAGTTGGTTGTGAAATCAACTGAGTGTGATTATCTCTTTAAAAAAATCAAACATATTATAGTAGAAAATATCAGTGTGTGTTACACACTGTAATTACACATGTAGTAGTGAGTGGTTCACAAAGCCTTTGGTTCAATCACATATATATAGAGGTGAATTTTGGGTCACTATGGGAAATGTATTTCTCACTGTAGGTCAGGGTCTAAAATTGAGACATACTCTCTCGTATTCACTCCAGCGACCCAAGCCTTTTCAAGCCATGATTCTCTCCTCCACCAGCTACTGCTTCCCGGCAGCCACTTACAGAGCTTCTTTTCCCAACACACACGTTCTACACTGAATCCCAACTTAAAGCCCAACAGTGACATTTCACAGTTCTCTTGTCTCTCACTGAGAACAGAGTTTCTCATTTTTCCACAGTTGGGAAATTATTTTGATCTGTGCTTCTGTAGCAAAAATGTGCCAAAAAAAATAAGGTTGCATAAGATCGGTCAGGGCTGACTTTCAAAGTCTCAAATTATAGTTGAGAAGAGTTTACTATATAAATCCAGTGTATCTTTAACTGTTTCAGGAAGAGCAAAGTTTAACTTACCACTTAGTGTCCAAGCCCTGAAGGATCAAAATTTTGAGGAACGTAGGAGAGCTGACCGAAAAATATATGCTGTTAGAAAAAATTTCAGATGAACAGTAATTTCTTTTAGCATAAATATGTCCCATGAAATATTTATCCTTTTTTTTTTTCAGGGCCATACCCATGGCATAGGGAAGTTCCTAGGATAGGGGTTAAATCAGAGCTGTAGCCACCGGCCTACACCACAGCCGTAGCAACACAGGATCTGAACCACGTCCATGGACCTACACCACAGCTTACAGCAATGCCGGTTCCTTAACCCACTGAACAAGGCCAGGGATGGAATCCACGTCCTCCTGGATACTAGTCGGGTTCGTTACCGCTGAGCCATGACGGGAACTCCTGAATTATTTACAATAATAAAAGAATTCATAATGGTTTATCTTCAATTCAAATTTAGCGGGCATCCTGAATTTTTATTTTGTAAAACTGAAAAGCTTACACATTTGGGGCTGTCTTGACTGCTCACTTCAGTGATTTGATTGGGGCTGGAGAGGATCTTCTTTTTTTGTGTGTATGTGTCTATTTACCATTTCTTGGGCTGCTCCTGTGGCATATGGAGGTTCCCAGGCTAGGGGTCGAATTGGAGCTGTAGCCACCGGCCTATGCCAGAGCCACAGCAATGCTAGATCCGAGCCATGTCTGTGATCTACACCACAGCTCAGGGCAACGCTGGAATCTTAACCCACTGAGCAAGGCCAGGGATCGAACCCGCAACCTCATGGTTCCTAGTTGGATTCCTTAACCACTGAGCCACAACAGGAACTCCAGGAGAGAAGCTTCTTGGATGGGGCTGAACCTACCTGTGTGTCTGAGGACTGTGTTGAGCTTATAAATTTGGACCAACTTGTCCTGACCTGTAATGACTGTGGAGCATCTCAACTGTTATGATATAAAGCATCTCCGTCTGATTTTGACTCTGATGTTTAGAAGTAATCCATGGAAGTAAAAGCATGCCAGTGACAGCCTCTCTCTTTGGAGGCATCATGCCACTTGATTGCGGGTGCCAGGAATCGCCACAATTGTATGCCAGCACTTTGGCCTTTTAAATTTCTTCTGATTACGTGATGAAGGAATTAAAAGGATATTCTGTAACCAGTACAGGATCATCTTGTTGAAAGGTTGCCTGCTCCTCATCTGGTTGGCCTTACACCTAATGCATTCCTTTTCTGACCTGAAAGCTGAGATTCCACCAGGAAAACTAGTTTCCTTAGGCAGGAGCACATTTCCTTTCTGGAGTTGCTGGACCTCCACAGCTTTATACCTACACAATGAAAAAATTCTTTATGGCATATTTTAAGAGATTGAGGTCAGCCTATTTTTTTTTTCCCCCCTGGCTGTACCTGTGGGATCTTAGCTCCCAGACCAAGGATCAAACCTAGGTTGCAGCAGTGGAAGTGCCAAATCTTAACCACTAGACCACCAGGAAGTTCCCAGAGTCAGCCTACTTTCTCTGATTTTCAAATATCAAGAAACCAATGAAACAGAGGACCTCTGCCCCGTGGATACAGAGAGTCACTAGGTCATCAGGAAGTGTCCCTAAGCACTTATTGATCTGGCTTCTCCTGACCTTTGTAGACTTGAAAAGACACTGAAAGTGCATTAAAAAAAAATACCCATTCAACTCATTAGCAAATGGTCAAACTTAAAGTAAGAATGTCCCAATGTGCATTTTTGGTGAATATTACACAAATGCAACTGCTGAAATTTTTCTGAGAAGAGAAACCATCTCTCAAGAATAAAGCACAGAGGGCAACTTCCCCAAAGAGGGCATATATTCAAGTCATGTCTGGCCTGACAAGAGACTCAAATCAATGTGCATTTCCAAGGAGTCAAAACCTCTTCTTTCCTCCCATCACTGGGTAACATGATAAAGGTATTGAACAGCCAAGTGAAGGCTAATCTGTTCTCCAGGAAAAAAGCAAGTCAAAAGGAGGCAGAAACACTCTATGAATGTTGTTTGCTTCCCGTGGTATAAGCTCAGAGCTGAGCACTGGCTTAGTGGGTGTCAAAATGCCTAGACAGGCCATGTCCTGAAGGATTCATCATGATAAGAGAGAATAATGTGATTACAGTAAATCTCTTTGTCAGAAACTTGAATTGATTCAAACTACGGACCCAATAGGGAAATAAACCTCACTGATCCGCTGAAATCACCAGCAAACTAAATCAAAACAGACTTGTCCACTCAAACTCTAACCTCCACAAATATAAGCTTAGTGAACCATTTTGAATGCCTCTCTTAACCTACTGAGAAAATCTAAAATTAGATTTATATATTTTCTAAATGGCACCCAAACAAAATTAACTAGAGTTGGCTGGTCATTGAGGATGTTATAGATTTTAAATGTATTGATAGCCCTAGTGTTGTCCTGGTAAATGTGTAATAACAGGCTTTCAGGGGGATACACACACACACAGGTATACATGCTATACATAGTATTATGCTATATAGATGAGTATTTACATAAGTTATAAATTTTACCAATATAAAAGATGTACAACATACAATTTATAAATAAGAATAAAGTACATAATACTTTTCATTGAAAA
Source organism: Sus scrofa (assembly GCF_054392235.1). NCBI lineage: Eukaryota > Metazoa > Chordata > Mammalia > Artiodactyla > Suidae > Sus > Sus scrofa. The sequence goes on along the minus strand of NC_139383.1, from coordinate 145,698,958 downwards.
TTCCATAAAACCAATTGATTCTCACAGTATGTTCTTGTTGATTTTTTTTTCTGAACTCTTGTATTAACAATCTTGTGTTTGTGTATGTGTGTGTGTGTGTGAGTGTGTCTTTTTGTCTTTTTAGGGCCACACCCTAAAAAAATGGAGGTTCCCTGGCTAGAGGTCAAGTCAGAGCTGTAGTCACCAGCCTACACCACAGCCACAGCAACGCCAGATCAGAGGCATGTCTGTGACCTACACCACAGTTCACGGCAACACTAGATCCTCAACCCACTGAGCAAGGCCAGGGATCAAACCTGCAACCTCATGGTTCCTAGTCAGACGCATTTTTGCTGCACCATGACAGGAACTCCTATTTTTGTCTTTTTTTTAGGCATATGGAAGTTCCTAGCCTAGTGGTTGAATCAGAACTGCAGCTGCCAGCCTACACCACAGCCACAGCAATGCCAGAATCGAGCCACATCTGCAACTTACACCACAGCTCATAGCAAAGCCAGATTCTTAACCCACTGAGTGAGGCCAGGAATGGAACCCAAGTCCTCATGGAAACTAGCCGGGTTTGTTACCACTGAACCATGACAGGATCTCTTATAACCATTTTATGATTGCAAATAATAAAGGAGTGTAATTCTCATCTGAAAGATGGTAGACGTCACTCAGTAATATGAAAATGAAACAAAAAAGATACACATGTCACAACTTCACTCATTTGTCAATGTAAATAACTGTTGGTTCAAGTGACTGCTTTTGAAAACTGGAATGTTACTTCTTTAGTATTTTGTGCTATTGACAATAAAGTGGCTACAAACACACTTTTAAATTTAATCTTCAGCACAGAAAAAGGCTTTGACAATATCCAGCGCCCATTTCTGATAAAAACCCTTCAGAAAGTGGGCATAGAGGGAACCTACTTCAACATAATAAAAGCCATATACGACAAACCCACAACAAACATCATTCTCAATGGTGAAAACCTGAAAGAATTCCCACTGAGATCAGGAACAAGACAAGGATGTCTGCTCTCACCACTACACTTCAATATAGTTTTGGAAGTCCTAACCACGGCAATCAGAGAAGTAAAAGAAATAAAAGGCATCCAAATTGGAAAGGAAGAAGTAAAACTATCACTATTTGCAGATGACATGCTATTATACCTAGAGAATCCTAAAGACTCTACCAGAAAACTGTTAGAGCTCATCCACGAATTTGGCAAAGTCGCAGGTTACAAAATTAATACACAGAAATCAACTGCATTTCTCTATACTAACAATGAAAGATCAGAAAGATAAATTAGTGAACCAATCCTGTTTACCATCACATCCAAAAGAGTAAAATATCTAGGAGTAAACCTACCTAAAGAGACAAAAGACCTGAACTCAGAAAACTATAAATGCTGATGAAAGAAGTCAAAGATGACACAAACAGATGGAAAGACATACCATGCTCTTGGATTGGAAGAGTTAATATTATCAAAATGACTGTACTACCTAAGGCAATCTACAGATTCAGTGCAATCCCTATCAAATTACCAAAGACATTTTTCACAGAACTAGAAAAAAATATTTTAAAGTTTGCTTGGAGGCACAAAAGACCCAGAATAGCCAAAGACATCCTGAAAAAGAAAAATGGAGCTGGACGAATCAGGCTCCTGGACTTCAGACTATATTACAAAGCAATAATCATCAAAACTGTATGGTACTGGCATAAAGACAGAAATATAGATCAGTGGAATAGGATAGAAAGCCCAGAATTAAACCCATGCACCTACAGTCATCTAATCTATGACAAAGGAAGCAAGAATATACAATGGAGAAAAGACAACCTGTTCAATAAGTGGTGCTGGGAAAACTGGACAGCCCCATGTAAAAGAATGAAATTAAAACATTTCCTAACACCATACACAAAAAGAAACTCCAAATGGATTAAAGACCTAGATATAAGACCAGACACTATAAAACTCTTAGAGGAAAACATAGGCCAAACACTCTGACGTAAACGACAGTAACATCTTCTCAGATCCACCTCTTAGAGTGATGACAGTAAAAATAAAAATAAACACGTGGGACTTAATTAAACTTAAAAGTTCCTTCATAGCAAAGGAAACCCTAAACAAAACGAAAAGAGAACCCACAGAAGGGGAGCAAATCTTTGCAAATGAATCGACTGACAAGGGATTAATCTCCAAAATTTATAAACACTTCCTACCGCTCAATACCAAAAAAAAAAAAAAAAAAAAAAAAACCAAACAAACAACCCCATCATAAAATGGGCAGAAGATCTAAACAGACAAGTCTCTAAAGAAGACATATGGATGGCCAAAAAACACATGAAAAGATGTTCAATATCACTCATTATTAGAGAAATGCAAATCAAAACCACTATGAGGTGCCACCTTACACCAGCCAGAATGGCCGTCATCAAAACGTCTACAAACAAGAAGTGCTGGAGAGGGTGTGGAGAAAAAGGAACCCTATTACACTGTTGGTGGGAGTGTAAATTGGTGCACCACTATGGAAAACAGTATGGATATTCCACAGAAAACTAAAACTAGAACTACCATTTGATACAGCAATCCTACTCCTGGGCATCTATTCAGAGAAAACCATGACTCAAAAAGACACATGTACCCCAACGTTCATTGCAGCACTACTTGCAGCAGCCAAGACATGGAAACAACCTAAACGTCCATCAACAGAGGAGTGGCTAAAGAAGATGTGGTACATATCCACAATGGAATATTACTCAGCCATTAAAAGGAAAGAAATAACGGCAATTGTAGCAACATGGATGGACCTAGAAATTATCATGCTAAGTGAAGTCAGAAAATTAGACACCAACATCAAATGCTATCACTGACATGTGGAATCTGAAAAAAGGACACGATGAACTTCTTTGCAGAACAGATACTGACTCACAGACTTTGAAAAACTTATGGTTTCCAAAGAGGACAGGTTGGGAGTGGGGGGATGCACTGACGGTTTGGGATGGAAATGCTGTAAAATTTGGTCGTGATGATTGTTGTACACCTATAAAAGTAATAAAACTCATTAAGTAAAAAAATTAGAAATAAATAAATAAATTTAATCCTCAGTAGTAACATTCTCTCTGTCACTTTCTTCAATCTAGATAATCAGCAAAACAATAAATCAAGCCCTGATTTGTACCATTTGACTATTTACATGGTGGAATACTTGTAACCGCAGCCCTTTTCAAATGGCCAACATGATGTTACTGAATGCAGGGCTGGGAACGATACCCAATTATATAGTACTTCCTCCATACAGATGCACAGCTGTAAATAACATCAGAAGCACAGATAAGAGTATGATGTAGTAAAAGTGATCAGCAAGTGATGACTTTTGAATATTTATTACATTTGCTTCAACATTTTCTAATTGTAAAAATACATAATTCAATTTTTGTTCACTTTTTAGGGCCTTACCTGTGGCATATGGAGGTTCCCAGGCTAGGGCTTGAACTGGAGTCATAGCTGCTGGCCTACACCACAGCCAAAGCAACACTGGATCCTTAACCTGCTGAGCAAGGCCAGGGATTGAACATGCATCCTCTTGTATCCTACTCAGGTTTGTTACCACTGAGCCACAACAGAACTATTAATTAATTTTTATTTGTTTTTTTTGTTTTTTGGGGGTTTTTTTTTTGGCCATGCCCACAGCATGTATAAGCTTATGAGCCAGGGATCAAACTTGTGCCACAGCAGTGATAACACCAGATCCTTAACCCACTGAGCCACCAGGGAACTCCTATAATTCAATTTTTATAATGACTGTGTTAACCCACCAGTATTCAAAATTTCGGAATCTAACAGTTGGCTTTTATAAGCCTGCACAAGGTGGTCCCAGTACACACTGTTTGTCTACACAGTGCTCATTCTCTCTTCTTCCTTGTGTTCCAATATCTCATCTCCTTCAACATCACCACAGAGGGGTTGGTTTTTATCCTCTTCAAAGGGAATAGTGGGGAGTTCCCACTGTGGTGCAGTGGAAACGAACCCAACTAGGATCCATGAGGATTCTGGTTCAAACCCTGGCCTTGCTGAGTGGGTTAAGGATCTGGTGTTGCCATGAGCTGTGGTGTAGGTCACAGATGTTGGTCAGATCTGGTGTTGCTGTGGCTGTGTCTGTGGCCAGCAGCTACAGCTCCAATTTGACCCCTAGCCTGGGAACTTCCATGTGCCACAAGTGCAGCCCTAAAAAAAAAAAAAAAAAAAAAGAGGGAATGACGAACACTTAAACAAAAGCCAGCATAAGGAATCAAGTTGTTAGGAGGCTTTGACAACAGAGTACTGACAGGTCCTTGGGACCATAGTGCTCTTGGATGGCTCCCTGTCCAATGAAAAACCTGTACCCTGAGATGCCAGTTAGTGCTTTGCTCAGGATCATGAGCAAACTAATAGGAAGTCAGAAGGCTTGGAAAGAGAAAGACAAAGACAATGAGAAAAGAAAATCAAAACACCATCAGAAACAGCATTGATATTATCCTACATAGTAATAACCTACTTTCTTCAACATCCTACATAGAATTAACCTACTTTATTCAAAATTTCATCATAAGCTATTGCACACAGGAAAAGGTCTCATAAATTGGCTTAAATATCAAGAATCACTTTGAATCTTGCTCTTAACTGACAGCAATATTTCTTCTTTCTAAAAAGGATTAAAAATTAAAAGGAACACAAAGAATAAAGATCTGCTGTGGAGGCAGGGGAACATAGTGGTTCCCAACTTGTGTTTGAATCCCAGCTCTACTGCATTATCTAAGGTAAATTAAGTGTCCTCTCTGTATCTTGATTTCCATAGGTACAAAATGGGGATAATAATTGTCCCTCCTTAGTATCAGGACTAAAGAGTTAAGTGATTTGAATGAGCTCATATTTGTAAAGTGCTGGTTCATAGAAAAATTTGTATGTGTTAGATAAATAGAAAATCAGAACTCTATGTTGCACACAACAAATACCAATCCTTGTCAATTTGAGCAGATGTGGACTTTATTCAGAGGGTACTGGCCAGCTCGTAGAATGTCTGGGAGGAATAGATGGGCAGGCCACAGAGCTGTCCCATGAAGACAGGACAGGCGTGAAGGGGCAAAGACACTGCAGGTTGTTGATGCCACAATGCTGGACCCAGGATGCTGCCCCTGAAAACTGCAGGTAGCCTCCATTCTCCCCAGAGAAGACTCTATAGGATCCTTCTTTCTTGGGCCATCATTCTCCAATTCCATGCCTCAGTCGGGAACTCATGTTTGGGGCTGGGTAGATGAGGGCTCCTGTCATTGCTGCAAGGGAGATTTTATGGTGGGAGGTAAGCTCTGCCTCACAGATTTGGGGCTTTCTCCATTTTGGAAATGAAATTCAGTGGGAAGTCAGAAGGAATGCTAAATGGGCATTGGGTACCAAGAAAGAAGGATTATAGGAATATTGAATGAAAAGAATCAGCAAATCCACACATAGACTTGACAGGTTGTAGGCTCTCTACAGTACTTATAGATCAATATGGGTGAGAAGTTGTCATAAGAGGATGAAAAATGAAGAGAAGAGAAAATCACTTGGAATTCCTTAAGGAGCTTGGGGATAGTGCCAGGGAAATACCATGTTTTCAAACACAAGGTTGCCTTTGTCAATTTCTCCCCCTTTTTCTGGGTCCTTGTTTCTATGTTCCTACATGCTAGGCCCTGCACCTACAGCAACCCTCCTCCCCTCCCCTCAGCTCAAGGAATATTCCACATTCTGCTATTGCTCTTAATCAACATTAACTTTTTTTTTTCCAAAGGTGTTCACCAATAATGGAGCTGATAATGTAGCTGCTAAACCAATCATCAACATGTACAGTTCCTGAGGACACATTTCCATTTCAAGATGAAAACAAAGCCTTCAAGTTCTGGTGGAGTGACACAAGGTAGGTACAGTACATGGTGGCAGAGAGCTCCTCCTATCATTCTGTAAAATCGCTCTAGCTCAAGTGCCTGCCTGCCAGTCTGGCTCTGCAAGGGCCACGGATGAGGCAGACTGGTCTACAGACACCTGGCTTCTGAGGGTCACCCAAGGAGTACATGCCCACCACAGGTGGGACACCACCCCTCTCCTTTCAGCCGCTCTTTGCATCATCCACCCTTTTGCCCTATGAAGACATAGCCTTTCTTAAAACCCAGTTCACCCCATTTTCCCCCTCTCTCCCAGATTAAAAATAGCACTCTCTTCAATGACCTCAATAATTTAGAACCCATGAATAAGTCATTTGCCCAAGAGGCTACAGTGGGGCTTCTATTTTTACTTATAGTCTCTCACCAAGCAAAGTGACCTCTCTCAAGGAGTCGACGTTGACACCCGTCGATCTTCTGGTTTCTCGGGGAACAGTCCAAGCAGAGTTTGCAATGCAAAATCTTTTCTCGAGGGCAAAGATGGACCAATAGGTGTCAGTGACTTCAGTGTGTGAGTCACCCAACATGAACCTAGGCATATATGCCTTGCTCAGAACTCCTGCAGTGACCTGGGGCAGGCCCTAGGAGGAACACATCTATAGAGTAGGGGAGGTGAATTCCATCCATACTGGACTTCCCTGGGGCCACTGCTTCCCTGAGACGCCATTTTCCAAACATCAAACCTTCACAGAAGAGCATTACAATAGCTCAGGTCCCTAAACCAGTGGGACTGAGCCAGCCTCCTGACCACACGCCTCTTCCACCTGGCTTCAATGCACATTCCTTTGCCCCATCTCCTCTATGGACTACTTTCAGGAGGGTTAAGTATTTACGCTGGGCCAATACAATGGTCACTGAGAGGATTCCACCTCAAGCGTTTTGGCCACTAGTCTATAAAAAACTTGATTTTCCTCCCCTTCGTATTCTCATACTCAGGAATTGTCCCTTTTTGCAACTGTTCTGCTGGAATCCTCAGCCCCAGCCCCCAAGGGACCTATTCTTACTTTTTACTAACTTCACACCCATAACCTTCCATATTATTTACACAACACTGAGCTTTCAGTTTAAGGCTACATCACACTATTTCACATGAACTCATGTCTCCTGATCCACAAAATCTTTAATTCATAATCACCATTCCCCCTGGAAAAATACTTATTTCTTTTCCTGAGCCTTGCTCCCTGTCCCTGCCAATAAGATGAGTGATTTCAGAAAGTGGAAGAACTACTTTTCTCTCTATATTTTTTTTTTTTTTGTCTTTTTAGGGACACCCCCCCAACATATGGAAGTTCCCAGGCTACGGGTCGAACTGGAACCTCAGCTGCCGGCCTACACCACAGCCACAGCAACACCAGATCCAAGCCACGTCTGCAAACTACGCCACAGCTCATGGCAACATCAGATCCTTAAGCCACTGAGTGAGGCCAGGGATCAAACCTGCATCCTCACAGGTACTAGTCAGGTTTGTTACCACTGAGCCATGATGGGAACACCTACTCTTCTCCTTTTACTTGTCATTGTTTCCCTTCCCCAAAACAAGTAGGTTTTTTTTTTACCACGTGCTGCTATTTTTCTCATTTTACATATGAGGAAACTCCAATATCTCCTCCGACTCTGGCATGTCTTCTCTAAAAGATGAGATGGTGTCTATTCAGTCACATCCATGGCTGGCATCCCTCACCTTATCTATCCTCCCTTTGTAGCAACATAAGAGAATGAATTACCAGGACTAAATGTCCCTAACAAAGGTCCCTGGTCTAAACTTCCTAAAATAGTGACGGAGACCTCATTGAGCCAAGGCACCCTCCATGGTCCATTTTAACCATATGAAGTAATCGTAGCACATTTTCATAATTGCAATGAATTATAATTATCAATACAAGCCATCAAATTGCATTTCCCAGATCTGTGAAAAGTAGAACTGAAGTTTTCAGGGTGAGTTGTTTGGGAGAGTCTAATTAGCCTTAGTTCTGATTCATGATATCTTTTGAATAGATGTAAAATATACTTTTCAGCTGGGGTTTCTAGGGGAACTGCAGCCTACTCTATTTACAAAATGCATATCTTGTATATTTAAAAAATGTAAGTATTTGCATATTTACAAAATGTCTGTTTCTGTTATAAGCTAGGTGCTGGATTGGATAACCTCAGAGATCCCTTCCAGCTGTGAGAATTGGTAAGTCCAAGAGGAAATGGAAGTGGGTCTGGAAGAATTCATGGGACTCTTCAGAGAGACCAGAAAGGACAGCTTTCCTTACCTTGTTAATGAAGGATACCAGTAGGAACAATAGTGGCTTAGGCTAGATTGGGTGGACAGATCTTTCCAGTGGAGCAAAAAATTTTCTCCAGAAAAATCATGAGAAAGTGGCTGAAAAGGTAGACCAGATCAGGTTACTGGATGCCTTCAAAATCAGGCAGAGGAATTCCAAGTCGGTACAACAGGCAAGAGACAGCCATTGTCATGACCCTGAGCCAGGGGACACTGTGAAGAACAGAGTTTCTTTAGCATAAGAAAACCAGTGGTTGGAGTTCCTGCTGGGGTGCAGTGGGTTAAGGATGTAGCATATGTCATAGCTGCAGCTTGGATTCAATCCTTGGCCCGGGAATGTCCATATGCTGCAGGTATGTCCAAAGGAAAAAAAAAAAAAAAAAAAAAGAAGAAACCAGAGTTATCACTAGTGAAAGATAAACTTCCTTCCCATTATACAGACAATCTAATGAAGACAAAGATATCCAATTAGAATCGAAAATGAGGAGTTCCCGTCGTGGCGCAGTGGTTAACGAATCCGACTAAGAACCATGAGGTTGCGGGTTCGGTCCCTGCTCTTGCTCAGTGGGTTAACGATCCGGCGTTGCCGTGAGCTGTGGTGTAGGTTGCAGACGCAGCTCGGATCCCGCGTTGCTGTGGCTCTGGCGTAGGCCGGTGGCTACAGCTCCGATTCAACCCCTAGCCTGGGAACCTCCATATGCCGCGGGAGCGGCTCAAAGAAATAGCAAAAAGACAAAAAAAAAAAAAAAAAAAAAAAATCGAAAATGAACATCCCTGTGGCCTAGATGCACAGCACAGAAACGGGAAGGCAATTCTCTCTGCTTTCATAGCTCTCATTTTCTCTGTAACCCTCCTCTCTAGATTATGATGATGTGGTTTGCTTGATGTTCCCAAGGCCGATAATGAGATGCAGCTATAATCTATTCCTTTCCTAGCCTCTGCTAGAGACTGGACTGCCTGCTTCAGCTGCTGCTTGTCCCAGGTGCCTGTGGGGGTGGGCACGGTGTGACCTGAGTGGATGGTCCTCACTCAGGCAGGTCTCACTCCTTACTAGACCCTCAGGGAATGGAGGGAATGTGGGCCTCTCCCTGCCACCGTCAGAATGAACAAGGGAAAACCATGCAGGAAAGGAAAGGGGATGCTTGAACTCAGAAATAGTTTAGGAGTGAGGAAGAAAAAAACCAAGGGGAGTCTGAATCACACAAAGGGCTTTCAACCAAAAGAGGAGCCATTGGCATATCTGTGCAACATCACAGAGGATAGAACAAGAAGCCAGCTTACTGGGTAGCAGGACTGTAACACTTTTGTCACAGGCGAGCTTACTTCTTAACAAGGTCTCAAACAGGCCAAGTCACCCAAGAAGTTTGCGAAATAGCCTTACTTTAAGTCTTTAAAAATAGCTCTACTTTGTATTTGCCTGGAAGTAGGCTAAGAAACGACATATCAGAAGACAGGAGGGTGTACTACCCAGCCTTTCAAAGTCATTTCTTTCTTCCTTCCTTTCTTTCTTTCTTTCCTTCCTTTCTTTTTGTCTTTTTAGTGCCGCACCTGAGGCACATGGAAGTTCCAAGGCTAGGGGTCAAATTGAAGCTGCAACTAGCAGCCTATACCACAGCCAGAGCAACTTGGGATTCAAGTCACATCTGCAACCTACACCACAAGCTCATGGCAACACCAGATCCTTAACCCAATGAGCGAGGCCAGGGATTGACCCCACATCCTCATGGATACAAGTTAGGTCCGTTACCACTGAGTCATGACAGGAACTCCTCAAAGTCATTTCTAATCAAGTAATATGTCACTTTTTAGTTGACTTCAATTAATTTAGCCCAAATTTATTGAAAATGGTTAAGATCTGTGGTGGGTTTTGTATGTGCTCTTGCCCTTCTGCTTTCATTTTCTTCTTCCCTGTGTCTGAGATTCTCCTGGGCCCATCCATCTTCCTTCAAGTCTGTACTTGACCACTTGCTCCAGGTCTCAGAAAGCTGGCCATGCTTCCACATTCTGCAATATGTACAGTCTCTGCCACACATTCAGCAGCTGACTCTAAACTATTTTGTATTCTTTTTTATTTTTTATTTTTTTTGGCCATGTCCGCAACATACAGAAATTCCCAGGCCAGGGATCGAACCACAGCACTGACCCAAACCACAGCAGTGACAACACTGGATCCCTAACTGCCAGGCCACAAGGGAACTCCTATTTTGTATTCTTTATTGTTGACCCACTGTTGGGTTTTTTTTGTTTGTTTTTCTTTTTTCTTTTTATGGCTGCACCTGCAGCATATGGAAGTTTCAGGCTAGGGGTCAAATCAGAGTTGCAACTGAGGCCTATGCCACAGCCACTGGATTTGAGTCACATTTGTGACCTACACTGCAGCTTGTGGCTAATCTGGATCCTTAACCTACTAAGCCAGGCCAGGGATTGAACCTGCATCCTCACAGACACTATGTCAGGTTCTTATCCCACTGAGCCACAATGGGAACTCCAGCCTCACTGGTTTTTACCAACTCATTGACAATTCAGTAAATATTTATACTTCACCATTTTCCTAGAGTGCAGAGGCTACAATTTAATAAATTTTTATTGAGAGCAAAATAAATATCAAATAAATTGTATATATGTAATTTAGTATTAAGCAGTACCTATGATATGAGGTGTTTTAAAATCTGTGTTTAGCTATTTTTTCAAACATTAGCATTTTTAGAAAAGTCTCTAGTGTAAATTAAGGTTTTGTTAAACAAGCGTAACAAATGTTTTGTCATGGGCAAGACGTCAGTTACTTAGGACATAAGCATATACAAAGTATTAGTAAACATAATTTAGAAACTAGATTCTTGAATACAAAAGGAAGAGTTGGAGAAGAAATTTTATTTGAAAATTGAGTAGAAGAAATCTTATTTTTTTGTCTATTTACCATTTCTTGGGCTGCTCCTGCGACATACGGAAGTTCCCAGGCTAGGGATCGAATTGGAGCTGTAGCCACTGGCCTATGCCAGAGTCACAGCAACGCTAGATCCGAGCCGCGTCTGTGATCTACACCACAGCTCAGGGCAACCCTGAGCAAGGCCAGGGATCGAACCCGCAACCTCATGGTTCCTAGTCGGATTCGTTAACCACTGAGCCACAATGGGAACTCTGAAATCTTGATTTAAAGAGATAACAGTGGTGAATATTACATATAGAAATCATATTAATATGACAGTCTGTCTTGACATTTGCAGTTAAGTATATAACAGGAAGATGGGTGGAACCTCAGAGGATGACAAGAGCAGTGGTTTAGAAACAGCAGTCAAGTGTGGACAATGGTGGGTTATTCATTGTCTGGGAAAATCTTCCCAGATACTTTTGATACCAAATTGGTCCAGAATCCTAGGAATCTATGGATAAATTCCCAGGAATGATTTGTTTTTAGAGTGAAGGAAAAAAATTCACTGTGGTCTCTATAATGGAATACTACTTGACCATTAAAAAGGATGAAATAGGGAGTTCCTATCATGGCTCAGCAGTTACAAATCTGACTAGTATTCATGAGGATGCAGGTTCAATCCCTGGCCTTGCTCAGTGGGTTAAGGATCCATTATTACCATGAGCTGTAGTGCAGGCCACAGACACAGCTAGGATCCCGCATTGCTGTGGCGTAGGCCAGTAGCTACAGCTCCAATATGACCCCTAGCCTGGGAGCTTCCATATGCCACAGGTGTGGCCCTAAAAAGACAAAAAGTAAAAAAATAAATCTAAAAAAAAAAAAAAAACCATATGAAATAATGCCATTTGCAGCAACAGGGGTGCAGCTAGAGATTTTCATACTAAGTGAAGTTAAGTCAGAAAGAGAGACAAATACCACATGGTATCACTTACATGTGGAATTTAAAGCATGACACAAATGAACTTATCTGTGAAACAGGTACCGACTCACAGACATAGAGAACAGACTTGTGGTTGCCAAGGGGGAGGGAGGGATGGATTGCAAGTTTGGGATTAGCGGATGCAAACTATTATATAGAGAATGGATAAATAACAAGATCCTACTGTATATTATAGTAAACTACATTCAATATCTTGTAATAAACCATAATGGAAAAAATATGAAAAAGTATACATATATATGTACACACACACACATATATACATTTATATACATAGCTGAATCACTTCTATACAGCAGAAATTAATCAACACGGTATTGTAAACCAACCACACTTCAATAAAATAATTTTTTTTTTTTGTCTTTTTGCCATTTCCTTGGGCCACTCCCATGGCATATGGAGGTTCCCAGGCTAGGGGTCGAATCAGACCTGTAGCCGCCAGCCTATGCCACAGCCACAGCAATGCGGGATCCGAGCAGCATCTGCAACCTACACCACAGCTCATGGCAACACCGGATCCTTAACCCACTGAACAAGGCCAGGGATCGAACCTGCAAACTCATGGTTCCTAGTCGGATTCGTTAACCACTGAGCCACGACGGGAACTCCCTCAATAAAATAAATTTTTTAAAAAATCCACTGTGGAGACAATGATGGACTTAAAAGCCCTAATAGCCAGAAGCTGTGGATTAATAGATAATATGTCTTGATTTTTTTATATCTTTCTCCTTAGGCATCATCCTTTGGAAATATTGCATGTTTAAATTTTCCATACTTGGTTTTAAGAAAAAGTAATGACCATTGAGTAGAAGACAAAGGCACTCTCTCCACTAACCTGGTTGACAAAGTGAGAAAGTTAGGAAATCTACATGATAAAGTCATGACTCTGTGACCAGGGCCTAATCATTGTTTCATTATTGAGGATTTGGGCAGATTACCTTAATCACAATCAAAGTACTTCAGAAGAGCTAAATTTATAGGGATAAACCTGTAAAATATTTTAATGTCACATCATTAATGGATTACAATTTTGTGATACATTAGACTACAAATACCCAGTAATGACAGGAAACACCTTAGCCTTTAATAATCCAGAGGCCTTAAGAATTCCACCACACTCCAGGATTATGCCTTAGAACCTTTGCTTTGAGCCAGTAAAACCTGGATATTTGCATCTTCTGGTTCTTTGGACATAATTACAGTCTTAACATAGATCACAAAGTGAATAATTAAGAGGTAGAATTTAGATATCTGACATGCTTTCCCTATTTTCCAGGAAATGAGAATAAGATTCTTTGTACTTTTATACTGTTTTATAGATAGATAGGATAGAAAGACAGACAGACAGACAGATATCTGATAAATATCAACAGGTAAATGTTGAGTGTTGCCTCATCATTTTATCAGGACTTCCCAGACTCTTGCACATCCTGGCACGAATGGTAACTAGTGATCTGTGAATGACATCCTGAAAAAACGGAGGAAGTTGCTGGGGCTCTGGTCTCCTGGTGCCTCTTCTTGCTGGATCAATGGTAAAAGAGATCTGTATCTATGCTCACCTCAGACCTATCCTTGGCACCTGATAGGGAAGCTCTGGAGGTGGCCAGATTGGGGCCCCCTTGCCTGTGGTTCCCTAACTATTGGGAAAACGTGTTCTTCCAGCATCCTCACTGAACTCAGCATTTTCGGGGAGTGGAAAGGAGATGAGCAGCCTCATGGGAAGGAGGAACTGGCATTCATTCTTGAATGGAGTGAGCAGAAACCCTCGTTTGTAGGCAGCGGCAGCTGTTGTTCTGAGGGAATTTTGCTGACAGTATAAGAGTGGGGCATGATGTCACAGGAACCCTGGCTTGGCCAGAACAGCATGGGGTCCAAGGCAGCTGATCTGTTCATCCAGATTGAAAAGATTTCTTCTCCTGCTGCTCTCCCACCCTCCCCTTCTCCCTGCCAGTCTGAGTGATAATTGTAAAGCCATGCAGTTCCTTTCAAAAGTAGGCCATGGGAGCCAGCGCTGGGTGTTTGCATTGCTGGCATGTTGCAATTATCACCGAGGATGGCTCTGCTGACAGCATAATACATGTGGTGTTTTGCGCTAAAAAAATCAATGCCAGTGGCTTAAAGAGCAAAATTTCCCAGTGATTCAAGCACAGTTTCAATATGACATATGATCTGTGTGGGATCCAATTCATGGTCACCTTTTTTCACCCTCAAGACTAATCTGACAAAATAGTCTATAGAATGAGTCCTTGGGGAGCCATGAAAGAGAAATTCTTCTCTACTCAGGAACTCTTCAGCTCTTAAGAAACTGGCAAGGGGATATTTTATACAGGGCCTGCCTTAAAGTCCAAAATTTAAATTTATCTAAACTTGTGAAAGAGATGTTAGCCTCAGAATAGGATTTTAAGAAAGTTTAAATCCTAAGTCTACCACTTACTAGCTGTGTGGCTTGGGTGGTTTTACTTAACTTCTCTTACCTTCACTGTTAAAAAAAAAAAAAAAAAAAAAAAAAAAAAAAAAAAAAAGAAAGAAAGAAAGAAAAAAAGTACAGTAATATCCACTTCATTTTTTATTGTTTATGGCCCACCACAGCACACGGAACTTCCTGGGCCAGGGATTGAATCCAAGCTGCAGCTGCCATTTACGCGACAGCTGGGGCAATGCTGCATCCTTTAACCCATTGCAATGGGCCAGGGATTGAACCTGCAACCTTGCAGCAACCCGAGCCACTGCAGATGGATTCTTAACTCACTGTACCACAGTGGGAACTCCAGTAATATCCACTTTATAGACTTGTTAGGATGACATGACTGAATGTAAGTAAAATATTTTAGCACAAAGACTGGCCCAGTGAAAGTGCTACATAATAGTAGTTGTTGCTGATGCTGTATTTGTAGTTATTATTATATATACCTTCTTCATTTTTAGGAAGGGAAATCAGAAGAAAACTATTATTTATGGTTGCTTAATTTTTCGTAGTACTGAACAAGTCACATGACTATCACATAGAAAATGATAATCATGATACCAGCAATAACCTCTTTAAACTCTTGATCAAATAATCCCAAATAAGAAAAAGACAATTTGGAACATATACCTCACCATCAGAGCAATCTATAAACTTAAAAATCTCTTCAAGATGCCAAGAAGTTTAAGGTAAGTATTCTTTTGCTAGACAAGTTAAAAAATGAATGTAATATATATTTAATGTTGAAATTTTTATAACAAAGTCTATAGCTTAATCTTACATACTATCGAACCATCTAAAATAACTTTTCACATTACATGACTATTTTTATTTATTTAACCATGAATTGCCAACCTGAAGAGGCTATGCCCTATTCATTATTCAACATTAAGTAGCTACTTTTCACTTTGATGTAAGTTACTAATTTATAGGCTGCTTTTACCTTAAGTCATCTGGTGACAAAGCACTGTTCCAGAAGTAGATTTTGAAGATAAGCAGCTTAAAGCAGGAGGATATTTAAGTCAGCTTGATGTTTACTCAATAATTCATTCAAAGGAAACAATAAAATGGAAGTTACTGTTGGGCAGAAATATATCCTCTTCATTGTCATATTCAGCTATTAAGTTTTCATTAAGTAGTGTGTTTTACACAATTGCATTAAGAAATAATTATATTTTTGCAACTAAACTGACAATGAGTAAAGCCCTTGGTGTTATAAAAGAGATACCCCAAATTCATTTGGAAATGACAGAGCCACTGTTTTCCTGTTAAAAGATTCAGAGAACATCCACTAAAGAATGCATGATTAGCACAACATTGTACATCACCTATGCTTGAGTAAAATTAAAAAAAAAAAAAAAAAAAAAAAAAGAACGCATGAAACCAAGAAACCAGGTCTAAATTGTCCCTCTAAATGAGCATTTATTGTAAAATGGGTCTTTGGGGAGTTTCCATTCTATTATTAATTATTCTTCCCCTTCTTGACTGAGGGGGGAAAAAAAGGTGACTTTTAAGATATAAGCTCATCTTGTCCACTATCTTTATTATACAGATAAATAGCAACAAAGCGTAGTAGTTAAGAATGGAGGCTCAGGAGTTAGCCTAACCAAGTTCAAATTCTGGCTCAGACACTTTCTAGTTGTGTGACCCTGACCAAGTGATTTATTTGTCTGTACTTCTTTTGAACTATAAAATGAAAGTTATAGACTAATGAAAGTATTTATAGTCCTGGGTTATTATAAGAAGTAAATGGGGCTAGATGTTTATGTTAGGTGGCATTACAAATATGAGAACTGAAGCTGTGAGAGGTTAAGGGGTTTGTATGTTTCCCCAGGTAGTCAGCAATGGACTCATCTCCTCATTCCAGTCCAAGATGCCATCTTCCACCAGTGAACAGCATGGTGGTGTAGTGGACACAGACCCTTTCTGACTAAACAGCATCCATTCCTCCTTCTTGTAACAGCAGATTAAGATTTCTTTTTGGAAAGTCATCTAATCCCCACTATTTTTTTTTTTTTTTTTTTTTTTAGGGCCACACCTGCAGCATGCAGAAGTTCCCAGGCTAGGGGTTAAATTGGAGCTGCAGCTGCTGGCCTATGCCACAGCCACAGCAATGCCAGATCTGAGCCATGTCTGCGACCCACACCACAGCTCATGGCAATGCTGGGTCCTTAACCCACTGAGACTGGGGAGCAAACCTGCATCCTCATGGATCCTAGTTGGGTTCATTACTGCTGAGCCACAATGAGAACTCCTGACCCCCACTCTTAGTCCACGTGCCTCACTTTATTTGGGGGGGAGCGAGGGAGTGTCACTTAACCAAAGCGTGGGCAATCAGAGCATTTGATCCTGGTCACTAGGTTTCCTTCAGGGAGGGGCATGTGCCTCGAGCTTAATGAGATGTCATCCGAGATTTTGCTGGACCAATTGGAAAGACAAGCCCTTGTTCAGTAAAGGTGACTATTAAGATATAGCTCAGAGCCCTCATCTTGCCTCTAAGAGGAAACCAGTAGAGGGAAATATAGCTGATAAATGGAGAGACAAATGTTCCTGTTGGCATCATTTGACACTTGGATCAAGTCACATCTGAAAACAGGGGAGATCTATCCTCAAGCATTTCATTTAGTCAGCCAATAAACTGGCTGCTGTCACTTCCACTGAAAAAGTTCTGACTTATAAAGACATTTTAAAAATATATCACATAGTTCTAGCCTCAGGAACAAAGGAATATTTTCTTGTGTGAAAGGACTCTGAAACAAACCTTCCTGTTATAACACAGAGAGTAAATTCAACAGTCCTCCCTGGTCTGTGATATTTTGTCACGGTCTTGGTCAGATGAGCAACATGGGCAAGCAGGCAGGCAGCAGAGGGTGGGCTTTGGAATCAGATCTCAGTTGGAATCCCAACCCTTTCACTGGTTAGTCCCTCTGTGGCAGGTTATTTAACCTCCCGAACTTTCGTTTCCTATCTGAACAGACTTATTGAAAAGGGTTCAAGGAGATGATGCGTGCAAAACACTAAGCATTAAGAACATAGTAATGATGATAATAAAGATGACTCATGTTTATTGATGTGTACTACCCTCTGTTGAGCACTTTCCAGACACTAAGTCCCTGACTCCCCCTAACAACCCTGTGTGGATTCCATTCCATACTTAGCAACTGAGGAAACCAGAGACAGAGAGCTTAGGTAATTTGTGCCCATCTGGACAGCTAGTAAGTGCTAGAGCCAGAATTCTTATTTCAGAAGCCAAACTCATTACTACTCTGCTGAACTGCCCTTCATTTTGTCCAATAACATTATCTGCTAAGGTTGTTACTAGTGTTAACTAACTCATGACATAAGCTCGAAAGTTGGCCTAGATTTTGCAGTAGTGATTTTGAAGTACCTGGGCCCAAAGGTTGAAGGATGAATAGGATATAGGCCTTCCTCTAGAGAAGTCTATAATATATTCAGGTGTAGAACGTGGGTGAGAAGAGACAAATGCTATTTTAGAGAAGTTATGGTAACCCTCTTGGAGCCTTGGTTTCTTCATCTGAAAAACGGTTTTATCTATGCCTCAGGTTTGTGTAAGGGTTAAAACAGATTGTTATGGGAGTTCCCGTTGTGCTGCAGTGGGTTAAGAATCCTACAGCAGTTGCTCAGGTTGCTACAGAGATAAGAATTCAATCCCTGGCCCAGTGCAGTGGCTTAAAGAATCTGGCATTGCCACAGCTACAGCGTAGGTCACAGCTATGGCTCAGATTCAATCCCTTCCATATGCCTCAGGTGCAGCCATAAAATAAAATAAAATAAAAACAGATGGCTATGAAAAGCACTTAGCAAGCTGCCTGGGAATTATAATCATCAGTATCACTACCAACAACGCCTATAAAAACAGGCAGATCATGACCCAAAGTTTACAGAGACTCAAAGAATTTGGTTGCCTTGGAGTTCCCATCATGGCGCAGCAGAAACGAATCCAACTAGGAACCATGAGGTTGCAGGTTCGATCTCTGGCCTCTCTCAGTGGTTAAGGATATGGCGTTGCTGTGAGCTGTGGTGTAGGCTGCAGATGCAGCTCAGATCCTGCGTTGCTGTGGCTGTGGTGTAGGCCGGCAGCTGTAGCCTGGGAACCTCCATAAGCTGCCAGTGCAGCCCTAAAAAGACAAAAAAAAAAAAAAAAAAAAAAAAAAAAAAAAAAAAAAAAAGAGAGAGAGAGAGAGAGAGAATTTGGTTTTCTTTAGTGATGATTTTTGGTGAACAAATCTTTTTTTTTTTCCTTTTTTTTTTTTTTTTTTTTTTTTCCTAGGGCTGCACCTGCAGCATATGGAGGTTTCCAGGCTAGGGGTTGAATCAGAGCTGTAGCTGCCGGCCACAGCCACAGCCACAGCAACTTCAGATCCAAGCTGCTTCTGCGATCTACACCCACAGCGCACAGCAATGCCAGATCCTTAACCCACTGAGCAAGGCCAGGGATCGAACCCGAAACCTCATGGTTCCTACTTGGATTTGTTAACAACTGAGCCATGATGGGAACTCTGGGTAAACAAATATGATTTTCATGTATAAACAAAAAAGAAAAAGAGGAAATTAACAAAATCTCTGCAACCTGAGAGATTTTGGCTTTGGGCTGCCTCCGAACAGCAAGTAATCAGCCCAGAAGAGCTTCAAAGGCAAAGGTTGAGGCGAGCTGCACATCAGTGTTTGTCCCTCCTCATGCCCCACACATGGAAGAGGATATGGCACAGGGGGCTCAGAGAAGTCATCTGGAGACAGTTCAGTTCTGTGGACCCATTCTTTGTAAGGAAAGAGCTCTCTGGACCTTGCTTCTCCTCTAATGTAGTCTAGGTGGCAATTTTTAGACTCTTACTTCTATTTCCTTGAGCTGGTCCATACCTGGTGTCAGCCACAGCTCCATCACCCCTCTTCCTGCCACTGTGTCACTTTCCATGCTATGACACTCAGCCAACCTCTTCTGGGTGGCATGCTCATACACAGACCCCCTTCCCTCACAGTGGGACTGAAGTTCACTTCTCCTCTCTTCCTTAGCACCTCCACCCAAAGGCAGAAGAACAAGGGACAATTCCTTGGTGCTCCACTTTTTTTTTTTTTTTTTCTTTTTAGGGCCGCACCTGCAGCATATATATGGAAGTTCCCAGGCTAGGGGTCAAATTGGAGCTGCAGCTGCCAGCCTATGCTACAGCCACATGTGAACTATGCCAAAGCCTGTGACAATGCTGGATCCTTAACCCACTGAGTGAGGCCAGGAATCGAACCCACATCCTCAAAGATACTGGTCGGGTTCTTAACCTGCTGAGCCACAATGGGAACTCCTTGGTACCCCACTTAAGACTGGTGGCTATTTCCTAGTGAACTCAGGGACCAAAGTTCTGCCTGGGCGTAAAGTACAAATAAAAGACAGCATGGTCCTGCTGGGTGGAGCAGAGGGGCTACTATAGGAACCACGTTATCTGTAGTGTGCAGTGGCCAACTGGAAGACTACTGGGAAAGACTAAGTCTACTTGGTTTTGGTGGGGGACATTTTTCTATTTCCTCTTCCAAAGTTTACAGTTGGCTTGTGGTTATCTGCTCAATGCAGGAACAGGATCACTACTTCCCTGAAGACAGACCTTCAAAAGCAGAGCAGATACTGTTGAAATCAGTGTTGGGTCTATTCACCTATCACAGGTAGACATATCTTGTGGCTTGCCTTGCTTGTCTTGGTAAAATACTTTTTGAAATCTACAAGAAATTTCATTATTAAGAAAAAATAACATAAATAGGTAAAAGTACCTTACCAGAGGTCATGTGCCTTAGAATAAGGCTTAACAGTTTTCAGAGATATTGTCTTTTCTTATCCTTTCATCTTGGTGATAAAAGGATAGGAACAAAAAATTAGAGATGTTTTATTGTTGTTTTGTTGTTGTGAAGTTATACAGACTCATTGCCAAAAATAAATCAGATAATTCAATAGAGCACAAAGAGTTAAAAGAACATAGAAATAATCCACTGTTCAGTATTGAAATTTTCAAGTATTTCCGTATCTGTTTTAACATACTCAAAAAATGATCATCATGTCTTATTGCCTCCTTTTATCAGGATATCCTTAATCAACTATAATTTTTAAAATGTAAAAAGAAAATGCAACTGAAAAAAGATATCCTTAACATCTTACAACATTAGAACATATGGACCTACTTTAATCTTTTAAAAAATTTCTTTATAGTATTCCACAATATAAAAGTACCTGAATTACTTTAACCAGTTCTTTACTGATGGACACTGAGACTGTTTTTAACATTTTTTACAATAAATTACTCATCTATTCATCTTTCATCACTTGTTTGATTATTTTCTTAGGATGTATTCCAAGATTCTGGATTAAAAGGTTTTTGCACTTTTGAACTCCTGTGTTAACTACAGCTAAGTTCCCTTCCAGAAAGGTTTTTAGGGAATGAAATTACTTTTCACTTTTTCATGAACTGTGACATAGAGAGATGCAAAGGCTTTCTGAGGACAGTTCAATTACTCACTGAGGTACCAGCATATCCATTTGTTAAAAATGTAACTGTGATGTTTTAGAGCTGAAGATAGCTACTGAAATCACTTCATCTAAGTCTACTTTGTTATAGGCAAGTTGAGGAAGGAAGTTGTGTAACTGCTTTTTTTAAGTTTTATAAAAGTACAGTTAATTTACAACATTGTGATTCCCACTGTACAGCAAAGTGATTTGGTTATACATATACACACATCCGTCCTTTTTCAGATTCTTTTCCTATATAGATGATCACAGAACACTGGACAGAGTTCCCTGTGTTATACAGCAGGTTACCAATGGCTAATCGTTCCATAAGGAAGGTGTGTGCTTTCTGAATTAAAGAGCTTCTCTCTTCAGTCCTTCCTTGAGTTGGAGAGTGGTGTCTGCAGCTTGACACAGAGCCATCCTGCCCTTCCAGTGCTGCAAGCTCTAGATTCTTTTTAAAAAGGGTCTCACATGCACCTGTATGTTCACTGAAGCACTATTCACAATAGCCAAGACATGGAAACCATCTAAATGTCCATCAACAGATGAATGGATTAAGAAGATGTGGTATATATACACAATGGAATATTACTCAGCCACAAAAAAAGAACAAAACCATGCCATTTGCAGCAACATGGATGGAACTAGAGACTCTCATACTAAGTGAAGTAAGTCAGAAAGAGAAAGACATACCATATGATATCACTTATATCTGGAATCTAATATGTGGCACAAATGAGCCTTTTCACAGAAAAGAAAATCACGCACATGGAGAACAGACTTATGGTTGCCGAGGGGGAGGGGGGAGGGAGTGGGATGGACTGGGAATTTGAGGTTAATAGGTGCAAACTACTGCCTTTGGAATGGATTAGCAGTGAGATCCTGCTGTACAGCACTGGGAACTATAGCTAGTCACTTATGATGGAGCATGATAATATGAGAAAAAAGAATGTATACATGTATGTGTAGCTGAGTCACCTTGATGTATAGTAGAAAATTGATAGACCACTGTAAACCAGATATAATGGGAAAAAATAAAAATCATTATATAAAAAAAATAAAATTTAAAAAGTGTGTCTATTTTCGTGGTCATCAGTCCTTTCTACCACAATTCTAGCCCACCTCACTATGTATCATCTCACCAGGAGTTAGCGTACAGACAGGATCTCAGACCCAGTGTCTTGAAACAAACAAAAACTTAAGATGAAAATGGCTCCCTTTAAGTCTCTTCCAGACCTGAGATTCAGAGATGCTCTTTTGACATTCTACTCCTTGAATCCTGCGTGGTTAGTTCCCAGGCCCTTCCTGATGACCACTAGGCGTCAGACTTTTCCATCTCTCCTCCAACTGTGCTGCTCACCCGGTAATTAACTCATTTGCTCAGAGCCATTGGCTCTTATCTAAGGGGGCTCCTTTGTCATCATGTGAACATGGTCATTATGATGCAGAATCCTAGCAGATCTCAACAGGACTTCTTAAGTGTGACTGTCTCCTAGCTACTAGCGTTTCAGCAGAACTCTTCATTGCAAAGCCCAAGCCCTAAACCCAGGGAAGTGGAAGAAATACCAACAACTAAGCTTTTCCCTTCCCAAATGAAGCCACAGAACGCCACTACTTTTCACAACATAAGTACCTGTACCCTTATTGCTAATAGGGTGCTGGTGTATTCTAAGCACCACCCCTCATTCATCTCATGTATCCATTTTTTTAAAATTAAAGCATAGTTGATTTATAGCGTTGTGTCAATTTCTTTTTCATCTTAAAGATGACAAAATGCTGAAGCAGTCAAGAGCAGGCTCTGAATGATGTACGTATAGTGGGTTTAAATGTAATAGCTTATCATCCACCAAGCACTTCAATGTCCAGGCTCACAGGGCACTGCATTCACTTCAAGTCCAAAAAAGTGTACTTTCACTCAGCCAGTCATTCAATTACTCAACAAGTACTTGTTCAACTTCTCACAGGTGCTGAGGTCCCAGTGAAGAAGAAAACAACAATGGCGTAAACCTGCAGTATAGCTCATGTAAAAAGACCAATTCTGGGCTGCTTGATCCCTCCTGACTTAGAAGAGGCTGCGGAAGTGGGACTGGAGCTATGGCCATGTCTCCCAGCCAAAGTAACTTTCCCCTGGCAACCCATGTTACCTTGAAGCATCTTAATGTCACAGCCTCAGCACCTCCTCCCTTGCTTCTCTCCCTGCGTGACAGTGTCCCTGAGAGAAAGAAAACCCTTATCTCAGTCACGGGGGAACTGACACAGAAGAGCGCAAGAGGTTTTCTCACGGAGCTTAAAAGGGAACAAGGGCCAAAGCAGCATTATGGGCTTCGTGAGCTACATCATAGGGGACCCCATGAGAATGGTTTTCACTCAAGACACGGGTGATGATAACACCAGGTATGGGGTCTTACTGAGAGCAGCTCTCTTTTTTTTTTAGGGCCAAACCCAAGGCATATGGAAGTTCCCAGGCTAGGGTTGAATTGGAGCTATAGCTGCCGGCCTATACCACAGCCACAGCAACATCAGATCTGAGCCTCATCTGTGACCTACACCACAGCCCATGGCAACGCCAGATCCTTAACCCACTGAGCAGGGCCAGGAACAGAATCTGCATCTTTGTGGATCCTAGTCAATTTCATTACCACTGAGCCACCATGGGAACTCCCAGCTCTCTCTTAATATTAGGAATATTACATCCCTCTCTTAATTTTAGGAAACTTACGAGTGAAAACAGAAGGATTCATTTTTGTGAACTCGTCTCTATGGAACACAGCAAGCTACCTATATTGCCTCCGAGGAGAAAATGCTCATCCTGGAGACATCTTCTCACCTTCCTCTCCTGAAGGAAGAGGCACTGTTCCTTGACAGGCACTGACTCACCAGTGCAAACGCATCAGTTGTGATTTCCTGCCACATACGTCTATCTTTGCAGAACTTCTCAGAACAAAATAGCAGCCCAGTCCCAGCAACTGAGATTCACTTAGATCTACTTGAATTTGACCAAGAAATTATCATTACAATTCTTGTAATGTGTCTCCCCAGATAACTGGGCATTCCCCATGTGTTTATTTTGAACTTTGCTTAATACTTCCAGAATAAAAAATGTCTCTGAATGTCTGTAAAATAATGAGACATGCCTTCTCCCTCTTCCTTGCCAGAAGCACACATTTTCTCCAAATAAGTCAGAATTGCTCTTTTTTTCCCCTGCACTTTACTTGGAATTGGTTTTTAAAAAGTATTATTTCTGAAACAAATAAACATGATCACAACAACAAGGACGATAAAACATACCATCAGTATCTTCACAGTTCATGAGTCTCAGCCCTTCCTTTTCAATCCACATTGGCAGACTCCAAGCAACCCCATTTTAGAATCCTCTCCCCCTTCCTGTGA
Organism: Sus scrofa; assembly: GCF_054392235.1. Taxonomy (NCBI): domain Eukaryota; kingdom Metazoa; phylum Chordata; class Mammalia; order Artiodactyla; family Suidae; genus Sus; species Sus scrofa. The sequence continues at coordinate 145,674,524 of NC_139383.1, read as the reverse complement.
AATGCTTGGAGTGACTCTGGGAGCCACATTTCTTTCCCTTTCCACAGCTCCTAAAAAAAGGGATGTGACAGCGTGGACTCACCTATCCAAACCAATGCCAGGGCAGTGCCTCACCTACCAGCCTTGCAGCAGGGCCGGCTCCCTCAGGTCAATTCAGCTCTCGCCACGGGAATCATCAGAAAAATTGAACCGGGCAGCTCCATCCTTGAATAGCCGTTCCACACATGTGAAGATATTTTCTGAATAAGCATTCAGCATCCACATGAGCCTCAGCTGAAAAATGAGACACAGGCATTTCCTTGAGAGCAGGGTAAGGGATGGCTTTAGAAGGCCCAGGAAGAAGGCAGTTCTAACGTCAGGTAGATACTTTAAAAACGTGAGCAATGAGGGGGTTGTGTTGTGCTCAGCAGTAACAAACCCGACTAGTATCCACAAGGATGCAGGTTTGATCCCTGGCCTTGCTCAGTGGGTTAAGGATCTGGCATTGCCATGAGCTGTGGTGTAGGTCGCAAACAAGGCTTGGATCTGGCATTGCTGTGGTTGTGGTGTAAGCTGGCAGCTGCAGCTCCAATTTGACCTCTAGCCTGGGAACTTCCATATGCCGCATGTGCAGCCCTAAAAGGCAAAAAAAATAAAAAAATAAGGAGCATTGAGAATCACATATTGCCCAGGAAAGATGGAAGGTCTGGAGATGGGAACTTTTGTCCTTACTTAGGACATTAAAAAGCTGGCCTAGGAGCAGAGTTTTCAGAACATGCTCCCACCCAGGACCCACATTTCCTACATCTTTCCCACTTCTGTTAAGAAGGTAAGATGAGTTCCTGTAGTGGCTCAGCAGTTAACAAACCTGACTAGTATCCATGAGGACGTGAGTTTGATTCCTGGCCTAGCTCAGTGGGTTAAGGATCCGGTGTTACCTTGAGCTGTGGTGTAGGCCACAGACACAGCTCAGACCCCATGTTGCCACGGCTATTGCGTAGGCTGGTGGCTACAGCTCTGATTGGACCCCTAGCCTGGGAATCTCCATGTGCCACAGGTACAGCCCTTAAAAAAAAAAAAAAAAAAAAAAGGTAAGATGGGCGCCTATGAATCTACTAGGTACCCAGAAATCAACTCAGACTATTGCTTGCCTTAGCTTGTTGGCTCCCTGTGACTTTACAGGGTCCAAAACTTAAACATCTTAGCACAATTAACTAATAGAAGTAGTTCATAGAATAAAAGAAATAAACATTTTATGACAGCTCTTTAATTGCCGCTGGATAATGTTTATTGAGAGTTCCCCCAGGTGTTCAGGGAAGTGTATTAATTCATTCTGGCTTTCAACAGGCATGTACATCACTGTAATCAGTACACCTCTGTACTGGCACTGGGGGAATAAAAAGAATCACAGCATACGGGGAAACCAGTCTAGTACAGACTATATCACACTGTGAGCTCCACAATCTAGTATATGCCACATCACACTGTAAGCACTTTGTTGTATAATTATACAAACTACAAGTACACTGCATTGTAAATAATGCACATCTACCATTCAAAACAATACCTAAGCAAGACCAGTTAGGTGATATAGAAAGTGTGAGAAGTATGTGTATATATGTGTGTGGAAAACATCTGGAAGTGGAAACAGCAAAATGTTCTACTGAGATGAAATTATCTTTTGGAAATAAGGGTATGAATAATTTTTATTTTATGTTTCTATTTTAAAAGTTTGTCTGGAGTTCCTGTCATGGCTCAGTGGTTAACGAATCCGACTAGGAACCATGAGGTTACGGGTTTGATCCCTGGCCTTGCTCAGTGGGTTGGGGATCCAGTGTTTCTGTGAGCTGTGGTGTGGGTGGCAGACATGGCTCGGATCGCACATTGCTACGGCTGTGGCGTAGGCCAGTGGCTACAGGTCTGATTCTGCTCCTAGCTTGGGAACCTCCGTGTGCCACGGGAGCGGCCCGAGAAAAGGCAAAAAGACTAAATAAATAAATAAATAAATAAAAGTTGGTCTACAATGAATATGTAATCCTTGCGCAAATTATGTTTGGTTTTTTTTTGGGGGGGGGGGGTGGCCACACCCACCTCAGGCAGAAGTTACCAGGCCAGAGATCAAACCCATGCTACAGCAGTGGCAATACCAGATCTTTAGCCCTTTGAGCCACCAAGGAACTCCCACAAGCGTGTTTTCAAGCTCAAATTTAAAAATGGAAACAGACAATGAGGTCCTGCTGTATAGAACATGCTGTGATGGAACATGATGAAAGATAATATAAGAAAGAGAGTGTGTATAGATGTATGCCTGGGTCACTTTGCTGTACAGCAGAAACTGACAGAACAATGTAAATCAACTATAATAAATAAATAACTAAATAAAAACAAAACCAAAGAATTTGAACGTGCTTTCTTATAGCTGGAGCAATGAGGAAAGCTTTGTGAGAAAAGGAGACATGAACTTACCTTTGAAGCTAGGGCGGACTTCAGAAGATAAACAAGGAGTTGGGAAATTGGGTGAGTGTGGACTGGGAAAGGAGAATCTGTATTTGGAAACTGTAAAGTCTCTCAGTTTGACAGCAGCATATCACATAACAATAAGGATGAGACTGACTTTCAGATGCAGGTACAAAAGTACCCTCCTTATGGTGCAGGCACAGGTGAAAAGCATGCATCACTCAATTGCTGATGGACCAGACTATGTGGAAGGACGCACAGGGGTGGGAGCCAAGCTGTTCAGGTGACATGAAAACATCAGAAGAGACAGGGGTCCTGTCTTTCAGATCTGAAGGGAATGTCCTCACTGGGTCACAGCATCAAGTGCTCCAACCTGGGGGAAGGACAATTTGCCCTCGATGGCTAGAGTGTTCTAAACGATGAACCGTGCAAGGCCTCTGGCACATTCAGCAGATGGAAGCAGAGGAGGTGGGAGGGGATTTTGGAAAACTCACTGTTATTGCGGTAGTTTGATATTAATTGTTCCTATGAAGCATTTACAAGCTAGACTCCATACACATCACAACTCGGAGATGCAGACAAGCTGTGCTCTCCTCGCTGGAAAGAGTCATGGCCTTCATGCAGCCTCACTCAGAGATTATAAAATATATATTGCAATGCACTACTGGTTAAAACTAAAATGCCTAAGCTTTTCAAAAATCATCACATTCACGTTCATGTCACATTATGTGAATCCAGCTGCAATTTCCCATTGCCTTCCATCCCAATTTCACTATTATTTTCCCACTTCACTTCATGATAAAGTCCTGAAACCTAGTGTCTTTTCTGTTTACTCCAATGCCTTTTTTTTTCCCCCAGGGCCGCACCTGCGGCATATGGAAGTTCCCAGGCTAAGGGTCGAAACAGCTACAGCTGCTGGCCTACACCCCAGCCACGGCAACATCAGATCCGAGCCTCATCTGCAGCCTACACCACAGCTCATGGCAATGCCAGATCCTTAACCCACTGAGTGAGGCCAGAGATGGAACCCGTAACCTCATGGTTCTTAGTCTGATTCGTTTCTGCTGCACCACGACGGGAAAGCCTCCAATGTCTTTTCTGTTTACTCCATTCCTTACGTCTATGACCAGTTGTCATTTACAGTAACAAATACTAAGCCTGTGAATTTGTTGGCAACCAGAATAATTACCTCTTTCATACTCAATTAATACCCATTTAATGCTTAATAAACTTCGTCAAACAAAAACAGCACGGCTATACTTGCAACCACACATGGACATGAGGTGTCCAAGTAAAAGGTATTCCTTGATGCACTGTCTTGACCACGTTCATATGACAATTGCACATGAGACAGGACCAGACACAGCACTCACCTGGGGAAGCATGTGAGCAGTGTCTGAACCTGCACCTTCTGCCATGCAGGTGCTGGGGGACCCAAGCTGTGCCGTAAGTAAGATGGGCTTACTTACTGTGCAACCAGGATAAGGACCTAGAAAGAAATGTAAATACAGTTCTGGGTTTTCTGGATAAATACCAAAGAGCAGGAGCTCAGCGAGGGTGTTAGCTAGGTGTAGCTAGATATGGCTATCTCCAGCTGTTTTGCTCAACAAGCTGAAAGAATGGATCTGTTTGTTCCTTAGAACCAACAGTGACTTCCTAGCAACTTCCTGACAGCTTGGGTTTCCCAAGTGAAGCCAGAGAATTGCACTGCCTCTCACCGCACTGCAGTGCTATCTGCACCCTCGTTGCTAAGAGGGTGCTAGTATGGGTGGCCCTGAGCACCACCCTTTATCCATTTAAGAATGATACCTAATGAGGTACCACCTCACACCAGTCAGAATGACCATCATTAATAAGTCTACAAATAACAAATGCTGGAGAGGGTGTAGAGAAAAGAGAACCATCATATACTGTTGGTGGGAATGTAAAGTGATACAACCACCATGGAAAACATATGAAAGTTTCTCACAAAACTAAATATAGAGCTACCATATGATCCAGTAATCCCACTGCTGGGCATATATTGGACAAAACTATAATTCAAAAAGATAAATGCACCCCTCTGTTCATTGCAGCACCATCCACAACAGCCAAGACATGGAAACAAGCCTAAATGTCCATCAACAGATGAACGGATTAAGAAGATGTACATATACATAATGGAATAATATTCAGCCACAAAAAAGAATGAAATAGGAGTTCCTGCTATGGTGCAGTGGGAGCACAGCAATGCAGGTTCAACTCCCAGCCTGGCAGAGTGGGTTAAGGATCTGGCATTGCTGCAGCTATGCCTTAGGTCGCAACTGCCTCTCGGATCTGATCCCTGGCCCGGGAACTCCATATGCTGTGGGGTGACCAAAAAAGAAAAAAAAAAAAGAATGAAATAATATCATTTGCAGCAACATGGATCCAACTCATACTAAGTGAAGTCAGAAAGAGAAAGACAAATACCATAAGATATCATTTATATGTAGAATCTACAATACGGCACAAATGAACCTATCTACAAAACAGAAACAGACACACAGACATGGAAAACAGACTTGTGGTTCCCAAGGGAGAAGGGGATGGGGTGGACTGGGAGTTTGAAGTTAATAGATACAAACTTAAATTCAGAATGGATAGACAATAAGGTCCTGCTGTATAGCACAGGGAGCTATATCCAATCTCCTGTGATAGACCATGATGGAAGATAATATTTTTAAAAAAGAATGTATACACACACACACACAAATATATATGTATGTATGTATGACTGAGTCACTTTGCTCTACAGCATAAATTGGCACAACATTGTAAATCAAGGAGTTTCGATTGTGGCTCAGCAGGTTAAGAATCCAACATGGTGTCTGTGAGGATGCGAGTTCGACTTCTGGCCTCTCAGTGGGTTAAGGATCCAGTGTTGCCTCAAGCTTTGGTGTCGGTCACAGATGCAGCTTGGATTCTGTGTTGTCACTGTGGCTATGGCTGGGGCTTAGGCTGGCAGCTGCAGCTCCGATTCGACCACTTGCCCAGGAATTTCCATACTGCTGAGGTACTGCCATAAAAAGAAAAAAAATACATTGTAAATCAACTATACTTTAATTAAATAAATAAAATTTCAAGTGGTTAAAAAAAAAAAAAGGATTGATACAATCCCAAAGCAGCCAATGCCAGTCTCTAAGATCTGTACATACAAGGAGTTGAAATATAATAACGTGATCAACCAAGCACTTCCTGAGTGGCAGGTGATATAGGGCACTACCTATGAAGTCCTGCAAAAGCTATTTTCATTCAGCCACTCGTTCATTTATTCAACAAGTACTTGTTGAACTTCTTCCAGGAGCTGAGGTCCCAGTGAAAGAAAGCAACACAGAGTACACACACCTGCAGTACAGCTTGCAAATCTAAGACTACTTCACACCACACCCAACTCCAGGCTGCTTGATCCCCCCTACCTTAGCAGTAGCTGCAGAGGTGGCATTAAAGGTATGGCCATGTCTCCCAGCTGAAGTAACGTTCCCCTGGCAACCCATGTCACCTTCTTGGAAGGCCTCAGTGTCAAAGTCTTGGCACTTTATTCTCTCCCTACCCGACAGCATCCCTGAGAGGGGCGACTGAAAAAAACAAAAACAAAAACAAAACAAAACAAAAACCACTCATCTCAGACATGGGGGAACCAGACAGAAAAGTGGAAGAGGTTTTCTCAAGTGGTATAGAAGGACAGAGTCCCAACCAGCATTCGAGCTTTGTGAGCTGCATCATAGGGGACTCCATGAAAATGGTTTCCAGCCAAGACGTAGATAATAATAGCAATCAATGCTTCTCAAGTTCCGCCATCTCAGCAATGTTAGAGAAATATCAATTATATGGGAAGGAAAGTGAAGGACAGTCAAGTTAACCAGACAGCATCCATCTACCAAAAAGAATCCGTCATTGTGTGAGCTCATTCCAAAAACTCTGGGGCAAAGGAATTTGAATTAAATTGCAGAGAAGGTGGTAAAGGCTGCATCCACCAAAATGTCTCCAAGGAACTTGGTGGTTTTTAGACCAACACTGAATAAAACATGTTCAGTAACACAAATGAACTCCTCCCTTAAATTTTGTTGCCCAGTATCTTAAGACCCTCCCCTGGCTTTGGCCGAGTATAAAAATCAGCTCTAGGAGTTCCCTGGTGGCTCAGTGTGTTAAGAATCCAGGACTGTCACTGCTGTGACTCTGGTCACTGCTGTGGTGTGGATTCAATCCCTGGGCTGGGAACTTTTGCATGCTGTGGGTATAGCAAAATGAATAAATAAATAAATAGGTAAAAAATAAAAATAAAAACCAGCTCTAACCTGAAAAGCTAGAAATGCATGATGATCGTTTCTGAGGACTGTGCTCTTTGTGCATGGGCGGGGGTGGGGGGAGGGGAGCCATGTGTATGAACCAGCACATGTTTCCTCACGACTGAACTGTTTCTGCAGCTTGAGAGGCGCAGAGCTGGTGAACAGACGTGCCCTCGCTGCCTCCAGCCATCTCTGCCCTGTCCAGCTGCCAGGATGGCTTGGACAGAGACTGGAAAGTACATGGTGTTTCCTGCCCTTCAGCTCTCCCTGGTGACCACACTATCCCCTGTCTTTCAGAACAAGACCCTGCTGCTCCTCAGGCAGGAACCCCGCAGACCTGGCACATCACGTCTGCTGTCCTCATGTGCAGGTCGCTGTGAGCAGTGGACCTACACACGTCTCCCCTTGAATGTGGCATGTTGAACCATTTGCTTTAGACAGACCAGGAACAACAGTAACAGGACAGGCAGGACTAGGTGAATTTTCCTATTAGGAAAGAGTTTAAAAAGAACAGAAATGGGGTACACAGAACAGATGTGCCAGAAACCCTGAAAAGGTTTATCAGACAGCTTGTTCCTAAAAGTATGTCCAATATTTACCAATAAACATGTTCAGAGTTGTGCAAACATCACTTGGGAAAGAATAAAGCAATATGGACCTGAATCTAGTTTGTGAAAACACCAAATTTCATTAGGATGGCCAAGCAGTGGCTTTGTAAGTGATGAGACTAGCATATGACAGTTATGGCATTTTCAAGGTCACAGGAAAGTGCCCCCCTTTTCAGAACAATCACACCCCTCTTCCCCCATCCCCATCCCAAGACCCCACTATTCCAGCATTAGAGATGGAGTTCTTCCAAGTTTCACCTTTTCCAGGCTTCTCCTTCAGCATGTAAGGACCTTTAAAGGGGTCCCCTGCAACTCTTAATATCTTACTGGTCATGACCTTCTCAGCCTGCTTTCAGTCCTGATTCCAGAGCAGAGCTCTGGGTCTTTGGAAAAGGGTGATGGTTAGGATAAGTGAAGGGGGACAAAAGCCCCAGAAAGGGAACTGGGAACAGCAGTCCCTGCTCCATGCAAGGCAGTCCCAAGCTAAAACACACATGAATCCCCAAAACCAGCTAATGAAATGCCCCTTTGTAAGTACAAGGCCTTGTTTTCACAGCAAGTCTTTGAATACTTGATTCTGACAATTCCTCTAAATTTCTCTAAAGTGTTATTAGAACGTAGAATAAACTCAAAGAACTGGTGTTTCAATGAGGTCTATATCTCGTGTGTGTGTGTGTGTGTGTGTGTGTGTGTGTGTGTGTGTGTGTGTGTACACTTCTCCACAGCCCCTGAAATAAACGGGGCTAAGCTTGGCAAGAGTTAATTTACTATAAATAAATATGCTAAGCAATGTGTTACTTACCAGACTCTTCACCATAAATGTCCTATGTGAAAACTGACCCCTGTTTGACACCTCAGCTATTTTAAAGCTACACATACAAATTCCTCAGCTCCGCTAATCTGTAAAGTCTAAAATGTCCTTGCTTCTAGGCTCTGTGGGACTCTTCTGACAAGTAAGGTTGGTGTCAGGGAATAATTAGGTTCTGTTGGAGAGGGGGAGGAAAATGTCAAGAGCTTATTATTTCTGGTCACCTTGTTAAGACATTTATATTGAAATGCTGCAGACAACACAGACATGCCGAATATTCAAGTCAATGAGAATAATTGCACTGGCTAAAGAGAAATTAATTCATTTCACTTCAAAGCAACTAACGGTTTATTTTTGGATCATGGACTCTAAGTAAAACAGGAGTATATCAGATTTATCGCTCCATAATGGACTGAGCAAAAAGGCTAGGTCTCACTGTCTTAAACTGGCTATCAGACATAGGTGAAATATTTACATCAGTAACATCCATTACCCCATTCCTTGACAGAAGGCTATAGATCTTATACATATTCTTTTTTCATATAATTTTTTTTAATTGGTTGTACCCACAGCATGCAGAAATTCCCAGGCCAGAGGTTGAACCTGAGCCACAGCAGTGACAACACTGGTTCCTTAATCCATCAATCCATGACGGAACTCTAAGGTCCTATAGATATTCTTCAGTCTGTAGCTCTTAATCCATCCCCCTGAGATCCAAATACATAAACCATTAAGAAGAGGTTCATAGCAGATGTAATTTTGTCAGAATGAATAAAGACTAGTTTGTAATTCACCATCCTGTTGAACACAATATGACCCTCAAGAGAAACCATAATTTCTGCTTCAGACAAGTGCAGAATAATTGAAAATGTCCATATCCAAATCCCAAAGTGGTCAGCTCTTAGATAAATTTAACTTAATAAAATGACAACATATTCATTTTTACATCAAGACTAGAGTGGTGGAAATATGGAGAGAGCTAAATCTCTAAGAAACCTGAGCCAACAAGAAGCCTCAAGTACAGATGTCTATGAATGATAATCCTGGGCTCTTACAAAGACTCACCTGATCAGTTGGCAGGAAAGGGTATAAGGTGTGAGGCTGTGCGAGCTACTTCATTACACTGTCTGTCATCACTGGGGGAGGCAGTGCCTATGGGGTGCTCAGCCATGAAGGTGAATATATCTCAGCCTGAATCAGTGAAAAAACTTAGCCCAAAGATATGAAATGGAGACATGAAATTACAACATGTGTATCCAAATGTACCTCTAAAGGCTTGACTGCACTCCTCCACACTTCTTGCTTTTGTACACAGCCAAGGAATTTTACTAACATTTTCTCTCTCCCACCTCACTGCCACACCAATTATTCTTTGTGTAGCTGAATAAGTGATCAGACTCACAGTCCCTGATTTACATTTGGAGATATCAAGAAACAAAGAGGTTAAATTATTTGCTCAAGGTCACCAACAGCAGAGTTGGATTTAGAAACTACACTTCTGGATTCTCTGGGCACTGCCTCTCCTCATTGAGCACAAATGTCAAATGTTTTTAGTTGAATCCATTTTTATTTGGGGTTTGTGTCTGAGTGCAAAGTGCACACGGGGACTGTATCTCTCAGCTCCATGGCTGAAAGCAGCAGCTTGCTATTTCTAGCAGGCAGTTCCAGCCCCTTCTGGAACAGGGCTCTACGGGGCCCCGGGCCTGGCTTCAGAAGCTGGTCCCAGCACACACGAGTGGTGTGGATGTACATCAAGCTGATCCTGGACCCTAAATGTGTCCAGGATCCCTGTGAGGGTAGCATCTTTATATATGGTCCTATACAAAGCAGCAGAAGTCACGCAGCTGAGATCTGGTTCCCATTCCCCAGCTGCTTCCTAGGAGCTGCCCTGCCCTTGTCCCTGCAGAGGCCCCCTGGGGAGGCTTCAAAAGCAAGGCTTTGGCTGACAAGGAATCGACTTGTCACCCGCTGCGTTTGGACCTACTCAGCAGAATGTGCCTTCCCAAGGTGGCACAGAGGGTACAACACTTTATGCACAGTGACTCATCTGTAATCTCTAGCTAACAGGGAATTTAAGCAAAATCCGCTTTAGAAGCCCAAAGTGTGTGAAACTGGAGGTCAGTCTGGGGCAGAAACCACTCACGTCAGTGGGAGGGCTGGGGCCAAAGCCTAAACTTTTTCCAGCGGCATCTGATGCGCGCTCATAATCTTCAAGCCTTTGGCTCATCGCGCTCTACTGCCCTTTTCAGCCACCATTTTAATCATTGGCCTTGTAGCTTTTCATTTCTGTTGCCCAGTGTCACTCAACTCCTTCCCCAGCCTCCTGAGCCAAGGCCAAAGGTTGTTTAAGGTCCTTGGAGATTCACTTTAGTCTCCCACAAGGTGAACTGCTGTTTTCTGATGAAGCCTCACACCCCCAACGAGCCTGTGAAAATATTCCACACAAAAATAGCCTCATGCTCACTGTGTGAGACTCAAGAGTTTTCACGTCCTCAGCCCCAAATCACTCCCCTCTAGTTCTCCTCCAAGCTTACAAGATGTAATCCATGGTTTCTGGACCTTTCCAAAGAATTTTCTGAGGTGAAGGTTTTTTTTTTTTTTTTTTTTTTTTTTTTTTTTTTTTTAACAATGTCTCCTAAGACTCACAACTGGTTTGGAACACTTACTAAAAACTACACACTGGCTCTTTTTCCTCATTGACTCTGGATGGGTGGTAAGGTGGTCAAAAAGATGAGAGCACACCCCTCTGAAAGGGTGTATTTACAGTGAGTGGCAGGATACACAGCTCAACCTCTTCCTCCGAAGGCTGGTTGCTTAAGGGGAGATTGGCATCAGTGACTCTTGAATGGAGCCTCACGTTTACCCGAGGCTGAACTGAAAACTTTGGAGTACCTGCCCTCCTGACTCTATCTCCGAATAGTCTTCCAAACATAGGATGACCTGAGGTAGGTCCCTGAGGAGCTCTCACAGGTTAACCCTGATTTTTCCTAAACTTCAGAACTAATTCACCAACTAAACTACAGAACCAGTACCAGCCATCACTCCGTTGCAGCCTTTCCAAGTGACTTGTTTGGGCTCCCTTCAGGCTTACCACTGGTAGAAAACATTATCTTCTCTGAAGTCAGGAGGTTAAGGGTCCCAGAGTTTATTTGGGGGATATTCTATTTTCTGGCCCAAAACATATTCTTTCATTCTGTGTAGGTAAATTGAAGCTGTCTATAAGAGAGGTGACAGGGGCACTTATATATGAGGGAGAGGCTTTTTCTTAGAGTAAAAAATATACATCAGTGTGTGTAAAATGAAGTAGGAAGATAATAATAATCATAAATAAAAGCCAGAATTACATAGCTTCTATATATCTGGGAAAGTTTGTCTGTGTGTGTTTTGTTGTGGTAAAACACTCAGAAAATTTACCATTTAAGCCATATTTAAGGGTAGCATCTAGTGTCATTAAATCCATTCACATTTTGTGCAACCATCACCACCATCCACCTCCAGGACTTTTTCACTTTTCCAAACCAAAACTCTGTACCCATTAAATAACCTGCATTGCCCCCTCTCCTCCACCCCTGGCAACCACCCATCTACTTTCTGACTTTTTCTCTCTGTGAACTTGACTATTCTAGGTACCTCAGGTAACTGGACTTCTTCAGTCTCTGTCCTTTTGCGAAGTTAAGCACTTTATTAAACTAACTCGTTTAATCATAATACTAGTTCTATAAGGTAAGTAAAATGATTATCCCATTTTACAGACAAAGAAATTGAAATATAAATAGGTTTAGGGAGAGGGAGAAAATGTTCTGAGAGAAAGGAAGGATCTCCTTTAATTTGGTTCTCTGTCCCCAAGGGTCCACGAGGCCCTTCAAGCAAATGACCCTCTTGCTGGAGGTATGTCTGAACACCTGCCAACCCCATCTCTGATCCTCCAGAAGGTCTGAGCACCTGGACAGAGCACTCCCACTGCAGAGAAGAGGCAATGTGCTGAATGAGTTAAGTGCCCCCGTCCCCACCCTACCACCCTCCCAGCGCACCTCGCAGGCTGAGCTGGTGACCCAGGCAGGATCCGAGCCAAAGGACTAATCCATCACAAAATAGACGTTCTATTCTGGGCAGGCGGCAGGAGCAGATGCCTGGTGCCTGCACATCCATCGTGGGGGCAGCGTGCACAGGGAGGGGCCCACGACTCCCTTCTGCTGCCTGATGAGGAGAAAGGGGATGGACAGAGGCAGCCGGTTCCCTGTTGAAGCCTCAGGACTATCAAAACCAGACTTGTGGGCGCCAGTGGACTTTCCTAGGTGGGCCCTTTTGAGAAACCCACATCTCTTTCCTTGACTATGTTTAGAATCCATAGAGACCATCTCCATTGCCTCTCTTTCCTTACAAATCCAACCCACTCCCTACCTCCTGATCCACCCTCCTGCCTCCCTGCCACTCTACTTCCACTCCCATCACAGTGGATTTTTCTCCTAAATCCCCACAGGAGCCTCCCCAAGTCCAGACTCCAGGGTGGAACTGATGCCTGGGTGTACATCACCACCCCAGCCTTTAAATTAGAAAAAGGAAATCAAAATGCTGCTGCCACCCCCAGGCAGTCCCTTCTCAGGGCATTTCAGTGGCCTGAAGCCTACTTTTTGATGTGGAGCAGCACTTTTGGCTATGGCGAGTATGTCCTTCTGCCTCTTCCCTCCCATCATTAAATACATATATGTATTTAGGGCCACATCTGAGTCATATGGAAGTTCCCAGACTAGGGGTTGAATTAGGTCTGCAGTTGCCAACCTACACCACAGCCACAGCCACGTGGGATCCAAGATGCATCTATGTGCAACCTTTACTGCAGCTCATGGCAATGCCGGATCCTTAATCCACCGAGCAAAGCCAGGGATCGAACCCTCATCCTTGTGGATACTAGTTGGGTTTGTCACCACTGAGCCACAACAGGAACTCCTAAATACACACACACACACACACACACACACACACACACACACACACAAACATTTTTTTGGCCTCACCTTTGACCATTTATTTCCCTGTTTACATTGAACTGGACAGAGGGGCCCAGTGATTCCTTCAGTGGTTATACTCCCAAGATAGGTTTGGGGGTGGGGAGAGAAAAACAGTGGTTGGGCACTTGCAGTTAGAAAGCCCAATTTTGAAATGAAATTGCCTTGGAAATCAATCTTGGTGGCTTGATAACTCCTTTGTAGGTTTCAGTCCCTCCCAGGCAGAGGAAGTATATTTGGAATCATGGAGAGGAGGATTTTAACTGTGGCTTTTTTTGTTGGTGGTGGTTTTCGGTTTTTTGTTTTTTGGGTTTTTCATTTTTTGTGGGTTTTTTTTGTTTGCTTTTTTTGGTTTTTTTTTTTTTTGAGATTCTAGGAGAGAGTTTTACAAATGTAAAGCTTTAAATATCTAAATATCTAAAATGGAAGTTAGCACACTATTTAGAGGGGGAAAGGGTTGTCCCTGGTTTTGTGGTATTTTTGGCTTGTATAACTTGAAACTAACACAATATTGTAAATTAACTATACTTCAATTTTTTTTTAAGTCAGTTGGGATTCTTTCTCTGTAAATTTTCTAATTCTTCCAGTGTATTTGCCTAAGCCAATTACTACTTCATGTTTTCCCTGTTTCTACCTAGACCACCCATTTCTCTAAAACTCTTTCTTTTCTTTTTTTAAGTTTTATGGCCACATCTGCTGCATATGAAAGTTCCCGAGCCATAGCTATGACCCACACCACAGCTGTGGCAACGGTGCACTGGGCCAGGGATCTAACCTGCACCTCCACAGAGACCTAGCCACTACAATCAGATAAGAATCTTTCTAAAAATTAGTCAGTGAGGCTCTTTGGCCAAATGTCAGACTTATATCTTACAGATCTCAGGGTAGGGAGTAAGTATAAGAAGCTTCTTAAAATGCTCTCAAGCACACACTTTATAGGAATGAATGATAAATACCTCAAGAGGACCAGAGATTTGGGGTACTAGCTGGACTTTTGTGCATGGAAACTTGGACCTCTTGCTACCCTCTGCCTTCTGCCAACCTCCTGGCCTCCCGGTTCCGCTGGCCCATAAAGGAAACAGACCAGAGAGGAGGGACGTCTTACCCGAGCTGGGCGCAGGAAGGCTATTTGCTACTTTCATGGCACATGAACAATTCGGGGCCTGAATGGATGACAAACACTGCCTAAGGAGAGCTAATGGCATGTGTTTCATGCATGAGAACACAGAAATAATCCCCTCCTGCCTCATTTGCTTTTAAAATGCTGCTCACCTGTACCACTAACACTCAGCCCTTCCCTTGGCCCTTTGCCGACTCTGAGTCAGCCCCAGCCTCGCTCTCTTAGCTCTGGCTTTTCTTACCGACTATCCGCCCATCTCCACCCCAGCACGTGGAATCCTTTCTTATACCCCCGAAACTATATTTAATTCATTGGTATAACAGAAAACCAGAGTTGACTGTGCCTTAGAGACCAGTTTACTGAAGCGATTTTTAAACAGTTCAAGGAGCCTTTGGATTCCTCAATGGCAAGCAACGGAGGCCACTGAGTATGCGTACCCGTATGAGTGAGCAAATACTCACAGAAGGAAGTACAATCGTCCCTTGGTGTGGCAGGGGACTGGTTCTTGGACCAGCGAGGATACCAGTATCCTGGGATGCTCCAGTCTCTTATAAAAAAGGGCGTAGTACGTAAGGGGGGGGGCCTCCGCATCCTTGGGTTCAACATCGGCTTGTTCAACAAACTGATTCCCTGATTCAACAAACTGATGCCCGGTTGGTCAAAACTGTGCCTGCGGAAGCCATGGATGTGGAAGGTTGACTGTATCAGGAAAAATAGAGGTTCTAAAAGTCCCTTATGTGAGAAGACATATTTATCAACCAGAAAGACTGTTATCTGTTTTAGGTATTGGGCTACTTCATTGTGTGATGAAGGATTCTATATGATTTAAAAAGTGATTCCATTCTACCCTTTTGTTATTCACAAGGGGACCCCCGGGTGTGCCCAAGTGGGATTCCCACTCCTGTGTTACTCCTAGTGGAAGAGATCTCTCCTGGTTCCAGCCCCAAACAATGAGGACAGAGCCTCACGTCTCCCTCCCAGGCAAGGTGGATTATTGCCAAGAGTAACCTGGCATTGGAAAATTCAAATGCTTTGCATTAAAGCTCTGCATTCCTATAAAGGCTGAGGTGGAGCTGTCACAGGGAAGCTCAGCTGACTGAGGACAGTAAACGTAGTCTGGCACTTGGTTGAAACTAGAGTGTGGCTCAAAAGTGATCGCAATGAATAAACCATGGTGTCAGCTTTCTTTAAACAAATATGCCCAGTGCTAAATCCTTTTGTATTAGGACTTGAATTTTGTTTCTGTATACTCATGCATTCATAAGACACCCAAATCTGCTTCAGCTTGTACATTTTTCTTCAGAAACAGCCTAGATGCCTGTGTATTATTAAATATATCTGCTATTTTTTGGAGGGCAATGCCTATGTTCCTTACTCTGAAAGCAACTCACACGGAACACTGTGTATACTAAAGGGATCCCTGGCACACTGTTGGTGGGAATGTGAATTGGTGCAACCACTATGGAAAATAGCATGGAGTTTTCTCAGAAACTAAGAGAGCTACCATATAACCCAGCAATCCCACCCCTGGGTATATATCAAAAAACAAAAAACAAAAAAAACAAAAAACCCACTAGTTCAAAAAGATATATGTGTTCCACTGTTCAAAGCAGCATTTATTTACAATAACCAAGATATGAAAGCAACCTAGGTGTCCAACAACAGATGAATGGATAAAGTAGAAGTAGTATAAAACAGAATACAGCTCAGCCATAAAAAAGAATGAAATTTTGTCATTTTCAGCAACATGAATGGATGTGGAGGGCATTATACAAGACAAATACTCTATAATATCACTTATGTTTGGAATCTAAAGATACGATATAGTAAATTAGTGAATATAACAAAAAAGGAGACTCACAGATATAGAGACCAAACTATTGGTTCCCAGTGGGGAGAAAGAAGCGGGGGTGGGGCAATATAGGGATGGGGGATTGAGAGATACAAACTATTAGGTATAAAATAGGCTACAAAGATATACTGTACAACATGGGGAATATAGCCAATATTTATAATAATATAAATGGAGTAAAGCCTTTAAAAATTGTGAATCATTATATTGCACACCTGTAACTTATGTAATATTGCACATGAACTATATTTTACTTAAAAAAAAAAACTACAGTTTCCAAGGGAATTCCCTCCTGGAACTAGTGGTTGCTAATGAATATGACTCAAAGCATGATAATAGTGATGATCCTAAAAGTACTATTTATGGAGATCTTCCATGTACCCAATGAAATGCTATGTACCATACTTTGTTTCTTTTTTTCTCTTTTACAGCCACACCTGTGCATATGGAAGCTCCCAGGCTAGGGGTCAAATAGCAGCTGCAGCTGCCAGCCACAGCCATAGCTATAGCAACACAGGATCCAAGCCATTTCTGCAATCCATATCGCAGCTTGTGGCAATGCTGGATCCTTAACCCACTGAGCAAAGCCAGGGATCAAACCTGCATCCTCATGCACACTCGTCAGATTCTTAACCCTCTGAGCCACAATAGGAACTCCCTGTACTGTATATTTGGCACGAGAAGAAGCACATTCAAGGTCAAAGCTTAGATGTGGCAGAAGTGGGATTCAGGCAAAAATTATCTGACTTCAAAAACCATATTCTTAATCTCAGAGCTATATAAATGTGTGTGTGTGTGTGTGTGTGTGTGTGTGTGCACGTGTGTTTGCCTTTTTAGGGCCACACCTGTGGCATATGGAAGTTTCCAGGCTAGGGGTCAAATCCGAGCTGCAACTGGCAGCCTTCACCACAGCCACAGCAATGTTGGATCTGAGCTGCATCTGCAAACTATTCAAAGCTCATGGCCACACTGGATCCTTAACCCACTGAGCGAGGCCAGGGATCGAACCCACATCTTCATGGATACTAGTTGGGTTCTTAACCCACTGAGCCATAATAGGAACTCCAAAGCTATATATTGTTATGCTGCCCTCACTGGAACCAGGCAAAGAACTCGCTAAATGGAGGTCATCAAGTTGGAGAGCATGAGAAGAAAGGAACCTCATTTTTTTTTTTAATGGTCTCATCTTCAGCACATGCAAGTTCCTGGGCCAGGGGTTGAATCAGAGCTACGTCCACAATAACACCAGATCCTTAACCCACTGAGCAAGGCCAGGGATCGAACCCATGTCTTCACAGAGAAACCGCCGGGTCTTAACCCACTGAACCACGAGGGAATCTAGGAACCTCATCTTACTTAAACTTATCTGGGCTTCTATGCTCAGTACCAAGAGACTCCTTCCTCAACTGAAAATTAGGAGATGAAGAGCAATGTGTACACCAGAGATTTATTTTGGAGCCAGCTGTCCCTTGGCATGTCCTATTGAATTAGTCAAATGCCTAAGGCATTGCTCAGACCCAGCTGCCAGTGCTTGCCCTGCATCACTAAGCCATAAAGGAAAGAGATCCCACCTGACACAATCTAAGAGCGACCCCAGCCAAATTAAGGAGAAAACAAGAGACTTGAGAACTACATATGGCATCGAAATAGCCACACATTCAGCTGTTGTGCATTGAGTACATAACTGAGTGCTGAGCTTTTGCATTCCGATACCTCTCCTCCTTCCCACACTCAACCCTCCATTAGCCAGTTGTCTGGCCAACTGCAGAGACAACTGGTGGCCCCTCTCCCTCTCCAATATATATATTCATTCTGAGTACAGATGAATTTCACCTAGCGACTAACATGAAAAAATAGGCTTTAAGGAGGGAACAAATCACCTCATTTCTTAGGAGATGAAAGAAGAAACAGTGTACCATCCTTTCTGCACAATAAATGTCTAACGTCAGGGCCTCATTAGGACATTTATCCCAGGCCTCCATTTACAGGTGGTGTAGAGCAGTGAGTCCTAAATTGTAAAAGTGCACAGAAATCACCTTGGGATCTTATTAAAATGCAGATTTCAACTCATTAGGTAGGGCCTGGGATTCTGCATTTCTATCAAGCAGGTAATGACGCTGCAGCTTATCTGAGGACCATAATTCAAGTAGCAAAGGCTTAAGAAAGAAGAGGGTGGTAAGGATTAGATGAATATGGAGGAAGTACAGGGAAAGCAGGCCCTTCAAAGACACTCCTGAGTGGCTATAAAATAGGGAATGTAGGAAGGGAAAGAAGTGGGCTTTGCTTTATTCTGGCAAAATTACATGTAAGAGAATTGCAAGGTTCTAATTCTACTCAGAATATGTGGGCTCCTCTAGGGATGTCTTGGTCCTTGGTTATTGCTACAGAATGGTCTAGATATGTGCTTTTAGAATCACTAGCATGTTGAAAATTTCTTCATGCTGGATTTCCATCCAAAGAATTAAATCTTAATACTGGAGGTAGGTCCCTAGCTCCAAGTTTGTTGTTGGTTTTCATCTCTCCCAGTTGAGAACCCTTGGTCTAACTGTTCTGTGTGGCAAAGCCTACTCTGGACAAAGAAGTCCATACTCTGTCTGGAACAGGGTTCACCCCAGAGTCTGACTCAACAGCACAAGTTGCCCTACTTAGCTGAGGAACTGAAGCTTGGTCATTTTGCTATTTGGGGGTTGCTGAGCTCTACTTGTAGATGATTTTCAGAGTGATACCAGGTAGGCCCAGAACAAAACGTCCCCAGCCCAAGTCTGGTGACAAAATGTCCTTGCCCCTCTTCAGTCTATTTTTCCCTTTCTTGTTTTATTTGTTACCAAGAGTCATGCTATTTGACAAAGTTTCCCTTAGAAGTCTAGGGAGACTTTGGCCAAAGAAACATCACTCGGACCTAATCCTTGACCTCCAGATCTTCTTGGGTTTTTTGGGGTTTTTTTTCGCCATGCCCATGGCATGTGGAAGTTCCCAGACCAGTGATCAAATACATGCCATAGCAGAAACCATGCCAGGTCCATAACCTGCTGCACCACCAGAAAACTCCACCCAGATCTTCTTGTTGATCCAGATTTATACAAGTCCCTCACATTCCAGACCAGACATAGAGGTTTAATATGGCAGAAGTGTTTACTCCTTGCTCTGAATTCATGCCCTGAGGGGCTACACAGTGGGGTAGTATGGAGCTAGGTGAACTTCCTGATTTGTTGTTTCATCATGATCAACCCTCAGGAACCATCTATATTGGGGTTCTCCAGAGAAACAGAACCTATAGAATATATAGGTGTACAAGAGATTTACAATGAAGAGTTGATTTTGAGTTCCCATTGTATTGCAACAGGATCAGGGATGTCTCTGCGGCTCCGGGATGCAGGTTCAATCCACACCTGGTAGAGTGTTAAAGAATCCAGCATTGTCACTGCAGCATAGGTCACAACTATAGTTCAGATATGATCACTGGTCTAGGAACTCCATATGCTGTAGGGAAGCCAAAAGAAAAAAAGGGAAAAAAAGAGTTGATTTAAGTGATTATGGAGGCTAAATCCTAAGACCTGGAGTCAGCAAGCTGGACACCCTGGAGAGTTATGGTGTGGCTCCAGTCTGGGTCTGAAATCAGGAGAAACTGATGTCCTGGCTCAAAAACAGGCAAGCAGAGAAAGCATGAATGACTTTTCCCTTACTAAAAATTCTATTTTGTTCAGACCTCCAAAGGATTGGATGAGGTCCACCCATAAAGGAGAAGCCAACCTGATTCACTCAGTCTACCAATTCCAATATCAATCTCATTCAGAAATACCCTCACAAAAACACCCAGGGTAATTTTTTTAACCAAACATCTGAGTACCCCATGGCCCAAACAATTTGACACATAAAATTTAACATCATATCACAGTCTCATCAAAAGAGGATTTGGAGGAGTTCCCTGGTGGCCAAATGGTTAAGGATCCAGCATTTTCACTGCTGCGGCTCAGGTTTGATCCATAGCCCAGGAACTTTGGCATGCCACAGGTGTGGCAGAAAGAAAGAGAGAGAGAGAGAAAGGAAGGAAGGAAGGAAGGAAGGAAGGAAGGAAGGAAGGAAGGAAGGAAGGAAAAAGAAAAAGAGGATTTGGAGCTGGCTCCACTATTTACTATCCCTCAAGAGAGCCTGCTAGGAAGGACTGAACAACTTGCAACTAAGCTGAAATTTAAGTACTATTTTAGACATTATCTGCAAATATTCCCCAATGGCAATTCTATCAAAAAGTATTTATTTATTTATTGGGTCTAATTTGGTCCAGCTTCTAGAATATCATCATCAAAACACCATAAGCCCCCTGTTGCAACCAGAACCCATGGTTGTTGTTCACATCCTGTATATGCCTGCCTTCATTACCTCTTGCTACCCCCCATCTAAGTCCTGTCATTCTCCAAGGGCAACTTATATTGCACCCTCTTTATGAAGCATGTACTAGTCACTCTAGCTCACAATGACTTCTGTTTCTTTGGATCTCGCAGCCGATAGTACTGTGCATATGGCTTTCTTGGCACTTTGTCACATACTACCTGATTCGTCTTGCATTGAGGCAGTAAGCCAGAATTATTAAAGGCATGGAAATTTGAGTCAAATACACCTAGGTTCAAATCTGACACTGACACTTATTGGCTGTGTGACCATGGGCAAGTATTTAACTTCTCTGAACTTCAGGCTGTGCTTTGATAAAATAAGAATAATAATGGCCTACTTTGCACAGTAGTAGAAAAGGGAATAATTAAAGGGAATAATAATTGTATAACCTTATTTTATACATGACTCATGGTCTTAGAGTGTGGTGATCAAAGAACACAGTCCAATTAAAAAATGTTAGCCTTATGAGTTCCCATCATGTCTCAGCGGAAACTAATCTGACTAGCATCCATGAACGCAGGTTCAATCCCTAGCCTTGCTCAGTGGGCTAAGGATCTAGCATTGCCGTGAGCTGTGGTGTACGTTGCAGATGTGGCTTGGATCTGACATTGCTGTGGCTGTGGTATAGACCAGCATCTCCAGGTCTGATTTACCCCTTAGCCTGAGAACTTCCATATGCCATGGGTGTGGCCATAAAAAGAAAAAAAATTTTTTTTCAAATATTAGCCTCAAAATAGTTCAAATTTTTACTCACATTACTCTGTACCTAGAAGGACTATATGACCCACAACAAACCCTTTATAATTCACTTTCTTTTCCTATACACTTCTCTTATACCCCATAGCTGCTCTGAATTCTTCTTTTCATAACTTTCAATGAACTCCTCTCCCAGTTTTAGACCATAAGAACTTTGCATCTTATTCCCACCCCTTTCCTCTCTCCCTTCCAGTCCTGTATCTGTCTCTCCATTCTTGTGACTCTGTATGAAAAATATAGTCAGGTATGACAAAAGTGTGTATTTTCACACACACACACTTGGAGCTTGAGGAAGGGGGAAAAGCCAACAAACATAAGGAAAAGACCAGACACTCACATGTTCTTTTAGTTCTGCCACATTATAAAGAATTTAGCACTACTTGGCACATTATACATACCCCCAGAAGGCAGTGCCCACTATTTTGTTGGTATCATGGATTGCAGAATGAAAAAAGAATTATACTCTTTTTCTTCATATTTGCGGTCTCAACTAAATTGCAGAATCTTTTAAAGAAATAACTTTGTATTATACTTTTTTATACTCTGTAACAATGCTCCTCAATAGAACTTTCTGCTGTGATGAAAACGGTCTACCCTCTGTGTCGCCCAAGATGGTAGCCACTAGCTACATATGCATGTTGAGTACTTGAAAAATGGCTAGTACAACAAAGGAACTGATTATTTGTACTTAATTTAACTCATGGAGTTTACATTACAAAGTCCAAAGTGGCTAGTGGCTACCATATTGACCAGAGCAGATAATGCCTACACTTTGCACGAAGTAGACACTCTGTAACGTTTAGTTGCTGAAAGTATGAATAAGTAATCGCATGAACCAAACCATACACTATACATGTTACAGTGCTGATATTTCTACGGGTAGGTAATTTTATAATCTACTTACATAGCTGGGCAGTAGCTACTTTCCTGTTGCTTTATACTGTGGAATAATTTTCTTGCTACAGGAAAAACAGCAAATGCTAAAACAAACCAGATTCTATATTTAGGTCTCACTTTTTCTTTGCTCAATATAAATTCATTCTGACTCTGAGGTCAGCCTCTTTTATTTTTCAGATATTTAAAAAAAAAAAAACCCTGTGATGTACATGCTTTATTTAATGGTGGGTTCTCGTTATGACATTTCCCTTCAGGAATGAGAGAGGAAGAGATAAGTTATTGTCAATGCAGCCACAAGCAAATTCAACCATCTTCCTTGGCACTGAAGAGAAATGTCAAAAAAGATTAATCATGCATTAAAGATGCATGGACATGTTATCCCTCTCATATATCGAAGGACTAGGTTGTGCTTAAATACTTGTAGACCATCATGAGATAGTCAGGGGCTTGGCAGTTTTGAAATAATGTTTATGTAAGTAGCTTAATGGCCTCAAGGGTACAAAGATAGAAGGAAATATTTTATTGATATTTCATCTAAATGATAGTTGTTTTTAAGGGTATTAAGACTTGTAAAAGAATTATCTTAATGTTGTCAAATTTATTTCTTTATCATTTCATGTTTTTAAAACACCACATTTGAAGAAGGCCTTATATATTTGGGTCAATTTATTCTTCCTATCATGACAATTAAGAAATCAAGATTAAAATGAAATCATAAGAAGATTCTCAAAACAGGAGGAGAAGGGAAACTTCCAAACAGGAGTCTTGGATCTTAAGAATTGAGTAACCCCAAAACATTATGCTAAATGAAGTAAGCCAGACACAAAAGGACAAATATTGTATTGTTCAAATTACATGAAATACTTAGAATAGGCAAACTCTTAGAGATAGAAAATAGATGCAAAAAAGACAACCCACAGAATGGGAAAAAAATCTTTGTGAATGAAGCAACCAAAAAGGAATTATAACAAATTCTAGAGAGAGTATGGAGAAAAGGGAACCCTCCTACACTGTTGATGGGAATGTAAATTGGTACAACCACTATGGAAAACTGTGGCGGTACCTCAGAAAACTAAACATAAGACTACCATGTTATCCAGCAATCCCATTCCTTGACATATATCCAGACAAAATTTTCACTGAAAAAGATATGTGCACTCTATGTTCATTGCAGCACTATTCACAAGACATGGAAACAACCTAATGTCCACCGACAGATGAATGGATTAAGAAGATGTGGTACATATACACAATGGAATAATACTCAGCCATGAAAAAGAACAAATAATGCCTTTCGCAGCAACATGGATGGGACTAGAGGTTCTCATACTAAATAAGGTAAGTCAGAAAGAAAAAAGACAAATATCATATGATATCACTTATATGTAGAATCTAAACTGTGGCACAAATGAACCTATCTACAGAACAGAAACAAACTCAAGGAACTTACTTGTGTTTGCCAAGGGGGAGGGGAAGGCAGTGGGATGGACTGGAAGTTTGGGGTTAGTTGATGCAAATTATTACATTTAGAATGGATAAATAATGTGGTCCCATTGTATAGCACAGGAAAACATATCCAATCA
This sequence comes from Sus scrofa, assembly GCF_054392235.1. Classification (NCBI taxonomy): domain Eukaryota; kingdom Metazoa; phylum Chordata; class Mammalia; order Artiodactyla; family Suidae; genus Sus; species Sus scrofa. The sequence continues at coordinate 145,650,762 of NC_139383.1, read as the reverse complement.
CTTGTGACAGAACATGATAGAAGATAATATGAGAAAAAGAAAGTGTATGTGTGTGTGTGTGTAAACTGGGTCACTTTGCTGTATAGCAGAAATTTACAGAACATTGTAAATCAACTATAATAAAAAAAAGAAAAAATAGAAAAAGAATTAATTTCCAAATTATACATATATCTCATATAGCTTTATATCAAAAACAATAAGAAACAAACAGCTCAATCTAAAAAATTGACAGAAGATCTAAATACACAATTTCTCTGAAGACAGATGGCCAAAAAGCACATGAAAAATGTTCAGTACCACTAATTATTAGAGAAATGCAGATCAAAACTGTAGTGAGGTATCACTTCACACCAGTCAGAATGGCCATCATCAAAAAATCTGCAAACAATAAATGCTGGAGAGGATGTGGAAAAAAGAGACAACTCTTACATTGTTGGTGGGAATGTAAGTTGGTGCAACCACTGTGGAGAACAGCATAAAGTTGCCTTAAAAAACTAAATATAGAGCTATCATATGATCTAGCAATCCCACTCCTGGGAACATATTCAGAGAAAACTATAATTCAAAAAGGTACACGCACCCCAATGTTCATGGCAGCACTATTTACAATAGCCAGGATGTGGAAACAACCTACATGTCCATTGACAGAGGAGTGGATAAAGAAGATGTGGTACATATATACAATGGAACATTACCCAGTCCTAAAAAAGAACAAAATAACACTATTTGTGGCCACATGGATGGACCTAGAGATTGTCATACTAAGTGAAGTAAGTCAGACAGATAAAGACAAATATCATATAATATCACTTAGAGGTAGAATATATTTAAAAATTACATACAAGAACTTATGTATAAAACAAACAATCTCACAGATTTTGAAACCAAACTTTGTGGTTACCATGGGGAAACTGGTGGGAAGGGAGGAATTAGGAGGATGGGAATAACATATAGACACTACTGTATAAAACAAATAATTAATAAGAACATACTGTATAGCACAGGGAAATCTACTCAATAGTTTGTAATAACCTATATGGGAAAAAAGAATGGATATATGTACATGTATAACTGATTCACTTTGTAATACACTTGATAATAATACAGTATTGTGAGTAAACTATACACTAATAAATTTTTTTTTGTCTTTGAGGGCCGCACCCACAGCATATGGAGGTTCCCAGGCTAGGGGCAGAATCAGAGCTACAGCTACCAGTCTACACCACAGCCACAGCAAAGCTAGATCTGAGCTGCATCTGCAACCTGTACCAGGGCTCACGGCAACGCTGGATCCTTAACCCACTGAGGAAGGCCAGGGATCGAACTTGCACCCTCATAGATACTGGTCAGATTCGTTTCCACTGAGCCACGACAGGAAATCCAATACATTTTTTTTTTTTTTTTTTTTTTGTCTTTTTGCTATTTCTTTGGGCCGCTTCCGCGGCATATGGAGGTTCCCAGGCTAGGGGTCGAATCGGAGCTGTAGCCGCCGGCCTACGCCAGAGCCACAGCAACGCGGGATCCGAGCCGCGTCTGCAACCTACACCACAGCTCACGGCAACGCCGGATCGTCAACCCACTGAGCAAGGGCAGGGACCGAACCCGCAACCTCATGGTTCCTAGTCGGATTCGTTAACCACTGCGCCACGACGGGAACTCCCTTTTTTTTTTTTTTTTTAAAAAAAGAAGAAAATAGATCCTAGCTTCCTGGGAACTGAGGAGAGGAAGGAATAGGGAGGATTGCTTAATGGTTACAGGGTTTCTGTTTGTGGGGGTAGGGGAAGATGAAAAAGTTTGGGAAATAGATAGTGGTGATGGTTGCACAACATCATGAATGTAATCAATGCCACTAAATCTTACACTTAAAAATTATTAAAATGGCAATTTTTATGTTACACATATTTTTATCATAATAAGAAAAAAAAATTGGGTAAGCCAGTTCACTCAAAAGAAAAACAACACACTTTGGGAGAGGTCAACAGCTAAGTTTAACCCAGGTATTTGGCTCAGCAAAGTCATATAGAAAACATTAAAATTCTGGACTTTGATTTTGACAAGTAACATATGCTAGGGAAACAAGGGCGTCCCCCCAGCAACAGCAGTGAAATAATATCCAAAGGCATTAAATAGGAGGCAGAGGAAAGGATGTCAATAGAATTTGGGAAAGGTGGCTGGAGGGCATCCTTCACCTTTAAGTGATATACTGAAGTATAGCCCTATCCTCCTACAAATGTCTCTTGGGTCCATGGGGAGAAAAAGAATGATGGGACCAGTGAACTGACTTAATGTGGCATTTCTTGAGTCTTATGTGGCTATGGTATGACATGAGTACTAGAAAGAACTCTCATGGCCATTTATTCATCCCTTTGACTTGAAGCAGAATGGCAATTAAGCCCCCTCAAGCTGAGAACTTACATTCTTCTTAAAGACCTCCAAAATCCCTTGCCTATTTCATACACATCTCCAAGTGAGAGCTTAAAACTGCTCCTTTTTTTCCTACCTAATTGGAACTAAATGGGAAGCCATCATGATCTGTTGTCACCGTCAAGCTTCCCATCCATGTCTCACAACACAGAGCCCAGAAATGAATAAGGCATCTTAGGAAGGCTATAACAAATGGTGCATTTCCCGTAGGTAGCAGTCAGAGTTCAGGAAGGAAAGCAATGCCAAGATGATTGTGACAACAGGGATTCATTATAGGATTGAGACCGTCACTAATATGGGAGAAGTTGGAAAGGTCTAGAAGGAAGAGTCAGAGGATAAAACATCAGTCACCAACCAGTTCAGCTGAAGAATTGACATGAACAGACATGTTGAACCCATCAGGGAAATCTGAGGAGCCAAGCTTGTCTAGCTGACAAAGTAGGACCTTAAGAAGAAAACCATGGGTGTTCTTAGGGAGGTGGCACCTCTGTGCAGCTCTCTAGAGACATAACAAAGCACCATGGAGGGCTTTGTGTCACTGTTGTTCAGCAAAATCAGAGGTTAAGAAGATGCCTGGGGGAGTTCCTGTTTTGGCTCAGCAGGTTAAGGACCCAATGCAGTGTCGGTGAGGATGCAGGTTCAATCCCTGGCTTTGCTCAATGGGTTAAGGGTCTGGCATTGCTGCAGGCTGTGGTGTAGGTCACAGATGTGGCTCAGATCTGGTGTTGCGGTGGTTGTGGTGTAAGCTAGCAGCTGCAGCTCCAATTAGACCCCTTGCCCAAGAACTTCCATACACCACAGGTGTGGCCATTAAAAGAGAGGGAGAGAGAGAAGATGACTGGGAAGCAAAGCAGAGGAGAGCAGGGACAAACTGGAACCTGCTGGATACCTTGCTTTTGTCTGTCACCATATTACAACCACTCAACCTTCATGATTTTCTTTGCTTCCATCTTCCAAATCTCACACAAGTTTCTTCTTTGACCAATTCTAACTCTGGACCATGTAGTTATCAGCATAACCCAAGCTGAAATAGCACTACCTAGCATGTTGTGTCACCTTTCTATCTTCCTACTAATGTCTAGACTTAGTTTAAGTAAAGGCATTAAAAGGGTTCTCTAAATCAGAATAGAGAAAGCACTTACCCATCCTCTTCTGCCTGTCCCGATGGATAAAAGATTAAAAATTGATTTAAAAATAATCAAGAATATTTCACTTCTTCCCTCCTGACACTGTTCATTTACCTTGTGGCAATTGATGGTAGAAAATAATAGTTTGTTCTCCCCATCATATCAAGCTGAGTCTCAGGACTGCCAGCCCACTTTTTCAGTTCAACTGTGAAGCATTATTTATCAAAAAAAACCAAGGAGTTTCTCAACTGGCTGTCTTACCTAATGCCTAACATCCCAAAGTAGAATATTATTTGCAGCAACAAAAACTTGGAAACTAAAGGCTTGGTTAAATAAATTAGGGAGCCAACATGCAATGGAACACTATGCAGCTTTTGGGAAAAAATGAGGCATATACTAATGTGGAGCCATCCCAATGCTATTCTGTTAAGTTAGTAGGGCAATGTAAGGAGCTACCATTGTGGCACAGTGGAAACGAATCTGACTAGGAACCATGAGGTTGTGGGTTTGATCCCTGGCCTCACTCAGTCTATTAAGAATCCAGCGTTGCCGTGAGCTGCAATGTAGGTCACAGACACGGCTTGTATCCCCTGTGGCTGGTGTAGGTTGGCAGCTGTAGCTTGGATTCGATCCCTAGCCTGGGAACTTCAATATGCCACACTTGTGACCCTAAAAAGTAAAATAAAGGGGGGAGGGGAGGACAATGTGAGAAGAGTGTATATGGTGCTGAGACCAGCTCAGCAGGATGGGGCTGAAGAATGGGTGCTGTGAAACTTAAGGAAAAAAAGTTAACATAAAACAAGACACAGAGACAGTTATCTTAAGTAAAGGTAGGAACAGGGGGACTCAAGGTCTCAGGGACCAAGAGCACCGCCTCCCGAAACCACACTGCTTTTATTGTGTTCTTTAGGATTATGTCAAGTGAGAAGGGGGTTGTAGGTGCAGGATATAGGTTTTTTTAAGTTATTTTAAAAGTCACATAGCCGGTTGCTGATTAAGCTTTTATTCTGACCTTTAGGCATTGAACAATCATTAGCATTTGAGGAAGCTTGGCTTCAGCTATCTATGCATAGCATCTAGAGAATCACCATTGTGCTTCTGCAGACTGCATGCCTATCTGCAGCAACCAGCGTGCCTAGGTTTGCACCTCTCCTTGCTAATGCAGATCCTGCTAACCACCCCTCATAAACACCTTGGGGCCATGAGGCTCCTCTTTCTTTTATTCTTAAGAGGACATATCGTGCTGTGCAAACGGGTGTGCCAATCTGCACAGGTCCGGCGTGCCTAGACCAACGCATTAAGTCCTCATTCAGCTGACCCTATGAATAACTTATGCCTTTAGGTCTTTGTTCTTAAGCTTAAGTCCTTTACCAGCACTGCGACTGTTTTCCACGCAGGAAGATGGGGTAAAGTAAAGCAGGACAAGATGGAGTTTTCAGCAAAAAGGCTAAGAAAACAGTGTAAAAACATGTCTCGTGGCAATATGGTACCATTAAACAAAGAATGTCTATAATGCCTCATGTCTCTAGGGATAGCGACTGACTATAGAGTGGGAGAAAGAATATATAACTTTTAATTTTGTACCATTTATTTTTATCGCTTATTAGGTAGATAGATAGGTGATAGATAGATAGATAGATAGATAGATAGATAGATAGATAGATAAATAGATAGATAGATAGATAGATAGGTAGATAGATAGATAGATGATAGACCAACCCACATTTTAACAATGATATGCTCTGTGATATAGTGTGATCTGGCATATTTTACCCTCTCCCCAATCCTCTGCTCTTGGCATCAAAATGCCCAGGAGGAAGAAATGGTAGTTATTATAATCCTTATCATAATCAGAAAACCAAATGCACATGCTGGGTCAACGTACCAAAGCGAACATGTAAAAAAAGACAAAGAAAGAATGTCCTACTTCCTCTGCCTTGCCTCATTTTATTCCTCATTGTAAACAATATTTTTGTGTAGCTTGCACATATATTTTGTCACATGAGTTTTAAGATAGATGCAAATTACCTGTTAGACATGGTTCTTCTTTGAAACACCACCTACTCTAAACTACAGAGAGATGTTCCCCATCCTGACCATCAGAATCGGTTATTAAAGGCGGGGAGGGGGGAATATCATGACTAATCTAGGTCAGTTAAGAGGCTTATTCTGTACCCCTCCTCCCTTTTCTTAGGCCACCTGCTATAGGAGGATTGGGTACACTGTGCTTCTCCTTTATAATTAATTTCCTCTGTTTAAATTTCATGGCCCTCTTTCATTCTGCCCAGATGTTTGACAGGTGCTTAACTTCTGGAATCCCTCCCCAGACAGTCACATGTTCTTTCTTGCGTGTGGTCACCTGAGGCTCAGAAGCAAAAGACATTTTGTTCAAGAGTACAGATCGCCCCTGTACTGTATAAAACATGGCTTTCAGAGAAAAGCACATCAGTGTGGGCTTTGGGTTGATACTGATTTCCTGGGAGCAGGAAAGGGCTGCTCTCTGGCTCTCCCTTTCCAGTTCCTCCTGGCTATTCGTTAGCTAATGTGGTCCCTCAAAATATTCAGCTGTGATCATTGCCAAAAGGGCTGTGGAACACAATCACATAACAGGGGCTTTCTCCTCTGGTGCTACTTGGATCATCTCTTGATTAATATTCAGGATTAAAAGGCACTGAGAAACTTACTATGTTGGCATCTATTAGATGTGGTCATTAGGTTTCTTTCTCACCAGAAATCCTAGCCTTCCATTTTCGTCCTTCACTGGCCATCTGGGTGCAAAAGGACATTCCCCCTTCACCAAAACCTCAGTTCTCCCACCAGCACCATGAAACTATCTCAGTTGCTTGATAAAGAACATTGTGACTCTGTAATTTCCTGCTTTTCTTAAAGTGTGAGAAACTTACTATAGTTTATCTACCATTAGAAATGGATGATTTCGGGAGTTCCTATTGTGGCACAGCAGAAACTAATCCAACTGACATCCATGAGGATGTGGGTTTGATCCCTGGCCTTGCTCACTGGGTTAAGGATCCAGTGTTGCCATGAGCTGTGGTGTAGGTCACAGATGTGGCTCAGATACTGCATCGTTGTGGCTGTGGTGTAGGCTGACAGCTCTAGCTCCGATTTGACCCCTAGCGTGGGAACATCTATATGCCATATATGTGCCCCTAAAAAGACAAAAATTAAAAAAAAAAAAAAAAGAAATGGATGAGACTGATTCTGTGTCCACCAGCATCAGTATTTTACCACATCTCCCCTCTTCTTCCCCACATAGAAAATCCTCAAGACCCTGGTGAAGTCATTGCTTTTGTACATCCCATATGCTTCCTCTCTCTCACTCTACTCCAGCTGCACTAGGCTTCCTGCTCTTCCCTCTGACTTAGGGTTTTGTCACCTGCTAGTCCCTCTACCTGGACCATGCATCTCTCAGAGAGCCTTGTGGCTCACTTCTTCACCTTCCTCAAGCTGTTGTTCAGATATCACTTTCTTGTCCACCCTGTTTTTAATTATAGCCCCCAGTATCTCCTATCTCACTTTCCTGTTCAATTTTTCCTTGGAGATGCATCATCTGATAGCTTTAAATTTTTGTAATTGTATCACCCTGTTATAAATTCCAAGAGGACAGAGACTTTTGTCTTTTTTCCCTGCTGTATCCTCTTTGTCTGGCACAGAGTAGGCATGCAGGAATGAAGGCATGTATGGATACTATAGTTTTCCTCCTGTCTTGTTAGATGGGCTAACCTAAGACTTTGCCCTGAGAGATGAAGATAGGTTAATTCAAAAGTGTAGGAGCTAATTTGTATCTATAAACTGCTATGCTCTGAGTATTTGGCATTTTGACTCTCATCACGCTGTCTGCCAGTACCACCACCACCAACTATTTTTTTGGAAACTGCTCTCTCTGCCTCTGGGAACTTCTCCCAGCCAACTCCATCCATATGGCCACAACGGCCACCACTTTAATACAGCATGATCTCAGCTCCAGCCTTCATTGTTGGGTCTAGGGGTAAACTTCTTCAAGCTAGACAAAAGACCAGCCCCAGAAAACTTGGTATCCAGACCAGGGGATCCAAACTCAGCCTACCTGTGCTATTGAGATATTGTAAATGTGGCAGCTGCTGTCAGTGACCATGTTTTCAGCTGTGTAGACTGGCAAATAGGAAGGTGGTCTGCAGCAAAGTGAAAAGTAGAATAATCACAGAGAGACACAGAGACATGAACCCAAGCATGGTCCTGATGTTCTTGGAGTTCTCGGTTTCAATTTTGTTTTTGGTCTTTTGAATTTTTAGGGCCGCACCCATAGCATATGGAGGTTCCCAGGCCAGGGGTCTAATCGGAGCTGTACCTGCCAGCCTACGCCACAGCCACAGCAACACCAGATCCTTAACCCACTGAGCAAGGCCAGGGATTGAACCCGCAACCTCATGGTTCCTAGTCAGATTCGTTTCTGCTGTGCCACAACAGGAACTCCTACTCTTTCCCTTTTAATGGCCACATCCACAGCATGTGGAAGTTCCCGGGCCACAGCAGTGACAACACTGGATCCTTAACCCATTGTGCCACAAGGGAACGCACCACTCTTGTTTCTGGATAGCCTTTTAAACTGTGGGCCCTCAGAGAGAAAAGAAAAGTCCATAGGGTTTGGGGCCTAAGAGTGAGTCTGTAAGATGTTTGCTCAGTGATCCTTCATGGCAAACTGCAGAAAAAGAAGAGGCACTGGAGGCCAAGAGTCTACAGTGCTATCAGAGGTGGGAATAGAGGTTGGATCACCCAAGATGGAGCATTTCTAGCCCTGCTGGAAAATGATAAATATTGGAAGACTCTTCGGAGTTAAAAGAAATATGAAATACAGCTCCCACCCTCCCATCCAAACATATTACCTGTTTGTAATAACCAAGTAAGATTAATGCTCAGGTGTTACCAATGAGATATGGTCTTGAGAGGTCTCAGTGTCAGGACTCATTTGTTTTGACCTTGCACTGGTTCCTCTCTGTCCTGGTTAATGATTTACAAGTGACACCTAGGTAACAGCTAAAGGACCCTCTCTCCCTGTTCTCTGTAAGGGCAGGAAGTTATCCTGAGCCTGGGGGACAATCCCATCACTCATGATTAGAGCTGTACCCAGGACACTGTTGGAGCTGACCAGAGCTCTGTTCAACGAGATGGCAGGTCCCCAGCCTGACACTCTGCTGACAGCTGCTGTTTCCCTTCTCTCTCTCTCTCTCTCTCTCTCTCTCCTCTTTCTCTCTCTCCCTCACGCCAGAAGGACATTTATGTAAGCACTACTGGCTTGGTACTGAGTAAATCAAGATAAGAAATGAAATGGCTGGACTCAGCAGGGTAGTGGAGGGCATTTTCCCACATTGAAGAGGCACAGTCCCAGAACTGCCAAGATGAGCTAGAGTCATTCTTAGGAGATCCCTGTGCTGGGGGTTTCTCCTCCCACCATGGCCTTGGGTGCCCACGACTTTATTTCTAGGATAGAGGCAGCTGCCAGCCCTAATGCCTACCTCACAGGGGAGCTGGAAGATGAAATAAGACTATGAATGGGGAAACTTTTTTTCCCCACTTTTTAGGGCCGCACCTATGGCATATGGAAGTTCCCAGGCTAGGGGTCAAATCAGAGCTGTAGGTGCCAGCCTATGCCATAGCCACAGTAATGCAGGATCTGAGCCATATCTGAGACCCTACACCAGAGCTCACAGGAGCACCAGATCCTTAATCCTCTGAGCAAGGCCAGGGATTGAACCTGAATCCTCATGGATACTGGTCAGTTTTGTTTCCCCTGAGCCACAATGGGAACTCCGAATGGGGAGGCATTTCTTAACTGCAAAATGCCAGGCAATTGTAAAGAACTCACATTTCTACCACTCTTACATCATACCAGGGGGAACCTGCCTCCCACACTCAGTCAGGCTTTCTTTCAGCCCCAAATCCAGGTCTTTATCTTGAGGAGGAAAGCTCCATTCTGGATCTATTTCTGAATGACAGCTGCTCCTGAAAAGAATCCACCAATATTTATAATTCACATGTGAAAATGTGTCAAACATATTGAGTAAGCTCCCCATGAATTCCTTGTGCCTAGCAACCAAAACAGAAAAAGCAACATATGGAATTTCTGGTTATTTGATACCCACTTGATCTGAATGAACAAACAAATGGGTCTATTTTTCCAAATGTGAACCTGGTTACAAGTATTATTGCTTTTGTGGGGAGTCAATAATGCTCTTGCTACTTGAATTTTATCATCTCTAGTTTTTCAGAATGAAGTTTTTATTCCTGTATGTTGGGCAACATCCTTCAGGCCTGCAAAGCCCGAAACGGTCCAGCAGAAAGAGCCTGGAGTCAGTGACAGAGACATTAGTGGTTTAATGGATGAAGAATTTCACACATCTGAAGCAAAGTTCTGGAGTGGTACCCCACCATGTTTGGTGGTCAGTGGGCAGGAGATGGCGACTAGGAGGAACTGACATCAGCTTGGCTGGGCAGTTGCCAGGAAAACTAGCAGAGGGGCATACCCTCACCTTCTCTTTGATAAGAATAATCATTAGCTGGGGCCTAGGGGCCAGTATGGAAGAAGGTCAGTCATGTGAATGGGATGTAGATGAAGCAGGCACTGGTCAAATGGGAGGTACCTAGAGCGAGAGAACAGCCATCTTGAGTGGCCTGACTATACTGGCAAAGAGGGAAAACCATTGAAACTAGTGTGTATGTCCTATGACATTCCAACACATCTCTATGCCTTGCGTTTTCCAGTTCCAAACCCTCAACTCCAAAAGTCTTTCTTCCTTCCTGAGCACATTGCATCAGGCATCACAGCAGTAACAGTTTTCTCCAGGGAAAGCATGTGGCCATTAACTCCACTTCAGGCCACAAACCACATGGGTGAATCTGAATGGAAAGAAAAAATATATATATACCTTTTCTACTGGGCTCTTGTTTGAAATGTACCTCAGCTCCAGGGAGGAGATTTCAGCTCAACATAAGGAAGAACTTTCAAGCAATCAGAGCTGCCAGAACAGAGAGTGGACCCTCTTGTAGAGAACCAGTTTCTCACCAGCACATGTGAGCAGCCACTGGGAAAGGACTCAGAGGGAATTCAAATGTCCAAGAAGAGGCAAAGAAAGAAAAGGAAAGAAAGAAAGAAAGAAAGAAAGAAAGAAAGAAAGAAAGAAAGAAAGAAAGAAAGAAAGAAAGAAAGAAAGAAAGAAAGAAAGAAAGAAAGAAAGAGAAAGAGAGAGAGAGAGAGAGAGGGAGAGGAAGAAAAAAAGATGGAGTTCCCTCATGGCTCAGTGGGTAAAGGATCTGGCATTGGCAGTGCTGTGGCATGGGTCTGATCCCTGGCCCAGGAACTTCCACATGCCACAGGTGCGAAAGAAAGAGAGAGAGAGAGAGAGAGAGAGAAAGAAAGAAAGAAAGAAAGAAAGAAAGAAAGAAAGAAAGAAAGCCAGCCCACCCTATGAAAAAGTTTGTCCACCCCACAATTATTTGGAACCAAGTCTGACAAGGGTTGAGACATCTTTAGAATTTCTCAAATATTTCTGGAGTATGTCTTACAAGTATTTCCTCCCCAACATGCCAATCAACAAGCAATTTTACCCTGCCAATCTCCTAGAGATTCTGCTTCTATATCTACCTACTGCCTCCCCCACCTTCCCTCTTACTCCACCCAGCTTCCTGGAACACATTTTTAGAATTCTAAGATCATCAATGGGGAGGGAAAATTCAACCAAGAGCTTTCTCCTCTTTACATGTCTGTGAGTTCTTATCTCTGCCCTGCCACCTCCTGCTCCCTTAAGCCAATTATAAGATTCTGATAAAGACAAAATTAGCAAAAGACCTTGTAATTAGGCATTCTCTCCTTGCTGCCTTGGGCAAGCTTGCTGCTTACCTCTGTTTTTCCACCTATAAACTGGGTCTAAAAATACCTCCCTCACAAGAATACTACATTAGTACGGTATGAGCGGATAATTTTACACTTTCCTCTAAATGTGGTAAGTTAAAATTCTTGAAGATTGCAAAATTAAATACATTATGATTATATCATATTTAAGTATGACAAATTTTTTTTGTGGAAAATCCATAGGTTGAATTAAATTTCCCCAATTTCCCTACCACTCAGGGACAGGTATATTCCTTGCAGATTTCCCTACATGTGCAAATACATACAGTCAAAAATAAGTTCAAACCACACTTAGTGCTCTGTAACCTCTCCGGTATTTGGCTTCCTCTTTCCCTTTTTTTTTTTTTTCCTTTTTATCTCTACACCCACAGGACATGGAAGTTCTCAAGATAGAGGTCAAATTGGAGCCACACCTGCCAGCATACACCACAACCACAGCAATGCCGGATCCACCACATCTGTGACTTCTGTCACAGCTTGCAGCAACTCCAGATCCTTAACCCATTGAGCAAGGTCAGGGATCAACCCGACATCCTTATGAAGACTACATCTGGTCCTTAACCTACTGAGCCACAGTGGCAACTCCCTCAGCTTCCTCTTTTCTAAAATGGGCCCCAAGGGTTGTTGTGACTACCAAATGTATTATTACACTTAAAACTCTTACTAAGTGCTTAATAAATAAAATTATTTGTTTTTTACTCAACAATACAGGAGTTCATTGAGGACATACTCTATACTAGACATTGTCTCTAAGAGCTACACATCTATTAGTTCAGTAAATGAGCCCGGGAGTTCCCGTCGTGGCGCAGTGGTTAACGAACCCGACTAGGAACCATGAGGTTGCGGGTTCGGTCCCTGCCCTTGCTCAGTGGGTTAACCATCCGGCGTTGCCGTGAGCTGTGGTGTAGGTTGCAGACGCGGCTCGAATCCTGCATCCTGCGTTGCTGTGGCTCTGGTGTAGGCCAGTGGCTACAGCTCCGATTAGACCCCTAGCCTGGGAACCTCCATATGCCGCGGAAGCGGCCCGGCCCAAAGAAATAGCAAAAAGACAAAAAAAAAAAAAAAGAGTCCGTTAGCGGTGCCTCAACAAGAGCCAAGATCAGAGTCATGGATAATAAACAAAAATAATATTTAAATTTCTCTGTGGTTTTAGAATCTGTTCTATGTGCTTTGCAATGTCTCCAAAAGTTTTATTTCATCATGTTTTGGCCTGGCCAAGGTTAAAATAAGCTTCCCTCTGTCCAGAAAAGCCCTCTGGAGAGCACAGATATTCACATGAACTGCAGAGGGGTCAGTATTAGGAGCAGTAGAACATTCTAGTAACTGGAGGTTTGTTTCAATCCTGACTCTGTGCCTCACTGTTTGGTTTTGAAGAACAAGTGTCTCTAAATTTCATTTCCTCATCCAAAAGATGGGGCTGTTTCCTATTGTCCTACAAGTTTCCTGAGGGAGGATCACTGGAGAATGTGGATGACAGTATCTTGCTGGACAACATAAAAGTCTACACAAATGGAATTAGTTTATTTTGATCTTGCAGCAGAGCCAAGTTCTGGGTAAATACAAAGGGATTTCCAAAGTTCCCATTGTGGTTTATCAGATTAAGAACCCATCATAGTGCGGTGAGGCTGAGTTAGATCTCTGGCCTTGTTCAGTGGGTTAAGGATCCGATGTTGCTGCAACCTGCAACAGTCTGCAGATGTGGCTGTGACGTAGGCTGGCAGCTGCAGCTCTGATTTGACCCCTGGCCCAGGAACTTCCATATGCTGCAGGCATGGCTGTAAAAAGAAAAAAAAAAATGTATTTCCAACTCCTCCATAACTCTTTCCTTACTACTCCTTCAGCAAGGAGCCCAACTTCCTGGCTTCCCAGTCCACCTTCTCTGGTGTCCAAGCTGGATTCTATCCTGTGCTCCCTATACATCACCTGGTCCTCCTGTCAAACGGACCCTCAGAGTCAGGGCAAGGGTCTGAGACAAATTGTGGAATGAGAAAAAGCTGATGTCCTTGCCACATGCCTCTTCCTGTAACTCCTCCTTTTGCAGACAGGGCCGTGATAAACTCAATGTACCATTGACTACCTCCAATCATCTAGAGTCTCATTAATAGTGATAATCATTATTATAAAACATCAATAACACGCATTGAACACTTAGTAAGTATCAAGCAACATGAAGAGTTCATAATCAAATTCGCAGCTTCCAACAACCTGATGAGATAGATGGTTTTATTATTTCCATTTCACAGATCTGGAAACTGAGGTTTAGCAAGGTCCAATAACTGCCCAGATCACACAACTAGAAAGTGAAAGAAGTCAAGAAGCTAATTCAGTGTCTAACCCACCACTGAGTTTCAGTTAAGTCTTGTGGAATGAATGCATCAATACTACTCAGAGATGATCACCAGACACTACAATATTACAGATTACTATTATAATATTATTATTTTCGGTGGTGCCCATGGCATGTAGAAGTTACCAGGCCAGGGATCAAACCTGCACCACTTCAGTGGTCTGAGCCACAGCAGTGACAATGCCAGATCCTTAACCCACTGAGCTACCAGGGAACTCCTGAGCACTATTGTTTTTATAGGGCATTTTATTCTAAAGCCTATGCTTGCAGCTACTCTCCAGCTACCTGTCATTCTTCTGTAGTCCTCAGCTAATGCCTTTGACCCCAGAGACCTCCCAAGAACAGGCTAGATATGAAATCTGCATGCCCCCCACAAAGTATGCAGACAAATGAAGTTAGTCTTCCAATTTTCTTGAAACAATATTTTTTCTACCCACCCCTCACCTCCCTTTTTCCCTCATTCCTTAAAAAAGAAATCATTAGGTCATTGTATTTTCTCACCTAGGAAAGTCTTTTTATGTAAAAGCCACCCTCATTTCAACACCCTGAGACCCTAGGAGTGCCAGAGAGAGGTGTGGTAAGGAGAGCAAATATATCAAAGTGAGGAATCAATGCCTGCCAAGCTCATTAGCACCCAGGCACAGAGAAGGAATCTGCTATTTTTATCAAATGAACTTTCATTTAAATAAATTTCCGAGTAACTTGATAGAAAAAGGGTTCCTTTGGAAATATATGTTCCTTCTATTAAGGACTGGTTATCTTATGTACTCTTTCTAGCCTGGTTTTTATCTCCAAATATATAGTGCGTAAGGTTTTACATTTGTTTCCTTATGAAATCTCCATCTCAATTACTTGCCTTGGGGTTCTAGTCCCCACATAGGCCTGACAGGAAATATTAAAAGCTTTGTAGCCAAAATTCAACACCTGGGCATATATCCAAACAAAACTGTAATTCAAAAAGTTATGTGCACCCCTATGTTCATAGCAGCACTATTCAAAATAGCTAAGACATGGAAGCAACCTAAATGTCCATTGACAGATGAATGGATTGAGAAGATGTGGTACATATATTCAATGGAATACTACTCAGCCATTAAAAAGAACAAAATAATGCCATTAGAAGCAACATGGATGCAACTAGAGATTCCCATACTAAGTGAAGTAAGTCAGAAAGAGAAAGACAAATAACGTAATACCATATGATATCATTTACATGTGGAATTTAAAATAGGACACAAATAAACCTACCTATGTAACAGAAACAGACTCACAGACAAGGAGAACAGATATATAGTTGCCAAGGGGGAGGGGAGAGGGGGTGGAGTGGGAGGTTGGGGTTAGCAGATGTAAGCTATTATATACAGAGGGGATAAACAACAAGGTCCTCCTGGATAGCACTGAGAATTATATTCAATGTCCTATGATAAACCATAATGGAAAAGAATTTTTTTTTTAGAAAAAGAGTGTATGTAAAAGCTTTGTGGGAGTTCCCATTGTGGCTCAGTGGCTAATGAACCCGACTGGTATCCATGAGGACACAGGTTCAACCCCTGGCCTTGCTCAGTGGGTTAAGGATCTGGCATTGCCAGAGTTCCCGTCATGGCACAGTGGTTAACGAATCCAACTAGAAACCATGAGGTTTCGGGTTCGGTCCCTTCCCTTGCTCAGTGGGTTAACGATCCGGTGTTGCCGTGAGCTGTGGTGTAGGTTGTAGACGCGGCTCGGATCCCGCGTTGCTGTGGCTCTGGCATAGGCCGGTGGCTACAGCTCCGATTTGACCCCTAGCCTGGGAACCTCCATATGCTGTGGGAGTGGCCCAAGAAATAGCAAAAAGACAAAGAAAAAAAAAAAAAGAATCTGGCATTGCCATGAGCTGTGGTGTAGGTTACAGATGTGGCTCAGATCCCTCATTGCTGTGGCTATGGTGTAGGCCAGTGGCTACAGCTCTGATTGGGCCCCTAGCCAGGGAGCCTCCATATGCCTCAGGTGTGGTCCTAAAAAGACAAAAGCCAAAAAAAAACAACTTTGTGGCTAAATGGAGTGCCCTCTCTGTGACCAGGATTTGGAGTTTCACGTCTTCACTGTGATTCACCAACTGGGTTTTGATCACTCAGTGTTGGTTACAACCATATGATTCCTTTAGCCAAGACTGCTTCATGACCTAATGCATGAGTTGGCCTTCAGGATTAAATTATATCCATTTGTTTTCTCACTCACAACTTTGCCATCCTTTTATGGATACTTCAGGCTGCTTCCCTGACCTGGTTTTGCATTATGCTCATTCTCAACACTTGGACCAAAATTTTTGTCTCAGATTCAGGAGTCACAGCCAGCCAGTGTTTCAGTGTTGCTATCTTATATTTGGGGGGTTAGTTAACAGACCTACACATACACACCTACACATTATAAACAAACCCACATGCACACACACACTCACACACACACACACATTTGCTGTTTTCAATTTTTTTAAAAATGAACCTTAAAAAATATTTTTTTCATTTACCTTTTTCCTCAAAATCAAATTTGAGGGGACTTTCTGTATCTTCCTGTCTTATAAGCTAGTTTTGCCAGAATTTCAGAAATTATCTGCTTCTTGAACTTTCTCGTTAACTACAAACATCTACTCATATCTTCATATTCCTCTTCTGAAAATTTTGCAAAATGCATCAATAAACGTTAAGTGCCTGCACTGTAACCCAGTTTTCCTGAAGCAGGAATCTAAAAAGTGTGCAAATATGTTCACCTCACTATTGTGCCTGACAGTAACAGCTGGTTAACATCCCACATATCCCAAACTAGGGAATTGTTCAAATAAACTGTGGTTCCTTCGTATTATAGAACATATATCTACTAATTAAAAACATGTTCTGGAGTTTCCGTGGTGGCGTAGTGGAAACGAATCTGACTAGGAACCATGAGGTTGAAGGTTCGATCCCTGGCCTTGCTCAGTAGGTTAAGGATCCGGCACTGCCATGAGCTGTGGTGTAGGTCACAGACATGGCTCGGATCCTGCATTGCTATGGCTGTGGTATAGGCCAGCGGCTACAGCTCTGATTCGACCTCTAGTCTGGGAACCTCCATATGCTGGGAGTTTGGCCCTAAAAAACAAAACAAACAAAAAAACAAACAAACAAAAACACATTGTAAAGGTTTTTATTGATGTGGAAAATATTGACCTATTTCAAGTGGAAAAAAGCCTACAAAACAGCATGGACACTGTGATGTTACCTCCAGGTACCCCACATCTGTGGTCCTATGTGTACCCATCTCTCTAATAAGTAGACATCGTACATGGGTGCACACCAAAGAACAGACCCAGGTAGCAATGGTTCTCTTTGAGTGACAGAATTTTTTTGTTGTGCTTTTCTCTGCCCTGATTATGTACTACTTTGCAATTAGGGGAAATAAATGATGAGGGTTTTGGAAAAGAAAAAGTGCTGCTTTTTATTTCCTCTTCATCTTTGAAATTATGGAAAACGGCTAAGAGGATGATCCCATGTCAGACCCAGTTACCTTGCCAGGATGCTCACATTAGCTTCCTGAGGTCTGTGGTCCAGGTGAACGAACACTGTTCTCTTCTCAACAAATCACAGTTCCCAAGAGACCAAGACTGATATCCTTCCCTAAAAGACTGGCCAGCCACATTTCTTTGCGATCTCTTTGGAAATATAGGAAACCACATTATGAGAATATATTCATTTTTCTCCTAACTTTTCTAGGTGTCTCTCTTGTTAATCTAAAGCTTAGCATTTAACAAGTCAAGATGGAAAGACTGTAAGTCAGAGAATTGGGTTCTGTCTCACCTGTCTTAAAACTAATGGCTTTTAAGATCCAGTGGGTTAAAGATCCAGCATTGTCACTGCTGTGTCTCGGGTCACTGCTGTGACATGAGTTCGATCCCTGGTCTAGGAACTTCCACATGCCGTGGGTGCAGCCAAAAAGAGAAAAGGAAAAAAAATAACCATGGCTTTGGACAAGCCACCAAAGGTAAAGCTTTGAGGTTTTGCTGCCCTAAGGGAAAAAAAAATCACCCATTCTATAGTCTGCCCACTCCTGACAGAGGTTGCAAAGCCCAAATAAGATAATACAGTAGTAGTTCAGGATGTTAAAAAATTATATAAGATAATACGCAGGGAAAAGGTGAGAAAAAGCATCTACTCAAATGTTTACTATCACTATCATGATTGTTATCATGGTTATTACTGTCACTATTACAGCTCTTATAACTGAAGAAACCAGTAGCTAAGATTAAAATTTGATTTTAGTTTCTTTTTCAGGGAGAAATAATATCCCCATGTCCAGGTCACCAAGTTATCTTTGGCCTACAGCATAAATTGAGGTTACACACTTATACATTTTTATAAAAGAAAAGACTTGCCTTATGGTATCAGGTGCATATAATATGCTAGCTTCTCTGAAGGAATGCCCTGAAACTCTATTGCTCATGCACCTTTCCATCTGTGATTGGCTGTCTCTCACCTCTGCCTTTTTTCCTGGTAAAGAAGGACCAGCTCCGAGTGGCTTTCTTCGGTTTTCTCCAATAGGACTTCAGTGTCCTTAGTGCCAAGCTCAGAGCTGAACATGTATAAGTACTGTATTCCATATAGATGAGCAAAAATAATAAAGGAATTTTCTGAGTACCTTTTAAGCAAAGCACAGTGATGGGAAAATATGGGACAAGGAGAGAAGCTTCTAAACAGCACTGGGGAACACTGGCCAATGAGAATTCAGCACAGGTCATCCAGGGGCTCCTGGAAGAAAGTAAGAAAAGCCTGCAGAGAAGCAACAGTCAGGCTGGGTGGGAGTCAGAGGTCTTCTTCAGGGCCAGCCTAGGGGAGCCTGAGCTCTATCTGGAATCCCCTCGCCCCACCCACCATAGTGACCAGGGGTTCTGGAAGAAACGTTCAAGGACATGGTTTCTCAGAGTAGGGGATATAGAAATGTCCAAAGTGCTCCCAGAGATAGACACTCACCACCTACACAAATGGGGGCCCGGGCTGCAGGTCTGTGATCTTACATTAATCCTCTGACCCAGACCAAGTCCAGGAATATGGTGCCTCAGAGCTGGATGGGTCATGTGCTTAACCAAAACAAGATCTCTTTCTCTCCAACACTGTGGCCAACTCATGATTCTCATGACCTATGCTTGGAGATATCTTGGCTAGGAGTTGGAGGGCTTCTGACTTTGCCAGCCACTGCTAGCAACCTTTGTCCACCCAGGCCATCTTTTCCTGACAACCAGACAAACTACATTCTTAATCCCACCCTCTCTCAACTTCCATATAACCTGGAGCTCTTTATCCGGACTTACTACTCTGGACCTAAGATGTATCTACAGAATGAAGGAGTGAAAGGGATGACCTTTTCCTATGTCCTGTGAGTTTTTAGTTTATATTTACTTATTTAACCAATAGACATTTGTGAATCCTTGCTCTGTCTATAACTGGGAACTGCAGAAACAAAGGTGACTATGATGTGGCAATGCCTTGGAAAAACCTCACAGTTTCATGCTTCACCAAGACACACCAAGAAAAGAAACTTTATTAGGGAGGAGGCAGAAGAGAAATGTCCCAGTGAAGGATGAACTGAGAGCAAGACCGCAGACCAATACACCAGGTCCTGAGACCTCATCTAGCAGAGTTTTCTCGAAGGTCACTTTCATGAAGTGTTCGAAATAGGCTTCAACATCACATGGAATGGGCTAAAGTCTGGACACAGCCTTGGATGAGCTGTATGACCTAGGCATGTTGATTTATCATCTACATACTTTGGTTTCCTCATTTGAAAAGTGGTTGTTATCATACTTAGCACTCTTCTTCCAGGGCCTTTGTGAAGGTTAAGGGGGAACTGTTTACTGTGTATTTGCTGTTATTGAGATCATAGATAGAAATCTTAGAATATTCTGACTTCATATAAAAAGGCTTCAAGAATATTTTTCTTTTATTAAATTTGGGTAACTAAAAAATACGGAGGGAGGAAAATAGAAAATTATGCAAAAGGGAAAAGATTTTCTTTGTTTTGTTTCTTTTTTTTTTTTTTTTTTTTTTTTTTTTTTTTGATGGAGAAAGCAATCATTTGCAAAAAGCTTGGCCCCCTACCTGGAAACAGGTACAACAGATAAAGTTCCCCAGATCAAATGTCTCAGAGGTATCAAAATTCACCAATTCTATATTTAGGTGCCCATATGTTCCTACTGGCCAGAGTTGCCCACAAATACAGATATTTCAGAGCACAGAGCAGTAATTTTCAAAAAGAGAGGGAGGGAGAGATGCTACAAAGCTTAATGGGTTCTAAGTGATGCTGAAATATTGTATCAATTTACAGCAGAAAGGTCATAGTGATGAATAAACATGAGGATTCCGCTCAGTGTCTGGGATTTAGCAGACTAACTCCCACTAATGTTAATGGGGCCTTGCTGCCAAATCCCCAACCTTCACCCTGGATATTTGTTTCAATCCCTTACTGTTGAGATTGAAATGTGTTTTCCAGATCAAGTCTGATCCTGCGATGGAATCTCTACGTGGTCAGAAAGGGACAGTATGGCTGAGGCACAGGAACCTGAACGTACCCAAAACAATGGCAGTAAGGAGCTTTGTTGACAGGGATGTCTTCACAGTTCTACCCAATTCAGCACAGTTCCCTTCACCTGATGCACAGAGC
Source organism: Sus scrofa (assembly GCF_054392235.1). Lineage (NCBI taxonomy): Eukaryota > Metazoa > Chordata > Mammalia > Artiodactyla > Suidae > Sus > Sus scrofa. Next base: position 145,630,298 of record NC_139383.1, on the reverse strand, counting down.
AGTCCACACCACCCACTTTCCAAACTCACATCCCACAATGTCTCTCTGTGAACTCCAGGCAAAACAAAGCCCCTAGTTCTCTACTAGGTCCCAGGCTCTCTGCTGGAGGTGAAAGTTTATATTACCTCCTTCTTTATTTTCCAAGGAGATGCATCTCAACACTGCCTTGCTGGTGATGTTTTTCTGTATCTGGCCTCCCCTCGCCTTCAATACACACACATGCACACTGGATGTGATGGCTTCTTCTTTAGGTCTCAGAACACTTGGAGCCTTGAGCATGGCACAGTACACACTCTGCCCTATGAAGTCATCTTATTCCCCTCAGATAGACTATAGGCCCTGGGAGGGTAGGGAAGGCATCACACCAGTCTCTGTATTATTTCCTTTAACACATAGTCCAAGACCTTGCCCACCATCGAAGCCCAAGAAAGCAGAGATTTAAACTGAATGACTTTCTTTTGCTTGATGTTTTTGGAGATTGGGACTTTCAAGGGAGCAGTTGGGGATTGGGGACCTGGGGTGTAGTTACAGAAGATAGGTCCTTTATTTATTAAGTTTTAAAAATAATATTTGAAATTGCTTTTTAAAAATTCTTTTTTATTTTATTTTTTCTTTTTAGGGACACACCTATGGCATATGGAAGTTGCTACGCTAGGAATCAGATCAAAGGCCTACACCACAGCCACAGCAACACCAGATCTGAGCTACAGCTTGTGGCAACGCCGGATTCTTAAGCCACTGAGTGAGGCCAGGGATTGAATCCATATGGATGTGAGTCAGGTTCTAAACCTGCTGAGCCACACCGGGAACTCCCTATTAAGTTAAACAAACATGTTTTAGAGGCCATCTAGTCTTTGGAGTCAGAGATAAGTTCCTCAGAACTGTGTCTGCTGCAGCTGCTAGAGACACAAAACACTGCTCTGGGTAATCCACTGATCTGATTCAAAACAGCAAGGGGTGCACTGATATTTGGCACCAATGTCTTCTCAGAGGCCTCTATATTTTTACAATGTCCTTGCTTAACAACCCTCAAGACCCCAAGATGACAAGAGCCACTGAGCACATTTTAGCTACAACTACTCATTTAGGCTGGGTTCTACCAGGTCTGCTTGAGCTAACATACAATCTATCTGGTGTGTAACCATCTCCTAAATGAACATAACTTTTGGGTGGTCACAAAGTTGGCCATAGTTGATTGATTATCAGAGCCTTGGCTGGGATAAGATGGATAATTTCCCCTTTGCCTGCGCTTATTTTCATTTCTTCCAGGGAACCTGTAGGAAGTCTGCAAGAATCAAAGGCAAAGGATGGTCTGCGCTCACTGTTTCTGCTTTCTCACTTCCCACTCAATCGCCAAGTCTAGTGGATGGTTTTTGAGGCTTGTAGCTAGCTTATATTTAGCTATTTTATCTAGCTGAAGGCTCACTAAGTTCAATACTCATAACAGACCTTCTTCCTGAGACTCCACCTCCCTGAACTTTATGAAACTACTTTGCAACTTACCTTTTCAGCCCCCATCCTGAGCCTTTCCTCCTCTGTCCACTCCAGGTTCTATCCTTGGTCAGCCCCTCTCCCCTCCAGGTCACTGCTTCTACTATTAAAGCCCTAAGAATTGTAAGTCTTCCATCTACATTTTCTTTTATTATTATTATTATTACAGTATAGTTGATTTACAGTGCTATGTCAATTTCTGTTGTAAGCGTTGTGACCCAGTCATACAGATATATACATTCTCTTTCTGGTATTATTGCTGACCTCACGTGTGATGTAAATGAAAGCAGCTCTGTGGAGAGAACCTCGTGCTTCCCTCCTCCCCGTTTCAATTACTCCTCTGAATATCTGATTCTTGTAATTGCATGCTAATATCTCTGACTCAGTTTTCCTCTATCGGGACTGTACATTTTATCCCTGTGAAAATATCGCCCGCATATAGGTAAACAAAGGAGGTTGCAGCCATCAAGCCATCACATTACTGCCTCCCCAAAGGTGAGCCCTGAGGGGACTCAGGATGGAAAAAGGATGCAGTCAACTGCTGCTGCAGCCACTGCCCAACCCCTGCCCAATGTGCACCCTAAGAAGACTCAGGATGACAAAACACAGGATACTGGCCCCAGATAGTCGAGGTGTAAATCAATGAGCCCAGGCTTTGCATCTTCCCATACCTAAAAAAGCACTAATCTCATTAACTTGAGATGTCCGGTTTTCTTTAATTAACAATAACCGTTTGATGTTCTGACTACCTGGCTTTTGTTGCAAAAACTCCTATATGTCCTGGCTCCCCGCCTCAGCTCTTCAGAATAGTTTCTCCGCATTATCTGAGATGCGGTGTCCCAAGCTTGAAGTCCTCAGAATGTCCACCAAATAAAATATACCTCTCAGCTTGGAAGTCATGCATTTTTTTAGTTGACATCCCCTAGAAATGGGAAAATAAAATACAGATCCAAGAAGACTAGATATAGCACCAGAGATTCTAATTTAGGTTTTCTGGAGTAGCCCAAAGGCATTATTATTTTTATTATTATTTTCCCACTATTACTGAAATAAATTTTCATCTCTCTGAGAAGCAGCTTTGACAGCCCTTCTCAAGAGCTGAGATTTAGGTGTTATTATCTCCAGGGTTCCAGGCCCTGGAGCAGGAGCTCAATGGCTGTTTATTGTCTTAAGTAAAGTAGCCACACAACTTGTTTCACTCAGGACAGATCCAATTTACACCCATTCTTCCTTTGTTCCACTCAATTAGCAATCCTGCCCCTTTCATCCTCAGAACTATCCTGTTTTGTATAATAAATTACATAGCTTCCCCCAAAATGTAAGTGTACTAAAGGTTCAAAAATACTTAGTACTGAGGGCTAAATTGTGTCCCCCTAGGTCAGACTGTATTTAAAGATAGGGCCTTTAAAGAGGTGATTAAGTTAAGATGAGGCCATGAGGGTCGGCCCTAATTCAATCTGACTCGTGTCCTCATAAGAAGAGGAGATTAGGACAAACAGAGAGACACTAGGGATACACATGGAATGACCATGTGAGGACACAGAGAGAAGGTGACCATCTGCAAAGCAAGGAGAGGGCCTCAGAAGGAACTAATCCTGCCAACACCTTGCTCTTGGACTTCCAGCTTCCAGAACTGTGAGAAAACACTTTCTGCTGTTCAAGTCGCCCAGTTGTGATAATTTTGTCATGGCAGCCCAAGCAGACTAACAACATTTGGTAAAATATAAAGTAAATCCAATATAAATTTTGTTTCCTAAATATTCCAATCCTTCAAGATGAATGCTTACACCGTTTCCAAGAAACCTACTGTTCTGATATTAAATCCTTCGGTATCCTCAACCATACGTTAAAGAGCTTGACTTAATGTCTTCACAAGATGTGTTTAGCTTCCATATATTCTGAGTCTGTGAGACTGTTGCCAGCTGGAAAACTGAGGCACCCATCTCTCTGGTAGTAGATAAGATGGTGCAAATAAATGTCACATACGGTTACAATGGGTAAGACATGGTTCCTATCCTCAAGGAGTCACACATGGATCTAGAAATGTCTCATCTCCATGCATCAAAGGACAGGGTGACTTCTACAGAGGCTCAGCTCAGGTGCATTAAGTCAGCCTAGAAAAGCATTTAGAATAGGTTCCTGTGTGAACAGACAGCCAAACTAATTTTTAGTGAGTGAAGAGGAACACTCCCAGTGAAAGGAGGTGGTGGGACAGGTATTTCAAACAGAAGGACTAGCATTAAAAACAACAACAACAACAAAAAAAAAACAGTTCCCATCGTGACTCAGAGGTAATGAATCCGACCAGTATCCATGAGGATTTGGGTTCGATCCCTGCCTTTGTTCAGCGGGTTAAGGATATAGCATTGCTGTGAGCTGTGGTGTACGTTGAGGATGAACCTCTGATCCCACGTTGCAATAGCTGTGGCATAGGCCAGCAGCTGAACCTTCAATTCGGCCTCTAGCCTGGGAACTTCCAGCTAAAAAAGATAAGAAAGAAAGAAAGAAAGAAAGAAAGAAAGAAAGAAAGGAAGGAAGGAAGGAAGGAAGGAAGGAAGGAAGGAAGGAAGGAAGAAATAAAGGGAAACCATGCCCTCCCTGGTGCCTGTGGGACTTCAAGTCCTCTCCAATGAGAAAAAACTCAAAAAGCCTCTGGCTGGGTTAAAAATGATCAGACCCTTATCATCCCACCTGTCTCATTGTAATGCCCCCTCCCCTTCTCCCTTGAGCAACCTGGCCTACTCCTTCCTGACTCCTATGAGGAAAGGTATTTGGCTCACTCCTTACCCTGCCCACATAGGGGCATCATACACCCTAACCAGCCAGTGTATAGGAAGACCCCTCTTTCCCCACCTAATCAGAAGGTCAGCCGGCAAGACCTCTCCTCTCTCTCCTTCGTCCTTGGGCTATAAAAACAGACACAACCATATGCTCAGGGGTCAGCTCTCCCTGATCAGCAGGAAGTCAGCCTGCTGTGATAGCAGTGTTTCTTGTCTCAATAAAACTGATCTATTCATCACCCTGCTCTGAGTCTGGGAATTCTTTTCCAACCTGCACATGGACCACAACAGTGCTTTCTTAACCTCCCACACCCTTGATTTTAAATCCAGACCTTTTCCTCTGTTCTAAGAGATTAGAGAGTACAACTGTTATCTCTTATATTTATTAACTCTTTAAATTTAAATATTTGAGGACTTAAAAAATGACATATTCTGTACTTTCAGCTTTAACTTGTCTCTCCAGGATATTCTTCAAATATTTAAAGCCAGTTCACACATTAATAGCCCACACCCCATGGTGTGCAATGTGCATGTGCACACATGCACACACCCACACAGGCACACACAGGCCAAAAGGACCTGAAGTTCACCAAGAGTCTCTAAAAGGTAAGAGAATAGACTGGTGCTATCTTCTCGCAAAGTACAGATTAAGGTCACATCCACCACATAGCTATACAAACCATCAAATCATCAGTATTTCCTTCATTCCATAGAAAGCAAAGGAATCAGACTGACACATATCAGTCATTCTAAAGGCTGACTCTCTGTGCCAAGAGGAAGGAGTGTTCCCTTCTCCACTATCGACATGTGAATTAATAATCTTGCCATTTGTGGGTGTTTGGAAACATCGAAGGACTGAAATAGATCAGCCCCACTGTTATGAGATGCATTTCTACCAGGAAACACTATCGTTCTTCCAATCTCACTTCATGGCATAAATACAACAGCCCTTGTTTTCCACACAGATTCCTACTTGTTTCACACCCAAGCATATGCTAAGAGCTCTCAAGCAACACTCTTCCTCCAACTCTGGAAGGTGCCTTAAAACATTTTTAGCTCACCAAACACAAGACAGTGGAGGATCTGCTTCTTTACTCAAGAAGAATCATTTTCAACTGCCTATTTATACTTCGGATGGAAACCTATAGATTGAAATAAAGATATTTTCACTCTAAAATTGGCATCTGCACTGCCATAGTTAAAGGATGCAACAACTGTGTTTGAAAAACTGTCATGCAGGAAATTCCACCTTGCTTTGCAATATTCAGACTAAGTGTGCACTGGAATGAAAAGGTGACTAGCATTTAAGAAGTGAGGAAAAGCATTAGTCTCCTGAACTACTGGGACCACCTGTAGACAGAAAATGCCAAAAATGATAGTAAAATGTGTGGCTGAAAAGTAATATTGTATGATGTATAAGCAAAGGATCAGTCTTCTTTGAAAGAATTCACTAAGAAATGCTTGATTAAAAGTCTGGAATTATGCTGTATGGTACAGTAGCAATTAACCATAACTTGCTATTTAAATTAATTAAAATTAAATAAAATTAGAAATTCAGTTCTTCTAATGTGGCAATAGCCACTTTTTAAGAGCTCAACAGTCATTGCCATATTGAGCAGGAAACATAGTGGAAGTTTCCATCATTATACAAAGTTATATCGGACGGTGTTGGTTTAGAGGGTTCTGTTTGACTACTGGGTTAACATCACTTAAACATGAGGCCTTAAAGAGATGAAACAGAGCACAACATGCTGCCAAAAATGACAGCTGATAGAAGGAAAGTAAGGTGGAAAGGGAAAAAAAATAACTCCACTCTTGGAATAAACTATTATGTTACAGCATTGACATTTTATTGTAAGAAACATCCTTAGACAGGCAGAGAAATCTTGTGCTAAAATGAAAATGAGTTAGTAAATACTACTATTTGAATACCTCTTCACACTCTTCAAAACATTCACAAAATGTACCAGCCTCTTCTTATCTGCTGGTGGCTGGATTTTATCAGTCATCCCTCAAATAATATTCATCCATCCCTAACTTCCTGCCCCAAAGTTCTGGTTTTTTGAATATATAACAAAACATTTTAAACATATATTTAAATAAACAGAACCCCAATAAAAAATAGAAAATTGCAGACTCTCCCCATTAAAAAAAAGGCAAGAACTTTATTTTAAACAAATCTTTAGGTTTGTATTACACCATATCCATATCTAAACCAAAAAAAAAATCATAATGATGATGCAAAGGAAACAGAAAGCTTCATAAAAGCACATTATCCAAATACTACTCTTGGCCAATGCTTTAACTAAATACACAGTGGATATGAAAGGTACAGTATGGCACTTAAATAAATAAGAGCAAAGAGAAGGAAATATATTCACAGTCCAAAGCAATAGGTTTTTGAACCTTTGGTATATGTCTCAAATAAGCATCCGTAAACACATGTTAGCCAATAGTGTTTATTTTCAGATTTCTTAGCCGGTGATTATGTGTGTTTCAAAAATAACTGATAAAATAATAAATCAGGATTGACATGGGCTGATTAAGGTCTCTGGTGTGAGCACACAGGTAAATTCAAACCATGGCAAAATGAAGTGCAGCTGTGTTGTGCAACAAAACCATACAAGAAAACAAGTGAAATACACCAGTTAGAAATTCTGTGGCTCGGGTAGACACCCTTGATATTAACAACAACAAAAATATTTTTAATGCTGTCCAAAGTCCACAAGCTGCAAGGCAGAAATATCCCAAAGCTCATAACCACATGCCTAACAGTGCAACAACCAACCCACAGGAGTGTTGTAGTTGCATATTGCAATTCCCTCCCACCCACCCATCCCCTGCCCCTAATAAACAGCACCAGTGCAGTTTGAGTTAAAAAACTGGAAATATTGAGACATTCCGAAGGTTTTCATAATGAATAAGGGCCGGTCAGATGGGGCTATGATGCAAACTTCTGCCCTGGCCATTCTTCGAAAAGCACCCCATGGAACCCTCTTGCTTTCAGATAAACCATATTAGGTCTACCATAAGGCCAGATTGAGAAAAAAGCTGGCATGCTATCTTGGGTTGAGGGAGAGGGACATGCTGATGAGGGAGGTCCTTGAAGGATGCCTCAGGAATGTTTGTCCTGCAGCCCAGGATGATGGGATGTGTTGAGAAAGGTCGTAAATTTTGTACCAATGAAATATTTGACTCATGCCATTCACCAGAATACAGAGCTTAGCAGAGCTAAGTCTACTTGGTAGCTGTGCAAGTCCACTATGATCAGGATCAAACTGAACCACAAAAGAAAAGGTCCCAATGAAGTCCAATGCATCCATCACATCACTCTACCCAACTGTCTCTGGAACCAGCGACATGATGTGGTAATGGTTCTACTTTCTCTCCTCTCCCACTGATGCAAGATCTTCTCTTAACCAACCACACTCTACATCTCAGTGATGACTGTCACATAAATAAGAGCAGATAGAGACACTCCCAAGCAATCATCTGCCTTGGGGCTGCTTGTCATCCCCCAGGCCTTCCCTAAACTTGCCCCTTCACACATAGGCAGAGTCACTGGACTGAGTCCTGCCAAAATTGGGAACACTGACCCGGGGCAGGTCCTTATTGCGGATCTCATAGACTGACTTCCTCTTGGCCTGGGCCCCTCTCACGGCCAGCTTTATCTTGCGCCATCCCAGGTGGTTGAGTTCAGCCAGGTTGAGTACAACACAGATGCCGCTCACAGCAAACATAAACACTAGAAAGACAGTCTTCTCGGTAGGCCGGGACACATAACATTCCACCTCCTTGATGCAGGGGTAGCGGTCACACTCATACAACCCTGGAACACTGAAGCCATAGAGAAAGTATTGGCCCACCAGAAACCCAATCTCCAGGGCATTTCGGAATACCACTTGGATAATGTAGAAGCGGGAGATGCCTTCCTGCCTTCGGAGCTTGGATCGAGCTGCAGTGCGCAGCCCTGATGGGTGTGGGGTCAGCTCCTTAACCTCTAAACAATCTGGCTCCGTCTCCTTGCTGGTGTTCTCTGTGTTCTGCAGCACCCCATTGACAATAGCATTTTGCAACTTCTTATCTTCTCGTTTGCCACCACCACTGCCCCCACCCCCAGTTCCTCCAGGACCCCCCATGGATTCAGGGGGGTCTCTGTCCAGGGCCAGGAAGACAGTAGAGTAGCGGCGTTCTCGCTGCTTGGCAGACTGGTGCACAGAGTAAGTGATGAAGCAGAGACTGGGGGTACACACCATTATGATCTGGAAGACCCAGTAACGTATGTGGGAGATGGGAAAGGCGCGGTCATAGCAGGCCTGGTTACAGCCGGGCTGCAGGGTGTTGCACACAAACATGGTCTGCTCATCATCGTACACCGTCTCCCCCACAATGGCCACAATGAGGATCCGGAAGATCACCACCACAGTCAACAGGATCCTGAGCAGGGGAAAAGGGAGGAAGAGAGGTTCTCAGGGGCTGAGTCACTGACTTAAGAAACCCCGCTCCTCCCTTCCCAGCTCTGACATTGACTGGGGAGCTATCCATTCTAAGTGGTACTGAACTAGGAATCCAGCAAGCCTTTTTGACTCTTTCCTCTCTGCTGGTTGTTGGTAGACTGGGAACACTTCATTTTACATGGATCTCAAGTATGTGCAACTCCATACACTGGACATGGTGTATTTGCAACAGATCAATTTCATCTGTATATGGAATGTACAGAGGCACAAAACACACCTTCACTCTGGATATGGCAAATGCATCCAGAAGAGCTGAACACAGAGAGCACATGTTTCATAGTCTACACACATAATATGTATATAACTACTCCAAGTGTATATTTAGTTTCTCAATATGAAATTGAACTTAATGTTTTATATAGACAGATAGCTATGAATATATATACACATATATATGTGAATATATATGAAGACAGTTATCAGTTGCACGTGTGGGTTGCTAGCACAGTTTTAACAGGCAAATCAGTCTAGCTTAATAAATATTTGTTGGGAAAAGATACATCTGCTCCGAAGAGCAAATCCATCTCCCCATTTGTCCTTCTCTGTCCAAACACAACCCTGCCTTCTTTGTAGATTCTATTTAGGGAATCCGATGAAGATTGGCTCTGACTGCGGAGAGTGGGGGAACCACGACTGAGCCAGTAACTCTTTTGCTAATAGGAGAAGAGTGATTCCCCTGGTAATGTTTCATAGGGGAGGGATGGATAGCTGATGAGGAGCAGCTGGAGGAGGGGAACATCACTGGGCATTAGGCAATCCCTAAATGACAGGAACACAAGCGCGTGGACCAAGGATGACGGGAAGGAGGCAGAGGGTGGTCTGGGGGCTGCTGGGGCTCTGTCTGGACGTTAGAAAGGACTCCCGGGGACCGCCCGACGGGTCCCGCTGACAGCCGGCTCGGCGCCCTTACCTCCCGATCATAGTGGAGTGCTGCTGCACCGCGGCTTCCAGCAGCCTCTCCAAGATGGTCCATTCCCCCATCGCTGTGCATCCGGAGGCAGCAGACAAAGACTGGGCAGCGCAGGGCACGTTCCCGCTCCTGGCCCCTCCCCGGGCCGCACCACCCAAGTAGGAGCGAATTGCCTCCCAATGAAAGAATCAAACAAAAAATTTAAAAATTCCACTATTCCCCTCTCCCTTTTATCGTACTTAAAAGAGGGAGATGGTGAAGGAAACCCAAGCGCGCCCGACTGATGGGCAGCTGGCGCAGTCTGGATATCAGGCACGAACCTCTCGCGCCGTCCGGGGGTCAGGTCTGGAGCCCATGGATGCCCGGGCAAGGGACGGGGCGGAGCGGAACGGGGGTGGCCGCGTGCAGGTCCGCTAGCTCTCGCCCGCCCGGGGGAGGTCTTTGGGCTGCACTCACCCCCCGGGGGGTTGGGAGCCGAGGAAGGGTCCGGGCACAAGCCCCCGCGCCTAGCACTTCAGCAGGCACCGGGCGCTCCCGCGCTGCCGCCTGCGAAGCCGGGGCGGAGCGCGCGGAGCTGGCTGCAGGGCTCGGGAATCCTCGGCCGCCGCCTCTAATCCGGCCTTAAGTAGTCTCCGCCTGCGTCACGCCAGGTCGGCGGAGGGGAGACGAGCGCGGCGTGCGGCTGTCGCTGCGTGCCGGGGCCCGAGGGGCAGGGGACGCGCGCTGGGAGAGAGGGGGGCAAGAGTCCTGGGGCCCTGGCGGGGAGTGGGGCGACTTCGAGAGGATGGATCACAGCGCCCCTCGGGGCTTCTCCGGACGCGCAGGTAACCTCACCTGACCACTAGCCCCGGGCAGGAGAAGGGGCAGCCGGGAGCAGACGCGTGGGAGAGTGGGGAGGGGCGTGAGCAGGTAGTTTAGCGTCTGTCGCTGCATCCCTCACCTTTTCCTTTTTGTCTTTGGGGGTACTACTGAAAAGCCCTCTTTAAACGGAGATGCTGGTTGGGTGGGAGGAGAATGGGGGCAACTGTAAGACGCTTTTCCATATCCCTTGGAGAGGACTAAGAGTGAGTCTGCGGTCTTTGCCTCTATGGATCTGATGAAGAGGTGAGGAAAGATTGATGAGAGTCCATTTAGACTGAAACTTAAATGTAGGTATGAAGCTGCCTCTAAGGACTGGGGTCTGAGCACAAGACTGTACTAAAAAGGTGCCTAACGTGAGCGAGCGAGTGGCCATGGTTAAGATTCGCTTCCCCAGCGCAAACCAGACGATGTGCTGTTCTTAATGTCTATCGCGTATTTATTTATTTATTTAGGGGTATTTACTTCTCAAGTAAACCGTGATCTAATCTGAATTTAAGGAGGCCAATTACTCAACTAGCTAGAATTCACAATCTCACCCCACCTGGTTTTTTTGGCCTCAGAATTCTCCCCCCTCAACCAGCAGATTCTGCTTTCTGTTTTTAAATTTACATTTTGCTGTCAGTTCTATGGAGAGCAACTGCTTAACTGGTCGCTAGAAAATTGAAACAATCACACCAGGCTGCCGATTAGCTCAAGGGACAGATATTAGGAAACACAATAGTTGGGAGTGTATCATATATATGTACCCAAAGCACAATGGTTAAGGGGTTCCCACCCTTTAAAAAATACAACTATGAAAGAGTTGCTGACTTATTCTAGACAGGTAATGTAGCCTTAATTATCCACAGGGATCATAGCACATACACAAGCCATACCTTAATGGTCCTTCAGTTCTAGACCCAAGATGGGTGGGTAGCTGGTGACACGGGGACTGGGAAGAGGGTTACAGAGCAGAGGCTTGAGTCCACTCACCATGCACCTCTGCATAAAATACGTTTAAAGGCACAACTCAAGCTTCAATGAGAGTGAGAGAGAAGTGGGGTCAGTGAGATCCCTGACACCCTTACCCCAAGGAAGCAGTTTCTCCCTGCAAAGGAGCAAAAGAGTCCATTGAAAATAGAGAAAGATATAGGGTGTAAAGGGAACATTAGGGCTATGGCAGGTGCTCCATATTTCCTGCTGGGTAGAGAGGGGGTGCAAAAATGGGAATAGTTGGATATCCTGTGATCTAATCCACCTCCAGGAGTTCCTGTCGTGGCTCAGCAGAAACAAATCTGACTAGTATCCCTAAGGAAGCAGGTTCGATCCCTGGCCTTGCTCAGTGGTTAAGGATCTGGCATTGCTGTGAGCTATGGTGTAGGTCACAGACTCAGCTTGGATCTGGCATTGCTATAGCTGTGGTGTAGGCTGGTGGCTACAGCTCTGATTGGACCCCTAGCCTGGGAACCTCCATATGCCTCGGATGAGGCCCTTTTAAAAAAAAAAAAAAAAAAATCCACCTCCAGATGGTGATCCCCCAACTCAGACTTGGCATGTTTTCTCAAACTTGCTGCCTGCTCCCTTAGGCCCTGGCTCCCTATTTTCCCTCCTTCTCTGGTAGATTCTTTGAAGTGAAGGATTTCAGACAAGGAGTGAATGAAAGAGAAAGTCCCAAGAGAAATCTGTTTCACATATTTAAATATCCCAAAATAGACTGCACGATTCAAACTCATTATGTGGCTTTCCCAAACCCTTAAAGATGGTGGTCTTAAGGACACAGATTGCAGGAAAGTCATTTTGAATGTTCTCACAGCGCAATTTTGAGGCATTAGGCTATAACTAAATTATTGATCATTAGTTTACTATTTTATTTTATTTTATTGTCTTTTTGCCTTTTCTAGGGCCGCTCCCTCGGCATATGGGGGTTCCCAGGCTAGGGGTCTAATCAGAGCTGTAGCCGCCGGCCTACACCACAGCCATAGCAACGCTAGATCTGAGCTGGTCTGCAACCTACACCACAGCTCATGGCAACACCAGATCCTTAACCCACTGAGCAAGGCCAGGGACCGAACCCACAACCTCGTGGTTCCTAGTCAGATTCGTTAACCACTGCATCACAATGGGAACTCCTAGTTTACTATTTTAAAATATACATTAACATGACAAAAATTCAACATATGAACACCTGTGTATACAACACATGTGTAAACACACAAAATACCTATATAGAAATTATATTTTAAAACTCATTAGATTTGGTAGTCTGTTTTTATATTAAAAACTTTATTCTTACTACTACCCTTTGAAAACAATGAACTGTTTTTATTTTTATTTATTTATTTATTTTTGCCATTTCTTGGGCTGCTCCTGCGGCATATGGACGTTCCCAGGCTAGGGGTCTAATCCGAGCTGTAGCCAACCTACACCACAGCCACAGCAACGCAGGATCCGAGCCACATCTGCAACCTACACCACAGCTCACGGCAAGGCTGGATCTTTAACCCACTGAGCAAGGCCAGGGATCGAACCCGCAACCTCATGGTTCCTAGTCGGATTCGTTAACCACTGAACCACAACAGGAACTCCTGTTTTTATTTTTTTAATCATTCATAAGTTATTTTATTTCACTACATTGTTTCCTCTATCTTTTTAAACATTTTTCATTGAACTAGAGTTGATATACACTATTATATAAGTTATGGGTATACAATAAAATGATCTATAATTTTTAAAGGTTATACTCCACTTATAGTTATTATAAACTATTGACTATATTCCCTGTATTGTACAATATATCCTTGTAGCTTACCTACTAGCTTGTACCTCTTAATCCCCTGTCCCATGTTGCCCTCCAATTCCCTCTCCCTACTGGTAACCACCAGTTTCTTCTCTATGTGAGTCTGCTTCTTTCTTGTTATAGTCACTGGCTTGTCATATTTTTTAGATTCCAATATAAGTGATATCATACAGTATCTGTCTTTGTCTGACTTATTTCACTTAGCATAATGCTCTCCAAGTCCATCTATGTTGCTGCGAATGGCAACATTTCATTCTTTTTTATGTATTTCCTTTTCTTGAGGGCCAGTCACTTTCAATTAATTAATTGCCCCAACAGTGCTGTAACAATTTGAAAAGGTTCTGTGTAGAGCTGGGCATCTCTGAGTTTCCTCAGCACATTGTCTCAACCAGCTAGATTCTGACTCTCTCAATTGCCCTCTGATTAAAGATCCCCATTTTAGCCAAAAGGGAAATTCTTTAACTTTTATTTAAAACTCATTCTACTCTACTAAAGTAATAGTTTTGGATTAAAAAAAAATGGAAATCATAGAATAAACTTTGGTGTACATTAGCCCATCTGGGGATGCTCATTGCAAATACAGATGCCAGGTATGATACAGATGATACAGATCTAAATTAAAATCTGTAGAAGTGAGGTTTAAGTACCTGCATTTTTATTCAGTTCTCACCAGTGGATCTAATAAAATAAAAAAGTTGAAAACATTTACTTCTATGTGTATTAAGATTGGAAGTAATCCTGGAAATCAGGAAATCCTATCCCCTTGTTTCAGATGTTAAAATTGGCCCAAAGATTAAGTGCCTAAAGTCATGCAAGTAGCTAAGGAAAAAAAATCTATGAAGAAAATTCTATTAAGAGCCCTGGAGAAGAGGACCAAGTAATTTTAAAAGATGGAAAATGTGACCTTTAAGGAAGGAAGGAGGAATTAAGGTGATGTGGATGATAGAGAGAGAACTATCTGAAAGCATCTAAAGGAAAATAATACCTGGACTATTGACTTCATGAAGCCAGGTCTCACCACACAGGAATTTCCGTTGACAGATCAGGAAGATATTCTCCATGTCAAATGGAAAAAACTAAAAGCACATAGCAAAGGACATAGTTAAATATTCTAATACAGGGAAGGAATGGAGAATTACCAAGAATAATCCAATTTTCTACACAGCTACATCTGGGTTTGCTCTTATCCTTATGTGTGCTTAAAATTTGGTACTCTCTTTTTATTTCTGCTAGTTTTACTAAGATATAACTGACATACAGCACCATATAAGGTGTATAGCATAATGATTTGACTTACATACATCATGAAATAGTTATCACAATAAGTTTATGAACATCCATCGTCTCATATAGATACAAGATAAAGGAAATAGAAAAAAAATGTTTTCTGGTGATGAGGACTCTGTGGACATATTCTTTTTTTTTTTTTTTTTTGGTCTTTTTGCTATTTCTTTGGGCCGCTCCCGCGGCATATGGAGGTTCCCAGGCTAGGGGTCGAATCGGAGCTGTAGCCACCGGCCTACGCCAGAGCCACAGCAACGCGGGATCCGAGCCGCATCTGCAACCCACACCATAGCTCATGGCAACGCCGGATGGTTAACCCACTGAGCAAGGGCAGGGACCAAACCTGCAACCTCATGGTTCCTAGTCGGATTCATTAACCACTGTGCCACAACGGGAACTCTGAGGACATATTCTCTTAACTTGCATGTATAACATCTGGCAGTGTTAATTATATTTATCATGTTGTACATTACATCCCTAGTGCTTATTTATCTTCTAACTGGAGGTTTGTACCTTTTGATTCTCTTTTCAATCAGATTCCCAGGTGAACCTGTTAGCTTAGTAGCTTCAAATATTTGGTAAATGAACCCCTCTAAGAGTTTTGTTAAGGTGTAAAAATGAAACTGAATCCACTGACCTCTCTTCTATTGGACCATAAACTCTTGGGGAGCAGAAGGCATGCCTTATACACAGTGCTTTCCATACACACACTTAGTGTCTTTAGCATTGTGGAAGCTTTTAGTTTGTTGAAGGAGTGAGGTTTTTCCTCAACCTGGGAAAGCTGTGTGTTCTTTGAGTATAGGTGGGTCCTGGCTCCCCCACGACCATAAATTACATTTAGACCGAGAAAAGAAAAGGTTCCCTTTGCTAAGTGAAAGTCCCTATGCATTTGGGGCAGCTGGACCCCTCACTAGCTAGCCTTGTTGCTGACATCCAGCCCCCTGCTCTCACTTTGTGCTCCTCTCACTCACTGTGGTCTGAAGGCCTGCTGAGCTAACCTGGAGAATGCTGCTGAGCATGCAAAGTTTGGGCTGCAGCACCAGAGAGGCACCCTCGGAAAGCTGATCACAGCCCTGGATACACCGGCTCAAGGAAGCACCAGCATCTGTAGCCTCTGAGATTTGTGTGGCTTGAGGGGGACTGCATTTGGTTTGGGATTGGTCTCTGTGTTAAAGTCCTCCACATTTCATTCACAAGCAGCTAGGATTAACTAAGCTTTATCTCCCCCAGTGGCCTACATACATCTGTTTCCTAATGAAACCATCAAATTGTCCTTTGACAGGGCAAACCCAACCTGTCTTAAGAGACTTGAAAGAATGTAAGTGGCAGATGAAATTTACTCCTTTTTGCTGCAAACTGATTTTTCTTTTTCTGTGCATGTACATGTTTCCTTCCCTATGTTTAAGCCCCAGCTTAAATGTTTAGGGAAATACTTTTTGTTTGCATTGTCCAGACAGAATTTAGAGAGTGATATTCCAGTATTCCATACAGGAGCAGAGCTGTCCAACTCGCCAGTTATGAGTAGCCCTAAATATGGTGGTTTGCTGTGTGGCCTAGGACTCTCCTGAGCCTGTTACCTCCAAAACTAGTCTGAAAAAAACAGACCAATGAAACAAACCCTGTTCTGCAGTGTCATGGACACAAATGCCAAGTTATGTTTTGGCCTCAAGAGACTATATATCCAAATAGCAGGGAAATCTACATCTGCCTTCCAATTTTTTGAATAAAAGGGTATGTATCCCTTTAAAAAAAAAAATCACATACACAAATTCCCCATTCCCCACCTTGTACATAGAGAATATATGTGTGTGTAGTAATATCTCAGGGATTAACATAATATGACATTGTGGCCAGAGCAGATGTGTGAAATCACAGCAAATAAATTAACACTCATTAAGAATCAAATCAGCCCTGCTGACACATAATCTTTCATGTTTATGTCAAGTTGTGATTCCCATTCACATCAGGAGCTTCCCAGGGGGGCTCATTAAACATGCAGAAAGAGATTTAAGTCAACACTATTCAGAGTTACCCAGCTCCAGTGCAGGGAGAACCTGCCTGAGGTCTGGGCACCCTCCTCTTCACACTCTCATTGTCACCGTCCAGCCAGAGTCCCAGCCAGAGTCCCAGCCAGGCGGGATATAACTGGGCTTCCTGCTGTGTCTATTTCCAATCTGCATAAAAGAGCTGAAATTGCAGGGGAAATGCACATGGGTAGGACCTGCCCTTGACAGAACTGCTAGCTGGGAGAATATGTTAGTTCCCATATGCACCCTTCCTGTACTTTTCCTACATCAGAGTGTGCTGCTAAAAGTTGAATCCATCCTGTTGTTTCATATCTACAGCCAAGATAACATTCGTCCCCAGAGGAACCTCCTTTGAGATCTGGAGCTGATTTTCAAGGCTCTTCCTTGCTCTCATAATCATACAGGGATGTTTTGGTTGTCTAGTATCTTGACCTCTTGAAATTTAGCCAGTTCCTGTTTTTTATCAGGACTATCAAATCAGGCATTGTTAACCCAAAATCTTCTGTGATTTTCCAGTTCTTGTCCATCTACCTGCCTTCTGATCTCTCTTGGACACCAACATCCAAATCTGGTCCAGAGAGCCTCCTATTTCTGGAACTGGAAAGGGGCCACCCCTCACTTGTCACTCACCATGTGTACAGCTCCCTGGGTACAGTATTTTGACAGTCAGATGAGGGTTTGGTTCTGGTTCACAATCTTCTTGGACTTTCAGGACCCTATCCAATTTTTTTTTTTTCGGTTTTTAGGGCTGCACCTGCTGCATATGGAGGTTCCCAGGCTAGGGGTCTAATCGGAGCTGTAGCTGCTGACCTGTGCCACAGCCACAGCAACACAGGATCCGAGCCGTGTCTGCCACCGACACCACAGCTCATGGCAATGCTGGATCCTTAACCCACTGAACAAGGCCAGGGATCGAACCTGGGTCCTCAGGGATGTTAGTCAGATTCATAATCCTCTGAGCCAAGACAGGAACTCCAAACCAATATTTTTCATTCTGATATAAACTCATCCTTTCACCTTGACTACAGACTGCCTTTGGTCACATCTCCCACCCCTGGAACTCACCTTGAATCTACATCCTGTTGACCTCTGGCCCTCCCATCATTGGGCTTCACCCACTCACCACCCCTCAATCCACCACCATAAAGGAAGTAATCCGATAAACAGGCACACCAGGGTGTTAATAACTGATAACCACTTAATGTATTATCCTTCTCAGAGGAATTATCCTCATTTAAGTTGCAAAGCCTTCATTCAAAGAAATGAATTTTTCTAGGTAGTTTTGCAAACACGACACAGGAGAGAAGAGCTATTGGAGGGCAAGGAGCCCTCCAAAATCACACCACACACGCTTCTATGTGCTTCTTTTATTGATCTATAAAGTGGGCCTACTTGTAGAAATCCAGGAGTTGCACTAATGCAGTGGTTCTTAAATTTTACTGCACTTTAGAATCACCTGAGGGATTTTGAAAAATCCCTATGCCTATGCTATAACCCAGACCAATTAAACCAGCATTTCTGGAGATGAGCCCCATGTATTGGTATTTAAAACAAAACAAAACTCTCCAAGTGATTTCAATATGCAGTCACATTTGAGCACAAGTGCAGTTATACTCCCTATCAGCTACTTAGACACAACAGCCCCGTAGAACTCCAGTCAAATAGGCTTTCTCCTTGTGCTGGGAATGGTGCTTCTGGACACAAAGCCAGAATTTCATTCTGAAAATGTGTTCCTGTGGTTCTGTAAGTACTTAATCCATACAGGCTAAGTAGTTAGTTGCTAAACTGCAAACACCCATCTCATTTCATCTCAGTCCACTCCTGGCCATCTGGTCCTCTGTATTCCCATTACAGGGCCATGTGTGTATTAATGAAATGATTGCATCTGATTACATCTTTTATTCAGAGCACAAGAACAGTCTGTGTATTTTTTCCAGCATCACCATTTCTGATATGATGTCAATAATTAAGTCATTCTTTCTATTTCCTACAGAGCTGGGATGGTCTTCCATGAAGGTGAGAGTATAAATCAAATATGCTGTTGCTTTCAATAAACTTCAATTATGCTGTTTGTTTCATATAATACAGATGTTTCAGTGACGAGCATAAGGCATTTGTTACTGGTCTCCATTTTTATTTTTTCAAATTAAAATATAGCCGATTACAATGTTGTGCCAATTTCTGCTGTACAGCAAAGTGAGCCAGGCATACATATATGTACATTCCTTTTCTCATATTCTTTTCCATCATGGTCTATCCCAGACCAGATATAGTTACCTGTGCCACACAGTAGGACCTCATTGCTTATCCATTCTAAATGGAATAGTTTGCATCTACTAACCCCAAACTTCCTGTTCATCTCCCTTCCTTCCTGCTCCCCCTTGGCAATCACAAGTCACTATATTTTGTATTCTCCATGTCTGAGTCTGTTTCTATTTTGTAGATAGGTTCATTTATGCCATATTTTAGATTCCACATATAAGTAATATCATATGGTATTTGTCCTTCTCTTTCTTACTTCATTTACTATGATAATCTATAGTTACATGCATGGTTTCCATTTTTAAATGTTCATCACATAGTTCACATTAATAACCAATTGGTATACAGGAAGGATTACCTAAGAGCACTTAAGAGCTAAGTTAATCACTTTTTTCTTAATTTCACTAGGCTTTATCTCTGCAATAGGTCAGATGGTCAGAAAGCTACCTGCCTATTCTATACTTTTCTGCCCTTTCTTGGTGGAGTAGAGAAGCAGAGGAGGGAAGGGGACCCATTTCTTAACTTGAATACTTACCATAGTCTTCTGTGTTGTTGCAGTCAAGACTGTTCTTCCAAGGGAAATTATAGTGCCCACGGTTCAAATAAAAATAGAGTTTTTCTGTCTTGTGACATCTGAAAGAACAAAAAATGAAAGAAGGATGGATAAATAACATGCTACTCATGCTTTATTATTAACTAGTCATGTCCTCTCCTACCCCTTTACTTTCCCAGAACATACATTTTTATCTTTGTTTTTATTTTTTTCTTTTTATGGCAGCACCTGCAGCATATGGAAGTTCCCAGGCCAGGGGTTGAATTGGAACTGCAGTTGCTAGCCTATACCACAGCCACAGCAACATCAGATCCAAGTTGCATCTGCACCCTATGCCACAGCTTGCCACAATCTGAATCCTTAACCCACTGAGCAAGGCCAGGGATCAAACCTGCATCCTCAGAGAGTAAGTTTCGGGTTCTTAACTTGCTGAGCCACAGCAGCAACTCCTATAACATACATTTTTAAAAATCAACAGAGATGCCCATCTATCTACCATGTGTATATATATGCATTTCTACAACCACATTCCACCAACCCATTAGATTTCATCTTTGTACATATGAGTTCTTGGCCCTCTCATTTATTTGTTTGTTCAGTGAAGATTTATTCATTTCCTGCTCTGGGCCAGGGTGATACAAGTGTGAGAAAAACAATATGGTCCTTGACCTCATGGAATTTAAAGTGGGAGAGACATACTAATTAATCAAATCTCAAGGACTAATATTTAACCTTAAAACCAGGCTAAGTGCAATCAGTAGACATGGCTAGAGATCTCTCTCAGAGCTGCGTATAGAATGCGGCAGGAAGGGGCTGGACTACTTGGTGGGGAAGGGCTGGGGGTAAAAGACATTCTTTAGCAGAGATCCAAAAGAAGAATAGTAGTAAACCAGGGAAAGGGGGGAAAGAAGAACTTCTGAGCTGGGGGAACAGGAGTAAGCAGACCCTGAGACTGGAGAAATTAGCACAGAGAACTGCAAGGTCTCCACAGGTGGTTCACTGAGCAAGGAGGGGATGCTGGGGTCTGTTTAAGCATCCCCTGAAACTAATGTGTAGCTTTTGAAGCCTTACAGACCAAAGGTGGTGGCTTTTCCCCTGAAACTAATGTGTAGCTTTTGAAGGCTTCTAAAATACATTAGGGCCGCACCCATGGCATATGGAGGTTCCCAGGCTAGGGGTCGAATTGGAGATGTAGCCACTGGCCTACACCACAGCCACAGCAATGTCAGATCCAAACTGCCTCTGTGACCTACACCACAGCTCACAGCAACACTGGATCCTTAACCCACTGAGCAAGGCAAGGGATCAAACAGGGATAGAAACTGCATCCTCATGGATATTAGGGTTCATTTCTGCTGAGCCACCATGGGAACTCCTGGGCTTTTTTGAAGCTCAATTTCTTTGCATGATGAAGAGAATCATTTGAAGGGGCTGGACAAGAGTGGTTGGAGGGAAACTAGAAACAACACTGCCACTGCTAACGGGTTCCACTCAGTAATAACTTCCTTCCCTTGGGGACTGTGTGGCCCCACCAACGAACCATCTCTAGTGTTCCACCCTGTCTGCTCTCAGGGAAATGAACTAGAGACCTCCTCAGGAACCATACCAAACTCGTAATCTTTAGTTAGGAAATAAATGGGCCCTGGTCAACATAATACCTCCATGATTAGTTGAATTACAAATTTTGATGTCCATTTCAAAATGCCCATCTTTAGGCATGGTAAACAAATTGTAGTGGACAGCCCCTTGGAACATAGCAACTTTATTATTTTTGGCCATGCCCATAGCATGTGAAAGTTCCCAGGCCAGGGATCGAACCTGTGCCACAGCAGTAACAATGCTGGATACTTAACCCACTAGGCCACCAGGGAACTCCAGGAAACTAGCAACGTTAAAGAAATGGCAAGAGTGGGTCCTCTAATCAGGGAGGCCAGGGCTCTCTTTTTTTGCCTTTGAAATCCACATTTTGGAGTTCCCACTGTGGCAAAGTAGGTTAAGAACCTGGTATTGCCACTGCAGTGGCTCAGATCACTGCTCGTTTTCGCTCTCTGGCCCAGTCAGTGGGTTAAGGATCTGGTGTCACCGCAGCTGTGGCCCAGATTCGGCCCCTGGCCCAGGAATTTCCATATGCCACCACCGCAGCCAAACAAAAAAAAAAAAAAAAAAAAAAGAAAGAAATCCAGGTTTTGCCTGAGTTCTACAGTTCACCAGGAGCTACAGCAAAGTCCAGGTAGAGGGTGGGGTTCTTTGCAGGAAGAAGAACATGTTGAGACATTAATATTTAAGCATTTCCAAAGATATTTGCCCATTCATTTTTTTTTCCATTCATTTTAAATAGCAGTGTTTAAAGACAGTAAAACTATCAAATAGGACAAGGGAGATCAAAACTGCTGTTGATAATTGAACCCTGGAAAGAGGACATAAATGAAAATTCTCTCCCTAGAATATTAATTTACTCCAAATTTAGTGCCCTAACTCAAGTTCCAAGGCTCTTCAGAGCCCCTTGTTAACAGGTAAGAAAACCCTCATTGCTTGAAAACTTGCACCTTGCTTTTTACTTTGAGTTGCATGAGCCACCTTGATTACCCAATTTATTTTCATTGGTGGCTTCTGGTAATACATACTTTCATGAGTCTGAATTTAAAAGAGGGAGACAAAATGATGTTCACCTGCATCACATTCTTTCATGGCAATTTTGAGCTGGGATCCGAGTTCCTCTTGCTTCTCCAGCATTCAAGTAGGAAGGTTTCCATGTGTTGTCCATTAATATGCAAAGGCTTCTGGAGTTCTCACTGTGGCGCAATGGGTTAAGAATCCCACTGCAGGAGTTCCCGTCGTGGCACAGTTGTTAACGAATCCGACTAGGAACCATGAGGTTGCGGGTTTGACCCCTGCGCTTGCTCAGTGGGTTAAGGATCCGGCATTGCCGTGAGCTGTGGTGTAGGTTGCAGACGCGGCTCGGATCCCGCATGCTGTGGCTCTGGCGTAGGCTGGCAGCTACAGCTCCAATTGGACCCCTAGCCTGGGAACCTCCATATGCCGTGGGAGTGGCCCAAGAAATGGCAAAAAGACAAAAAAAAAAAAAAAAAAAAAAAAAAAAAAAAAATCATCCCACTGCAGCAGCTTGAGTCACTGTAGAGGCTCAGGTTTGATCCCAAACCTGGTGCAGTGGGTTAGAGGATCCAGCATAAGCTCTGGCTCTGGTCCTTCCATATACCACATGCAGCCATTAAAAAAAAAAAAAAAAAAAAATCCAATGACTTCTGACTATTTACAAAACAAACTCCCCTTCGAAGAGTGGGTTTGCCATCACTGAATATATTCGCATGCATATTTGCCAGCCCCAGGACACAAGTGAGTTCCTAAAATGTCCTATGCACTGGCGGTAGGCTGTAATGCACACATGGAACCTTCCAGGTGGTACACAGGAGGAGCTACTTTGAAATACACAGTGTGGTCAGTACTGAGTGTGTGTGTTGATAGGATGGGGGTGAGAGTCCAACATAGTATTTTGGATAAATGCATAGGTCACACAGGATAGCTTCATCTTTTACTCAAAGTGCATTTCCCCGGAATATGATTACAATAATAACCCAACCTACTGACAGTTTTTCAGTGGTTTCTATGGCCTTCTGGTCAGGCCAGACATTAGCAAGCTATTGGGCTGCACTCAGCAGGCCTGCGAGCCCAGAAATTGCCCAGCCTGGAGTCCAAAGAGAGGCCCCAGAAACAGCGACAGAGATATCAATGGTGAATCAGAAAAGGTATCTTACAAGTCTAAAACAGAGTCCTGGAGCAACTCTCCATCGTACGTGGCAACTGGCAGTGGCGAGCAGGACCGCAGGACGTGGCAACAACCTTCACTGCTACTGGAGGAGGCTACCATCTATAGGAGAGCTGACGCTGATGTCAGGTGGGATCATCAGTTACCAGGGAAACCAGCAGCTGGGACATATCCCCGCACAGCCCCTCAGGTTAACCACCTTCTCGAGGGCAGATTTTTCCCTTCAATGATCCAGCAGAGGGAGCTTGTTCTGGCCTCAGGACTAATGATCATTAGCTGGGGCTGGGGGCAAACTTGGTCAGCTGAGTAGGGTGCAGGCGAAGGAGCCAGAGAACAGTCATCATGAGTGGCCTGAGCAGACCCAGGCCCCTAAGGAGAGCTCCTTAGATCTGGCCTGTACCTACCTCTCTAGTTTAATGGCCTGTCCTCTTCCCACACACTGCCTACCCTCCAGTCACCCAGATCCCCATGCAGTTCCCCATTGCACCATCCCCTCCCACATATCCTTGCTTTTACAGGTGCTAGTCTCTGCTGAGAAGGCCTCCCCTTGCCCACTGGTTGGCTCTAACTCCTTGGCCCCAGACCTCCCTCCCAGCTGTAACCTCAGAGGGGTGCTCTGGCAGGAATCAGAGCTCATAATGGACAAAACGGTGCTGCAGATAGGTCTTCCCTGCTCTCACAGGTTCCAGACCAGCTCCTGTGAGGGGGATTTGGGCAGAAATGTTATGCAGCCCTCGGATGAGCATCCTTGGCAGCTAAATGCCTCTCTATGCTCTCAGATGCATCTGCCTTTCTCATCTCTTTGTCACTCCCCTAGTGCAGGCCTCTAACCCATTCTTCCCTGAATCATTCACTAGTCCTCACTGTACTACCTGCCCTCAGTCTTACTCCTCTCTAATTCACCCTTTATTCTGCCTCCAGAGGGATCTTCCTACTTTGCAGTCTGATTCTTGCTCTCCTATCTAATGTTCAATATTAATATAAAGTTTTTTATTATAGTTGAATTACAGTGTGGTGTCAATTTCTCCAGTATAGCAGAGTAACCCAGTCATACATATACATATATTATTTTTCTCATATTATCTTCTATCATGTTCTATCACAAGAGATTGGATAGAGTTCCCATTGCTACATAGTCATATAAAGTTTTTTAAATGTCCAGAGTCTTCAGCATGGTACATGAGGCCATCAGTGAACTAGCTTTGGTTTATCTCTTTAACTTCATCTTTTACAACTCCTCCTTAAATCCTCAGCTCCAGCCAGACTAAACTAGTTGCACTTTCGCCAGTTGTTTGTTTGTTTGTTTGTTTCTTTGTTTTTGGCCACATCTGTGACATAAAGTTCCCAGGGCAGGGGTCAAACCCAAGCCACAGCAGTGACACAGCCAGATCCTTTAACCACCAAGCCACAAGGGAACTCCTTTTATTTAAAAAAAAAAAAAAGTTTTTTCTTCTTTTTGAGTTCCTGCTATGGCACAACATGATCATTGGCATCTCTAGAGCTCTGGGAGACAGGTTCAATCCCTAGCCCAGCACTGTGGGTTAAGGATCTGGTGTTGCCACAGCTAAGGTCACAACTGCAGCTTGGATCTGATCTTGGGCCCAGGAACTCCATATGCCATAACGTGGCCAAAAAAGAAAAAAAAATTTTTTTTGTCATGTTATATTCTAATTATCCTCGTAAACAGACAGCAAGCTTATCCAGAACAGGAACTGTGTTTGTTTGCTTTGCTTTGACCTTTAAATCCGTGTACCTAGCACAGTCCATGAAAAATAATAGGCACTCAAATATATGCTAAGTGAAGCTTCATAAATAGAATTACCCATAGGATACTGGTCCAGGAGTGAAAGATTTAGCATCCAGGTTTTCCCATGGCCAGCAGAATCCATTCATCCACCCTCCCTTCTGCAACCACCCTCTCCAGGAAGCCTTTCTGACTTTAACCTTTTCCTTGTCTAAGCTCAGTGCTCTTAAGCAGCACAGGTTTTTGAAGAGAGAATGACATGGGAGGATGAAAGATTTGGGCCTAACTCTTGCTCTGCAGCTAGTTTCTAGCTGTAATACTCAGGTGCAGTTAACCTTGAGCACTGATTTCCTCCACTGCCAACTGTCTGTAGTATCACTGGGTTGCTGGGAACATTACATGATGCATTACCTGGCACATAGGAAGTGTTCAGTAAATGTTAGAATGGATTCCCCCTTTGTGCTCTCTCAGTCACACACTCCATCAGCTTCCTTGTGTGCCTCTCTTCTTGGATTTGAAATCAAGGATTGTATCTTTCATCTCTGTACCCACAAGACAGAGCCTTCTGATTTTTGGCTGACAGTTCACCTTTGAGAGTGAATGATTGGAAACTCCAAGTGCATGAGTGGGGCCTGCTGACTGTGTGCTTCAGTGTAGAGCAGTGCCCCTGGCATCTGGTGGGTAGAGGCCAGGGATGCTGCTGAATATCCTGCAATGCACAGCACAGCCCCATGACAAGTCATCCTGCCCAAAAGGTTTGTAGTTTTGGTTGAGAAATCCTGGTATAGACTATCTCATTGGGCTGTATAGTTAGGAAATTTCTGATTTTTAAAAAAAATCTCTTGGGCTAGTCAGATTCTGCAGACAGGTTTGTACCAGGCTCCTGCCTCGTGGGTACAGCTCTGTCTTCCAATAATCTGAAAGCCAGGAGTAGGGTTAGGGTTAGGAGTTAGGGTTAGGGTGGGGCCTAACCCAGTGGGCTGGTGGTTTTAACAGTCAATGGGCAAATGTCACTTAACCATTCTGTTGAATAGTAGTACTGCCTCCCCACCATCAACTGTAGCTACGTTCCTCTAACCCTGAGACCCCCTCCAGTGGCTAAACATGCAGTTTTCTGCCAGGGTGAAGAAAAGGCAGTGATTTGACTGGATGGAATGGGAACAGAAATAGAGCATTTTTATTTCTTCTTAAATAGATTTCTGAACAATCACCCTGATTTTAGCTACATTCTTACCTTCTCTTCATTCCCATCAGGTGAGTTTCAGCAGAATAAAATAGTTACTGCTCAGCTTTTTCTACAGCAGACCTTGATTATATCAGTCATCTATCAGCTTTCCACTTTTCTATTCTCTTTGCCTTTATAGATTATGTCTTAAAAATCCTTTTAATGGAGTTCCCGTTGTGGCGCAGTTGTTAACAAATCTGACTGGGAACCATGAGGTTGCGGTTTCGATCCCTGGCCTTGTTCAGTGGGTTAAGGATCCAGCGTTGCCTTGAGCTGTGGTGTAGGTTGCAGACGCAGCTCGGATCTTGCGTTGCTGTGGCTCTGGCGTAGGCCGGCGGCTACAGCTGTGATTTGATCCCTAGCCTGGGAACCTCTATACGCTGCAGGAGCAGCCCAAGAAATGGCAAAAAGACAAAAAAAAAAAAAAAAAAAAAAAAATCCTTTTACTGTCTTATTAGTGAGGGAATGAAAATGAGTGTAAATGCATGTAAGCCTACGTCTGTTATGTGCAGGTCCCACAATTTTATTTTTTGTGCTGACTCATTCATTGGTATTCTCCATTAAGGGAATCCTGGAAACAATGTATCTGTACTGAATACCAGGTAAATGTTGAATCTCTCATGGACAGTTTGGAGGTGCATATTACTAAATGGATTTTGATTTTGATTTTCTTTTTTGGTATCACACATGGCATATGGAAGTTCCTGGGCCAGGGATCAAATCTGAGCCACAGCTGCAACCTATGTCACAGCTACGCCAGTGCTGGATCCATAACCCACTGCACAGGGCCAGGAATCAAATCCAGGGAGCATCCGAGACAATGCCAGATCCTTAACCTGCTATGCCACAGTGGGAACTCCATTAAATGTATTTTGATGTCAAGTGTTTTTCTTAAATAAATCCACTGGCTACAAATATGAAGAGAAGCTAATTTAGAGCCCATTTAATCTGCAGGATGCAGTATGATGGGAGCCAGGAAAAAACATTTTTTTTCAAGAAAAATCTAAACCCACGAGAAAACAAGAATCCAAACATAATCTGCTAAAAATAAAATAGCAGTGTGGACTAAGTGACTAACTGAAGTTCTGTGTGAAAAAAATTCAGATTTCTCCGGCTGACCAACTTCACAAGCAGCTGGGAAAAATGATGTTAGCTCATTGTCACTGTCTGTGATCTCTCTCTCTCTCTAGAAATCTAATTTTTACTGTTGTCCTTTGAAATTTGGTGACTTTGGAGGGGACCTGGATGGTGCTCTGGATTTCCATCTCAAGCACAGATACTGCTCTTGAGGCCAACTGGAACATTATTTGCATTTAAAAAAAACAAGCTGCTTTGAAAGCAGGGAGGGGATATAGCAACACTTCCCAGGTACCGCGATTCTTTCATACTCCAGCTTCAAGTCTTTCATGAAAACAGAACTTCCATCCCCTCACTGAAGAATTTCTAATGTCAAGTAGAAAGCAGGATTAAAGGCACATTTGCATTGAAGTTGTGCAAATGAAAGCAGCCCAGAGCAGCTGAAACCTGAGCCTAGAATGATGTGACTCCTCCATTTTAATATCTAAGGGGACTAGTTGTATGGTGCCATGGCAACAGCATCACCTTCAATGGTTCTCCTGAAGAAAATCTTGCAGAAACAGGACCAGAATACATGAAGATTTGGCAGTGATTCGATGAGCCAGTGATCAAAGTGTTTCATGTCTTACTGCATTTTGTTGGGTATTTTTTAACTTTTGAGAAATTACACAAATAATATTCAGTATAGAAAAATTAGAATCTGTAACTAAAAAAACTACCAGTAGTTTTTTCCATTCAGATGTAAGCATTGCCTTGCAGTTGTTTTTCTATGTCTACATGCCCAACTACATTAAAGAGGGAGAGAAAAATATTTTTTGAGACAAAGAATGAAAGGGTGCCCTGTGTATAGACTGCGACTGAATTATAGAAGAATTACACAGAATGATCAATCAAGAAAGAAGTCAAACCCAGAGTGGTATGTGAGAAAAAATTATGAAAAAGATAGTCTTGTGTGTGAAAGTAAGTATCTACTGTAAATACTTTATGTAAGCAGAGTGGGTATAAAAAACAAAGCAACCATACCAAGAGTAGCATAGAAATTAAGTTGTGTTTAAATATGTTTTAAAAGCTTTAAAGCAAATAAAAAAAGAATAAACATGGAACATAAAACTTCCAGACCAGTAGAGAAAAAATCAGTTCATTAGAAATCAGTGTCTTAGTCTGCTCCAACTGTCATAACAAAATACCACAGACTGGGGTCTCAAACAAGAGAAATTAATTTTCTCACTGTTCTTTGGAAATCTAAGAACAGGATGTCAGCCCATTCCTAGTGAAGGCCCTTTTTTTGAATTGTAGCTGGCCATCTACTTGCTGTGTCCTCAGAGCAGAAAGCAAGCAAGCCAGCTTTCTGGTGTCTCTTCTTATAAGGGCGCTAATCCCATCATGAGGGCCCCACCCTCATAATCTCACCTAACTCTAATTACTCACAAAGGCCCAACCCCAAATACTATCATATTAAGGTTTAGGACTTCAACATATGAATTTTGGGAGGATATAGTCAGTCCATGACTGTCAGTAAAGGAAGAAAACAAACAAAACAAAAAGTACAATAAGTGAAAAACACAAAATTCAATGGTTGAAGTATCAAAATGCAATTTATTCATTTGATGGCATAATACCTAGAAGTGAAAATAAATGAAATTTATATATATATAAGTGAAATGAATGAAATTTATATATCTATATATCAATAAGGGTAGACCTCAAAAACCAAGATACAGAATAATAAGTAGAATATAACTCCATTTGTATGCATGTTAAACACGGGAAACAATAGCCTATGTTTTCCATGTGGCTACCGAATAGATGTAGGGATACTTGGTAAATGTATAAAAAATACAGACTTGTGGATTAGAAGAACAGGCACCCATTTCAGAAGAAGGAAGGAAAAACAGAGAAGGGGGTTGAGGATGAGTATAAATAAACTTTCATTGTGTCTGAAATATACAGGCTCCTGGCATCAGCTGGGCTGTGAGAGACAGCATTAGATGAGAGGCTTTCTTGGGTAACCCAGTCCCACTCTTAGAGTTCAGTTTCTTCATCTGTAAAACTAAAAAGCTGGACTAAGTGTTCCCAGATTGCACGCAGCTCTACCTTTCTCAATTCTGTAAGGGTGATGGGATAAAGAGAGAATTTTGAACTAAACAGGTGGCATGACTGTCTCTTCCAGAAATAGCACAGCATCTGGGTCTAAAGCAGCATCTGTAAGGTTTGCCTCAGTTTTTCTTCCAATCTTGTTCTTTCCAGTGGTTTCCTGTAGCCACAAAAGGCTCCCAATTGACCTGAAATATTCATAGCTTGAACCATTAGGAAGGATTACTTCAATTCTACTGAAATCACCCCTGCATATGGTAGGATGGAAAAAAGAAAGAAATTACTGAAGGAAATAAATAGGATCGTACTACCAACAAAAGATAATTTAGAAACTAGATGAGGATATATGGGGTCTAGCTTATTATTATTGCTATTTTATGCATATGTGAAATTTTTCCTAATAAAAAAATTGTTAAAGAATATCTGAAATTTCCTGGTACTTAGTGCTTAGGGATCCAGCATTGTCATTAATATGGCTTGGGTTGGATTCCTGACCTGGGAACTTCTGTATGCCCTGGGTGTGGCAAAAAAAAAAAAGAAAGAAAAAATCTGCAGATGGACTGTTGTAAATCAAACTTTCTCTCACCATGATCCACAAAAAAAAAAAAAAAAAAAAAAAAAAATTATATTGCAACCTGGTACACATACATAGAGACTAAAACAAAGTCCCATGAAACATTACTTACCCTCACTATACAGTATAGTCTGATGTTTTTTGTTTCTGGCTTCTTCCTTTTTTTTGTTTTTTAGGGCTACACCCGCAGCATAGGAAAGTTCCCAGGTAGGGGTCGAATCAGAGCTGAGGCCACCAGCCAGTCACAGCAACGTTGGATCCTTAACCCACTGAGCAAGGCCAGGGATCGAACCTACATCCTCATGGATATTAGGTTCGTTAACCACTGAGCCACGAAGGGAACTCCCACTCAAATATTTTCTATTCTCTGCCCTGCTTGTTTTTTGCTTTGTTTTGGTTTTTGTTTTGTGGGGTTTTTTGTTTTTTGTTTTCTTATGCTAGCTGGAACCTACTCAACGATTCAAGACCCATTTAGTGTGGATCATGACCTACAGTTTGAAAAACACAGCTGTAAACAGCATCAGATCACTGTGGCGAGCAATTAAATATTTGCCTATTGTCCTGGATCAAGAGAAGAGCAGTGACTATTTGGGAAGGAATGGAATAGAATGAATGGAAATTTGCCCAGCCTTCTTGGAAAAGCCTGGTTCTCATCTGGCAAGAGGTGTCACCAGGTTTAGCAAAAGGAGAGAGCATCACCTGCTGCCACGTCTCTGTACCTGCGCCCATTCTCAAACTCTTCTTACCCAGGTTTACCTGCTTCTAGAAACTAGCCAGAGGTCATGGCCTGGGCTGCTCTAAGCAGCTTCTCTTTCCTCTGTCTCCTGGTTTTGCCTATTCTTAGCATTCCTCCAATTTGCCCAGGTTACGAATTTATGTCCTTTCCCTTCTTCCCCCTTTCTCCATTCCCAAATGGAGATTGTCTTCCCACCTTGCCCACCCCGCCCCGCCAAACTCAGTGTCATCGACAAAAGCAACCTCTTCCAAAGAGGAGAGACGAGGTCATGGCTGAGATCTACTCAGCACTTAAATCTCATTAAAGCAAAGGTCCCAGCAAACAGGGACCAGGCAGAGCACCTGATGTCTGGAAATAAGGAGGTCAAGGGTACATTCACTACTGTATTTCAGAAAGAGATGTCACCTGTTCAGTGCTTCAACAGTAGCAGTTCAACAGATACCCATTGGGAAGGACAACAAGAATTTCAGGACAGAGTCATTAATTCAAAGGTCGTCAATAAAATACACAGTAGATAGCACCTTGGATCTGCTCTAAAATAACAGCCTCAGGGATACAATTTTACAATGCTGCCCAAAGGGGTCCACAAATCCAGGAATATCATCTGGAAACAAAATTTTTATTGGACAGATTCCCTCCTCAAAAGCCCATCTCCTTGGTTCATGCCCACATGGCTTTTTGTGCCGAATGGAAGGGCATTTCCACTTCTCCCGCAAACGCTGTATTTCTTTCAATATTAAGGTTAATGAGGGCTGGGGCCCTGTAATCTACGTGAGTAGGTTAATTCTCATGTGTCCTAGATAGTGAGCAAGAAAGAGATTTAGAACTTGGGCTAAAGGGGATGCACACACTCCAAACCGGAAATGAAGGCATGCAAAGGAAGCGAGAAGCAGCCCAAGAAAGGGTCTGCACTTTAGCTCCTCCCTCTATAAGGTAGAGGTGCCCTTCCTTCCTTCTGCCTGAATGAGAGCGGCCAGTTCACAAGTGTGTGATTGGAGGTTTGATTGCATTATAGCAAAAGAAATCTTTTGTCAAAAGTTAACAGAGCTTCCATGGGAGATCACAAATCTTGGGTGTATTTTCAGAAATAGAGATGTGGTTCAAGTGGATCTCATACGTTGTTATCAAAGCCATGGATTTGTAAAATGCCCTCAAAATGTCTTCAACAGGAGTTCCCACTGTGGCACAACGGCTTAAGAATCCAACTACAGCAGCTCCGGTTGCTGCGGAGGCATGCGTTCCATCCCTGGCCCAGCACAGTGGGTTAAAGGAGCTGGTGCTACCACAGCTGCAGCTTAGATTCAATCCCTGGCACAGGAACTTCCATATGCCACAGGTGCTGCAAAAAAAAAAAAAAAAAAAAAAAAAAAAAAAAAAAAATCACCAAGGATGTTGAAAGCTCAAAGTTGAAAGTTACAAAAAAAATGAGACTGTTCCTTCAAAATGATAATACATTTTGCCCAAAGGCAGAGGAATGTGACTTCTATCACAGCTTTCTCTCCCAATTCCAGACTAACTTTGCCATTGCTGAAATGAAAATGGGGGCAGGGAAGCAAGAAAGCAACAAAGATATATATAAGAAATTCTTGTTTGTTAACCCTCGCAATAAAATCCTGTTACCATCAAATATTTAGATGCTTCAATTTTTTTAAGTTAAAGCTGATAAATAGAATGATTTGGGCTTTACACATTCTGATGCTGCCTGGCCCTGTGCTAGACCCTCTATGCTAGAAAATCAGGGTTAAAAATAAAGTCTAGTAGTAGAAACAGAAAAGAAATAGGCAAACAATTTAAACTATGGTTATTATGAAATTTGAGAACAGACAAAACTAATCTATAGCAACAAAAAGGGTTGTCTGGAGTTAAGTTGAAGAGGGTGAAGTCTGCAGCAGCAGAAGGGGATCTGGGGGGAGATGGAGGGTGCTATGTTTTGCTCAGGGTGGTGGTTATTGGGTATAACCCAGTATATGACTTGCATGCTTAAAATGGGCACATTTTATTGTATTTAAATTACGAATCAATCAAGTTAAGTGGAAGGAAAAAGTAATGTCACATGGGGTATGAAAGAAAGAAGCCAAAAGTAGAATGAGGTGGGAGTCCAGCTGAGATGAGTGTCTCATAAAGTCTTCTCTATAGATGAGGCTCTCTCTCGGCTACAAGCAGGAAAGAGGCTGGTGCAGAAGGAATGACACCAGCAAAGGCCCTGATTGCTCTCTTTATGTTTCTTGCAATAAAGGACTTGATTAAGACAGAACTCCTAATTTTACTCTTGCCTGGAGAGGGTAAGCACAACCAGATCATCCCACCAATTCCTTCTAACAGAGAAGTAAGAACTAAAGAGTCTGAGGTTTCTCCTCCTCGTCCTCCTCCCCCGCTTCCCCCTCCCCCTTCCTCTTCTTCCTCTTCTTCCTCCTTCTCTTTCTCCTCCCCCCTCCCCCTCCTCTTCCTCCTTCTTTTAGGACGGAAGCTTCTTTTTTTTAAAGGTGATGAAAATATTCTAAAATTGGCTGTGGCGATGATGGCACATTATCTATCAATCTATTAAAAAAACCCAGTTGAATTATATACTCTGAATGAGTACATGTGAATTATATCTTGAAGCTTAAAAAAATAAGGTGATAAAATTCCATGATGAGGCCAGTTCAGGTGCAAAAGTTAAATATAGACTTAAGCAACGTAACCTGGATGAAACCCTTCATTTTTACTTAGTAAAACTCACATGTTGAACCAGAAAGATGTATCTGGGGTAACTAGTCAGAGAGTATTTTGTTTCATTCAAATGGCAAAGAAAAACAAAATTCCATGCCCTCCCCTCCAAAAATGAAATGAAATTACCCAGTACTAAACTTTCATTTCTGACAGTGTGGCAGTTTGGATATCCTGAACAACTGTCCCAACTGAAATAACAAAAATTCTGGATTACGTTTATTGTTTGAAATTATTATTCAGCTGGCATGAAACTTCCTCAGAGCCCTAAAGTAAGGTGAAATCCTGTGGAGTTGAGTGTCCAAAGCCAGTTATGACAATATGAATCAGCTAAGTTTTGCCATGGTAATAAACACAATCTCTTTGGTTACTTAACAGTTTATTCCTCATTCATGCTTTTTGTCTGCAGGGGTCGCTGCTCATTATAATCTTGTGGGGACCCAGGCTGATGGAGGCCTCAATTCAACGTGTGAGCAGTGGAGTAGATTTTTTTTTTGGCCACACGCATGGCATAAAGAAGTTCCCAGGCTAGGGGTCAAATGAGAGCTGTAGTCACCGACCTACACCACTGTCACAGTAATGCCAGATCTGAGCCACATCTGCGACCTACACCACAGCTCATGGCAACACTGGATCCCTAACCTACTAAGAGAGGCTAGGGATTGAACCCTCATCCTCATGGATACCAGAAGGTTTTGTTACCACTGAGCCACAACAGGAACTCCTGGAGTAGATTTTTAATTCCTTGTATATTTCACTCTCTTAGAGTGTGGATACATATTTTCTATTTTATAGCCTCCCAATTAAGATTTATATTTGGAGTAAACACTCATCAGATTCCTCCTGCTGAACCTCTTATGCCTACCAACCTACGGTTTTCTTTTTAAAAACTGGAATCCTCATACTACATTTCAGTGACAGAGCTTCCTTTTATGTATTAAAATCAAACCCGTTATTATAACACAATGGAATTGACACTCCAGGGTAATGGGCATAAAAGAATATGGCTACCCTTTGCTGTAGGATTTAAACAGTTTTAAAATAAATTGTTTCAACATGAGAGGAGGCTCAAAGTAGTATAAAAGTGCTTCCTACACTGCGAATTCAGGAAGCCAGTTTAGACTTTCTTAATAGTCCCTGTAATGTAGGGCCATGGTGATTATTATTTTTTTTTTTTGTCTTTTTGCTATTTCTTTGGGCCGCTTCCGCGGCATATGGAGGTTCCCAGGCTAGGGGTCGAATTGGAGCTGTAGCCACCGGCCTACGCCAGAGCCACAACAACGCGGGATCCGAGCCGCGTCTGCAACCTACACCACAGCTCACAGCAACGCCGGGTCGTTAACCCACTGAGCAAGGGCAGGGACCGAACCTGCAACCTCTTGGTTCCTAGTCAGATTCGTTAACCACTGCACCACGACGGGAACTCCAGGCCATGGTGATTATTAATCAAACTTTTTAAACCCTGTATCATGAAGCCATACTAGCCCTCACTTCTTGAAGCTATTTAGGTCAGTCTCTGCTTTGGCAGATGAAAGAGACTCTAGCTATGCAGTCTTGCCCTTTGGAGTATGTGCTCCCTAAATTCTTTAGCTGCTCTTGACTAGTGGGTCGTTCAGTAAGGATCTCTGCTCACTAGACCGTCTGGACCCAGATGGTGGAATTGACCTTCTTTAAATATCATTCTGTAACTGAGCAGGACCCTCTGGGGGCCCTCCCAGAACAGACCCCCTCCCCCATGGCCTCCACCTGCCTCTTGTTTACAGAAAAACTTTAACCTATTCTAGGCCCTTCCTGAGTGCCAAGGAGTAAACTTAATCAGAGAAGTATGAAAATGCAGAAAGAAAGGAAAACAAGCCAGACAAAGTAATAATAGTTTAGCCATTCAACAAAGTCAGGGACATTTAGTTCCTCCTCAAGGGCTATTGATAATATTCTGAGCTATATCCTTCAAGCTGTTGTGCAAATACTGAAACTCCAACCAGATGGAAGAAGTTAACTGTATGCTGCCTACAAGCAGTAGACCCCAGCCTGGGTGGAACCAGAAGGTTGATGATGCTGACACCTGGTTAGTCAGAAGAATGTCCACAAGCTGACCAGGCACCCTGCAACCCTCTCCCTCACCCTTTCCCTGAAAGCCCTCGGGGAGTTCAGGCCTTTTGCGCACGAGCCGCAGGTACTCCTTGCTTGGCCTTGCAGTAAATGCTGCACTTTGCTTCACCTCAACCCAGTCAGTAGATTGGCTTCACTGCACATGGGTGAGCAGACCCAGGTTTGGTTTGTTAACAATTCAATGAACCACTTCTCTGAGGAAGTGTCATCAGCAAAACCCACATATTCTTTCATATCAAATCCAAATTCCCACATTTGTCTTTCAATCTTTCCACAATACACGAAAACACAGATGTGTGTTTAATGTAGAATACATATTATATATGCTATATATAAATATTACAATTAACAATAATGATTGTAGAGCATTACTTAAGGTAATGCTATGTGCCAAGACCTGAGCATAGTATCGACTTTATCTCATTTTATCCTCACAGCAACTTCAAAGGGCAATTCATTCTTCTTTCTTTCCAGCACCCACAGCATGTGGACATTGCAGGACCAGGGATTGAACCCACACCTCAGCAGCAACCTGAGCCACAGCAGTAACAATGCTAGATCCTTTAACCCACTGAGCCACCGGGGCAGTACTATCATCATTTGTGTTTTATTGGCAAGAACAGAGTCCACCTGTGTCTCCAAAACCCACACTCTGGCCCTCACAGTACCAGGTCCCTATCCACCTGACTGCTGCTTCTCAGCCCACACTCCTGCTCCAGTCAGCTCTGCCCACCACCCTCCTGTCCCCAAAACCACTCTCTGCTCTTTCAGCCTCCCTTCCTTTCTTCCAGAAAGCACTTTCCAAGACCCAGAGTAATCCGCATTTTTGAGGTTTGAGAGAGTAAAACCTTTTTCTCCAGTGCTGGACTGAAGCTGCATTTGAATGATCTTAACATTTTCAATTCCTTGAAAACACACAGTCCACTCAAGCCAGCGATCTGGGCAGCCTCCCTGGCCCCTCCCCTTCTTGCCAGGCCCTCTCCAGCCCACCACCACATCCTGTCATTGCTGCTTATGAGACTCATCTGGACTCAGTCTGCACTTTGTTCCGTCTTCACAGTTTCCTCTGGGTCCAATCACCACGGTCTCCTACCTGCATCAACATAAGAGCCTCCACTCTTGCTACTCTAGCCCAGTCTCCACATGGCACTTAGAATGAGCTTTTAAAATATATGTCATTGGGAGTTCCTACTGTGGCGCAACAGGATTGATGGTGTCTCTGCAGCAGCAGGGACAAGGGTTTGATCCCCCATCTGCTGCAGTGAGTTAAGGATCCAGCATTGCTGCAGCTGCGGCATAGGTCAAAACTCTGGCCAGATTCAATGCCTGGCTAGGCACTCCATATGCCACAGGTGCAACAAAAAAAGAAAATAAATAAAACAATAAAAAATAAATGTTTTCAGAGTTCCCTGGTGGCTCAGTGGGTTAAGGATCCAGCATGGCTCAGGTCACTGCTGTGGTGGGCAGTACCCCCCACCAAAAAAAATACACACACAGATTTCATATTTCCATGTTTTAAAGCCTTTAGCATCCCTTTGATACACTTGGAATAGAATCTACACTTTTAACCCCATTCTAAAGGCCCTGTGTGATGTGTGTTCTGACCACCTCTCCACCATCCCTTACTCTACTCCTCCTCAGCTCCCCCAGTGCTGTCCATCCACTTGGGGCCTCTTAAGTCTTTAAACTTGAGACAGTCTCCTACATTCCTGTCTTTGTGGATGCTATTTTCACTGCCTGCTTTTTCCCTTCTGCAGGTCCCAGACTTAATGTTACCTTTCAAACAGGCTTTTGCTGACAGCCTTGTCTAAGTAGAATCCTCCTCTCCACTGGAATCTCCTTTCACTGCCCTCTTATCATGTCCATGGGCTGAGATCACCCTCTCTCTCTTGCTTGTAGATTTGGCTGCTGCTCATCTGCTGCCCGCCCACCACAGCACATATACACATGCACATGTGCACTGGACTACTGGACTAGAGGCCACGTGAGTACCGTGACCATGTCTGTTTTGTCCTCAGCCCCCAGAAGAAAGATCTCAGTAAGTATGCACTGGTTTAATCCATTAGTCAAACAAACAATCCATTCCCCAAAACAGATTTAAATTCTTTGATAGGTTCATTGTTTTTTGTTTGTTTTTTTGTTTTTCTTCTCCTTAAAGCTCCCACCCCCCTTTTTTCCTTTTAGAGCTGCACCTGCAGCATATGGAAGTTCCCAGGCTAGGGGCTGAATCAGAGTTGCAGCTGCTGGCCTATGCCACAGCCACAGCAACACCAGATCTGAGCTGCATTTGCGATACACACTGCAGCACATGGCAATGCCAGATGCTTTAACTCAGTGACCAAGGCCAGGGATTGAACCTGCATCCTCTTGGGTTCTTAACCCGCTGAGCCACAATGGGAACTCCCTTAAAGCCTCTATCTGCACATGGAGAGTATGACAGGGACTCAGAAACTCCTTACTGGGCTGATGGTTTGAATACATGGTAAAAGAATGTCCTCTGGTTTCCAGTTCTCCTTGCTGACACTGAGACCCACTGGGCTGCTGGTGGAGATGCCCCAAGAGTGCTGACTCTGGGGTCTGCCGTTTACTAGCAGCCTAAGGCAAATAGGCTCTTCAGATCCTAGTTTTCACCAAAGGAGGTGGGTAGTATTTCCCTGTTTTGTTAAATCAGATAATATATCTGAAGGTCTTAGTACAGTGGGGGGTCATAGTAAATACTCATTCATTGGTAAATAATGGTATTAGCATCATAATCATTATTTTAGGTACCCAGCCCATTGGTGAGTTCAGTCTCCTCCAGTCTAAGGCAGCCAATATGAAAAACACCAAGATCAAAAGTAAACACCTAAAAGAAGAAGCAATGTTTCCTTTACTCCAGGAAGCAGAAGGATTCTCTCTACATGAGCATTTTGTTTCTAACCCAACTTGGTTGGACAAAATATAAGTATATCCCGTATACTAGCTTTTCTTGCTGATAAGTACATCATCCGGCTATAGGAAGTGTGTGTACAAGCATCTGTTTGGGGTCGGGGCGGGGGGGTTAAAAAGAGACTTGAAGCTGCCTTGAAAGTTCCTCCACTCTGGCTCTGTTCTTGTAGTTTATGGGAACCAGTAAGTGGGGAGGAATAAAGGAGGAAAATACACCAAGTACCTGACACTAGAAATGAAAATATTTCCCCAAAGGGCTGGGGTCAAAGGACACTCAAACCCCTATCACCCTGCCAACGACTGACCCCTCTTGCTTTATATTTGTAATTGTCCATGGGGCAAAAATGTCTGGCCAGCCTCTCAGTAAGCTCTGTGAATGGAGTAACTTACCCAAAGGCAAAGATGGGGGCACAGAGCCAAGTTCATGGTTGGCTATAAAAAAGAAAATATCTTCACTATTTTGGTTAATTAGGCTGAGCAGCTCAGAGTAATGTGTAAAAGCACCTTTGAACATTAATGAAAATAACTTCCGAAGTTCTCTGGTAGCCTAGTAGGTTAAGGATCCAGTGTTGTCAGTGCAGTGGCTTGGGTTGCTGCCATGGTGCAGATTTGATACCTGGCCCCGGAACTTCCACATGCTGTGAGTATGGCAAAAAAAAAAAGAGAGATAATTTCAATGTCTCACCATCACCAACCCTTCTTTGAGCACACAGTATTGTGTACTTGTATGAATAACATAGACCTCTGTCCACCCACCACCGCAAAGTTCATAGTCTAAGGAGATTCATAAGGCCATTAATGTTACAGTCACATGAGGTGAGTGCTTGACAGAGTCAGATTGTGGGGACACAGAAGTGATACCTCTGACACCTATACCTTCTCTATGACAGATGATGTGTTTCAAAAGTGGGTAAATGAGCATCTGGGCAATTTAGGGTCTGAGTTTTACAGATCTAGAAGCTAGTCTGGAGGGCAGGAATGAAGTAAAGCTCTAAGTAATAGAGTTAAAATATTGAGTGAAGGGGCGGGGAGTGGGATGAACTGGGAGTTTGGGGTTAGTAGGTGCAAACTATTGTATTTAAAATGGATAAGCAGGAGTTCCTGCTGTGGTTCAGTGGGTTAAGAACCCAGCTAGTATCCATGAGGATAAGGGTTCAACCCCTGGCCTCGCACAGTGGGTTAAGGATCAGGCATCGCAGTGAGCTGTGGTGTAGGTCATAGATGCAGCTTGGATCTGGCATTGCTGTGGCTGTGGTATAGGCTGCCAGTTGCAGCTCCGATTCAATTTCTATATGCTATCTACGTGGCCTTAAAACACACACACACACACACACAGAATGGATAAGCAGTGAGGCCCTACTGTATAGCACAGGGAACTATATCCAGTCTCTTGGGATAGAACATGATGGAAGATAAAATAAGAAAAGGAATGCGTGTGTGTGCGTGTGTGTGTGTGTATGTATGTATATATATGTATGACTGGGCACTGCTGTACAGCAGAAATTGGTACAACATTGTAAATCAGGTATATTTTAATTTAAAAAAAAAGGAAAAAAAATTGAGTGAGACTTACTGAGAAATAAAATACTTTTTAGATGCCCTGCCCACCATTTACCCTGTTTTCTAATTTTTCCCTCTTGCTTAACTTGTCTTGTTTTATTGACTTGGAGTATGTATTGTTCCTCCAGGAAGGGTGACAGCATGAGTGACTTTGATTCAGATTTTAGTGGGAATATCTTTCTAATCCTTTCTTGAGCTAAATCTTTGACATGGACTT
Source organism: Sus scrofa (assembly GCF_054392235.1). Classification (NCBI taxonomy): domain Eukaryota; kingdom Metazoa; phylum Chordata; class Mammalia; order Artiodactyla; family Suidae; genus Sus; species Sus scrofa. The sequence goes on along the minus strand of NC_139383.1, from coordinate 145,590,083 downwards.
AAGACCTATGTGGGTGTTATTCCACCCAAACTCCATTGTAATAAAGAAACCACCTTACCCATACATACACACAACCCCTAAACACAAGAGATGTGTTAAAGTAGTCGTGTTTGTTCCCTGAGCTACAACAGCTCCGTTTTCTCACTCCTCTCCGTACGTTTTAGCTTTCTCAATCCATCTTGGCCACCACTTACTCATTGTCAGTTCTGAAAACCACAGATAACTGACAGCACCGTCTGGCCTCTTCAAACTAGAGAGAGAGAGAAAAAAAATGTCTGGTGGGCTGCCGGCCCTTAGATGTATAAGTCTTCATGTCAGATGTACCCCTCCCATCCTGCTGGACTTGGGGGCCATATGTGACACACACCTGTCTGCCGAGGGCCATCCCTTTGGGAGGAGTTTGTGAGAGATAGGTCAAGTTCATGGAGAATTGGTACTGAAGGGATAGAGAATGCCCTCAGTTCCTGATGGCTTTTTAGTTCTAAGTGCCCATTTCCTATGATGCCTTTATGTTCTAGGAATTCCTATAGATAGATGGGCTTTTTAGGGCCTCACCTATGGCATATGGAAGTTTCCAGGCTAGGGGTCGAATTGGAGCTGCAGCTGCTGGCCTACACCACAGCCACAGCAATGCCAGATCTGAGTCGGGTCTGTCAACTATACCACAGCTCACAGCAATGCTGGATCTCTAGCCCACTGAACAAATCCAGGGATCGAACCTTAGTCCTCATGGATACTAGTCGAGTTCATTACTGCTGAGCCACAACAGGAACTCTGAGTTCCTCTATGTATTTTTAATAAACTTCCTAACTTCAGCTAGTTTAAGGAAGGTTCTGTTCCTTGAGGATAGAAGGGCATTGACCAGAAGCTGGAGCCAAAGAATAGAATCCAAAGTCCTAGAGAAATGAGAAACATGGTGATGCTGACACCTGGCACAGAGCCAGGAAGCTGAGTGGGGGTGGGATGGGGACAAAGTTTCTTCCCAAGTGCCCACCTCTGCATGGGTCTGGTTGGCAGGAAAGGAGTTAGCTGGAAGACCAGGCTTGTGGGACCAAATTCTCTCATGTCAACTTTTCTTGATAAAACTGTGCATCTGTTTGTCCATCTGTTTGATTCTATAGCTGCAAAGTGAAGGATGGAAACCTAGGCTCTTGAATGGAGATGAAAAGAAAGGGTAAGGAGAATGGTGGGAGTTGAACCCAGAACAAAAAGGAAATCCTCTTCCCATGGCCATGGCGAACAGCCTAGCACTCTGGTGATTGCTTTCATGTGTGTTCCCTATGAGGGCACACACACGTACACACATGCAACAACATGCGTGCACGTGCATACACACACAGCCTCTGCTCTTCCTACCCCTACCCCATCTCTCTGTACTTTGTCTTCCAATTCTCCAGAGAAGAAGCTTGGTTCCCTCTTTGCCTTCCTTCACTTCCTCATAAAAATCCTCTTTAAATGTTTTCTCCTTCCCATGCTTTATTATTATTATTATTATTTTTATCTTTTTAGGGCTGTACCTTCCGCATATGGAGGTTCCCAGGCTAGGGGTTGAATTAGAGCTATAGCTGCTGGCCTCCACCACAGCCACAGCCACATCAGATCCGCACCATGTCTGTGACCAACACCACAGCTCACTTCAATGCTAGATCTTTAACCTACTAAGCGAGGCCAGGGATGGAACCTACGTCCTCATGGATGCTAGTCAGATTCGTTTCCACTGAGCCACGATGGGAACTCCTGTGCTTTCTATTCCTTCATTTCTTCCTATTCTATTTCTTTGGCTCAAGAAAAACTCAGGATTATAGAGAAACCACTGCAGTGTAAAGAGGCATTTACAGTTCACCTCCCCCTCCACCCACCCTTCCCAAGCCAGTCTTCAAAGTCTGTACTAGACAGAAAGAAAGGGGGAGAGGAGAGAAGTAACCTTTGTTGACGTTTATCTGGAGCTCAAGTGTCTTAAATGCATGATGTCTTCATATTCTTGAGATAGCTCTGGGACCATGATTTTAATTAGCCCTTCTATTCTGAGGTTCAGAGAGGCTAATTACTTGAAGTCCACTCAACTAGTCAACAGCAGAACTAGGATTTTTTTTTTTTTTTTTTTTTTTTTTTTTGGTCACACCTGCAGCAGGTGGGAGCTCCAGGACCAGGGATCTAACCAGTGCCATAGCAGTGACCTGAGCTGCTTCAGTGACAACTCTGGATCCTCAACCCACTGAGTCATCGAGAACTATCTGCACTCAAACCTTTTTGACTAAAAGCCCATGCAGCATCTATCCTTCAGGTCCATAAAATGAAAAAATTATCCAGATACAGAAAAATTATTGTTAAATTATGAATGTGTTCTCTAGTGGGAAAATATGTTCTGACTTTTCCTCTGGAACATAGACTAGGTAACTACTACCTTAATGAGCTCTTAAGGAATGCAAGTCGAGGACAGGCTGGTGTCATCAAGATGGGAAGACCATCCTGGGTAGTGGGCACTGTATGGAAGATCCTGGAAAAGAAGTCCAAAGGGTGGATGCTAGAGTTAAAGATGCCCTGGGAAAATTTCAATATTTGCTTTTAAATTTCCCGCATTTGTCTGCTTTCTCATATCCTAACCTACATGACATCCCCATCCAATAGTATTTACAAAGTTCTTCAGGTCATTTTTCTGTGTTCGGCCCTCAACCCATTGACTGAATTTCTTGCTTACTCTTGACTCTAGAGTCCACTTCTCATCGACAATGGATGCCACATTTCAGTGCAGCTTTACTGAAATCTTCTCTTGGATCTCTTTTCTATCTCTCCTCCCAACCCTGATTCCCACGGAAGCTGCAGTAAAATAATGAAGAGCAATAAGCGAAGGATGCTGCTGAGGGACATGCAGACCACCCCTGCCTACCTCTCAGCGGACTCAGCTCCCCTTCACTGAGCAGAAGAGAGGGCCCAGAACCACAAGGACGCAGAGAGCCAGGCTTGAACCCAAGCTCTTTATGCTCCTAGTCAATCTTGTTTGCATCTCTTGCACACAGAGCTGATGAGTGAACTTCAGGGAACATCTAGCATCAGGCTCACCAGCGACCAAAGGTATCCTTTGCTTTCTCCCAAGAGCCTTTCCCTCTGTCTTCCTAGTGTGAGCCTGGTTGCTATAGCAACATTCAAGCTCTGCCTGAAGGAGAGATTTCTTATATAATGAGCCTGGAAGACCTCTAGTTGAATATAGACAACCTTTGCAGTTTAAGGCCTAAAGGACTTGGAATTTCTTCCCTATTAGTTCTTTGGAAATATTTATAGTATTTCTATCACTTTAATCACAAAGCAAAACTGAATTGTTATTTACTTTGCAACATCTGGTCGTATAGAGATGGTCGGGTTTCTGGGTCCCTGGGGCCACTGCATCATCTGGAAAAACTCTGATCAATCACATAGTCTTCTCAGTCTTGCCCCCTGTGTGTTTGAATGAAGTCATTGCTTTTCCCGAGTCCTTCTCAGGGCCTGTTTAGTCAAATAAAAACCCTGAATTAGAAGCTAGAGCCCTCTAACCGTTCCTCCCCAACCAACTACAATAATTTTTCTCCTGCCCAAGCTCGTTGGGAATAGTGTTTGGTTCCTTCCTTTGGAGAATTACCCCTCCCCAGCTCAAGATAACTGTGGCTCTCCTGGTGGGAATGGTACGACTCAGTTCTCCAGCCTGGCCTGAGACTCCCTGAAGTTTTTGTCAAACTACATGGGAAGATGCTCTTTTTGTTCCAGAGGCTGACGAATTCAGACTGTGAATCTTGAGCCATCATATCCAAGAGGGGGACAAACCTTGTATTCATGACCTCATTTAATCTTAATTACCTCCTGGAAGGCCCTATCTCCAAATACAGTCACATTGGGGGTTGGAATTTTAACATATGAATTTTAGGGGACATAATTTAGTCCATAACAGATTCCATAGGAGAAAATGGAGAGAAAGGTGGAGACCCAGTGACTTCATTTTAGGCCCTGAGTATAGTAAACCAATCATACCCCTCTAAATATTTCATTTTTTTCAGTTATTTTCTTTTTCTAACTCTACTCTCTTGTTTATTTAAACACCTCTACATAACAACCATTGTTAAGAAGTGACCATTGTGGAGGAAAATGAAGAAATTGCGTTTGGGGATGTGATAAATAAATAAAAACACTTTTTATTATACACTGAGAAGAAATAACATGACCTATATAAGTTTTTTTACATTGCATTTTAACCAAGGATATATGTTGGTATCTCAATTATTTTACACATGTGAAGGCAGCCTTAAGAAAAACTCTGTTTTGGAGTTCCCGTTGTGGCGCAGTGGTTAACGAATCCGACTAGGAACCATGAGGTTGCAGGTTCGATCCCCGGCCTTGCTCAGTGCGTTAAGGATCCGGTGTTGCCGTGAGCTGGGGTGCAGTTTGCAGACTCGGCTCAGATCCCGTGTTGCTGTGGCTCTGGTGTAGGCCGGTGGCTACAGCTCCGATTCGACCCCTAGCCTGAGAACCTCCATATGCCGCGAAAGCGACCCAAGAAATGCCAAAAAGACAAAAAAAAAAAAAGAAAAAGAAAAGAAAAGAAAAACTCTGTTTCAAAAAAAATGGGAGTTCCCATTGTGGCTCAGTAGTAATGAACCCGATTAGTATCCCTGAGGATGTGGGTTCGATCCCTGGCCCCAGTCAGTGGGTTAAAGGATTCAGCATTGCCATGAGCTGTGCTGTAGGTCGAAGATGTGGCTCAGATCTACCATCCTGTGGCTGTGGCATAGGCCAGCAGCTGAAGCTCCAATTCAGCCCCTGACTGGGAAATTCCATATGCTGCAGGTGTGGCCCTAAAAAGCACAAAAGAAAGAAAGAGAGAGAGAGGGAAAGAGAAAAGAAAAAAAGAAGAAAAAGAAAACTCTATTACCTTAGTGCCTTTCTTAAGCACAATTATTAGAAGAGTCAGTTGCTCTAGTATTTTACACTCTATCATCATGCAGAGATGAGAAAATCTCAGAATTCAACAAGAGTCTGATCACTTCTGATACAAATACCAGAAGCTGATTATGAAAGTTTCTTCTTTCAAGTAGAGATAACAATACCCATTCCAGTTACACTCACTCACAGAATACCCAGCCAGTTATCTAAACTTAAAGTATTAATATTGTATTCAGAGGATAAAATTCATAGCATTTAATATATTCAATTTGAGAGGTGAGAAAAAAGACACAGAGACTGACTAGATCATATCTCCCCATATATGCTCCAAATCTGTCTTTGGCTGATACTTACCTTTTAAATCAGTCTATCTGTGCTACATGATACAGTTGGGGGGGAGAAAAAGGAACATCTACAATAAAGTTTATATCTTATCTAAAGAAAACTTCATTAATTCATTCTTTAACCCTTAATGCAGAGAAAGACTTCTACCCAGCTGTGCTGAATATGGAGCTCTAAACTTTGAACTCTGTAAGCACAGAAAATGTGCTTGATCCACCTCTGCATGCTCCACACCTACTACTATGCCTGGGCCAGGATCCGGGATCAAGAGATGTTTTATGAATAATTGAACACAATTACTACCTTGAATGATAATGACATTGGCAACTTATTAAAGCTGTCTGATAAGTTTAAAGTACTCTACATTTTGAATCCAGACTCTCAAAGGAGAATGTGATAAAATGGGGTTACTCTTGATAAACTATAACAAAGTTAGAAAAGATTCTTTTAGAAGCATCGTTAGTTTAGATGTCAAAAAAATCTGCATTCCTGGGGGTTCCCATTATGGCTCAGTGGAAACGAATCAGACTAGTAACCATGAGGTTGCAGGTTCGATCCCTGGCCTTGATCAATGTTGTCGTGAGCTGTGGCATATTTGCAAGACTTGGCTTGGATCCTGCGTTGCTATGGCTGTAGCGTAGGCCGGCGGCTGCAGCTCCAATTCAATCCCTAGCCTGGGAGCCTCCATATGCTTTGGTTATGGCCCTAAAAAGAAAAAAAAAAAAAAATCTGCCTACTTGTCTTGGGTATTCCACAAACAAGCTGCAGAACATTGTACCAGTTGCTTAATTTCTGTCTTGATTCCTTCATCAATAGATGAGGTCCATGCAATAGATGAGGTCCATGCAAGTTTAATTAGTTTAATTAGGTCCATGTAAATTCTGTAACAGTTCATGAACAATTAATTTGAAAGTGCAAATTTTTAAGCTTCTGCAGTCAGGTTGAAATCTGCCTTTCCAAATTCATTTCCTAAAATTCATCAGCTCCCACAAGCCTGCCCTGTGCTTTATATGATGGCTTCTGCCTCCTTTCTTTCTGCTAAGATTTCCTCCAGGCTCAGCTCATCTCTCTGATTCTTGTTCTTTTTATTTTTTGGATGTGTTTGTGGCATGTGGAAGTTTCCAGACCAGGGACTTAACCTGTGCCATAGCAGCGACCCGAGCCACTGCAGTGACAATGCCAGATCCCTAACCCATGGCACCACCAGGGAACTCCTCACCACTCTAATTCTTAACCATTCTTCAAGACCCAGATTCAGGTCCATCTCCTTGAAGCCTGGGGGTTTATGAGTAGTGTGTATGTGAGCTCCTCAAGGACAGAGCACAGTAAATTCTTTTAGATGCATTGCCATCATACTTTGTAAAGAGCCCAGCACAGAGTAAAAGGAATATCATGGGTTTTTGCTCCCCTTATTCCCTTGGGACTTCATTGCCTTCATTCCACTCAACCCAAGATCCCAAGATTTCAAAGAACCCAAGATCCCAAGATTTCAAAAAACCCAAGATCCCAAGATTTCAAAGACCTCTGTCCCACAAGTCAGTTGCTGATTAGGCAGAGGTAAATGGTGCCTGTTTCTTCACATTTGTTTTGAACATGCACAATGGTCTTGATTGGTTTAGGGAGTATTTGGAATGGAAGCCAGCTGGGCTCATCTGTCAGCTGGCCTCAGTGTTTCACCATTAACAAGCATGGCCCTCAGGAAGACAACTGAAGAGAACAAGAATTGAGAATGTGAACTAATTTATTTAAAATAGTCTTTGATTTTTTCATTACCAATATCTATGTGGTTTCTGCAAAGTTACATAAACAGCTGGACCTTGTGCTAAAACAATTTCCAGTGTCATCCATAGAAACTAATCTTATGGAATTGTGTCATCCAACTCCATTTCTTGCTTATGTGGAGCTAAACCTAATCTGCTTTTCAGATATGAAATATGTTCATGATTCTGTCCCAAAGGGTAAAATCAAAATTTAATCTTGTAACTCCCAGCTAAAAGTCACACTAACTCATCTGATGAACTTGGTAGTGCTGTGATACTACAATGCATGTGGTTTTCAAAGCCACCAATCGATGTGCTCATACACTGAGTAAGCAAACATTGGCCCCACCCCACTCCCACCCCCACCCCAAACCCCCAAATGAAATGAGAGGCTTGTTTTGGGAGGTTGCAAGTCCTGGTCTGGTTTATTTATAAAGCAATAAATATTAGAAGCACAAATAAATGGCACGTGTGTAAACAAACTGTACAATGATGGATAAGAGATAAAGAAGGGTGGGTTGGAAGCATTAACCTGTCATCCTGAACGTAAAGTAGACTAAGAGACAAGGCACCTTAGAAGCATTTGCGGTGGACGATGGATGGGCCTGCCTCATCATACTCTTGCTTGCTAATCCACATCTGTTGGAAGGTGGACAAGGATGCCAGGATGGAGCCCCCAATCCAGACAGAGTACTTACGCTCAGGGGGAGCAATAATCTGCAGAACAAAACCAAAATCCTCCAGTGAACTCTGAAGTTCCAAGCAACAAAGCAACCAACATGTTGTTAGGGAGATTCACAAAAAATATATTCATGATCAATTCACTGTAATGTGATATTTCATTATCACAAATGAATATGGCTGAGGGAAATTTAATGCATTTTCCTCTATTTCACCATTCCCATAATCAAAGTCTCTGTAAAACAGAACTTCCCCATTTCTTTGAACCAAGGTGTAATGTGACAATAAGCTTGGTACATGGTAGAGGCTAGATTGAAAGTTGGGGACTTTCAAAATGTGTTCAAAGATTTAGGTTTTTTTTTTTTTCTTTAAAGATTTATTTTTATCCACTACTTGGAAGTGTTTTCAAATCTCCTATCTTGGGAAAAGTGCTAGAAAAATCAGAAAAAGTGTTAGAAATAGTGCTAGAAAAACTACAAGGTAAGACAGGAAACTAAGTGTGAGGGGAAAGAAGTTAGGAATTCTGCTTGGAATATGAAGACCTGCCTTGCCCCCACCCCCCAACACACCCCACCCACAAAGTTCTTTACCTTGATCTTCATGGTGCTGGGAGCCAGGGCAGTGATTTCCTTTTGCATGCGATCAGCAATACCTGGGTACATGGTGGTACCTCCAGATAAGACATTGTTAGCATACAGGTCCTTGCGAATATCAATGTCACATTTCATGATGCTGTTGTAAGTCGTTTCATGGATGCCAGCAGATTCCATACCTAGGAACAAGTTAAGGAAAAAAAGTCACAGTGCACTTAGGCCAGGGGACCAGGGTGGAGGAAAGAGAACAGGACTCCTCTGTGTTGGTGAACTGTCACCATTTGTCTCTGAAACATATGTTCCTCTATAAGACACACTGCAGGGTTTTGTGGAACAGATGTCTGAGAGTAAATCAATAGCAGACTGCCAAGAAACACACAACTGTGTTTAACACCTGTTTAACACCTGTTTGCTGTACCCATCAAATGCATGGAAGTGTATTAGAAGAGGATAAGACACACATTTCCATTAAATTAATTAATGCGATTCATATTTATGGATTAAAATAAGACCCTGACAAGCTTCCTCTTGGAAATCATTCCTTAGGAAAGACATTCAGTGACACACAAGTGTCCATTTATTATTGTCAGTAGGATTGTTGTTACACTTAATAATGAGTAACTTGAAAGTAAAGTCCAGCTATTTGGTGATGGAACCTGTTGGAACAAGGCAGCACTCTTGAGTCATCATCTCTTCCTTACAGAGATGGATTAATCAGTTACCACTCTGCCTCATTCTTTGTTCTGAGATGAAGCTAATGTGTCATCCTTTATTATATAATTGCTGCAGAGCAGTGACAGCCAGTCCTGTAATGAGGCATCGAGACCCGAAGCAAACTGTGTGGGACTCCAAGCTATGACTTCTTTTACTGTGAGGGCCCCATAATCGTTGTTGATCATAATAGGTTTTACTCTGGGAGCCCCCAAGCTGTGTTTCTGCACTAGACCCTACAACTCACCAATGAAGGAGGGCTGGAAGAGCGTCTCAGGGCAGCGGAAGCGCTCATTGCCAATAGTGATGACCTGGCCATCAGGCAGTTCATAGCTCTTCTCCAAGGAGGAGGAAGAAGCAGCTGTAGCCATCTCATTCTCAAAATCCAGGGCAACATAGCACAGCTTCTCTTTAATGTCACGAACAATTTCACGCTCAGCTGCAAACAATGGGGGAGAGGGTCACAATTAACCTCTGAGGAATGAAGTCAAACTTAGGGAGGCAGGTGGATTCGCTGGTGGAGACAAAAAGCAGACACACGCCATGACAGATGAGGTATACACACACACACTCACACACACACACACTCACACATACACACACTCACACATACACACACTTACCAGTGGTGACAAAGGAGTAGCCACGCTCAGTGAGGATCTTCATGAGGTAGTCAGTGAGATCCCGACCAGCCAGATCCAGACGCATGATGGCATGTGGCAAGGCATAGCCCTCGTAAATGGGGACGTTGTGGGTTACGCCATCCCCAGAGTCTAGAACAATGCCTGTCAGAGGAAAGAGACCAGAACAATGTAAATCTCTGAGGACACCATTGCTTTGGCCATGGCCAAGCCGATCTCCAATCTTGGCCAAGAGATACTAGTACAGGGCAAGGATCCAGATAAAATTAGATCTCTTACACATGAAGAATAAAAATGAGCATCATGGACACTAAATCTGAAGTCAACACCAGTTCATCCTTTTAAATACTGTAGTAGAAAACAGGATACTTTCAAATGCCTGTCCCTCTTACTGAAACATTAGTACATTCTGCAAGTGTCCAGGCATGTTTTTCTTTCCTCCCATCTAACTTATACGTCTCTCTTTTTTGACTCCAACCCTGTAGGGAATGTGGGTTCTCTTTGGGGATATTTGCCCAGAGGCTGTGATTATTCCAGGTTGATAGGTTATATGGAGCCTCCATATGGGACATTATATACTTTGGGCAAGGGAAGGATCTAACTCCATGTTCTTGTATTTCCACTCCTACAAATAAGTGTACTCTGAAACCAACCTCAGGGTACTACTGCTACCTCTCTCAGCACAGACACCTTTCCGGGGACCATTCCTTTTGTGTTGGGGGAAGTGAGTCACAGCAAGGTCGATGACTTGGGAGTACAACTAAGCAGGGACTCTCCCACCATCCAAACGTACCTGTGGTACGGCCAGAAGCATAGAGGGACAGCACCGCCTGGATGGCCACATACATGGCAGGGACATTGAAGGTTTCAAACATGATCTGGGTCATCTTCTCGCGGTTGGCCTTGGGGTTCAGGGGGGCCTCAGTGAGCAGAGTAGGGTGCTCCTCGGGGGCTACACGGAGCTCGTTGTAGAAGGTGTGGTGCCAGATCTTCTCCATGTCATCCCAGTTGGTGATGATGCCATGCTCAATGGGATACTTGAGGGTCAGAATACCTCGCTTGCTCTGGGCCTCGTCACCCACGTAGGAATCCTTCTGACCCATACCCACCATGACCCCCTAACAAGAAGAAAGATGAGAAAATCAGCTTCCACAGTGTCAGGAAAATAATCGATGCCTTATCAATTATACCTACCTGCCAAAGTCAAGGGACATCTTATGGAGAGCAGAAATAATAAACAATATGGATTTCACTCCCATTCAGAAATATCACTTAAAATCAGCCCTCTGCCTTCTCCCCATTCCAAGTATTATTCTATTGTTTCGAATACAACTGGGGATGGGAAGGAATGAAGCTATTTCACTGAAGGAGCAGAGCCTCACCTCGTTTTTAAAATATTATAATGCCTCCATTAAATTATTAAGCTCATCACCCATGTCAACTGGAATATGAATGACTACACTGTGGAATGACTGAATTAATGACCCATTGTATTTGTCCTAAGAAAAGATTTTGACATCCATCAAGTGAACATAAAAAGATGGACTGATATGCCATTATCACCCTGTCACTGAAATCCAGCCCGCCCAGAGCGGCCCTGGAGTACCCATCATCCATCCACATTTAGGAATGCCACTCTCCTTCCTGGCACTCTGTCTGGCCAGGCATTGTGGCAAAGCCCGAGACGGTGGTATTTCTTTTAATAAATAAGGTGGTATGTAACTATCACCATGGCACTTACTGCCTCTGTCACGCCTGGCTTCTAAAAATGCAACAGCTAGGAAGCAGATGGATGACATCTTTTGGGAGTCCTCTGAACTAGCTGTGAACAAGAGGGAGCAATGTGGCTTGGCCCTGGGTTGGTTGGTATTAATAATAAGTGTATTATTATGAGTTTTGAACAGTACTGAAAAGGGAAGCCAAGGGGTAAAGTGAAGAGTCTGAGAGGTAGAGAAGACACAGGACTAAAGATTCAGGTCAGGAGCAGAAGAGAGAAGCTGCTGCCTTTTTATACCAGGGAAATGGACCCTTGCTGTGCTGAGTCCCTGAAGCCTGAAGCCTGAAGCCGACTGGGGAAAACGCACATTTCCTGGTGTGTTGGAGAGTGTGAGTATTGCTTTGCCTTGGCTCCGATTGGAAGCGAATCCATTTTTTCCTTTTTGACCTAAAGAGGTCATGACGCAGGAAGGTCAAGTGAGAGATTTCCTCGCTGAAGACGTGCCAGGAGGGGTTGTGGAGATGGCTGGGGGGAGGGCAGGTCGGGAGGGGGGCCAAGTTTACCTGGTGGCGCGGGCGGCCTACGATGGAAGGGAAGACCGCGCGGGGAGCGTCGTCGCCTGCGAAGCCAGCCTTTACCAGCCCGGAGCCGTTGTCGCACACCAGGGCGGTGGTCTCCTCGTCGTCGCACATCTTTGTACAGCTTTGGCAGGGTCTGCAGGGGGAGGATAGCAAGGTGGCCCACGTTCAGTGATGCGGAACTGGCCTCGTCCGCGCCCCGGAGAGGAGGGGACGGGGCGGGGGATCCGCGGGCAGGGAAGGGAGTGGGCGACGCCTGCCACCTCCCTTCTCCTTCGGGCAGGAAAGAAGGATGGGAAGAAGCTGCGGGGAGGAGAGGAACCTTCCGGCTCCCCCGCAGAAGGCTCAGCCCCTGCTCTGGTTCAAAAGGGGCGGTCACCCCTTAGCAGGTGCTCCTCAGCCCTTTACATCTTCGCCTTGTCACAAACCGGGAACCCACTTCTGTCCCATTCACACCCCATTCAGGCTTGAGCTCCAGTTGGAGGGAAAAGCACAGGGTAGGGACCCCAAATGCCCCCACTGGGGCCCAAGACTCCCCTTCCAAGCCCCCCCCCCCCTTCTGCGAGGACCTAGAGTCAGGACAAAATAAGTTAGAACTAAATGGAAAGTTTGGTCTTAAAGAAGTGACGGAGGGACAGGAACGAGAGGAAGGGCTCCGGGCGCGGGCCGGCGGTGCGACTCACCGTCCGCGGGACGCGCTGGGCTCGGCTGGGCTCGGGCGGCGGCAGGCGCTGGTGCCCCGCGCGGGGCGCGCCGCTTTATAGCGCGCTGATGGACGGGGTCAGTTGGAGCGGCCGGGGGCAGGGGTGGGGGGCCCGGTCGGCCACCTTGCCTTATTTGGTCGCCTTCGCGCCACTGAGGAGCGCCGAGGCCATTCATGGAGCCAAGGGCAGGGGAGAGGATCAGCCGGGGGGCCCCCAGACCATGTAAGGAAGGGGAGGGGGCAGCCTGGGGGATGGCCAAATAGGGACCCAGGGAGGGGCAGGCGGGGAAGGGTAGGGGCTAGGGGAAGACTAAGTGACGCCAGCCCACCCCTCCCCCTTCCTGGGTGGGGGTGCTCCCTGGGTGTGCTGTGGACTAGTTTCCTGCGCAGCCCCGCCAGCCTCAGAAACAATAAGCCCCACACGAGTGGGAAGGCTTGGCGCCCTGCCCTCTGCTGAGGGGTCCTGACAGCTGGGCTAAGGCAGCAGGGGAGTGACAGCAGCTTCTCATCTTCCCAGACTGGGAGCTGGAGGAGCAAAGCACTGGCAGTCCTCTGGGGCCCAAAGGGCACCACAGCAGTACATGTGGGCAGCCAAAAAAGGGGCATTGGGGACAGAGCACCCTCCTGTTGTAGCCCTCACCAACCTGGATGCTGTGCTCCTCTAGAGCAGGGAAGCTGAGATTAACCAAGGCCACCTTGGTCCCCAATTTATGCACAACTCCTGTCTTTAGTCCAGAAAAGGATCACCTGTGGCTAAAGTGAATGAAGGAACAAATGCCAAAATTGGCTTGTCCACTTGCTGGTGGACAACATCCATAAACTGGGGCAAAAGCCTTTATTCCAGGTGGAGAAAAGACAAAGAGAAATATTCTTGTCAAGAAGATAATAGCAACTTCAACTGTATGAACAGATCACATGGCTGCACAGTATGGTCTTAACCAGAATTGAGTTGGAAGAGCAGAGTCTCAGGCCTCATCCCAGAACTACTGAGTCAGAATCTGCATTTTAGCAAGATGCTCAGCTGATGTGCATGGATGTGTGAGAAGCTTCATTGGTAAAAATGATATCAGCTGCTTTGTGGAAACAGATTTTGAAGGATCTTGGGACTTGGGAGAAAGGGATGAAAAGATGATATGAATCAAGGAGAGGAGAAAGGAACAGAGAGACATAAGAAGGACACAGATCACTGGTTTGCCTGGGGTGCCCTGTATTCTCAGTTCTTGACTGGCACTTGGATTTTTAATGCTTGTGTTTTTTCCTCCTGTTCACACCAGTTAAAAATAGAAAACTGGGCACAGGCATCCATCTCTGGAGTGGTCTTGGATTGATGTGCTAAGGAGGCCTGCTGATTAGATACTTGTGCAGACTGGGGAATGCTGGGTCCTCCCCTCAAAGCTCCCCAACCATGTTTGGGTTGATCTGGAGAAGAACATGTGGGGGCAGTTGAGGGACAGAGCCAGGTGAGGGTGGGATCACACTCCACCACATCGTAGGCTTTTTTTTTTTTTTTTTTTTAATGAGAATACCCTTTGACAGGATGCAAAGAGCAGGGCTACTTTGGCTCAGACAGATGCAGAAGACCAAGAAAAAGGAGAAATAGGACTGGTGGGACTGATCCTGGGTTTGAATCCTGCCTCCATCACTTACTACCCATTTGCTTTTAGGCAAGTCCCTTCAACTTCCTAAGCTCCAATTTTCTCCTCTGAAAAAAAAGGACACAGTAACTCTTTTCAGGCAGGGACTATTAGTTACTATAATAATTGCAGACAAGTGATATAAGCCACATAGAAGATACAAAGCAAACTGTATCTATTACAGTTCAGTCATAGTGATTCTTTTGAAGGGAGCTGTGACTCTCACTTGTGAAAGGACTCAGCGATTATTGATTCAGCAAGTATTTATGGGACAAGAACTGTGTGAGTGACGGTGATCAACATAACAAAGCAATTACAGACAAGTCAGGGGGAGTTATGGTACATGCTGGGAAGGACAAGGAGGGAACCACTGGGACAGTCACAAAAAAGGGATTCAAAAGAGGGTTCAGAGAAAGCCTTTTTGAGGAATTATTTCATATTTTTAAAGTAGAGTAGGGCTGAAATTCACAAACACTTGTGTGAAAGAGTTTCTTCTCCTTGGGAGTGGCTGATGGCAGATTTCCACATTCACTGCCATATGTGTAAGGGGAACTCCTGGGAAGTCTAGCAGATCCCTGAACACCGTGGTTATTCCCTGAATCCTTTGAAACTAATTCCAGGGCTCAGGGGCTAATTCCAGCCCACCCACCTAGGGATATATAGGCCCTGAAGGGTAGTAGTGGGGAGTTAGTCCAGTGGAGTAATGAGACCAGGTTCGTGAATTAATCTTCACCCTCAAAATGTTTAAAAACAATTCCACCTTTTCCCACTTAGAACAAAATATATTTTCTTATGCATTATATTTATGGTAATAATTTTTCCCTGACAGATCTATGATGGTTTGATATTTGTTCACTGTAATACAGCTCAATGGCCACATTTTAAAACTCTAAACCCTCTTTTTTTTTTTTTTTTTTTTTTGTCTTTTTTTGCCATTTCTTGGGCCGCTCCTGCGGCATATGGAGGTTCCCAGGCTAGGGGTCAAATCATAGCTGTAGCCACCGGCCTACACCAGAGCCACAGCAACACGGGATCTGAGCCGCATCTGTGACCTACACCACAGTTCACGGCAACGCAGGATCATTAACCCACTGAGCAAGGGCAGGGATCAAACCCGCAACCTCATGGTTCCTAGTCGGATTCGTTTACCACTGCGCCACGGTGGGAACTCCTAAACCCTCTTTTTATATATTTTAAAATATAAGTAAATGGGAAAATGAGATTCAATGACTGATTTTCATTTGCTGGTTTTAATGGATCCACTTAAGTATATAAAAATTACTTATCCTCTGTGGTGCATTCTACATATTCCCTTTTTAAAAATTGTGGTAAAATATACATAACAAATTTTCCATCTTAACCACTTAAAATTCAGTAGTGTTAAGTAATTCACACTCCTGAGCAGCCAACCTCCCAATTACTTTTTTAAATGCCTTTTTTTTTTTTTTTTGGTCTTTTTAGGGGAGCACTCACAACATATTGAGGTTCCCAGGCTAGGGGTCCAATTGGAGCTGTAGCCACCACCTATGCTACAGCCACAGCAACGCCAGATCCGAGCCACATCTGCAGCCCACACCACAGCTCACAGCAACACAGGATCCTTAACCCACTGAGTGAGGCCAGGGATCAAACCAGCATCCTCATGGATACTAGTCAGATTCATTTCCACTGAGCCACAATGGGAACTCCCTTTTGAGGCTTTTTTTAAAAAGTATAGTTGATTTACAATGTTGTGCCAATTTCTGCTGTACAGAAAGTGACCCATTCAAAAAGGGAATATATATATTCCCTTTTTTATATTTTCTTCCATTATGGTCTATCCCAAGAGACTGGACAGAGTTACTTGTCTTTTTTTTTTTTTTCTTTTTTTTGACGCTAGTTGTGACTAAATTGATTTCAAACCCCAGGAATGGCTGCGCCCTGCAACTTGAGAAAGACTGGTTTGTATCCCATGAGACAGGGAACAGTTGTGCCTGTTTTGCCCAAGGTCACAGGCATGAGCAAATGAAAGACTGAGGCTTAAAATCCCCACACCTGACCACGCCCTGTTCCTAACCACTCCCCCACATGCCTTCCAGTCTGCCAGGACTGCTGTTTCTCCCAGTGGAATGCCAGAACCACTTGCAGCCAAATCCTCTGGGCTGCCTAAGGGAAATTCAGATTCCCAGGTTACATCCTGGAAGAGTAAATCTGCCTTTTAGATAACTCACTACCTCTCTTCCCAAGGTGATTCACGGAGGGAGAAGCTTGGCGGCCCTGCCTGGCTGTTCTTCCCCAGGCCCTGGGAACTTTGCAGAAGGCTGTCCCGAGCTGCCAGTGCTGGCCCAAGTCCAGCTTGGCTGACCTTGAGCATCTCAGCGGGATGGCAAGAGCCAAAGCCGAGGTGTCTCCAGGGCTCTCGAGGGACAGCGAGGCCCTTCTGGGCAGGGCCAAGCCGCAAGGGAGATGTGCAGGGCTAGCTGAAGGAACAGACGGCGGGCCAGTTCTCACTGCCCTTGCCTCGAGGGAAGGCTGTTTCATCCACCATCTGCTGGGATCTGGGAGGGAGCGGCCAGCCTCCTCCCGGCACTGGGGGATTAGCAGTCACTTATCTCAGCTGTTCCTCCATTCGGAGGTGTCGCAGTATTTACAGAGAAGCCAGAAAGAGACCAAGCCGCACTTAATTCCTCCCCGGGAGCCCTCCAGGCTCCGCTCGCAGCCCATCCTGCATTCCCCAGGCTGGGGGTGGAGACGCTGTTTCCAGCCCAGACCCGGCATCGGGGAGCCAGCCTTCGGAAACATTTCTCTCTTCTTTCCCTACACGTTTATTCACTCCCCCTGCCCTCTGGCAGGAGCTGGGTTTCAGTTTTCATTAAAAGAAGAAAGTGACGTGACTGTGAGGGATGCAGAGGCCCCCACACATCCTGGCACTCGGAATTCAATACCCAGGCGTGCCTAATCTCCGCCACATGCTACCCCGTGTTTTACATGCAACCACCGAGAGATTAACCCTGGGGGAGGGTATTTCAACTCCAAATGGGTTCTGTTCTGGGCAGATTCTGGCAGTCGCCGCCTTCTGACCTGATAGGACCAACTGTGATGAACCATTTAATAAGATTTAGAAAAGGAGGGCAAGACAAGAAGGGTGCCGGAAGGAAGGGCAGCAAAATGTAGAAGGGAGAACCTTCTGGATGTATGAGTCACCTGGGCCCAGTGATGGAAAGGCCGAATCTTCACTCTCTTCTATACTGGGGTGAGCCCGGGGAAATCATAAAAAATTTCTAATCGTCTTTTTAGTTCCTTAAAGGGAGTTTGTCCTTTAGGAATGAAGTGCTGAAGTTCGCAGGTTTCTGCTTGGAAGGTATTCCTCTTAGCCCAGATTTGGTTTGCTCCGCCCTGGCAGTAACTATTTACAGAGTTTCGGCTTTTCCAGTGTGACCTGGAGCAAGCCTCTCTTCCCTGGAGAGCCCAAATGCCATGTGGTCCAACCAGAGCCTGGCTGCATTTCGCACATCCACAACTACTAGGGGGACTGCGTGCGAGATGGGAGGTGGGAGCTCAGAGATGCCCCCGGCGGCCACATTCATTCAGCTGTGCATGTGGAGCCCCCTTTTCCCCTTCAAAAAGTAGGCAGATACCCAACTGACACACACCAGTAGTAGCAGTAATACTAATTGCTAACATGAAGTACCTACTGGGGACCACGCACTAGCCTGAGACTTCATACGTGCACAGGGTCCACACATCACCTTCTAGGTGAAGCTAGACTGACTGCTGGCTGCAAAATCTGTTTTTACAGAATTGCTCCTTGGTATGATGTTGCCAAGCCTAGAGGGAGGGGCTGTGTAAGAAGTAGGTCACCACCTCTATTGCAAGGATTTTGTTACTAGTGTTCATCATAGATACAGTCTTCCTTATGGGCCTCTTAGAAGAATTTCCTGACTGGTTCTTGTACGCAAAACAGTAAACTTCCACCAAGTAACTGGTTTGTTTTGGTCCCGGAGGTCGTGAATCCAGTGACCAACTAGGTTTTTCTTTTGGTGGTGGCCAAGAGAAACCCTAGGAAACTACACTTGTGGAGTTCCCATTGAGACTCAGTGGATTAACAACCTGACATAGTCTCTGTGAGGATGCAGGTTTGATCCCTGGCTTCGGTTAGTGGGTTAAGATCTTGCACTGCCGAAAGCTGTGGCATAGGTTGCAGATGCAGATGTTGCTGTGGCTGTGGTGTAGGCCGGCAGCTGCAGCTCCAATTCCATCCCTAGCCCTGGAACTTCCATATGCCACAAGTGCGGCCCTAAAAAAAAGAAAAGAAAATTACATTTGTGGCCCAGTTGTTTACATGATTACAAATCATTATGATCTATCTTACACACTCACCACTAGTTTTCATCATTCTTTTTCTTCTCCTTTTAAATTTAAGTGACATTTAGAATGGATAAGCAATGAAGTCCTACTGTATAGTACAGGGAATTACCTCCCATCTCTTGGGATAGACCATGATGGAAGATAATATAAGAAAAGAAATGGGAGTTCCCGTCGTGGCGCAGTGGTTAACGAATCCGACTAGGAACCATGAGGTTGCGGGTTCGGTCCCTGCCCTTGCTCAGTGGGTTAACGATCCGGCGTTGCCGTGAGCTGTGGTGTAGGTTGCAGACGCGGCTCGGATCCTGCGTTGCTGTGGTTCTGGCGTAGGCCGGTGGCTACAGCTCCGATTCGACCCCTAGCCTGGGAATCTCCATATGCCGCGGGAGCGGCCCAAGAAATAGCAACAACAACAACAACAAAAAGACAAAAAGACAAAAGACAAAAAAAAAAAAAAAAAAAAAAAAAAAAAAAAAAAAAAAAAAAAAAAAAAAGAAAAGAAATGTATATATGTATGACTGGATCACTTTGCTGTACAGTAGAAATTGGCACAACTTTGTAAATCAACTATAATTTTTTAAAAAATCACTAAATTTTATTTGTCTATTCATCTTTGTAAGCTGCCACTCATATTTTGTAAGAAAACAATGGGTAGATGGATAAATAAAAATGAACTTATGGGGACAATGGAGGGAATATTTGACATTAAAGTTGTGGCAATCACTGTACAAGAAGCCAAGAGTCCAAAATGTCTTGCATATGTCTGAAGTTTTCTTCCATCCCAAGGTAAGCCTGTATTGCTTAATGAAAACATCCTTTGCCTATAAAGGACTGTATCATTTGAATTTTCCTCTGGATATCATGTTAAGTATAATTGGCAATCTAAAATAATCTTTCCCTCACTATAAAACTAATATGTGTTTATTGTGGCAAACTAGGAGACACTAAACAGAAAAGGACAAAGAAAAAATGACATGTCTGGTTGAGTCTTTAAAGTCCTCTATTTTAACCTCCCTTAAATAAAATGAAATGTGATATAAAATTCATGAGGCCTTGGCTTTCCTATCTACTTACAGCCACTGGGCTGAGAAAAGACAAATAGCCTCCTATTTTGGTCATTTTTTGCAAGAATGTCCACTGGCTCTTTAAAGAGAGACATACAATGCAAGGAATTTGCATTAAAAGCATTTTGGGGTTTTACTATTATAATCTAAATGATCTCTAGTCAACAGCTGGAACCAAAGAATGCCCAACCAGGAACAGGCTCTGCCCTTAGGATGACAGCATCCACATCTCATGTATTCTAGAGGATGGGTTTTAGTTGCCAACTCAGCTGTCGAACTCTTTCAAAAACTGCAGTCTACAGAGAAGAATCTATCACAAACATAAAACTAAAGCACATACGTATTTTGCTGAAGGCTTTGTCTTTATGTGGGGAGTCTGAAGGCTTTTGTTTCAGGGAACATACTTTAGGGTCTATGCAGCTATTTTATGATCAGTATTTCCAAACTCCTCTTGGTTAGGACTGCGTATAACCAATTCCTTTTACCTTTACAGCCTCTAACTTAATTTCATAAGTTAAAAAGTAATACAAATAAAGGCTTTGCCTAAAACTCATCACCTGAGTTAAACCAGAGGCAGGAAACAGAGATTGTCCCTCCACAATGAAACAACTGGAAAGTCTGTTACTTGAGTGAGCATGCTGGTGGTCACAGAAATAAGTGGGTTTCTGTGCATATGGCTTTTCAGAGAGACAAGCCAGGCTTTGAGGAGCCGAGAAGAGAAAAGAATCTGTCACAAGGTGGCTTTGAAAAATGATCAGAACAATCTTGAGCATGACCCAAAGGATGTAACTGCATAAAGTATTATCTCACCAAAGAAATACCCGCAAGGACTGGGTGATCCTCGAGTGAGAACATTCTCTGTGGGTGAACAGGAATGGTGTCCTCTGTCCATTTAACCCTTTTGCAAACTCAGTTAAGTATGATATTTGCCAGTGGGAAGTTCCATTGCTGTTTAATATTATAGCTTCATATTTGTGACTGTCACAAAAGAGTCATGCTGGCTTCTCTCTCCACCAATGGGTATAAGCCATCTTCTCTCTGTATCCTCTGTCCAGAGGTGTACTTCTGAGGATGCAGAAAGGGTGCCTTTAAAGGGGGCAATTGGTCCCTTCTGTGTTCACTCAAGGATGGCACCACTAAACTGCTGGCACAGGGTGGTGAGTGAAAATGAGGAAAGCAGGAAGGAGATAGTGATGGGACAGACCTACATCCCCTCCATCCTTCCTACGAGTTTCTAGTTGAATAGAAAACTGAAACTGATAAATTGGAAATACAGGTAGATGCTGGTGCAGGGGCTAAGGCTTTGTTTCCACCCCAGGCAATGGAAAATTTTAGGTAAACCGCACTCATTTTGTCCAATTGTGGACCCCCAAATGGTGAATGGAAATGGCAAAACCGATCCCAAGAGGCAGAAAATCTTGTTTCTGAGAGACACTCAAGTATTCTGGGAGTTCCCACACCCCAGGCCAAACCCTAAAATATTGTTCCACAGTTTATATCTTTGTGTCATCAGAGTTCGCTTTCATCTATCTGGAAACTAACCTTCATTCTGACTAAATATGAAAACTTAAGTGTTAAGCTTACCTACTTTCTCACTTGGACTATGTTTGTATAAATCTGAGAAAATCCAACTTGAGTTTTATTACTTCTGTTTCCACTATTTCATAGGGAGGTCATGTGAGAGATCAAGCACACCTTCCCAAAGTATCTGATTCACTCACAATCACGGAGACAGGGTTGTTGTTGTTCTTGTTGTTAATTTGTTGTGTGTGTGTGTGTGTGTGTGTGATGTTTGCATTCTCTCTTTTTATTATAGTTGATTTACGTTTCTTCAATTTCTGTTGTACAGCAAAGTGACCCAAACACACACAGTTCCCTGTGTTGCATGTTAGGGCCCCACTGCCCATCCATTCCAAATAAAACAGCTTTACAAAAACCCCGAACTGTTCAACCATCCCACTCTCTGAACAAAACCCCCTTGGGAACCACAGGTCTGTTCTCCTTGGCCATGATATCTTCCTATTTTGTAGACAGGATCATCTGTGCCATATTCTAGATTCCACAAATAAGTGATATCATATGGTATTTGTCTTTCTCTTTCTGGCTAACTTCACTTAGTATGAGAATCTCTAGTTGCATCCATGTTGCTTCTAATGGCATTATTTTGTTCTTTTTAATGGCTGAGTAGTATTCCATTGTATATATGTACATCTTCTTAATCCAGTCATCTGTTTCTGGACATTTAGGTTGTTTCCACATCTTGGCTATTGTGAATAGTGCTGCAATGAACATAGGGGTGTATGTATCTTTTTCAATGAAAGTTTTGTTCAGATATATGCCCAGGAGTGGGATTGCTGGATCATATGGTAGTTCTATATTTAGTTTTCTGAGGTGCCTTCATACTGTTTTCCATAGTGGTTGTACCAATTTACATTCCCACCAACAGTGTAGGAGAGTACCCTTTTCTCCACACCCTCTCCAGCATTTGTTATTTGCTGATTTGTTAATGGTGGCCATTCTGACTGGTGGGTTGTACCTCATTGTAGTTTTGATTTGCATTTCTCTTATAATCAGAGATGTTGAGCATTATTTCATGAGCATGTTGGCCATCCATATGTCTTCTTTGGAGAATTGTCACCTTAGGTCTTCTGGCCATTTTCAATTATTTTGTTTTTTTGTTTGTTTTTTGAGTTGTATGAGTTGCGTGTATATTTTGGAGATTAGGCCTAATACACAGAAATCAATTGCACTTCTATATACTAACAATGAAAGGTCAGAAAGAGAAATCAGAGGAACCATCCCATTCACCATCACATCAAAAAGAATAACCTATTTAAAGACCTATATTCTGAAAACTATAAGATGCTGATGAAAGAAATCAAAGACAACACAAACAGATGGAAAGATATACCATGCTCTTGGATTGGAAGAATCAATATTGTCAAAATGACTATACTACCCACAGCAGTCTACAGATTCAATGCAATTCCTATCAAATTACCAAGGACATTCTTCACAGAACTAGAACAAAATATTTTAAAATTTGTATGGAAACACAAGAGACCCTGAATAGCCAAAGCAGTGTTGAAAAAGAAAATGGAGAAATCAAGCTTCCTGACTTCAGACAATGCTACAAAGCTACAATTATCGAGATCCCATTGTGGCTTAGTGGTAACGAACCCGACTAGCATCCATGAGGATGCGAGTTTGATCCCTGGCCTTGCTCAGTGGGTTAAGGATCTGGTGATGCCATGAGCTATGGTATAGGTTGCAGATGTAGCTCAGATTCCACATTGCTGTGGCTGTGGTGTAGGATAGCAGCTGTAGCTCTGATTCATCCCCAGCCTGGGAACTTCCATATGCCACACATGCAGCCCTAAAAACAAACAAACAAACAAACAAACAAAAAACATGGTACTGGCACAAAAATAGAAGTATAGATCAATGGAACAGTATTGAAAGCCTAAAAAACAAAAACAAAAACAAAAACAAACAAACCCAGGCACCTATGGTCAACTAACCTATGACAAAGGAGATAAGAACATACAATGGAAGAAAGACAGTCTTTTCAATAAATGGTTCTGGGAAAACTGGACAACTACACATAAAAGAATGAAATTAGAACACTAACATCATACACAAAAATAAACTCAAAATGGATTAAAGGCCTAAATATAAGGCCAGATGCTATGAAACTAGAGGAAAACATAGGCAGAACACTCTTTGACATAAATCAGAGCAACATCTTGTTTGATTCACTTCCTAGAATAGTTACAATAAAGACACAAATAAACTAATGGGACCTAATTAAACTCAAAAGCTTTTGCATAGCAAAGGAAACCATTTAAAAAATGAAAAACCATAGAATGGCAGAAAATCTTTGCAAATAATGCAACAGGGGACAGGGTTTTTAAAAAGTTGGTGTTGGACAGAGGCTAAGAATGGATGGATGCTCTTCATTGACTCAGATAGTTGTGGGAGTAGAAGGTCTAGATAACATTTCATAATGTCACCATCTTAAGACTGTGATGTGTACCAATATACTTTTTACCATAAAAAAAAAAAAGCATCATGCTAGGAAAACACAATATCCTGTTGTCAGAGCTTGTGTCATTTCCAATAAAGTACATTTAACCCTCCTAGTCTCTCTGAACATTATCTAAATTCTCAGCATCAACCAAGAAGATATTCAGTTCTCAGTGACTGATTTTGAACACAGGGTTTGAAATAATTTCTCTGGGAGGTTCAGGCTTGCTTTCACCTATGTGGAAACTCAAATGTGTTCTTAGTTGCTCATTTTACAAACCACTTAGCAAAATATTTTAAATGAATAAACTCGCCGATTTGAAAACTCATTATTTCTAACTAAACAGAATCAAAACAGTGATGCTTATTTTGCAAATGTCGATATGAACAAGAGGAAGAATCCAATTTTGTGGCTAAATGGGGTTCCCTTGCAATCAAGATGTGGTTTATTCAATCAGTCCTTTTGTCTTGCTTAGCCAGTAGAGATTTCTGCACAATAACCTCTACAAACTTGAAGAAAGACATTGCATCTCTGAGTGTTGGAGTGTTATTTAGGATCTTTTTCTCCAGCGGTGCTATTTTAAAACCCTGCTCCCAGTTTTCCATGTGCAATAACATCTCTTTTAGCCAAATTGGTTAGGTGGCATTGGGTTTCTTGTTAAGTGGAAAATAGTAGTTTAGAGTATTCAACTCATCTAGGTATGCCCACACAAGACTACAGAAAGGATAATTTAATTTTCTTTGATGTTTCAGGAGTTATTTATAGAATAGTCTCATTTTGAAAATGAATTCTTGTCTCATACGATGGCATAATATATATGACAGATGCAGACTATTGACCTAAACTAAAAGTATCCTGAAAAGCTGCTATGTGAATTAATTTTTTGTATTAGTTGTATGCATGTTCAACATACCTTTATCTAATTATTCCTCTTAAAAATCAAGTATAAGGAATTCACTTGTGGAATAACTGCTGCTGTGCCTTGGGGATTCACTGCTATGGTTTGGGTTCAGTCCCTGGCTGGGGAACTTTCACATGCCGTGGGCATGAAAAAAAAAAAAGTATAGATGGAGCATCCTATCTGGCCCAGGTCCTCCTTCTTACAACTGTGGACATAGCAAAACACAGAGGAAAACTGAAGAGAGGAGAGAAGAAGTTGGACTTCTAGGGACTGTGGTACTTGAGAAACAACACAGTGATGAGTTCTCAGGTTTTCTTTTTGTCTTTCATATATCCCAGACAGGACCTGTGGTGGCCTCCACCATGGAACTGCCAATAGGCATAGATAAGGTAAGCTCTTAGAAAAGTCTGTTCCAATGAAAGAGTGGCCTCACAGTGGAAAGCCTTTTTGGCAATATCTGCCCTCCTCTAACAAAACACGAATGGGAAAACTGCGTCCTGCTCCCCTCTCATGTCAATGGGGCAAAACGGGGAGCCAATCTTCCTCCCCACCCCTGTCCCCAAAGTCAGATGGTGCTGCTCCGATTCTCTTACCCAGTGGTGTTGGTGACACTGGTCCAGGGGCTGATCTTAATGTTTCCTGCCTGTTGGAACTGGTGGTGACTGAGGGATCCTTGTGATGGAACTGTTTTGTTATTTTGGTGGCCATATGAATCCATGTGTGATAATATCACATAGCACTAAATATGCATACAGATGCACATGTGAGAGTGCATGTAAAAGTAAAACTGGTCATATCCGAATGCTGTTAACAGATTGTATCAGTGCCAGTTTCCTAGCTGTGATATGGTTCCACGATTATACAAGACATTACCAATGGGGGAAACTGGATGGAGGGAATCTCTGGGTTATCTTTTATAAATGCATATGAACCTATAATTACCTCAAAGTATAAAAGGATTGAAAATAAAATATAAGGTACATGCCCCCAAATCCAGGTTTTTTTTTTTTCTTTCAGTTTTTCATTCGGTTTAGATTCTGAATGTATTGGTTCCTATGGTCAATTTACCATAGCTATGAAATTTCAAATACTAGTTGCACTAAATATATCACATTCTCTATATTTATAGCAAGAGTACTGGCTGGCCCAGTTTAGATCTGGCAGGTGCAGTTAGGCGCCATTGAGGCTGAAAAGGTTCCAGTGGCCGTGGGCATGTCTGATGAATCAGGTGCTGATGACAGCAGCAAACCCTAGTGTGATGAAAGGCCCCAGAAGGAGGGTTTATACCTATTTAAGGTGGAATCTGTCACAATGAGCAGACTCGGCAAAGGGCCTAAAGATGGAGAGGAGTGACACTCCTGATTCATAGCAGGGTAGCTATTTAAACATCCCAGCTGAGTTGTTCCAAGGGCGGGTGAATACCTTGAACTGAAAGACCAATTTTGCAAAGAGAGCCACCCCACAGTGAAAGAACAGAACTTAGAGGATGGAGAGCCAGTGTCTCACTCTGGTCTATACCCACAGCGGAGCAGGGAATGATGTTTGGCCTGAGACGCAGCACCAGGAGGAGGCATCTCTGAAGCCAGGGTGTTGGCAGCCAGGAGCAAGTGGCACAGGCTGTGCAAACGATGGCCAGAGTGGACGAGGCTTGGCAGCAGCCAGAGGTCATAGTCCCCACTCTACCCTGAACATCTATGAGATACTCCTAGGGACTCTTGGAAATGTAGAAGAGGTGGAAACCTGAAAAAGGCAGGAGTGTATGAGGGATGGGGAAGGGAACCATCGGTTTTGCAGATGGGGCTATTAAGCAGACACAAGTCTTGGCCAGTTGTTCTCAATCTTGGCCATGCAGAGAATCAACGGAGGAGCTGACAGCTGTCTTGCCTCCATAGATTTTGATTTAATTGGTCTGGCTGCACTGGCATTTGGGCATTTTTTTTTTTTTTCTTTTAGGTCCCCCGGTAATCCTAATGTTTAGCCAAAGGTGAGAACCTTGACCTAACTGTGTGCTTCTCAAACTTAAACTTACACCAGAATCACCTGAAAACTTGATAAACCTCAGATTGCTGGGCCCCATCCCTAAAGTTTCTGAGTCAGTAGGTCTGAGGTGGTGCATGAGAATTTGCTTTCCTAAAATACTCCTGCATGGTGCTCATGCTGAAGGAACACACTCTAAGTGGCTCTGGCCTAGGATAAATATTTATTGAGATAACATTTATACCCACCAGGTGGTGTGAGTGCTGGAGAACTGGCTAGTGGGAAGAAGTGGTTAGTATAAAAGCGAATGAGTAGGCTCACAAAGACCTGTGCCTCATGGCTGCCTCTGACACTCATTAACTATGTGATCTTAAATAGCTTCCTCAAATGTTCCAGACTTAAACTTCCCCATCAGAAAAGCAAGAAAAATCTACTCATAAGGTTGTTGCAGTAATTAGTATTTTAAAAGTGTTTTTCATCACTAATAAATACATTACATACATTGTAGCAATTTAATGCCCAACTAGCGTTCAGAGAAGTTACTTGTCCAAAATCACACAGCTAATGAGGATGGGATTAGAATTTGAACATTAGGCAAGCTGACTCCAAAACTCATACACTTAAGTATTATACTACTGCAACAAATACTATTTTGGATACTTATTACATTAATAATTAAACGGAACTCCAAAAAGACAGTTTCTGGTTTTCATGAAACACAAACATAACACAGTTCAGTAGCAGTGGATATTGGGACCTGCTCGGATTAAATCTATATACTAGTGTTTCTCAAAGTATATCTTCTGATTACCTGCAAAGGAAACATCTGGAAATTTCCTACCTTAAATCTATGGAATCATGCTCTCTTGGAGACAGAGGTCTGAGTCACATGCTTTATTTATTTTTATTTTATTTTATTTTACTTTTTGTCTTTTTGCTATTTCTTTGGGCCGCTCCCGCGGCATATTGAGGTTCCCAGGCTAGTTGTCGAATCGGAGCTGTAGCCACTGGCCTACGCCAGAGCCACAGCAACGCGGGATCTGAGCCGCGTCTGCAACCTACACCACAGCTCACGGCAACGCCGGATCGTTAACCCACTGAGCAAGGGCAGGGACCGAACCCGAAACCTCATGGTTCCTAGTCGGATTCATTAACCACTGTGCCATGACGGGAACTCCATCACATGCTTTAAACTGAAAATATTTTGTAATTATTCCGGTCTTATTTCTTAGACTGATCTCATGTTCCTGTCAAAACTACTTTTAAATGAATTTTTTTTTTTTTTTTTTGGTCTTTTCTAGGGCCGCACCCCTGTGGCATATGGAGGTTCCCTGGCTAGGGGTTGAATCAGAGCTGTAGCCGCAGGCCTACGCCACAGCCACAGCAATGCCAGATCGGAGCTGCATCTGCGACCTACACCACAGCTCACAGCAACACTGGATCGTTAACCCACTGAGAGAGGCCAGGGATCGAACCTGCAACCTCATGGTTCCTAGTTGGATCCATTAACCACTGAGCCATGATGGGAACTCCTTAAATGAATTTATAATACATTATTTGGAGCAGCTCAAGTAGAATGGTCTACAGTTTGAGAAAAATATGAAGTCCATCATTCAAGCTTTCATAAGTATGCTAAGAAAATAATATCTGAAATATTTGGTTTAAAAACTAGACCATTACATCCACAATAGCTTGAGAACCCATCTCGACAAATAAAATAGGCACATCATTTCATTTTTAGAGGGGAAAAAACAGTATAGCTACATTTCTGACCTCCCTGTTGTATTTCCTCAATTTAAGCAGCTGAGTAGTTAAGACTTTTTAACATAAGATTTATTGACCCAGTGACAATTCACAGAAAACTATTCTCACCTGAACAATTCCTCTGCTTCTATGTTGTCAGTGAGCACCTAATTGTGAATTACATAAACCACCACTCTGGTTGAACTGGACTAGCATGATTCCATCCAGAACAACTAAGAAAGTTGGAAAAATCATCTTAAAAAACATTTTTTTTTGGAGTTCCTGTCATGGCTCAGTGGTTAACGAACCTGACTAGCATCCATGAGGATACGGGTTCAATCCTTGGCCTCACTCAGTGGGTTAGGGATCTGGCATTGCTGTGGTTGTGGTGTAGGCCAGAGGCTACAGCTCCAATATGACCTCTAGCCCGGGAACTTCCATATGCTGCGAGTGCAACCCTAAAAAGACACACACACACACACACACAACCCCCCCAAAAAAAACCAAAAAACATTTCTTTGAAGGCACGGAAGAACTTCAAGGCAGGGAAGAATTTAGGGGCCAAGATCTCAGAGACAAGTGAAATAAAGACTTGAGCTCAATATTTGCTGCTTCTTTCCTCCTTGAGGCACTTGCCAACTTGTAAGGAGTTGGGGGTGGCAGCGAGAGCAGAAGCCGAGAACTGAGCAGAGATGTAAACAGTCTCGTGGGCTGGGGTGCGGGGAGAGGCACAGCTGGAGTATAGGGTCTGCTGAGGAGGACGGGCCCAGGTGGACAATCCAGGCCTCAGCTGAGACCCACAGAGTGTTACACCTCAGGAGTAAGACGGATTGACTGTAAACAGACTGCGTCAGCTCAATATCAGGATAAAGTGATTGGCCTTACCTTATCTGACAAAATCAAAAGTAAATACCCTCTGGAGGATGATATCCCATAGAGCTTTGAATTATCACCACAATTTTTCATACATAATGTCTGATAGCTAATAAAAGAGCACCTGGCAAGATCAAATAATTAAAAACTCACAAGGCAAAAATAGATAATGGAAAGAGAACATCAAGAGAAGCAGACACTGAAGTTATCTGACATATATATTAAATGTATTTTTTAAAAAACTGACTAATATGTTCAGGAAAATAAATGGCAAAATTGAGAATTTCATCAAAGAATGAGAATCCATGAAAAAGAATCACGTGAAGTTGTAAAGCTAAAAAACATAATAAGTATAGGGAGTTCAGTGGTTAACGAATCCGACTAGGAACCATGAGGTTGCAGGTTCGATCCCTGCCGTTTCTCAGTGGGTTGAGGATTCGGCGTTGCTGTGAACTGTGGTGTAGGTTGCAGAGGTGGCTCGGATCCCGCGCTGCTGTGGCTCTGGTGTAGGCTGGTGGCTACAGCTCTGATTCGACCCCTAGCCTGGGAACCTCCATATGCTGCGGGAGTGGCTCAAGAAAAGGCAAAAAGACAAAAAGACAAAAAAAAAAAAAAAAAAAAAAAAAACCATAATAAGTATAATAATAACTGGAATAAATTTAAAAGGAGACTGACAAAGTTGAAGAGGGGATTAATGAGCTTTAGGGTAAGTCAGTAAAATATATTCAGACTAAAGCAAAGAGAACAAATGAATGCAAGGTTAGTTGAACATTTAAAAATGAGTTCATGGAATTCAACACATTAACAGAATACAGAAGAATAATAATATGATCCATACAATATATGCAGAAAACACAGTTAATAAAAGTTAAAACTTACCTGGAGTTTCCACTATGGCATGGTGGGTTAAGGATCCAGTGTTTGCTGCAGCTGTCGCATAGGTCACAGCTGTGGCTAGGTTTGGCCCCTGGCCTGGGAACTTCCATATGCCGAAAGTGTAGCCATAACAAAAAAAAAAAAAAAAAAAAAAAAAGTTACTACTTGTTCATAATAAAAGCTCTTAGTAAACAAAGAATAGGAAGAAAACTTTTTTTTTGCGGGTGGGGGGGAGCATCTACTGCATATGGAAGTTTTCAGACTAGGGGTCTAATCAGAGCTATAGCTGCCAGCCTATGCCACAGCCACGGCAACATAGGATATATCTGTGATCTACACCACAACTCACAGCAATGCAGGATTCTTAACCCACTCAGTGAGGTCAGGAATAGACCCCACATCCTCATGGATACTAGTTGGGTTGGTTACTGCTGAGCCACAATCGGGAACTCCCAGATTTAGAGTTTTGATTGAATGAAGCTAAGAAAAATACAATGGTTTTTAGGTTATTTTTATCTGTTTTACTTTGCTGTTGTTGTTGCAGCATGCAGCACTTAGATGTGGGGTCTCAGTTTCCAGACCAGGGACGGAACTAGGGTTGCAGCAGTGAAAGCACCAAGTCATAACAACTAGACCACCAGGAAACTCCTGATTTTTATCTGTTTTAAAAAGAAAGTTTCAGGGAGTTCCCGTCGTGGTGCAGCGGAAAAAAAATCTGACTAGGAACCATGAGTTGTGGGTTTGATTCCTGGCCTTGCTTAGTGAGTTAAGGATTGGGCGTTGTCGTGAGCTGTAGTGTAGGTCGCAGCACGGCTCGGATCTGGTGTTGCTATGGTATGGGCTGGCGGCAACAGCTCTGATTAGATCCCTAGCCTGGGAACGGCTGTGGCCCTAAAAAAAAAAACAAACCAAAACAAAACCAGTTTCATTATTTTCTTTTTAGATTGAAGCATATGAAATTGAAAATATGTGATAATTTCTGATCTACAAAGTGGCAATTTCTTTTTCCTTTTTGGCTGCCCTGTGGCACATGAAGTTCCAGGGCCAGGGATAAGACCGGAGCTGCAGCTACGGCAACACCAGATCCTTCAGCCCATTGTGCTGGGCTGGAGAATGGACCTGTGTCCTAGTGCTGCAGAGACACTGCTGATTTTGTTGTGCCATAGTAGGAACTCCAAGAGAGTTTTAGTCTATATTTTGACTCTTGAGGACATTTGGATGTGGAAAAAAACAAACAAACAACAATTTAAAAATTTAATTGTCTTTGTTATTGCTTATTTTCTACTTCTTTGATGGTCTTGGAAAACATTGAAATCATTTTACATTTTCTGAGGAATGAACTAAGAAAGAATTCTTATCCTGTGATAAATTATCTCTAGATTCTATTGTGTTACATTGAAAAAAAATTAAGGTTTAAGTTGAGAGAAGGCAAGGAAAGGGTGTATAACCTGGGTGCTTACATTTAACATCGTGTCAATATAAAGGAGAACAGTTTAATCTTGGCCCAAAAATGGTGGGGAAAATCACAAGTGTATCAGAGACCTATGCCGGACCTGTCACTCTGCCCCGCCTTTGGAGTCAGAGCCAGATCCCTATCCTGTGATAATTTATGGATTTTCTCTGGTAGAAAGTAGGATGTTAATCTCACCTCCAAAGTGAATTTGAGATATTCAATTTAAGGACTACATGGAAACAGAAATAAAAAGCAACCAAAGTTCTTTCATTAAAGTGTCAGCAAGTCTTCAAAGCTGGTGTCTCCTATTTCATATAAATGAAAAGAAAATCAGATGACACAAGGCCAGGAAAATAAACACCATGTTTATAATTAGAAGCTCTTCCAGAGATCTAGTCACGTCCATGTGTGATACAATATAGTCTGAGCATTTCATGAGGCATCAGGAGGCGAAAAAAATACAAAATCCTCTCTTCAAGGAAAAAGCCCTGTTCATGTAAGAAAGACGCCCACACCATCAGGCCACCCTACCACCTGCCTGTGCTGTCATGGGTGTCCCACACTGCCAAGGAAGGGGTCTGGGGATATTTGCCCTGCCCCCTTCCTCCAGTTTTCAAAACTGTATCTCTTTCTGTTTATTAGACACTCATTTGGGATTATCAAGGTAATTTTCTTTTTCTTTGCCCCAGTAAAGGTAAGCTTATTGTATTACAAATACCTTATTGTTGCTCATTTAAATTAGGTTTTATGCAATTTGATCATCTACAAGTAAAGATTTAGATTGGGACCAAAGTCAACTGATCCTTTGTAATGGCTTGGGCTGGCTGGTATGATGAAAGGAGGGATGATGGTGCCATTGGTATTGTCACAATGTCTAGTTTTAGAACAACAAAGGGATGGAGAAGCATGCTAACTGGCACAAGGGAGGCATACTTAGAAGACTACTGAAGAACTTTACAGTGGAGAGAAGATTTGTGGAGGTTAAAAATATATATTATTTTTATCAAGTGCCCTTCTGCAGCAACTGTTGACTGTCATAAATCTCTATAGCTGGAACTCTGAACCGGATAGACCATGCCTCTAATATTCATTTGAAAAACTACAAGAAGCAATCCCCAAGGACTTTGTCCAGACAATCAGTGTTGGAGAGATTACCACAGACTAGAGTGATCTTGGAAGACTTCCTGGAGGAGCTAATATTTGGTCTTAAAATTTGAGTAGAGTTGACCAGGAGGACTGGAAAAGGAGAGGCATCCAAAATAAGAGGTGTAAAAAAAGCCACACCATAGAGGTGGGAAAATGCAAGACATTTTCAGTGGAAACTAAGGCCAGTGGTCTAGCCAACAAGAGATGTGTGCAATATAGAGTTTATTAAATGTATTTGACAGTTTAGTTAAAAGGAGAGAAGAGAGGCATTCCAGTGACATGCTTCTTTATTAGAAACTTTTTTTTGGCTGCACTCGTGGCATGGGAAGTTCTCCAGCCAGGGATTGACAATGACAATGCTGGATTCTCCAGAAACTTGTTTCTTAATCAGCGGTAATGATAATATCAGAAGCACAAGGGTAAATCTAAGTCATCAGAAAAGGCTGGTTTGGATGCAAATATAATGAGAATTAAACACAAACCCATGTGACTGACAAAAAGCCCCCACCCTAGATGAAGCCGCCATGCATCTTCTCCAGGCTTATACCCCGGCAGATGAAAGCTTACTGGGACATTCACCCCACAGAGCAACAGCAGTCATCTTTATGTTTTTCTAGTCAGTTCATGACTTTAATCTCCACATTAGCTCATAATTTTTTCTTCCTTAATGAATTTCCACTCTTGAGACAGGCCCATGAAAAGTACTTTTATTTTTTTATTTTTATTCTCTTTTTATGGCCACACCTGCCGTATATGGACATTTCTGGGCCAGGGGTCAAATTGGAGCTGCAGCTGCAGGTCTATGGCACAGCCACAGCAGCACTGAATCCTTAGGTCAGTGAGTGAGGCCAGGTACCAAACCCGAATCCTCATAGAGACAATGCTGGGTCCTTAACTTGCTGTGCCACAGTGAGAACTCTGAAAGGGACTTTTAGAAAGGAGGCTAGTAGATAAATTCCCATTGTTACTAGGAGTCTGGAATGAGGGCCCTCTAGTAGCATCATTTCCTAGGACTTCACTTATTTTCTTTCCTTAATTCTTCCCTCCTCACTTCACACATACTATTCCTAAGGCTTTCTCTCTGACCTGTACTTTTCCACAGTTTGCTGCTAAACTGGATCTCTGAAAAAAACAAAACAAACAAACAAACAAAAACAAAACAAACAAACAAACAAAAACAAAGCCTGAATTTGTAGTTTGTTGATTTCTGTGGTGGAAAGACCCCACCATAGTTGATCTCAGTCTACCACCAGTTTGAAATATTTGACAGGCAGGGCCTGTGAGCTGGGTCTGGCTCTCTGGGTTGCCTGCATGACACTGGGCCCCCTTCTCATTCCTCAGACAACTCTTCCCAGGAGCCTTTACCTGCTGGCCTTTGTAGGGGTTTTGGGCTTGACAATAGGGTCATAGCCACCAGGATCAGCTGGCTGAAGTATTCTGAAATCACTGACACTGGAGCTGTAGGATGCTAAGCCATGTCTTCTACTGTCCCACAGCTTCGGACTCACCTTTCATCCCTCATGAAGTTGAGTATTCTAGCAGGACCAGGTAATGTTAGGGAAGCATTAAACAAGAAGCATTAAGCCTCTTTCTTCTTCAATGATCTTCTGGTTCCTTAGCATGCCAGGAATAGTTCTTTTGCATGCTGACCAAAGGCGAGAACTCTTATCCCTTATGCATTCTATCTACTTCAGGGCTTGATAACACTTCAATGTGTATATGATCGCCTGGGGATCTTTTCTTTCCTTTTTTTTATTTTTAGGGTCATACCCAAGGCATATGGAAGTTCTCAGGCTAAGGGTCGAATCCGAGCTGCATCTGCCAGCCTACACCACAGCCACAGCAACACGAGATCCAAGCCACATGTGCGACCTACACCACAGGTCACAGCAACACCGGATCCTTAACCCGCTGAGGGAGGCGAGGGATGGAACCTCTATCCTCATGGGTACTAGTTGAGTTTGTTACAGCTGAGCCATAACAAGCTCCTGCCTGGACATCTTGTTAAAATGTAGATCCTAATTCAGGAATAGGGAGCACACTGAGAACTTGCATTTTAACAAGCTCCAAGGACCACACTCTGAGTAGCATCAGACCAGATGACCTCTAAGATCCTATCCAACTTTGGTTAGTTGTGCACCCCATGCAGAATCTTGACCCTCTGCCTGCTGTATGGGGCTCTTCATTGACACTCAACAGTTCTAAGAAGTCTGGTGAGGTCACTTTTGCCACATCTCGGCTCACATCTCCGCTGTATCCCCTACTGGCAAAGCCCACATCCTCTGCTCCTCACACAGCCAAATTCAAAGCATTTCTCCTGCCTACCCCTTCTTTCCCAGCAACCCACCTCCTTTCCAGCTCACACTCATTTCCCCAGCTAACACTCCCTGGCTCCAGATCCTTGGTCCAGTTTTAGCAGTGTCCTTAGCACGTATGTGTTTTTAATTGGCTTTTTTTTTTAATTTATATGATGTCACTTTTCCATTTGTATTCTTATGCACATAATATCCATTTCCATCCTCTTTCGAGTCTTCAAGAACAGAAGGCAGGACTTTTCTACCTTTTTACTTCTGCTCCAAGCCAGGTATGGAGCTCCACATAAGTGGTCCCAGAGAGACTATTCATTAAGCGTCAACCAGTGTCAGTTGATAGTTCTGTCTCACCTTCCCTGGTCCTAAGTTTCCTTGCCTGACCCTCCTTTCTCTATGCTGCAAACCTATTTTTCCTCTGCAGTGGGGTAGCACTGAAAAAGCCAAGGAATTTGCGTTGTAGAGAACCCAGCTTCAGCATGTAAAGTAACAGAGTATGAAGAGCCCAGAACTGGGGTGAGCTGGTCCCACCTGAGCTCAAGTCCGACTTTCACTTCTTCATAGGTATGTATGATCAGGTAGGTGATTTTGCCTGTCTCCAACAGCTTCTCTGTAAAAAGAGGATAGCGGTGCTAAATTCTAGCAGTCGTTAAGGGTTTGAGAAAAGAATTCATGGAACATACTTATCACAGCATCTGGCATGGAGTAAAAAGCTGTGACCTTAGAAAAGTTATGTATGCTTCCAAGAGGGAGTGGGGAGAGAGTAGGATGGACAGGGGAGTTTGGGGCTAGTGGATACAAACTATTATATTTAGAATGGATAAGCAATGAGGTCTTGCTGTACCGCACAGGGAACTATAGCCAGTCTCTTGCGATAGACCATGAAGGAAGATGATATAAGAAAGGGAATGTATATGTATGTGTGACTAGGTTACTTTGCTGTATAGCAGAAAATGACGCAACATTGTAAATCAACTATACTTTAATTAAAAAAATAAATTAGTATTTCATCCATTAAAAAAAGGAAGTTATGTGACCTCTCTATCTCTTTGTGGCCAAAAAAATAATAGCACCCACGGTACAAGGTATTTGTGAGGATAAAATGAAGCAGTGTGTGTGGAATGCCACCTCAACACACCACCCGCAGAGGCCCCCCTTGCTTCTCGTTTCCTGCCATCTGGGTGACTCCTGAGGTCAGGTTTGCTCTTGGTGCTTTTTTCCTCCTCCCCCTGCTCCCATTCTCCTAGGCTTCCTTCCTCCTCTTCTTTCCCTTAGTAAGCATCCACTGACTCCGGCGACGATGTGAGGGGAATAATATTCTTGGTCTCTCTTAAAGGGATATAATGGGGGAAATCATGAGCCTCCAGGCAAACGGGGTAAAATATAAAATAATGACCACCTCTACATTCATTCTTTATGCAGTCACTGGAAACCAGGCTCTAAGGGAAATATCTGACTCTATAAGACACAGCCCTTCTCTCTAGATGCTTATAATGTCACCAAAAAAGAATTTTTCAAAAAAAATCTTATTTTAAGATACATTGTGGAAAAATTTAACCTCAAACAAATTCAATGGCCTAAACAGCAACGGCTCCAACTTAAGATTCCCAGCTGATTAAAATCAGTCTTTCTCTTTCTCTCCTGCTTCAATGTTTACTTTGATGACTGCTTAACAGGAGAAACTGCTAGTGAATTTTGTGTTGCTTTCTCTCATCTTACAATAGATCCCAGAGGATATATTTTAGAGGGAAGGGTGAAGAATTAGTATGTGGGAATATGTTAACTCACTGGAAAAAAAGAAAAATAATAAGAGGTACTCTAGAGAAGGGATACAAAAGATGGAAATTAATTTGCAATCTTCTTTTTTTGGGGGGCCACACCTGAAAATGGGATTGAACCTGAACCACAGCAGTGACAACAAGCCACAGCAGTGACAATGCCAAATCCTTAACCGGTAGGCTACCAGGGAACTCCTGTAATCTTTTTAAATTCTCAACCCTAATTGCAAAGTAGAATCTCTTG
Source organism: Sus scrofa (assembly GCF_054392235.1). Classification (NCBI taxonomy): domain Eukaryota; kingdom Metazoa; phylum Chordata; class Mammalia; order Artiodactyla; family Suidae; genus Sus; species Sus scrofa. Next base: position 145,553,080 of record NC_139383.1, on the reverse strand, counting down.
GGGAGATTTTTTTTTTTTTTTTTTTGCTTTTCAGGGCTGCCTGTGGCGTATGGAGGTTCCCAGGCAAGGGGCTGAATTGGACTTACAGCTGCCGGCCTATGCCACAGCCACAGCCACAGCAACACAGGATCCGAGCCTTGTCTGCAACCTACACCACAGCCCACAGCAATGCTGGATCCTCAACCCCCGAGAGGCCAGGGATCAAACCTGCAACCTCATGGCTCCTAGTCGGATTCATTTCCACTGCACCATGATGGGAACTCCCACTTGCGGAGATTTTAAAAATGAAATCCAGGTCCCATCCTAGACTAATTCAGTCAGAATTTCGGGGCATTAGTAGTTTTATAAGTTCCTCGGGTGATTCCAATGTGCATCCTGGGTGATGTGCTCTGTTAGTTGACCAACAGTAAACACAACCTGTTAAGCAGATTAGTAAAGGAAGGTAAGAGTCCAGCTCCATCAGAGGGCCTTCTCTCAGTCTTGTTCTGACCTCCGGCCAAAGCCTTCTTTCAATTCTCCAAATGCACCAAACCTTCACAGAGACCTCTGCCTGGAATGATCTTACCCCTTCTCTTTTTTTCATCCATCCCATTCTAGCTCATTCTCAAGGCTCAGCTCAATGATTTCTCAAAGAAGCCTTGGCTAACCTAGACTATAGTACTCTACGCTTCTCCTCAGCATCTATTGTCAGTAAATAAAGGATTGTGTAATAAACTGTGTTTTGCCTATATGCCTTGGTAGAGCAGGAGCTCTCAAAGTGTTGCCTGTGGACCAATAGCATCTGCATCATTGGTAACTTATTAGGAAATCAATCCTTCCAACTGCACTCCAGACCTACTGAATCAGAAACTCTGGGGGTGGGGCCCAGCATTTTGGCTTTTAATCAGCCTTCAGTGTGATTCTGATACACAATGAAGTTTAAGAGCTAATGGGCTAGAGTCTTAACTCCTTGAGAGGCAAGGATCACATCTGCCTTTATTTATTTTTTAAATAAAACGTTTATTTTTATTTTAAAAATTTATTTATTTGCACATGGGGTGCAGTTGCTTGCTGGGTATGTCAGCTTCCAGACTAGCCTGGAACCTGGGCTGCTGTGGTGAAGGTATCAAATCCTAACCATTAGACCATCAGGGAATTCCTTTCTTTCTTTCTTTCTTTTTTAAATACTATATTCTCAATGTCTGCTTCAGTGTGGTGTCAGGTAAACACTTGATAAAGATTTGTTGGATGAATGGATGTATGGCCCCAGAATTTAAGGTGGAGATCTCTATACCCAGAGATAGGGATCATGTTCATTTAGGTTAAAGATAAACTCACTGCATAAATTCATATGCATCATGGGAACTTATTCATCCTCAGTCAATGCTGCTGGCAGGGGCCAGCTCACTTAGGGCCTTAGGTGGCCTTGTTAAGGACTTTTTTTTTTTTTTTTTTTCTAATGGCCACACCTGCAGCATATGGAAGTTCTTGGGCCAGGGACTGAATCCGAACTGCATCTGTGGCAGTGCTGGATCCTTTTAATCCACTGTGCTGGGCCAGGGATTGAACTTGCCTCCGCAGTGAACCAAGCTGCTGTAGTCAGATTCTTAACCCTCTGTGCCACGGCAAGAACTCCAAGGATGTTGGTCTTTATCTTAAGAGAAATTAGAAGATACAGAAGGATTTAGAGGAAGGAAGAGGATGCTATAAAAAAGTTTCAAAGAAGGAGGCTTGTTACAAGAGAAAGGCAGCAATGGCGACTAGTGGGAAAAGACGATTGGGGTGGGTGGACTGTGAGAGGAGGGGTACATGCCCCTCTGATGGGCCAGTGTCAGAAGAGCTCAGGGAGAAAGGAGAGGAGATGGGGCGATGAGGCATTTGAATAAGAGGTTTGGGGGAACTGGGGATCTGGTGGAAGAGTCTGGAAAGGAGACAAGGAGAGACGGTGTGTGCTGGGCAGGCAGCCCGTTTCACATAAAGTGGTTGGGGGCCCATGCAGTTTCTAATCACAAGGAATTTAGAGTAGTTCAGCATCAGGCAGGACCTCATAGCCTTTTCTATAAATAGTGCCTGGGTTCTGGCTGGGAACCTTAGCGTCCGGATTGGTAACAGTACCAACCATTCCTGGGTCTGGTCCAAACAGCTACTAAGCCAGAATACTGACACTTGAGACTGAAAAGGTACACAGATCACAGATGCTGGTAAAGTAAGGCCATATACATGACAATAGAACTCTGAGCCACAGCAGCAACCAATCCGGGAAGCCCAACCTCAACCTCTGTGGCATTCAGCCCAGGATAATCAGCACTTGGTCAATGACTGCCAGCTTCCCTGTGTTTGATCCCTGCTTCCAATGCAGGACCAACCAGGGAAAGTCAAATATGCTCTCCAAGCTAATAACATAAGATTCCCTGCTTCTAGTCAGCTTGCCCCCAGCTTCCCCAGGTCAACAGCCTCCAACCAGAGCTACCTAATGCCTTCTCCTTTTTGCACTATGAAGCTTTTCCACTCCCCTATCTGCCTTAGACTCTCTGCCAAACACCAGTGAAGATGGCTGTATCTCTTGCTAGAGACAGCTCTGAATAATTAGCCACCATTTGTTCTCATTTGGGTGTTCTTTATTTCCACACAAGTGGAAAATAAACTTGGAATGTGTCTCCAAAGGTATCACAAACTTTGTGGAATAAAACTCATAATAAGAACACACTGAAGGTAATCTGAGGGGAATAGAACTGCAACTTTAAAATTTTATTTATTTATTCGGCCTCACCTGTGGCATGGAGAAGTTCCCAGGCCAAAGGTCAAACCTGAACCACAGATATAACAACAGGCCATAGCAGTGGCCTGCTGTTTCTGCAGGATATGCTATAGACAATCAAGACAGAATAAAGATAAGGGTAATACTGTCATGAAATAGATTATAAAACTGGCAAAAAGATAAATTTGAGTAAAAGAGGTGACTATAAAATGTCTGCTAGAAACATAATTCCTTCCAAAATAGCAGATGAGATGCATATCTAACTTGCCTTGTTAATGTTTCAGGAATAAAACAAAACCACAAAACCAACAAGATTGTGTGGAATCGGAAGAGAAGCCAAAGCTAACAATCTCCCTAGAAAGTTTCAAAAATACGGGAGGAATGAAATTAATTGAACCGAATGGAATGAACTGGATAATGCACAGTTTTGCAAGCAACAGACTAGGAAAGATGGCTGGATCTTGGGCGAGTTTTTTAAGAGTCTTGTAATTGCTTCACTGTTGGAAATTTATCAGCCTATTTTTTTTTCTTCTATTCAGCATTACAGCTAAGAGTACATATAAAGCAGTGAGGTCTGAAGTTACATTACATTATTTTAGCATAGGGTCTTATTTCTGATATGCTAATCTCAGTAGATATTGTGGGCAGTTAGGGATAAAAGTTGAAATAAAAAAAGCCAGCACCTACACTCTACTATAGTTATATTTCCCACTGAGAGTTAGTGTTTTCAAACTGCCCACACTTTATTTTAATCACTGTTATTTTCTATCATCCTATTATCACTTTACTGAATCAATTTAGGAAGTTTGTATTGAAAAACAATATTGCTCATGATTTCGGTAGCTTATTAGTCCTTTCTAACTAAAGTGGAAGAAGTAAGGGGCCACAACTTTGAAGAAATGCTAGCCAAACCAATTCACCTTTTTTAAAAATTAAATATTTCTTAAGTGCGGTATTTTGGGGGGCTTGAATGATCTGGAAAGCATGTTCAAAGTAGTCCCCAGAAAGCACAACCTGACAAACAGAAATTGTTGATTATGTGACGTTCCCACTTGTTGAGTAGGTATGAGCATCTGGGTGTTTATGAAATGCATGCTAGCATGCCACCTTTTCTACCAAAAGTCTCAATTTTCCAGCTGTGCAAACAGTGCTCCCGTGACTAGGAGGCTACTGATTGTAAATGCACCATCCTTTCAACAATAGATACTCTGGAAAAAAGAGGCCACTCTATAAAAGGTACATATGGTTATAAATGCCAAAATAGAAAGGTACATCTTAGAATACAGGTAACATAATGCTCTTGTAAACATACATATATATACATATCTAATATGTACTTTTTCTCATAAGCATACCTATATATATTTTAATATCTCTCCCTCTTTCTCAAACACACACACCCCATCATCATCATTATCTATGTGGGAAAACCTCCAACATCACAGTAAATATATTTCAATCTCACATCCTGATTAACAGATGCCATCACTACAAGCACACTTCTCACATAAGTGAAGCAATTTTCACAGTTTGGGTGCCATCTCCCTTCTTTAGATATTGTAGTGCAAATGAGAATTTCAGTTTGATGATATCATGGCAAGTTTAAATTCACGGCAGTCAGGAAATTCCCAAAGTAGATGAAGAACTTCTAAACATCACATGTGCACGTGAAGGCTAAGTATAAACAGCAAAGGTGATCCCAATGGCAATTTTCATTGTGTTTAGAGGCATTTAAATCAAATCACAAATGGAAAATCATATAAATCAAATCCATTTGTGATCTGATTTATATAATCTTAATTATTTAGGACAGATCACTTTCTAAAACTCAATAAAAAGGTTAGATGTGACATTTGCAGGGGAAAGTAGGTGGGGGGAATTAGACATGGCTCCTAACCACAGGAGAAAAACATAAGGCAAAGGAGAAAAGATAAACAAGAATAGAAGATGACATAGCCATCTGTCAGCTCCCAAAGGAGACTTTGGTTTTCATGAGGGTGTTTTCTGTTTTCTTTTTTAATGCTTTATCCAGCAGCATGCTGCTCAGCTATTGACATTCAGGCATAGGAGAGAGATGAACACTACTGATAATAGGTAACTGCCTTTAGGTATTCCCCTTTTATTCATTTTTTTGGCCACGCCCATGGCATGTGGAAGTTCCCTGGGCTAGAGATTGAAGGGATCAAGCACTAGCCACATCCGCGACCAGAGCCACAGCAGTGATAACACCAGGTCCTTAACCTGTTAGGCTACCAGAGAACTCCTGGGTATCCTTGATATATAGCCTGGCTTGTCCACTAGCAGATTTTGGACAGTGGTTTAAAAGCACATGTTTTAATCCAAGATAAGACTCTCAAAGCTACTAAAGAGAGACTTTTTACACATGCACACACACAATATACATATTATATAAATACATTACACATATACACATAAAAATATCTATATATTTCAAATGCAAAGCAAAAGATACTAGAGAAAAAGTCATTACTGAACGTAAGGACTTCTGGTTCCAGAAGATAGTGTATTAAGATAAACTTAAACTAACCCATGGCAAACAACTAGAAATGCTGGATAAAATATGGGAACATTTTTTTTTTTTTAAATAAGAGTTAGATCTTTGTAAAAAAAGAAAATCTCCAGATGCTAGAAAGGAAGAGGGAAATGAAAACCTGAGAGGTAAGAATTTTTTCTGATGAAAGGGCTATTCTAGAAAATGCTATCTATCCATTATAGTAACCAAAGGGCTTGAGTCATTTTTTTTTCCTTTTGGGTTGACTTAAAATTCTTAAATTTTATGTTAGAATTACAAATTTGATATGCATACATTATAGTGTGTAGCTTGATGAGTTTACAAAATGTATACATCCATGTAACTAATACGCCAAGATACAGAATGTCTCCATCACCCCAGTTTTCTTAGGCCTCCTTTTAGTCAATCTCTATAAGCACAAGTGATCACTGTTCTGATTTCTATCACTGTAAATTCCTATTGCTATGCTTTTGAATTTTATATAAATGGAATCATAATGTATGTACTCTTTTATGTAAGGCTTCTTTCAACAGTGGAGTAGAAATATCCAAGTATCTAAAAATAACTGTGCCTAAAAACGTTGTTTACCTCTGATGAAATTTAATGACAAAAATGATAACGACAAAGGGTATTTTCTGAGAATTTCAACCCACATTCTATGGTACTGTGAAGTGAATACAAAGGCTCCTGGTATTAATCTCATGTTCTGCCTCATTAAGAAGCTCTTGGTAACCCTTAACCAGTGTGGATAAGGAAAGGCCTCTGATTGATCCCATCTTTATGCTACAAGTTCTGTCATGTAGACATGGAACTGTGCGAAAATGCTGACTTCTTCTTCTTCTTCAAGGATCAGTTTCCAAATTTGGTCTCCACAGGATGCACTTACAGACGGTCTTCAAGCAGTAAGTTGTTAGCATTCTGTTAACCTGAGTAAGTCCTGCTGCTTCACGTTTCTAACAGGGGCATGATGGGTCTTCAATTTCTCTGGAGCTGGAGATGAGCTGTTTTCCTGGACAAAGATATGGGAAGACTTTCCTACTGGTTTCCTTATACAAGTCTCTTTCTATTTGAAGAGGCTTTTGTGCAAAACTGTGAGGCTTCCTCCAATCAACAATAGCACAGAACTTCTATTTAACTCATTACCAAAACTGTGCAGATTATATACAGTGCAAGCAGTCTGGAGTAGTGAGGGGTTATGAGAGGGATCCTTGACTGGTCTCCCTTCATCCTTTCTAAAGGTGGTGATGAGAGTGAAATCTAGTGATGCCCAGAAATATTATGGCATTTCTTTGGCTCCCCAGGTATGGGAATGAATGGATAGGGAACGAATGAATGATTTTCTTTTTTTTTTTTTTTTGGTCACACCCGCAGCCTATGGAAGTTCTCCAGCCAGGGATCAAACCCAAGCCACAGCAGTGTCCTGAGCCACAGTAGTGACCAGAGTCACAGCAGTGACAACTTTGAATCCTTAAGTGCTAGGCTACCAGGAAACACCAGAATGAATTTTTTAAGATGACTGGGGAGAAGTTAAGATACTGTAAATTCTACCACTTCAAGATTTTGTTAGCACATCACTGCTTTCAGGAGAGTGAGCATCTGGGACCCACAAGGTCATGACTGATGCTGACCCTGGGCAACTATAACACTGCAGGATGGCTGGCACCCTTCTGATGCACCAAACAAATGGGCACGTGATCAGTAAACTGTCCTTGATGAGTTGTTAAATGGGGCTGTGCTAGCTTCCCAGGCTTGGGAAGCTCATGGAAATTCAGGCAATTACATCCTAGCAAAGCTCAGCCCACAGGCCAAACAGGTGACCTCAGCCGATGTGCTTTCTTACAGCCCCCTTCCCCTCATGAACAATTCTGTCAATTTGTGTACCACTTTCCTCCCAGGGCTCAAATGCTCGATATTTTAGTTAGTCCCTAATGGCAAAGGTCTTCTTTGTTTTGCAGCTCCAGGCAGTGTTTAGTCAAGCAGCTCAGGGCTGGAATGGCCCTTAGAGGTCTACTCAAAGCCCGGCCACTGGGATTAGACTTGAGCTTTAGGACTTCTCCATCTAAAATGCCATTGGACACCTTCTCTACCACAGCAGAGGAAGGAGGAAGAGAACACTGCAGCTGGGCTGAGGTGGGAGTGGGAAGGAAAAGGGAAGTGAGTGATGGCTCCCTGCCCCATGCAGGAGTGGAGGCTCAGTGGGGGGGGAAATGGGCTGGTGAGGACGGGTGACGAATATGGATCTGAGGAGCTCAGTGAGGGGTTCAAGACCTCTGATGCTGGGAGGTTGCAGCAAATGGTGATGAGGAGGAGCAGAAAGGGACCCAGGCAAGAGCCTGGGCTGTGAGCCAGAAGCAGAAGAGAGGGCTTTAAGCAGCACCTGCCTCCCGCTACTTGGATGCCTGTGGCCTCCCTCTCCAGCTCGGCCGGGCAGCCACAGCTGAGCGGTGAGTCAGTGTCGGGCAGTCATTCATCCTTTTTGGAAGCCAAGTCTCCAGTCATTTCTGAAAAAAGAAAAATGACTGAGGAGGAGCTGGCTTTTTTCCCCTTTGGAACGGATGTGAGTGGACCCATTATGTGTTTTACTAAGAAAAGCAATCACATCTTAAGAGCAGTGTGGGGTTGAGGAGTGAATGCTCCTGGAATACATTTTGTCTGTTGGCGATGCTGCCCATGGTGCCAAAGGACAGGTTTGGTTTGTCCAGCGGCAGCACGTGAGGTTCTGTCAGTGCACTATCCCTACCGGAAATAATTTCAGGTGGTGCTCCGCTCACTTACTACCTATATACTTCATGAACAGGTAAAAATGGACTGTGCCACCTGGGTCTCAGCAGGCCCTTCTCCAAATCCCCAGGCCTCCACCTTGTCTCCTGGTGGTAGAGAACTCCTCCCCTTTCCCAAAATCTGGGTCCACCCTTGGGTAGCACCTCCATGAATGAACCAGTCACAGGTATAGGCATGGGTCAAATCCTGGTTCCACCACTTGTTGGCTGTGTAAACTTTGAATGGGTTTCCTCCCTCCCTCCCTCTCTTCTTTCTTTCATTCTTCCTTCTTTCCTTTCTCTCTTTCTTTCTCCTTCCTCCCTCCCTCCCTTTCTCTTTCTCTCTCCTTCCTCCCTTCTCTCTCTCTCCCTTTCTTTCTTTCTTTCTGCTGCACCCATGGCATGTGTCAATTCCCAGGCCAGGGACTGAACCTGAGCCACAGTAGTGATAAAGCCAAATCCTAAACCACTAGGCCGTAAGGAACCCCTTGAATAGGTTTCTTAATTTCTCTAAGCTTTAATTTCCTCATCTACAAAACAGAGTAATGACCCCTATTACTCTGGGGTCACTGTGAGAATCGAATGTAATCACCTGTGTATAATACACATTGGACTACCTGATGTACAAATGCTCAATGAACACCATCATCGTCACAGTCCTCATCTCAGACCTCTTCCCCACTCAGGTTATGCCTGCTCTGTGTTAGAGAGCTAGACAACAGCAGCCCTGTTACGCACGTGCTGCTCTCTGACATCTTTCTGCTAAACCAAGGTATGCAGAAAGCAGAGGGTTTGAACAATGCCAGGACTAAGAAGGAACATTCTTGACCAGATCTTTTCAAATATTTTAAACCATGCAAAGCAGGTTTGGATGTACATATTATACTATTGGTTTGATGGAAGGATGCTGCTGCACTCTAAGGCTGCCCTAAACATTTTTAGCCAAAGAAATGACCCCTGAAACTAATAAATGTTCCTTAGCAAACCAAGTCACATGTTCCTTCTTTATACCAGGTGGCTTCTAACCTGCTTCAAACAGGAAAGCCCTTCTGGAATCCAATCTAGTGTGAGAGAGAGGACTCGTAAACGAGGAACTGTGGCATCATGTAGGAGCATCATTATTCAGATAGATAACAATGGTAATGACAGTGAGAAATAACATACTGCCTGCCATATCAGTAAACAAAGGCTGTCATAGTCATCAGTGATTGTTGCCACCTCTGAGCTGGTGAGCCCTGAAGGAACTCAAGAAGGAAACGAAGAATACCTGCCATCTAGCAGCCATCAGACTGCAGCCACTCCTAACCATGAGCCCTGAGTAAACTCAGGATGTGAAAACACAGGATCCCAGCCCCAGACAGCTGAGGTGCATATCAAAGGAACGTTATGAGTGAGCCCAGACCCCTGCATCTTCCCCTGCGCTTCCCAGAAAAGTGCTAAGTTCCTTAACTTGAGATATCTGGTTTTCTCTTGTTAACAGTAACCTTGTGTTCCTACAACCTGCCCTTCATTGCAAAACTTTTATGTATCCTAGCTCCCCCTTGCCTCCTGGGAGCAGTTTTCTCAGGGTTACTTGAGATACTGCCTCCCAGGCTTAAGTCCTTAGTTTTGTCCATCAAAAAAAACTTAACTCTCAACTTTTATGTTGTGCATATATTTTTTTAGTCAACAACGGCTACTATTTACTGAATTCCTACTGTGTGTCTAGCATTATACTAGTTAATTCACAAATTTCAGCATACTTAATCCATATAACAACTCTTCAAGGAAGGTATTATTACCCCAATTATGCAGATGAGGCAAATAAAGCTCTGTTGTTCAGGGTTACCCAGCGAACAAGCAGCAGTGAAGCTCCTTTAGTGACTTCTAATTTAGGTCCACCCGTCTCCAAAAGCCTAAGCCTCATAGTCTTAAACACCTGTGCCACATCCTGAGTCAAGTGCCTTCTGTTACTGTTCTCTCTGCCTGGAATACTCCTCTCTAGGTATCAAATGTCTCTCTGCCTCACCTCCTTCCAGCCTTTGCTCAATGGGGCCTTCCCTCACCAGCACAAGTGCCTAGGAGACAAGGAGACAGTGACTGTCACAGAAGCAGGTGCGAGGGTGCAGAAGCTACTGAGTCACTTTGCGTGTGCAAGTCTGAGGGGCCAACAAATGCTGAGTCATACAGGTCAGTGGTGAGTGTTCCCAGAAGAGGGGCAGTCTATAGCCAAGAGGCCTGGCCCTGGGCAGCATTTGGAAACAGGGGAGCTGCTCTCTAACTCCAGGTACCCAAGGCCCTCAGGTTCCCTGCATCTTTTCAAATCTCTCAGGATATGTCCTGATAAACCTGCGAGTTCTAAAACACTAATTTGTGCAATGCAATAGCCAACCCTAGTACTTTTCTTCTTAATGTGGGAACAGGTCCTACGCCCTAAGACTGAATCTCTAATGGTGGATTTTTATATTTCAGTGCCAAATCTGGTGAAGACACACTGCCCCACTCCTCCCATCTCTACACACCTCATATGTGGCTTTCTGATCTCCATATGAGCCATTTTTTGACAGGCATTCAGCAAAGGATAGACAGAAAAATTCTTTGTGACTAAACTCCTCATTACTCAGAAAATTTAAGTGGCGCAAACATCCCCTCCCCTCCCCCTCTGAGCGTGTTGGTAATCACAATGTTACTGTATAATGTGAAAATTTCCAAATAGCACTAAACTCAGGTCTATAAATATACATGATTAAGGTTTCAAATATAGCACTGCTTTATTTTCATGGGGGCTATTTCTGTGTGGTGATTGCCTGGCTGATTTGCAATTTCAGAATACAAATGGCTTTTCTCTATAACTAATGGGAAACTTGGCAGGGTGCTGCACAGCCAGGCCCTCTCTGAGAAAAAGTCTGTTAAACAGTGGTAAGTGCCCTGCTTCTGAATTACATAAGCAGAGCTGACAAAAGGCAACAGTACAACTCCACAAAAGGCAACAGTACAACTCCACAAAAGGCAACAGTACAACTCCAGATCCTGCTTAGATGAAATAGCGTCTGTTTGGTTTCTCTTCTGGTGCTGGAGGAATACCGATTCTTCTTGTAAAAATGAAATGATCATGAGCCTATAGCCCTATAAGATTTCAAATTAAATACACTATGGTACAAATTAGGAATACATCCCAACAGAGATTTCTGACACTGGATTCAAAAGTAACTAAAAAATGCTCGAATAAGACAGATGTGAATAAATTCATAACCATGGTGACTTGAACCAAAGAGGACCTTCCTAAAGCAAACTCTATGGCTGTTACAAGCAAAACATTACCATCTCCAGCTGGTAGAGAGAAATGCAGATTTATGACCTACAAACACCATATAGCAACTTTTCCAATATCATCACAGACAATATAACCTATCTCTGAGCCAGGCCTCTAGAGGTCAAAATAACAAAACAGTTATATATATATATATATATATATATATATATATATATATATATATATATATTTTTTTTTTTTTTGTCTTTTTGCTATTTCTTGGGCCACTCCTGCAGCATATGGAGGTTCCCAGGCTAGGGGTCCAATCGGAGATGTAGCCACCGGCCTACACCAGAGCCACAGCAACGCGGGATCCGAGCCGCGTCTGCAACCTACACCACAGCTCATGGCAACGCTGGATCGTTAACCCAATGAGCAAGGGCGCGGACCGAACCCGCAACCTCATGGTTCCTAGTCGGATTCGTTAACCACTGCGCCACGACGGGAACTCCAAAACAGTTATATTTTGAAGCAGTTTAGAGAATGATGGACTTTGGAGTCAAAGTTCCAATCCCAGTTCTCTTATAAATTTTGTGACTTTGGACAAATCAGGCCAAAAGAGAAGTTTTCTCCTCTGTACAGTGGCTATTTGAAAGTAAATACCTCAGTCTTGGAGTTACTGAGATTAAATGAGAGAAAACATGTGAAAGCATGGTACTGGGCAAAGAGTATATACTCAGTAAATATCTTTAATATTTGGTCTGAAAGTCTGTCTTCAGTATCTCTCACTGATTCTAAGCCTCCTTTTCCTGGCTCCGTGGACTTTCTTTCAAAGGATCTTAGGACATTCCTTCTCATCAGCCACTTGTGGGGATACAGTTAGGCCAGGAATAGAATTAGAACCCAACTCCATGTCATTACCCTAAGCCTTGTGCAAAAGAAACTGTTCTAGAGTTGTTGCTCCTTAGGACAGGGGTTTAAACAGGGTGAGGAAACAAAGCTCAGGCCAAAAATTTAAAACCAAGCCAGAGACAGAGTTAATATGAAGCTAATGAAGGTCACGTTTCAAGACTTCTCTCGAATGGCCCCTTCCAAAACCTTACACCTAATTTTGTGTTCAACATAAGAATTTTGGGAGGATACCCATTCAGTCCACGGCATGTCCCCAGGGGTAAAGTAGTGTGCAAAAACACTGGATCGCCTCTGTAAATACCCTTCCCTGGCTAGCTCAACAGGGAAAAAAATCTGCTTTCAAACAGATTTTTTCCTTCTATTTTTATCCAGCATTTTTAGTTGTTTTTGATGAGTATTGATCAGGCTGTTCCATCATAGCTGGACTGGACTACATTTGAAAGATGATGATTTAATACCTCACTGTGCCTGTCTTGTAAGGTCCCATCTCCCTTACTGATCTCTAAGCCTGTAGAATTACCATTAATTCTCAGCTTGGTCAGACTCAGGCTCATTCCTGATACCACTGGCTCTTCTTTTCATCAAGGAATATCTAGACCCCACCTTCAGGTGTAGTCTTATTCCTGATCTCTGACCAATCTTGGGAAAGGTGAAGTAAGACACACAAAGCTAGCCCCATGATCCACAGCTTCAGGTCACCCCTGCTGGCCACTGGGCTCAGAGCATATGGGTTTTGGTGGGTCCAAAGTGTATACAAATTTAAAAGCTACATTTAATTAGGAGTTCCCTGGTGGCCTAGTGGGTTAAGGATCTGGCATTGTCACTGCTGAGCTCAGGTTAGATTCCTGGCCTAAGAATTTCCACATGCCATGGGGACAGCCAAAAAAACCAAACTAAAAAAATGGGTAAAGTTACTCTACACCTGTGTAAAGGCAAACATCAAAAAGACTGACCAAATATCCACAAGTTACTGCCTGCCAAAACCAACTTCAGTAGTCTTTAAAGGAAGATAACAAAATGCAAACATTCCACAAGATAGCATTTGTGATTTCCAGTATTCAACAAAATATTATTAGGCATGTAAAGCAGCAATTTTGGCTCATGACCAGAAGAAAAAAAATCAATAGAAAAATAAATCAATGTAATTCACTCCATTAACAGAATAAAGGAGAAAAAGTATATAATCATGTTGATGGATACAGAAAAAGTATTTGTGAGAATTCAAATAATTCCTTTTTTTAAAAAAAAACATACTTGGCAAACTAGAATAGAAGGTAACTCTTAAAATCTGATAAAGAGCGTCACAAAGACCTATAGCAAACACCATATTTAATGGTGAAATACTGAGAGCTTTGTCCCTAAGATTGGGAGGGAAACGAAGATCTTGTTTTGACTGCCTCTACTCAAGCCTGTACTGGAGGTTAATAAGGCAAAAAGGGAAATAAAAGGCAAGAGATTAAAAAGGAAATAGAAAGTATAAAGATTGAAGAAGAAGAAATAAAACTATCATTATTCACAGATGATATAATTATGTATGTAGATAACCCAAAATAATCGACAGTCAAACTATAAGAAATAAGTGAATTCATCAAGATCACTATGTACCAGGTCAACATATAAGAAATACGCTGTATTTTTATATACAAGTAACAAACAAGGACAAAACATAATAAAATAGGAGTTCCCATCATGGCGCAGCGGTAATGAATCTGACTAGGAACCATGAAATTGTGGGTTTGATTCCTGGCCTTGCTCAGTGGGTCAAGGAGCCAGTGTTGCTGTGAGTTGTGGTGTAGGTCGCAGATGTTGCTCGGACCTGGTGTTGCTGTGGCTGTGGTGTAGGCCATCAGTATAGCTCCAATTAGATCCCTAGCCTGGGAACCTCCATATGCCACAGATGCGGCCCTAAAAAGATGAAAAAACAAACAAAAAATAATAGTAACAATAAAATATAGTTTTGAAAGTACAATTTACAATAGCATAAAAAATCAAATAGGAATATATTTAACAAAAGATGGTCATAACCCTTATACAGAAAATTAGAAAACATTATTGAAATGAAAGAAGGCTTAAGTAAATGGGAAGAGATGTCATATTCCTAGACTGTAAAGATGTCAATGTTCTTCTAAATTGATCTATTGAGTCAAGGCAATCCCAATAAAAATCTAAGCAAATTTTTTTTTTGGAATTGACATGTTTCTACAGTTTATACAAAGACTAAGAGTGGCCAATGTCTTAAAGAATATAACTAAAGAATATAGCAATCAGATGTCAAGATTCACTATAAAGCTACAGTAATTAAAATAGTGAAATGCTGGCACAAGGAAAATACACCCATGAAAACAACTCCAGAAACAGACCCACACATACACAATTACTTGATTTATGACAAAGATTACAGTACAATGCATTGAGGCAAAGAGTGATTTTCTAGTAAACAGTACTCAGTTAATCTTGATCCCTACACCTCATGTCTTACAGAGAAATCTATGAGAGAAGGCAGACACAAAAAAGTATATTTGTATGATTCATTTATATATAGATCAAAAAACAGGCAAAACTACCCATGTGCAATATTAATAGTACTACATCAGTTTAAGAGAACCACTTGCCCAATTTAATTTCTAAGTATCAGTGACAGCTGACATTCATGACTCTCTTCACCAAAGCTAGCACTGTATTTCTGCAGAGGAAACACATTCTCTACTTGCTCAGGTGAGCCTATTCATTTAATATGAGTCTAATTAGACTAAGAGTTGCAGTGGCAGCCTCTAAAAATTTTTGCCATAATTAATTTCTCTAATAGTAATAAGAGCATCTTGTTGTTTTAAAAATAGACTTTTACTCCTAGGAACTTTAATTCATATAGATGCTCTTTTCAGCTCCCAAATGTGCTAATAATGCTGGGTTTGTGGTGGGTACAGTTATACCGGAAGGCTGACCAAGTTCACATATACAGGCATACCTCATTTTATTGCGCTTTGCTTTATGGCCACACCCATGGCATGTGGAAATTCCTGGGCCAGGGATCAAAGTCATGCTGCAGTTGCAACCTATGCCACAGCTATGGCAATGCCAGATCCTTAACCCGCTGTGCCACAGGAGAACTTCCAGATACTCAATGGTTTTTGTTTGGACAAATTGAAGATCTGTGGCAACCTTGTGTTAAGCAAGTCTATTGGTGCCATTTTTCTAACAACACTTGCTCACTTTGTGTCTCTGTATCACACTTTGGTGACATTTAACAATATTTCAAGCTTTTCTATTATTATTACATTTACAATGGTGATCTGTGATTAGTGATCTTTGATGTTACTACTGCAAGATTACAATACACTCAAGATGTATTGATGATGACGGTTAGCATTTCTTTTTTTTGCAATAAAGCGTTTTTAAATTAAGGTACTTTTTTAAAAGACATAATGCCATCCAGCATACTTAATTGACTACAGTATAGTATAAACATAACTTTTATTATGCATTGGGAAACCGAAAAATCATTGCTTACTCCGATACTCAATTTATTATGGTGGTCTGGAATGAACCCACAGTATCTCTGAGGTATGCCTGAAATGGTAACTTAAAGTGTAGGTCTTGGTATATTCTATTTTTCCCCTCATCACATATTACATTCTTTTTTTTTTTTTTTTTTAAGGGCCACACTCGCAGCATATGGAAGTTCCCAGGCTAGGGGTCGAATTGGAGCTGCAGCTGCCGGCCTATGCCACAGCCACAGCAATGCCAGATCTGAGCTGCATCTGTAACCTACACTGTAGCACACAGCAATGCCGGATCCTTAACCCACTGAACAAGGCCGGGGATCAAATCTGTGTCCTCATGGACACTAGTTGGGTTCATTACTGCTGAGCCACAATGGGAAGTCCAATATATTACATTCTTTTAAAACTGTTATTTAACCTGTTCTAACTTTGCTTAAAAATAGGTTTAGGATTATTAACTAGCATTTCAGAGATTAAACACTACTTAATAGAGTCCCTTACCATCATATGTTTCTCATGCCTTTTTCAATCCAAAACAGGTATTAATTTGGCTTCCACCCATAAGTGTAAACACTGTAAATACTGATGCATACTTTCTACAGACCTTTTATTTCCTGTCCTGATTCTGGCAACCTAGTCTCCTCTCTGGTATTCAAAGGCTGAGAGGAATTTTTTAGTAGGCTGGCCTTAATCATCTGTGAAGTATAAGTGTTGCTCCTTAGACTCTGTTTCAGCAATTAAGTTTGAAGAACAACAAGGTAGGGAGTTCCTGTTGTGGCTCAGTGTAAACGAATCTGACTAGTATCCATGAGGACATGGGTTTGATCCCTGGCCTCCATCAGTGGTTTATGATCCAGATGTTGCCATGAGCTGTGGTGTAGGTTGCAGATGTGGCCGCAAATGTGGCCCCCAAAAAAGGATGGCAAGGTAAGAGATGTTTCCTGAATGTCAGATGGTGGTTCTGGTTCCAGTTCAACTGTGTTGTCCTAGGCAAATCACCGAATACCTCCGTGTTCTTATCTATGAACTAATGGGGTTATTTATGGCATTACTGCCTGTCACATAGGAGGAACTCAATGAATGCACAAGAATTTGATAATTTCAGAGATACATTCCAAATTTTTACCATATCTCATTCAACTTACTTCTGTGAAAAGCAGTCAGTCAGCAAAATAAACGCAAAGTAACTAGGTCTATTCTTGTTACACTACTATTCTTGATGAAGTCTGAAATTAGAAGAAATCAGCACTGGAAGGTCTACTAGAAGCAAAGGGGTAATGAAAGCATGGTTATACTGTAACCACATTTACTGTAAACAGCTGAACTAAAATCCAGAAGAAAGAAACCTTTCACAATGAACCAATGAACTAGAGTAGAAAGATGTATTTTATAAGACCACTTCCTATCAACAACTCCCAACTTTTTGAAAAATGTCAAGAGAATCAGTTTCTCAAAAGAGCTATTTATATTAAACCAGGCATCTTCCAAGGAGAAGCAGCTATCACTGAGGTTCTTGCACCTAAATTTACTGCAAGAAGAGGTAAGTGTCGGGGAACATACAATCTAAGTCAAAGATGGAGAGAAAGGGGGTGGTGGGGGCAGTCTTCTCTGGAGGTCAACCAAGAGAGAATTCAACATGTCTGACAAGATAACTTATAGGGTCCTCTATCTTAAACATTCTTCTGAAGGGAAATTTTCTTCATTTTTTTAATTTGCCTAAGTTTTCTTCTATTATTTCTGGTCCACCTCTATTGAACATGCTAAATCTCTTCCTCTTTTTGAAACTTAAAACTTTAAAATAAAAACAAACATTTAAAGAACTGAGAAAACGAGACATATTGGAAATGTGGACTGTTCTTTTACTGCATAGTAAGAAATGAGAAAAGGCTAGTGTGAAATGCTGGAGTCTAAAATTAAAATGTAAACAGAATGCTCAGTGGCCTTTTCTTAGAAGGCTCACATGAAGGAACGTCATGGTACACTGATCAAATTTTTATTCACTTGCATTTTAGGATGCTGTTATTAATACCTCACAACACTCAACAAATTACACTTTATATGAATCACTTCACCTCTAGATTCTTCTTCAGCTGTGTTACTCTAGCCTCTGGTTACTTACAGAAAAACATTGTATTACAGCCTTATTTTTGTAGAGTCAGGAAAAATTTTCCGCTACCTTCTTAGGTTCTGTACCTAAGCCCTGTGAATTAAACTGAAAAAAGACAGATTAAAAAGAGAAAAAGCATATATACTTAACTGATGTTTTAAACTTTTACTTCTAAGGAGGCTATACAGAAAAAAGAAAATTCCCCCCAAAGCAAGTAGGCTTGGAAACTTATATACCATTTTAACAAAGGGTAATACATTTGGCAAAGAAAAATGTAGTTTGGGCTCTTAAGGGTGGTAAATTGCAGGAAAGTAAATATATGGGGAAATTAATTGACGATAAGGGTTATTTTAATAAGGTTTGTTTATGCAGACTCGTTTCAGTGCCACCTGTGTCAGTGATAAGGATTGTCTTCTTCCTGGTACAGGAGAAAGGGGACACCTTTACAAAGGAAATTTATGCCCTGCCTTCAGGCAGAAGCAAGACAGAGTATTCCTTTATGTGTTGCTTCTAAATTGCCTTCAGCTCAAAATAATCCTTATGCCAAAGGAGCATATTTGGGGCTAGTATATTCTGATCCCCTTGTTTTTTCTAAGAGGGAATTAAAGTTCAGTTGCTAAATGTAAAGATACTGGTTCCCAAACTGTTATGAGGAGCCAGTTCCCTAAGACGTCTTATTTTTTTTTTTTTAAAAAAGAAAGAAAGAAAGAAAGCATCCCATGGCCAAAGTTGACACGATGTTTTCTAGCAGAAAAGAACCCTTAATTAGCTAACAATGCATTGTCACTCTGAAAATGGGGAATAATAAATAATCGTGTTCCTCAAGTTTATTTGATCATAGAACATATTTTTCAAAGTACTTTTCAAGTCTAGTGGTTTCTGTAATATATGTTGTGAAATACTGGGATTAGCTGTCTTTATATATAAGTGCACAAGTTTAAGTAGCCAATGAAATAAGTATAAGCAAAAAGGTAGAGAGCTAGCAAGAAAGCTGGCACAGTGTCAGTCAGCAGTAACTGTGCTGCATTCTGAGCCACGCTCAAGGAGACTGAGTGCAGGTTTGTCCCTGCGAAGAAAAATGAGCGTTCAGAGCTTCTGGATACTACCGAATTTAAACCCCTTCTTGGGCACTGAATAGTACCAATGGATAGAGAAAAAATGGTCTCATGTGTTCATTTCTATCCTTGGCTCAGTACAGCTCTAGTTGCATTATTCTTAAACATCTATTAACATGATTGCTTCATAATTACAAAGGCTAACTGCCAAGCATTTTTCACAGGAAGCAAGGCACTGCTTGTTTTTAACTGCTCTTCTGGTGCATGCAAAAGGGTCAGCATTTTTAAAATCTTTTTTTAATCTTATTTTAATTGAAGAAACATCTCTAAAAATACCAAATGAGTGACTGCAAGTTAAAAAGGAGAAAGCACATGCAAGCCACAAAGCTAGATGAGTGCGATAATATAGATGATCTTGGGGTGGGGAGTATAGGACACAAAATTGATGTTATCGATAGATGACAAGCAAAACGGTACCTAATGTCTTCATCTGGTTATGCCGTTCTGCTAAAATTTTAATTTCATCAGAGACCATCCTTAGTGTTGCCATGGACTGATGTAAAGGTTCCCAATCCACAGGTTTGATCCTTCATCCTCGAAGGTCAACTGTCACCATGTGTCACCTTCTTCATCATCCTCCAGGCTCCCGGGATAGGGGCATAGCTAAGTGTCTAAGTCAGAAGACTGGCTGGCAGTATCCTACACTGTCTCAAAGATTTGGGGAGAAAGAAAGAGGGGGACTGGTATTTACCGAGCACCCAGGTGCCAGATATTTTCATAAACATTACCCCATTAGCAAACAAACAGATCTTCCTCCCATTTTGAAGATAAAAGTGTGACTTTGAGAAGTTATAACACTTGTCCAATGTCAAACGTAATGCTGATGAACAAACTAGGTAAAATCCAAGTCAGATATGGATGAGTCCAAAGTCTGTTTTACAATAATATCATGCTGTCTATTGATCATAAAAAAACATTTTTTATAGAAGCATAGATGGTCTATTTATACCATTTCTCTCAGTATCTAGAGAAACATCTCAACTTGTATCATCACACTAACTTCAAGAGACCTGATAATATTTAGATCTTCTCATTCATTTGCCGAAATCAATGGCGCTATTTATTCTCAACTGCTGGTAATGAACTTTCTTAACTCAGCATTTTGCAGGGAAAAAAAAAGTCAAAATACTTCAATTGCTTCATTTCATGCTCTTTCTCTTGGTATGCATCTTTTTGGTTTGCTTTTAAAAATAAACTCCAAAATCATGACATATTCAGATATGAAAAACAGGATGAGAGCAATGGGAACACTAATCTGAAATGGCTAGAGTACCTGTCTCTGTCATAATCCCAAATTAAACAGAAAACTCTTGAATTTATGAAGAAATCACCCATGTGCAGTTGATTAAAAGAAAAAATAAGCAAAAAAACTGCCCTAATACTACAGGTTGGTTTCTACCCCACTCTCCTACAGTTACCGTCCCGGTTAAGACTCTCAGATTCACTTTCCTCATTATTCAAAATAAGAAGAGAGCTCTTAAATTGCTTTAAAAATTCCACAACTCTATAGTCAACTGCAGTTCTACTGGCCTTTTCAGTGAATACACAATTTAAAATAATTCAAGTCCCATTTTCATTACCCCTTTTTAAATCTGACAAAGGCAAAAGACTTACTCATCTTCAGGTTAAATTTTCTTTTTAGTGTGAAAGAAAATCAAGCAGCAAAGATAAAAGTTCAGTTACCCAACCAGACAAAATGATACATGGTGTTAGGAAAATGGTTTATTTAAGGAGAAAGCAGCACCAACAGTTTGCTTATTTTGGTGGCAGGTATCATGATTCATATCCTCTAAAGGGTAGAGAGAAAAAAATCAATCTTTTCCAGGAAAGACAGTAAAACCGTAAAGCTTCTTTCCCTCTTGCTTAGCCTGATACTACATATCCACAAATGAAAATAATTCTGTGAGTGCTAGTCCTCATACAGATGCCACAACACCTGCTTTCAAATTCTTATAATCAGAGACATTATGTAACTGACTATTTGGCTCCATTGTGACTCTGATAACAAACAGGTTAGCTTCCTTGGCATTTTACTCAGCTTGTTAACCCATCACTTTCATTTTCTCTGTCCCCACCCAACATTTATACCCAAGTGTTCTTTTTTTTTTGGGCTTTTTCGGGCCACACCCGAGGCACATGGAGGTTCCCAGGCTGGGGGTTGAATCGGAGCTGTTGCTGCCAGCCTACACCACTGCCACAACAACGCCAGATCCGAGCCACGTCTGACTTACACCATAGCTCACGGCAACACCTGATCCTTAACCCACTGAGTGAGGCCAGGGATCGAACGCACCCACAACCTCATGGTTCTTAGTTGGGTTCGTTTTCTCTGTGCCGCGATGGGAACTCCTATACTCAAGTGTTCTGATGCAGCAAGATGCACTGTAAGCTAAGAGTCAGAATCATACCCACCACAGTCTGGTAAAAGTTAAGCAAATACTGGTCACTCAAAAATATCATTGACTTGACATCCTGGGTTTAATTTCCTCATGAATTCATCATTCCTTCAAAATGTCAAGACCAGAAGTGTTTCACTGGCAGTGTGCAATTCTCATTTAATTCTTCAAAGCTTCATTGGACATGGTCAAGCCTAGAGGTAGATGCAGTAGAGGAGACAATTTGGGGAAATGCTCCCTTCTTAGCCACTCTAGCAGATGTGAGAATGGTGAAGAGACAACTACTGGGCAATTTCACCCTCCCCACATAGACATATCTACCTCTTCTCTGGTCACCACGCTCTGGGACTTATAAGCAGAGATCCCTTGTCAGAAAACATCAGTCACACTCACTGTCAATTCTACGATCACAGAATCATCATTCTACTTCTCACTGACATGAGGACAGCATGGTCATCTCGGTACAATGCTTCTCAAACTACAAAGTAATATGAATCACCTGAAGACTTTGATGAAATAGATTCAGATTTAACAGGTCAGGGGTAGAGCCCAAACTTCTGCATTTCTAACAAGTTTCAAAGCTGTGATGTTGCTGCTGATTTGCAAACCACACTTGAGTAGCAAGGTCCTAGTACCATCACCTTCCCAAACCTGGAACACATTTTACCTTCAGGTCTCCTTGCAGCTGAGAACTAGGACAGGGAGAGAAGAGAACTAAACAGGGCAGAAAACTCAGAACCTCTGCACAGGGAGAGATCCATCATGTACACTGGAGTTAATTAAGCTCACAGATTCTCACTGCCCAAAATCTGGATCTTTGTTCCTGCCTAGATGGATCTGCCAGATTCTTCTTGCGTAGCTGAATGACATATCTTGGCTCAGCCTCACTTGGCAGCCTTATCTGATTCCACTTGGCCAGTAACTCAAACACTGGTGTAGCACCTGCAAAAATGCAAGTTCCTGGGTTCTGATTCATTAGGTCTGGACCGGCCCCAAGAATAAATAGTTATTCTAGATCATTCTAACCCATTCTGAGATTTGGGGGAGGGAAATACATGTAACATTTTTGATGGACTGGAACATGTATTTCCAATGGTGTTAACGCCTTTCCATCAAGGAAGACAGCAAAGAAAGGAGGAATTAAAAAAATTACTGGGAGTTTCCATCATGGCACAGAGGAATCAAATCTGACTAGGAACCATGAGGTTGCGGATTTGATCCCTGGCCTTGCTCAGTGGGTTAAGGACCCAGTATTGCCATGAGCTATGGAGTAGGTTGCAGACACAGCTCGAATCCTGCATTGCTGTGGCTGTGGCATAGGCCAGCAGCTACAGGTCCGATTTGACCCCTAGCATGGGAACCTCCATATGCTGCGGGTGTGGCCCTAAAAAAAAAAAAAAAATTACTTGAGCACCTTATACTATGCTAGAAGAAATGATTTCCTCCCCAATACGGACATTTGCTTAAGGTCATTTATAGTTAATTCCAGTATATTTTGTCCTTTTCTTTAGAGAAGTTTACTAAAAATGTGAACAATTATTCTATAGAAAACTCTTTTTTCTTTCTTTCTTTTTTTTTTTTTGTCTTATCTAGGGCTGCACCTGCAGCATATGGAGGTTCCCAGGCTAGGGATCTAATTGGAGCTGTAGTTGCCGGCCTATGTCAGAGCCACAGCAACTCAGGATCCGAGCCACATCTGTGACCTACACCACAGCTTAGTATGCAACCTACACCACAGCTCATGGCAACGCTGGATCCTTAACCCACTGAGCGGGGCTAGGGATTGAACCCGCAAACTCATGGTTCCTAGTCAGATTCGTTAACCACTGAGCCACAATGGGAACTCCAGAAAACTCTTTTAATGCAGGTATGCTTACAGATATAGTCACTCAATGATCAAAATATAAAAGAGATGGTTATTTACTTTCTGGCTGAACAAATAAAATTGGAGTTGTTCATACAAACACATTTTAAAAAATATATCCAAGAAGATAAACATTGAGATCAGCTACCAAAAACAACTTAGTATTAATTAGTACCATTAAAATGGCAGACGCATATACAAAAAAGCAAAAAGTAACTTTACCTAGACTTTATAAATGAAATGTCCTCCCTAAGAAGGGCTACAGTTTGGCTACTTGGTTTCTCCAGGGGCAGATGTGGCATCAGGAGGGGTGTTATTCTCTGCTGGTGTAGCTACAGGTCCTGCCGCAGTAGCAGTGATCTTAGATTCGGCAGGGGTGGCTTCTGGATTGGAATCAGCTCCTGTCTGACTGGAGGTGGTCTCAGTCTCATTGGAGGTGGGTTCAGTCTGAGAGGCTGAGGCTTCTTGACTGGAGCTGGCATCCATTAGAGTAGGCATGATGTCAGCTGGAGCAGGCATGGCCTCTTCTTCTGTTTCCAATTCTGTATCCTGACTTTGAACTTCCTCACCTTCTTCTACCATAGCAGGTGGTAGCTGTAATAAAGTCTAATGAAAACAAAAAACACCAATGAACACCAGTGCAAAAACAATGGTTTACAAAGCTAAGCTGTCTCATTAACATTATCTTCCTAAAAGATACTGTCAACTTTAGAATTCTCCAAGATGCTGCTGGGCATTTTATATTACAGATGAAATAATTCTGATGACAATGGCCTAGGTTTTGCTGACTCTATGGAATATGTCCATGTAGGAATCAGATAATAAGACCAGAGTACATATTAAATCTTCAGGGAGAAAAATAGAAAAAGCTATTAAATTTTTTAGCAAAGAAATTTATTGTAATGTTCTGGGAAAACAGTGGCCGGTTAGGACTGACTGCCACCCCAGCTCAATCAAGGGGCCCTGAGAGGCGTGAGGAGGAAACAAGCCTTGAGACAAGGCCATGGCATGGAAGGAGCAGCAGAGCACACTCAGCAAGAACACTGGAGACCTCTCATGTCTGGCTTCCCTGTTACTGATGGTAGTCTGCAGCCAAGGCATGGCTTTTCTCCTCAGGAATTACTTCTCTTGTTGTAAACAAAAAATTTTAAAAGCAGTATTCACA
The DNA here is from genome assembly GCF_054392235.1 of Sus scrofa. NCBI lineage: Eukaryota > Metazoa > Chordata > Mammalia > Artiodactyla > Suidae > Sus > Sus scrofa. The sequence goes on along the minus strand of NC_139383.1, from coordinate 145,528,760 downwards.
ACAACTGTACAAAGTATGAAATACTTAGCAATAAAACTAATAACAAATGGGGAGTTCCCGTTGTGGCGCAGTGGAAACGAATTCAACTGGTATCCATGAGGATGCAGGTTTGATCCCCGACCTCGCTCAGTGGGTTGGGGATCCAGCATTGCCGTGAGCTGTGGTATAGGTCACAGAGGCAGCTCAGATCCTGAGTTGCTGTGGTGTAGGCCGACAGCTGCAGCTCTGATTCAACGCCTAGGCTGGGAACTTCCATATGCTGTGGATGGGACCCTAAAAAGCAAAAACAAACAAGCAAAAACTAGTAACAAATGTATAAACCTTAAATTCTGAAAACTAACAAACACTGAGGAGAGAATTCAAAGACCTCAGTAAGTGGAGAGAGAGATCATATTCATGGAAAGCAAGCCTCAATATTGTTAAGATGTTAATCTTCCCAAACTGATCCTAAACAATAATACTCAAAGATCCTAATCAAAACCTCAACAAGCTTTTCTCGGGGGTTGAAACAGGCAAGTTGGTTCTAAAATGTATAAAGAAAAGCAAAGGAACTAGAATAGCCAAAAACATTTTGAAAAAGAATAAAACTGAAGGATTCACATTATCTAATTTGAAGATTTACTATAAAGAAACTCTAATAATGGTAGTGAGGTAATGGCAAAAGGAGATACCAGAGATCAATAGAATAGAATAGAAAGTCCAGAAATAGACTCTCACATCCACAGCCAATTAATTTTTCTTTTTTTAACTAAGACAACAAGTAAGATCTTAAAAGTACTCAAGATAAAAAAAAAAATGTAACTATGTGTGGTGATGGATGTTAATCAGATTTATGGTGGTGATCATTCTGCAATATATAGAGATATTGTCATTATTTTATCTTATTTTATTTTTTTTTTAATTTTTTTGGTCTTTTTGCTATTTCTTGGGCCGCTTCCGCGGCATATGGAGGTTCCCAGGCTCGGGGTCGAATCAGAGCTGTAGCCACCGGCCTACACCAGAGCCACAGCAACGCAGGATCCGAGCCGCGTCTGCAACCTACACCACAGCTCACGGCAATGCCGGATCATTAACCCATTGAGCAAGCGCAGGGATCGAACCCGCAACCTCATGGTTCCTAGTCGGATTCGTTAACCACTGAGCCACGACAGGAACTTCATTGTCATTATTTTATATATGTGAAACTAATAAAAAGTTTTATGTCAATTTTATCTCAGTTTTTAAAACTGCTTTTTAATCTCCAAAAAAAAGACAAGGCAATTCAACAGAGGGGGAAAACACCCTATTTAAGGAAACAGTGCTGAAACAACTGAATATCCAAATGGAAATGAGTAAAATTCAACCCTACTTTATACCATCCATCTCACAACATATCATATCCCTAAATGTCAAAACTATAAAACTTCTAGAAGAAAACATTAAAAAAAAAACCTCTGTAACTTAGGGTCAGGGTAAGTTCTTTTAGGACATAAAAAGCATGAATCACAAAAGAACAGCTTGATATACTGGGACTGTCAAAATTTAAAACTCCGGTTCTTTGAAAGACACTTAACAAATGAAAACACAAGTCATAGACTAAGATAAAATATTCATAAAACAAACATCTGAAAAGGAAACTGTAGTCAGAATAAATTTTAAAACTCACAAAACTCAGTAACAATAAAACAGCCTCCTGAAATGAGCGAGAGGCCTGAACAGACACATCCTCAAAGATACAGACGGCAAATAACCATATGAAAAGATGCTCAACATCAAAAGCTATTAGAGAAATGTAAATTAAAAGAAACCCAACCATAATTAGAGTGTGTGGGCTCTCATACACTACTGGTGGGAATACAAAATGGTACAACCATTTTGTAAGACAAGTGGGCAGTTTCTTAAAGAACTGAATACGTATTTACCATACTATCCAACCACTCCACTCCTAGAAATTTACCTAAGTACAAAAACGTGTACGAGATTGTCCACGGCAACTCTATTTGTAATAGCTAAAACTGGAAGCAACCCAAATGTCCAGCAACAGAAGAATGGGTAAACTTAGCCCATCCATATAATAGACTACTCACTCAGCAATAGAAAGGAAAGGAATACCCATACATTCCAAAACATAAATGAATCTCAAAATAATTATGCTGAGTAACTGTAGGTAGCGGGGAATAAAAAGGGTTCATACTAAATGAGTCTATGTATATAAATGTCTTAAAAATGAAGGCTAATCTATCATGACAGAAAGTAGATCCTTGGTTTCCTGGAGAAGGTGGAAAAGGAATTGGTGAGGACAAGAGGGATTATCAAGGTGCGTGAGGAAAACTTTTGGCGATAACAGATACGTTCATTTTCTTGGTTTTTTTTTTTTTTTTAATTGCTGCACCTGTGGCATATGGAAGTTCCTGAGCTAGGAGTGAATTGGAGTTGTAGCCGCAGGCCTACGCCACAGCCACAGCCATGCCAGATCTGAGCCCAATCTGCAACCTATGCCACGGCTTGCAGCAACATCAGATTTCCAAACCATTGAGCAAGGCCAGGGATCAAACCTGTGTCCTCATAGAGACTACACTGGGTTCTTAACCTGCTGAGCCACAATAGGAACTCCATGTTCATTACCTTGATTGTGGGGATGGGTTCATGGATATAGACAAAATCAGAATTATTAAATTGTATACTTTAAATTCGTAGAATTTATTGTATGTCAAATTATATCTAAAAAAGCTGTTTTTAAAATAGGGATGTGGCGGAGTTTCCTGGTGGTCTAGTAGTTAGGATTCCGGGCTTTTACCACTGCAGCCCGGGTTCAATCCCTGGTCTGGGAACTGAGATTTCACATCAAGCCATTGCATGCCACAGCCAAAAAAAGGAGACTGTCACATGAACAGTAACAATTTACTTTGGTTTTGTTGGTTTCCCACAAGGAATCAAATACTTTAAAGATGTATTCTGCAACAGAGAACATTCTTCAGCAAGAAAAACATGAGTCAATTTTGAGAAAACTCACCTGATGATAATGATGTGTGGTCTGTATCAAATGCATATACATGTTGTATACAAAATTTGCCATCTGAGGCATATTCTTTATTATCTGTACTTCGTGAGATGGTCTTTCTCCATTCTAGAAGAAGGCAAAAAGAAAGTTAAGTATAGAGTGAAAAATGCTGAAAGCTAACATTTCAACAGAAGCTTATGTCTCCATCTTATGTATGAACACTATCAGGGCTCAAAGGACAGAAAATAGTCAGAGGACATTGAGATGTAAATGATAGAGTCCAATAAGGATTTCATGAAGAGGAATGATTCAACTTAAACCTAGCAAAGATTAGGAGAGAGCTAAGAGTCGCCAGCTTTTAAAATAATTTAAGGCTGGTAAGTAAAACATCAGTTTTGGTCTACTAACTCATGTGGAAGAATTAATAAGAAACAGGCAATTATTTGAATAGAAAGAAAAACCAACATGGTCTAAAGTAGTGGTCCAATACCATATATGCTCCAAAGGAAATTCTCAAGGTTATCCAGAAATAAAATGTTAAAATTCTTCTTCTCATTTATGGTTTTCTAAAAATTAAGAAGCTAACATTTGTTATTTATTTATTTATTTATCTGTCCTTTTAGGGCCGAACCCGCAGCATATGGAGGTTCCCAGGCGAGGGGTCGAATCAGAGCTACAGCCGCTGGCCCATGCCACAGCCACAGCAATGCCAGATCTGAACCACATCTGCGACCTACACCACAGCTCAAGGCAATGCCGGATCCTTAACCCACTGAACGAGGTCAGGGATCGAACCTGCATCCTCATGGCTGCTCGTCAGATTTGTTTCCACTGAGCCACGATGGGAACTCCTATTATTATTTAATATGTAGAATATCAGTAACAAAGGTGAATATTTGCCAAGGTTTTTTTGGTTTGTTTTTTACTAATAATGTCTATAGTCAAAAATGTTGGCAAATAGTAGTTCAAGGTGTAAAGTTTGTGATATCCATCACAACCATGTGAGGAGAATGTTAAATCACAGAGGTTTGGACTCTAAGACCCAGAGGTTAGGATTTAGTAGATCTGAAACAAAAATGAGGTGATTCTGAAGGAGAAGTTTCTGGTAACAATCTGAAAAACACCACTCTACTGGTGTAGGTAAAGTGGTAAAGAAAATGAAGAAAACACAAAATTTGCACTTCTGAAACCACCCTAGAATAATGATTAAGAACTTTTAAAGTCGATTATAAAATTTTTTACAAAGTCTCACCCTTTCTTAATGTAGGAACAATTCAGAAAACCAGAAAGGTAAAAAACTGTATCAAGAAAAAAGATTTTACCTTAAAGTGACAAGTTATTTAAAGTACATAAAATCAGAAATATTTAGTTCACTAAACAGCATTTCTCAGAATTAAGCAGGATGGCAATACTGCATGTGATCAGGTGTTCTCTTGATAATGGTCACTTTCTGCAATGGTCACAACTTCTGTGTGTAAAGACTGCCACACTGTTGCAATGATGAAATACTGTCTTCAAAGTATGGAAGGCTTTTTGTTTTTATTTGTTTGCTTATTTTCTGGTGGCTTTGCTGAGAGCCGACTCTGCCGAGATGCAGTGCTGCTCAGCTCTCCTCCCACTCACACTCTCTGGAGCAGAGGACCATAAGATGCTCTTAGCTCTCAGTCCCACAGGACTTGAGTCTATAGTACTGTCTGGAGCACCAGTTTCCAAGCCTTCTGTTCCTTGGTGACTCTAGGTATATCTACAACCCTTGGCTAGGAAGCACCTGGAGAGTGTGTTAAACCTGAAGACCCTGAAGCTCTGCCTCAGACCTCTCACCAGGACTGTGCCTGTTTAACAGTCAGTCCATGGAAGACTGAGAACGCCAGCCTGACACGTGAGGCTATACGTGAATTTCTCTGCAGCAGCATTTCTTGAAAAAATAATAAAAAATTTTTAAAAGTCCATAGCATTATAAAACAAAGAATTTTACCTTTTTTTGTTTGTCTGTTTAAAGAAGGGTAAGGAAAAGACGTATACTGTGAACATTTAAGACAGTTTTGTTTAATACTCAACGGACCTTCAAGACATTTCATTAAATGAAAAACACAAAACTCAAAAGTCTATAGTATGCTGACCTTTATGTAGGAAAGAAAACAATATAAGGAAATAAAGAGGCATCTGCTCCTTTGTGCAAAAGGAAAACAAAGATGAGGCAAAAACTCAAGAGATAAGTTACTGGAGTTGGGAAGTGGTGGTGGGAAAGGGGAGAGTAGGAGGGGATAGGAAAGGGCAGCAGGAATGAGGAGAGCATGGAACTTCTCTGAGTAAGTTTTTTTGTTAAGTTTATGTGCTGTCCCCCTCCCACCCTTTCCCACAATGTAAGCTTCTTATGGGTTCTCTAAAAGCTAATTAATTTATATTCTGTTATCAAGTAGTCAATTAAGTTCTTCTCACAAAGCTGAAGAGAGGCAATATAGTACAATGATTACAGCACATGGACTCTGGAGTCAGACTGCATGGGCTCTTTTTTTTTTGGCTACACCCCGAGCATAGGGAACATAGTGAAGTTTCCTGGCTAGGGCTCAAATTCAAGCTGTAGCTTCAACCTATGGACCTAATGCCACAGCTGCAACAACACTGCATCCTTTACCTGCTGTGCCACATTGGAAACCCCTGCCTAGGTTTTTAAATCTTGATTTCTACACCTACTAGTGGTATAGCCAAACTACTTTACTTCTCTGATCCAAGTTTACAACGTGTGGAGAGTGAAGTTAATAAGAAAACCTACTGAAAAGGGCTGTTACTGAGATGAAAAAAGAAAACCTATGTAATACAACATTTATTGAGTAGTTTTTACATACACTACCTTGTTTCATCACAGTAACTTATTCAATAGGTTTTCTTATTAACCCCATTTTCCATATGTTTGAAACAGGATCAGAGAATTTTTTTTAAATTGATTTTTATTTTTTCCATTATAGTTGGTTTACAGTGTTCTGTCAATTTCTAATGTACAGCAAAGTGACCCAGTCACACATATGTACACATTCTTTTTCTCACCTTACCCTCCATCATGTTTCATCATAAGTGACTAGATATAGTTCCCTGTGCTATGTACAGCAGGATAGATCAGACAAGTTGTCTGATATGCAGTGGTGGGTACTCAACAAATGTTAGCTGGTGTTACTATTTCTACATAGACGATCTAATTTAGTTCCTTAGTGTAAGGAGCATTCTAAACCAGGGACTGGATGATCTACGTGATGATGTTTCTTGCTAACCATGGTCTCCTCTGAGAAATGCTGCCCTCTACAATGAACAAAGAAGTCTTACCTTTCTACTGGTTGGGAAAGGTTCTGTTGGAATGATATGCAAATGAAGTGGGCGGGCTGTAAGCTGGCTGAAGGCTGGAGTTAGTTCAAAACAATTTTGGAAGAGGGATACTCTGGCGAAGATATAAAGTCCAAGTCTGGCTCTAGACATGGCCACTACTAAGCGACGAACATCCCTTTGAGAAACAAACAAAATTAACATATTTCAAGATTAATATTTATGCAGCCTTAAAAATAATTCCACTAAATATTCCTGTTGAGCTGTGGCAATAAAAAGTTAAGTCTGATAAAAACTTAACAGAACAGGAGTTCCCTTGTGACACAGCTGGTTAAGGATCTGGTGTTGCTATGGCTGTGGTGCAGGCTGTAACTATAGCATGGGTTTGATCCCTGGCCTAGGAACTTTCACATGTTCCAAGTGTGGCCAAACACACACACACACACCAAAACAAGAACAACAACAAAAACCAAAAAACTTAACGGAATAAACAGTTAAGTTAATCAACACAATGTTTCTAGTAAATCAATAAGTTATTGCTTTATTGCTAAACTCTATATTGGTTTTTTTTTTTTAAACAGGGAGAGGGGAGGAGAATATCACACACACAAAAAACAATGCAATGATTAAAAATGTTTAAGTAGCTATATTAAGTATTATGGTATAGTTCATCTGTCAATTACCAACTTACTAAATCACTACCACTGAGGCTATCTGAACCAGTCCTTTCCAAATTCCCAGGCCATGTCAAGTTTAAAAGGTCAAATTTTACTTCCTAGATAGCTTTTTTACCATACTATACTATTTATAGTAATAATTACAAATACAAACAGAAATATAGTAATGATGACATGATGTAACATAATAATACCATGTTTTATTCATGCATTTACTCTAGTACCTAGACCCAATGTCTGGCCCATAAGATTCAAGGTTCACATATAAAAATGCCAAAATGAATGATCCAACTATACATGTAGCTGGCTATATGATGAATGATGGCAGTTTTCTTTATCTTTTAAAAAGAATATGTTCTTAAAACTTTATCTGGAGTTGCTGCTATGGGATCAGTGGGATCCTACAATGGATCAGTGGCATCTCTGCAATGCCAGGGTACAGGTTCAATCCCTAGCCCAGCACAGTGGGTTGAAGGATCCAGTGTTGCTACAACTGCGGCGTAGGTTGCAACTATGGCTTGATCTAATCCCTGGCCTGGGAACTCTATGTGCCGCGGGAAGGCAAAACAACAACAACAAAAAATCCACAAAAACCCTTTATCTGAATGTATTTGAATCAAATAGATTTATACAAGAGTGACTATGTTAGTCTAATTTCACCTCACTATTACTTAGACCGTGTTTCTGTGGAAAAGCTAGTTTCGGTTTCAAATACAGAGGGCAAGTTGTTTTTTCTAAATGCTCTTAGATTGCTTTTTTTTTTTATTATTATTATTTTCCCACTGTACAGCAAGGGGGTCAGGTTATCCTTACATGTATACATTACAATTACATTTTTTCCCCCACCCTTTGTTCTGTTTTTTTTGGTCTTTTTGCCTCTTCTAGGGCCACTCCTGAGGCTATGGAAGTTCCCAGGCCAGGGGTCTAATCAGAGCTGTAGCCGCCGGCCTACGCCGCAGCCATAGCAATGCAGGATCCAAGCCGCGTCTGTGACCCACACTACAGCTCACGGCAACGCCAGATCCTTAACCCACTGAGTGAGGCCAGGGATCGAACTTGCAACCTTATGGTTCCTAGTTGGATTCGCCAACCACTAAGCCACAACGGGAACTCCTTAGATGGCTATTTAAATTTGTAATTATTCTACTAAAGAGAAGACTTTCATGAGTAATAATAAAATCTGGTACAATCATTCCTAATTCCTAAAAGAAAGTGTTAAAGAGTGTTAGATCAAATGTTACAGAGATCATAAAATAACCTGACAGAGAACTGGGAATTGGAATATTTATCAAATCACTTTTCTTTGTCTCTGCATATTGTGAGATATCTGGGGAATATCTCTAATTCAGCCTCATTTTCTATTGTGTTTTATGGCCTTGATAAGGATCTATTGTCCCTTATCAGGAGGGACTGTGCAACATCAGTACGTGATCGCAGCTTTGTTGGGGGGATATCCCTACCCCCCACCAACCCAAACTAAGAGATGTTCACTTAGTTAAAAAGGAGAAAACATACCCTTCTGCAGAAGCTTTGAAGAATTTCTACATTTGTCACACAGAGGATTCACAAAGAAAATGTTATCTTCTAGGTTACTGCAAGTCATTTTTTATTTCCTCTACATCCCTTAGAAACCCAAGGGGTCCTGCTATAGGTGGGTGGTTCCAAAATGAGTAACTGGATGTACAATGCTAGAAATACTTAGCATGAGTTCTCACACAATTATAAAGGAAATCATGGTTAAAACCATGTTGTCAGGGGCGGGGGTGTGGTGGAAGGAGGTGACCCAAACTGTTGTTTTCATGGTAACCCCTATATAATGATATTCAGTTCTCCCCTTTTCATCCAGAAGGCTCTATCCCTAGGCGGAACACAGACACAGTGTTGCTGCAGTGACAATGAACCTGCTCCTCTGAGGAAAATTTTCCCTCTAGTCCTCAGTGCTGCAATGCAGTGAAACAGCTCTAGTAAGCTTGATCTCCACCGTACATGAGGCGAATTAGACTAAAATCTTCTGCGGATTCAAATGTAGGTATTTTCCAAGGATAGGTTTAATGTCTCCCCCACTGGTTTCTAAGCTCCATGGGGCAGAGATAATGATTTACTACTATTTATAAAGAATCCTGCACATTGCTAGTTTCACCAAAGAGATGGATCTGAGAAAATTGCTTAAATGAATGTCCAAACACTACACACATCATAAACTACCAGGCAAAACAGTAAAGTATGACAGCTCTAAGGTTCCTTAGAGCTCTGTCTTGAAACCAGGGCAATGAGAACTACCAGCTTCTTTCACAGCCCCCAGAAGGTGGTTGGATAGAAACAGCACTGTTAAACAATAAGCCACCACTCTGATAGAACCCTATGAAAAGACAACACAGCAAAGTTACAGTTTTACCACTTAGCTCTGAAGCAGCCACAAGCCTTTCTATTTGTAGCTGGGCTATTCAAGTCAGCAGGGACAAGAACAATGAATGCTGGAAAAGAGACTAGAAATGTCTCACTGTTCTAGCATCTAAACAGCTCCACAGTATCCTAAAACAGGTCTCTGGAACTGAGGCTGAATAGCCTGGCTCCTAAACAATAGCCTGATTAGTCTACCCTGGTTGAAAGAAAGATTTGGGTAAAATAAATATGGTAGGCACTTGAAAAACAGCTTAGCAACTTCTTAAAGGGTTAAACTTAAGAGTTACCATGTGACCCAGCAGTTCAACTCCTAGGTCCATGCCCAGGAGAAAGGAAAACATAGTTCTACAGAAAAACTTGTTCATGAATGTTCATGTCCTAATAGCCGAAACGTGGAAGCCCAACCCAAGTATCCATTAACTAATGAATGAATGAATAAAAAGTAATGTATTCACACGATGAAATACTATCTGGAAATTAAAAGGAATGAAATACTGACACATGCTACAACATGGATAAATCTTGAACATATCATGCTAAGTGATTTTATTTTTTTTATATGAAGTGTCCAGAATAGGCAGATCTATAGGCATAGAGCAGAACAGTGCTTGCCAAGGGCTTGAGGGAAAGGTGATAAGTAGTTTCTTGTTAGGGTGATGAAAATGTTCTAAAATTGTGATAATAGCTGCATAATTCTATGAATATTACAAATCACTAAACTGTACACTTAAAATAGGGGAATTATGTGGTATGTGAATTATATCTCAATAAAGCTGTTATTAAGAGAGAGAGACGGAAGAAAATTGATTCCCTTGGTCTCTTGAAACTTGAAAAACAAAATATTTTACTACTTCTTGGAAAAAGAAAGATACGAAAGATGATGCTATCTACAAAGCAAAAAAATTCTATGAAGAAGTTGATAAAATTCTAGCTAAGATACCTAAGCTATCTGGATAGCTGAATCATAAATAATGGGTAAACTGACATTTCCCCTTTATACTTTAAGAATATTACACTATCCAGCATCCTTCAAAGAAGCAGCTAGACTTCCAAAACAAATGCTTGCCAATACAAAGCAGATTAATTTATCTGCATAAAGAAAATTTGCATATGTAAGTCAACAATGAAGTCAGGTTCTTTTTTAAGCCTTCATTTATAAGCATTTTATCATTGTCATCTAAGTTTCCAGAGAAGTTAGTCAAAGAACAGCATGGGAATAAAGTCATGGGAATGTGAAAAAGACACAAGCATTACAGAGTAAGAAAAAAAGAGGAGAGGAAGCAGTATTCACATATTCACACCAAGTCTGGTTGAGAGATTTTAATTATGTAAATCATAATGATGCCCTCTTCAGACAGCAGCTATAAATTTCAATGCAGAAATGGAACTGCTTTTTAGAAAAGTCTCCCAAAAACACATCTGACACTTAAGCAAAAATATACTATATTCCAGAATGCTGTAGTCTTGAAACAATTTCTTGAAACATTACAACTTTGTTTACTTTTACATAAAAGTTATCAGTCTAACGGAACCTAATCACTCTGGGTTAAGCACCCAATAGATCTTGACTTAATGACAACATTATGAGGGCTTACAGAATTTTCTTTTTATATCCACCAAATAAAATAAAATGAACTCTTAAGAGTTTTCTAGTAAGATATGTGAGACAAAGTTTTGTATAAAACTAAATGGCTGCTCTGTAATAAGAAGATATTATTTCCATAAATCTCTAGCACATAAATACATCACAATAAATGATAAAAATAGATTACTGTTTGTTTTGACAATCCTTAATCCTGGGAGAACAAATGGTTCCTTTATCCTCTAACACTGAAGCTAAAAGACTGTATGGGGGAAAGTCAGAAATCTTGTGCAATGACAAACTGATGACTCTTAAAAGTCTCAAGACTTTTTATAACTTCACCTCCATTAATTTCTGGCATTCCAACAACTATGCGATAAATACATATATTTATATATATATTAAGACTTTATGATTAAATGCTATCTCTGAATGTTCCTGAAGAGTAAAAAAGTTAAAATTACCAAAACATTTAAGATTCAAAAAATTTGGAAGCAATGGCAATGATTAACTAACTACACGAAGAACTTCATACTATTTATATTCCAAGAAAAAGCACCAAAAGTTGCCATAAGAATTAACCGTATTTTAAACTTAAAATTTAAAACTACTTAGCCACAGAAGCTCAAAACTGAAGCAGATAGCAAAGTTCAACACCACTATGAAAATTTTTCCTTACATACCTCAGATGGCCCACTGCCCTGGTTCGTACTAGAGAGAGAAGAATATAATCATTCTGTTGACCTTGAAATCTGTCAACAGTTGTCACCTGGGGGGATAAAAGGGAAAATACGGTGTATTTTTAAAAGTAAAAGCTCTAGAGGGATGATTTAAATAATGTTCTAGAAATAAAAATCTTACTCTCCCAAAAGAACACAACTATCATATACTTGGAATTGAAAGAACAAGTTAATGAACATTATGAAATAAACCATGATAACCAGATTAGCCTATGTTCCTATGTTATTCATACTTACAGCACTCCTCTGGATAACTAAACACCTATTCGTGGAGTTAACAGTCTTCTCCCTATTAGATTACTCAGCTCCATGAAAGCAGGAACTGTGTTTAGCTAATTGTATACCTAGGATCCCAATTTGATGCCCAGCAGCATTTTAAGTGCACAATTTGATAAAATATGACAATATATACAACCACATAACTGCCATCACAATCAAAATTTCCATCACCTTAGTCCCTTTTGTCATCAAATCTGTATCCTCTGGCCCCATATAACCACTGATGTGCTTTCTGTCACAACAGATAGTTTTTTTGCCAACTCTAGGATTCTATAAAAATGGAATCATAAAGTATGTGCTCTTTCTTGTCTGGCTTCTTTCACTCAACATTAATGCTTCTGAGAGTCATCCATGGGTTACACACATTAAAAGTTCATACCTTCTCACTGTTGAATAGTATTCCACTGAATGAATATATTCACTCATCTGCTTATGGCATTTGGGTTGTCTCTAGTTTGGGGCTATTGTGAATAAAGCTGCAATGTACATTCATGTATAAATTTTTTTAATACATGTTTTTACTGTTCTTGGATAAATACCTGGGGATAAAACTGCTGAACTATGTGGTAAGTGTTTAGCTTTATAAGAAAACTGTCGAACTGTTCTCCAAAGTTGCTGTACCACTTTACACATTTACCAGCAATGTTCCAGTTTCAGAGTTCTAGCTGCTCCACATCCTTGCCAACACTTGGTATACTATCAGTCTTTATAATTTTAGCCATTCTATCGGTATGTGGCAGAACCTCACTGTAAGTTTAATTTACATTTCCTTGACAACTAGTGACAGTAAGCATTTTTTCATGTGCTTATTGCCCATTTGTACGTCGTTTTTATATATAATGATTTTAATTTTTTTCCATGATAGCTGGTTTACAGTGTTCTGTCAATTTTCACTGTACAGCATGGTGACCCAGTTACACATACATGTATGCATTCTTTTTTCTCACATTATCATGTTCCATTGTAAGTGACCAAACATAGTTCCCAGTGCTACACAGCAGGATCTCATTGCTAATCCATTCCAAAGGCAATAAATAGTCTATATGTCTTCTTGTATGAAGTATCTGTCCAATTCACTTGCCAATTTTGTACTGGGATACCCATGTTTTACAATGACTTTTATAGGAGTTGATATATTCTGGGTATAAGTCCTTTTGTTCATATGTGTTGATATTATAACCTGGAAGTCCTGCTACCATCCTGACCAGGTGGAGAGCTTGTCTGAGGGCTGGGCTCATACACTGAGAATGTCAGAGCAGAAGGATGAAATGAACCTTGGTCTTTGATGACATCATTGAGTTGCTTTGTAACCCAACCCTGGAGCCACGAACGGTACTTTCATCTTCTTGTTATGAGAGAGAGTAACTTTTCTTATTGTTTGAGTTTTGTTTTTCTGTTACTTATAAATAAAAGGACTCAGACACTTAGGTTCTTCTACCTAAACTTTCAAAATTTCAAGGCTATTGGTTTCTCATCTTCACTATCCTTTATGATAGTTCTACAGTGTCTGTTCCTCCCCATATTCCTTTTAGTTTTGTCTTCATTTCTTTAATTTTGTTTTATTTTCTTCCTGCTCACATTTTGCCTCTCTTGGGTTCTTCGCTTTCTCTGCTTTGCAGCCTTCCCTCACAGAAATGGGTACTTCATTATTTTAAAATTCATACCAAATGTGCCTTCAAAATTTCCATCTGTTCTAGGCTGACATGTTTTCTGAAGCATATTATCTCATCAAATAATATATGCTGATGCTCTGTCACTCATTTATAAATTGAGTTTGTGCTAATTTCCTTTTCCCCTCTATTTCACTACTGCATACCTGGGTTTCTTAGGTTAGCAACATGCAAAAGGTTAAGCTGGGGTGAAGAGGACTATTTTTTAAAGACTTGGTGATTTTCACAACAGATGGTTCTCCTTTCCACTGCTACTATAGAGACAGTCTATTTTTTTTCAAATAGAGCTCATTTGTAGTCTTCTCAGAACCAATCTGGGACCAGGAAGGCTTCTGCTCACCCCAATTCCTGCATCTGTTGTTGCATAAAAGGGATGTGGCTCTTATATTTCAAAGTATGCCCTCACTTTAAGGAAGTATGTTTTTGTTGCTGGCACTTTGAAGACTGGTCCCCTACATTTTCTTCTTCCCACATTTTCTTCCTGATCTTAGTCACCTGACCTGCATCATTTCACTAAAAATGGGATTTGTTTTCTCCTCCTCTCATTTTCCTCTTACTTGTGGATGATTTCCAAGAAAAGGTGAAAGAGGAGTTCCCGTCGTGGTGCAGTGGTTAACGAGTCTGACTAGGAACCATGACGTTGTGGGTTCGATCCCTGGCCTTGCTCAGCGGGTTAAGGATCTGGCATTGCCATGAGCTGTGGTGTAGGTCACAGATGAGGCTCGGATCCCGTGTTGCTGTGGCTGTGGTGTAGGCCGGCAGCTACAGCTCCAATTGGACCCCTAGCCTGGGAACCTCCACATGCCTCGGGAGCAGCCCTAGAAAAGACCAAAAAAAAAGGAAAAGGTGAAAGAGCTTTTATTTTTTATTTTTATTTTTTGCTTTTTAGGGCCACACCCACAGCATATGGAGGTTCCCAGGCTAGGGGTTGAATCAGAACTACAGCTGCTAGCCTACGCCACAGCCACAGCCACTCCAGATCCGAGTCACATCTGTGACTTACACCACACTCATGGCAACGCCTGATCCTTAACCCACTGCGCGAGGCCAGGGATTGAACCTGCATCGTCATGGATACTAGTCAGATTTGTTTCTGCTGTGTCGCAAAGGGAACTCCCTGAAAGAGCTTTTATACAGCCATGTTCACAACCAAAGTCCTAATTTCATCATTACTAATACTTATATTTTGTTATTCTTTCTCATTTTTCAAACCTTTATTGATAAATCCAGCATTCTCATTTTTATTCATATTAATCTATCTTATCACATAAAAAATTTTAAAAGTATGAAAAAAGTTCCTAAAGTATGAATGTACTTTATTATTACCCCCCCCCCCCTTTGTTTTGGCTGCACCTGCGGCATGTGGAAGTTCCCTGGCCAGGCACTGAACCTGCGCTGCAGTTGCGACCTGTGCCACAGCCATGGCAATGTTGGATCCTTAACTGGCTGTGCCACACGGGACCTTCCTTTATGATTTTTCTTTATCCCCAAGAAAAAACACTTTCCTATATACAATAAGAAGCAGTAAAAATTATACCTTTGTAAAAAAAAGAAAATAAAAAATGCTATAATACTGTTTCTACTATAACAGTATATAAACAGTTTCATTAGACACTTCACCAACAAAAAGTTTTGGAAACATTTATTCTGATTCCCATCAACAAAAATCTTCAGTGTGATAGTTGAGATAGACATTCATGGCAAACCAATGACTGTCAGACTTAATTCCCAGAGAATTTGTAATTTATAGAGTTTCTATTATTTGATTTTCTCACATATCTTAAAAGGAGATAGCAAAGAAACCAAGTAGAACAGACATATAAATCTTTCCATCTTGTCAACAAAATGAAGAAAAGAACATACTATACTTATAAAATTACCTTATTTGGTCTTCCAATCAATGGATTGCTCCCACATCGTCTGTTGATGATGTCCCGAATAAGATGCTTTTGCCCATTATATGTGGTTAGAATACTGATTTTGTCAGCAGGGTAACCAAGTAAACACATGTACATAAAAAGTGCCACTACATATTCTGCCTCTCCAAGATTCTGTAATGCAAACATTAACCAGATTGTGTATTTATTTCCATTTATAGAGAAAATAGTTAACTAGCACAATTTGTTCATTTATCACATCTCAAGAAGTAAAAAGTTAATAACTTGGACAAGTGAACACCTTTCATAAAACTGAGAAGTAACTTACCCTAGGTTAACACTGATAAATAAAAAAACAGTATGTGGTAATTACTTCCCTTTGATATCTGCTATATATGGAACAATCATAAAATAAAAGTTACCCACTTAAAGGCTTAATATTTCTGAGAGCACAACAGCTATAATGCAGATCAAGAGTGCTCTGCTACAGCATACTGCAACTACAGTTACGGGAAAAAAAATTAACACCAAGAAGCAATGTAACTATCTTAGAAGCCAGTAGAAAATCAAGTCTAATAGCATATACATCGAGCAGTACTGTACTCCTCTACTTTTACACAATGTCTTTCCTTCTTCCTCATACATCTTAGTACTTTTTGTATGTTTTGTGCTTGTTCTCTTACTGATAGTTGCCATCTCTACCAGACCACTTTAGGTGTGAAGAGGATGTGGCCTCAAATAAATCATCCTGGCTTACTGGAAATGTAGAGACTCTAGTTAAAGACTGACGGAGAGGGGTTTAAAACCAAGGCTTAACTTGAAAGTGAGGAAGCATATACAAGACTGTTTTGTCCAGTTCGTAGAGATTAAACTGAAGTAACAGATGAGAGAAGAAAGCAAATTGAGAAAGTAAACTTAATATGAAAATCAAAAAAGAGACAAAAAGTGGGATTTCACGTAAAGGCAATAGGAAAATTACAGAAGGACCTTCAGAAAAATCATTTATATTCTGGTGACACAGTGACACACAGCTTGAGTTATCTCTTCATTTAAATTTTCTAGTTCTTCAGAAGACAGGAACCTTATGCCAGTGTAAATCTATTTTCTAAACTGAAAGCAAACTACATTTATCTAAGCATCAACTCTAATACAGATAAAAGAACAATTTTGGGGGACGTGCTGTCAGATTTTTTGCTATAATTTGTACATATTTCTATATATATGTTTTGCTGTTCCTTTCTAAAAATAAAGTGGAACACTATAGATATATTCTGTAACTGGATTTTTTTTTTTTCCATTTAACATAGCATAAACATTTTTCCTGAAAGTAAACCAAGTTATGATGGGATTAGCACTCTTAGTAGCTATTCAGTGTTTCATTTTAGGGAATAATCATGTAATTAATTCCTATTGATAAGACATTCAGGTTGTTTCTTCTTTTCAAAATAATCTCCAGTAAAAGAAAAAGATGTGGTAAACATTTTACCACATAAATTTTTGCAAATTTACCCATTCTTTTTAAGGATAAATTCCTTGAAGTGAGAACCCTGCTTTTAATACATACTAACAATTTACTTGTGCACCAAATTACTTTCCTATTCGTACTGTATGAGTATAGAATTTCCCCAAACCTACCCCAAAGGAGTATTATCAGAGGTAAAAATACATCCAGTTTTTTATATTTGCTATAAATCTATCTTTTTTTGGTGAACTGCATACTCTTCTTCTTATCAGATTTTTCTGTTGATGTTTGTTATACATATTTTTAGCAATTTATAAGAGTTCTATGTACATTCAGATTCAGTCAGATTTCAACCCATTGTTTGTTAAATGCTTAAAATAAATTTTGCTCAAGTCATTCGATATTTTTCTTTATCGTTTTTCATTTTGATAACAAGCTTAAAAAGACCTTTCTCACCCTGACATTGTATATTCCTCAATATTTTATTCTTTCTAGTATGGTTATAGTTTCTTTTCTTTGATGTATGTATCTTTAACCCATCTGAAATAGAAATCTGTGTGTTGTGTGTGCAGTGGAGATCTAACTTTCCTTTATTCAATGGCTTGCCAAATGGTTTAGTAACACTGAGTTATGAAGTAACTCAATCAGGCAAATGCAAAATAAAAGTTTCATGTTTTTCTTACCTGATAAAAGTAAGGATTAGGCTCAGATTCTCCAACTCCCTGAAAATCTTCAACATTAATAAGCTGGAAGTCATAGAGCAAGCCAGCATTTGCTGTACTAAACTCTGGCAAAAGCTGCACATGGGGTAAGTTTCCTAGATTCTTGTATCGCCAGTTGTAGAGGTTGCATAAGCTTTCAAAGACAAATTCCCCCCAAGCAGGAAATATTAGCAAGGCAAAATCCATTTTACTACACATAAGGGGGTTTGGGTTTCTAAAGAACTGTGCTCGTCCTTTTAATTTTCATATTACTCATTTTATGCTCATTTTTTATCAACAATGCTTTTTCAAACTTCGCCCCCCAACAGGTAACCAAATCATAAAAGATTGATAATGTTACAGAAATGACAGATCCACAGTGTTCTCTGAGGTAGATGCTATCTTTACTCCCTAAATTAAAAAAAATCTGGGAGGAGTCTGTAACGTAAGAAAATTTTTGAGGTAACTATGAAATGGATACATTTTACAAAGTGAGTAAGAACTGATGTGTCCTCCTCTTGTTCATTTTTAGCTTTAGATTTCAAAATGATATTAATCATACATCTTTGGGGGGCATGAAGGGAAGTGACAGTGAAAAGAAGCCCCTTAGTTGTAATTCACTTAAATTAATCTCAACGAGTAAAATGAAGGAAATAATTTGGTCAATTCATACACCATGATGAAGACAATAAAGATAATTTCCAACCTGTAGTTTTGTCACCAGCCAAACTCCTGGATAGCAGGGAATGCTAAACATCTACATGAAAAAAATGCTGTCAGAGTTTCTGCTGTGGCACAGGGGGTTAAGGATCCAGCACTGTCTCTGAGTCCGTGTGGGTTTGATCCCTGGCCTGGCAAAATGGGTTAAGGATCTGGTGTTGCCACAGTTGTGTAGTTGCAGCTACAGCTCAGATTCTGTTTCTGGGCTGGGAAATTCCATATGCTGTGAGTGCAGCCAAAAAAAAAAAAAAAAAAAAAAAATGCTATCAAATACTTGGATCATGGAACTGATGTCCTTAACAGGAATTCTATCCCTACTACCAAGCCCCGGCCTACCCCTGTCTTCTTTACCTTGCTCTGGCCCTCCCCTGGGCATCAAGGTCCACAGTGGGAACTCCAACACGGACAAAGCGAGTGAACAGAGATTGTTCCATGTTTGAATACTTCTGAAAGGCCATGTTCTTAATGACTGGAGGTAACTGGTGATGATCACCAATCATAATCCATCGTTTTAGTCGGCTAAAACCATCCTGAGGGTTCTAGAAACAAACAAAAGAAAATGTGGAAATGGCAAAATACCCCAATTAACAAATTGGCTTGTTGATTTCCAATTGACTACACAAGATTCTTGCTATTCACAAAACAGCTATATTAGTTTACTAATTCTTGTTACTCACCAGCTCCACAGAGAGGAATCTGGAAAATTTATAGTCACCTGTATGGGTACAATTGCTCTTGACTGCCAGTGTTTGGGAAAGGATCAAGGGATTGAGAAGACAAGCACAGAATTATCCCACTTTAACAGGTAGGGTAACCCAAAGAGGTCTGGGACACTTAGGTTAGAATTAGGCAAAGGGATGTGTGGACTCTAAAATATGGCACAAACGAACCTATCTACAAAATAGAAACAGACTCGTGGACAAAGAGAAGAGACTTGTGGTTGCTGAGGGGGGTGGGAGGGAGTGGAATGGATGTTTGGGGTTAGTACATGAAAACTATTACATTTAGAATGGATGAGCAATGAGGTCCTACTGTATAGCCCAGGAAACTAAATACAGTCTCTTAAGATAGGCCATGATGGAAGATAATATAAGAAAGAGAATGTCACTTTGCTGTACAGCAGAAATTGGCACAATATTGTAAATCAACTCTAGTAATACAATTTTTTTCCCTTAAAAAAAAAAAAAAAAAAAAAGAATCAGCCAAAGAGTGCACAAAAAAAACCAGATACCCAAGCAGGGAACTGGAAAGATGTTCAAGTACTTGTATCACAATTACTCCAAGAGCCTGTCTGGAACCCTCAAAGAAGTAATAATTGTACCTTCTTCAATTTCCTATATTCTACTTCAGTTTCCTACTCTACATGTCTCCCTGTTCCTTGAAAAACATCCTGATAAAATACATTCCAAGGTCCAAATAATTTGGCTTATAAAACAACTTTGCAACCCAATTTACCTATAAGTTAGAGTAGCTTCTATGCAATTGAAAATTCCATACTTTGTTTATGTTTCCATAAATAGTAAAGGCTACTGTACAGTAAGAAAATATTTTTAAACATCAACATTTAACTCAAAAATTCAGGCATAAAATAAAGAAAAGCAATGTAACCAAGATCATAAGCAATTCTAGAAACAGCTCTAACAAAAGAAATGCAAAAAATAACCCGTCTTCTCTCCGAACTTAATAACAATTTAATTTTCTTGATTAAAATTACTCTTTTTGTTGAGATAAAGTATGAATTTTTAAATAGTACCCCTGATACAATACAAAACACTAAATAACCAGTGAATAGATTAAAGGAAGTTTACAATCTTAAAATAGAATATCAAACGTAATGAAGTTAAGAAGAATATATAATTATGGCAATTAGCACCCCAAAACTATGTAATTTTCTGATGCTGCCCCCACCCTAATTCTTAAAACTCTATTTTCTTTGCTTCAGACTCAATATCTTACCTGTAGAAGAAGAGGTATAAAAGTTTCTATCTCTAGGATTTGAGCAGCCTCTTCCATTAAAATGTTGTCATACTGAGAAAGGGAGAAAAGGGAAACCTTGTCAAAAAGACTGCTTAAGAGCCACACAACTATCACAACGGTAACAACCGTCCAAAATAACCCCAAATAATTTCAGGCAAAAATAACACACAAATTATTCAAACGGAAAATTCATGATCTCATTTACCATTATTCTGCTGCTTCTCCAATTCAAGTCTTTAACTTCAGAGAAGCCCTCTAACTATGGAACTCTCTGCATTGAGGAGATCTTGCTTATCATTTCTTGGAATGCAATATCAACTTAGCTATTTTCTTTCTTTCTTTTTTTTGTCTTTTGTCTTTTTAGAACTTCACCTATAGCATATGGAGGTTCCCAGGCTAGGGGTCAAATTGGAGCTGTAGCTTGCTGGCCTGCACCACAGCCACAGCAACGCTAGATCCGAGCCGCATCTGCGACCTACATCATAGCTCACCTACATCATAGCTCACGGCAACGCCAGATTCTTAACCCGATGAGCAAGGCCAGGGATGGAACCCGCAACCTCATGGTTCCTAGTCAGATTCGTTAACCGCTGAGCCACGATGGGAACTCCAACTTAGCTATTTTCAATCGAATTCTTTAAGTTCCATATAAGTAAAAATCCACCTATATATGTGGTCATTTCCATTGGTACCCTTACCCTGGGTAGTATTTTGCAGTAATTGTTATGAATACTACTTGGCACTCAACAATCCCCTTTTGTTTCCCTGCCATCAGCATTCAGTGCATCACCAAAACACGTCAATTTTACCATCAAAATTTCAAAATCCATTCATTTTTCTCCATTTCTACTACCACCACCACTCTAATCCAGGATCTGACTACTGCCAGCAACCTCTTTACTCGTCCCACCCCTTCCTGTCTTGCCTCCTCTAAACCACTCACATGATAGTCATCACATCACATCACCTGGTTTCTAACCCTTCATTGGCCTCCAATAGTCTTAGGAAAAAAGGACCCTTAGTGTGGACCGCAAAAGAGGTATTAATTGGGACCTATATTCAATTTGGCCCCTGCCTTCCTCTTCTGCTTTATATGTCACCTTTCTCCTTACTTTCTAAAGCTTCAAATATGTTGACCTATTTCATTTTCTCAGAAATGGTAAATAAAACCATTTCTGCCTCAGGCCCTCAGCACCTGCTATTCTCTCTTCACTTTTTTTGTCTGAGTGGCTCTTTCTCATTCTTGAAATATCAGCTTAAAGCCCACTTTACCCAGGCCTTCTCTGACCTCTCAATCTAAGACAGCTTGCACAGTACTCTCTTCTTCTGTCTCATAGCACATTACAATCTACAATTCTATCTGTATAGTCACATACTTGTTTAATGCCTGTACCTTCCTGCTAGCCCAGTTTCCAGGAATGGTAGGGACTGCATGTTTGAAAAATAATGAAAAATTAAGTATTTCTCCAACCTAAGGAAACTTCATTCTTTCTTTCATGTAGTATCTTCTCTTTTATCTGCCTTTCCTCTAGATTTATTCTCAACATGCTTTACCTTTCCCTTCCATTTTGGATTGGTACTTAGTATGATATCCTATTCCTTGTTTTACTGGTAAAATACCTTATTTGAGAATGCCACTAAGCATAAATTAGAGTTCCTCTGTTTTCTATTTTTAAAGTTTTCTCTGATTATTTTATTTTCCAGGAAAGTGGAAAGTAGGAGGAGCATATTTACTCTTAATGCTTAATTAACTCTTTTCTTTTAAACTAATTGCTCATACATCCTATAATTTCTATGCTACTCATTTTTACCAAAATATGTTTTTGCTTCTATCTACATTTGTCCAAGATTGGTAGCCAGGCTGGATTTCCACTAGACATGATGAAAGTTAAGGTTCAATTCTGCACTGTTTCTTATTGAAACTACCTGAAATTTTAGGCATATGGAGGGGTGTCTTCTTTAGCTCTACGTGATGCTAAATTTCCCTATTACAATGGTTAATTAGGTCATCTTGGTGGGAACCTAAGAGAAAGAGGGTTCAAGGAGCCATATTTTCTCAGAAGTTCCCCTGTGGACTCTCAAGATAACAGCAGGATAGATGTGCAAAACAGAGCGGAGCGGCTCAAAGAAAACAGCTTAAAGAACCTGCTTTCTGAGAAATAACTGAAAATCTAATGCAATTTAACCTATAAAAATATATCTATAGATTGTTAAAAATGAGATTTTAGTCACAAAGCAAAATTATGACATAACTATATCAAGAAAGTATTAAGAAAGGAAAAAATGTACATGAATGTGCTTGCATGTCTCTTCCGGGACAACACAGAATCAAAAGACAATGCCTAAGGAGTTCCCTTAAGAGTTCCACTGGGTTAAGGATCTGGTGTTGTTACTGCTGTGGCTCAGGTTTGATCCCCGGCCTGGGAACTTCCACATGCCACAAGCATGGCCAAAAAAATGAAAACAATAAAAATAAAATAAAATGGAAATGTAATATTCTTTATTGATATAAGTGAGAAGGACAAAGCTCTAAATCAGATACATGTATAAGTTTGATAAAAATAAAACTTCAAAATTAAAAATATAAAAATATATGAGGGATACCATCAGCACTCATCTTAACTATCTTTATTTATTTATCTTTGTCTTTTGTCTTTTCAGAGCCACACCCACAGCATATGTAGGTTCCCAGGCTAGGGGTCTAATCAGAGCTGTAGCCGCAGGCCTATGCCACAGCCACAGCAACACTAGATCCAAGCTGCGTCTGCGACCTACATCATAGCTCACGGCAATGCCGGATCCTTAACCCACTGAGCAAGGCCAGGGGTCAAACCCACAACCTCATGGTTCTCAGTAGGATTTGTCTCCACTGTGCGATGACGGGAAGTCCATTAACTATCTTTAGATGTATAGCACAGTGTAAGAAAATGATTAATGAAAATGTGATAAGCTATAAGTACTGTTTTGTTTTTTTTTTTTTTACAAGTACTGTTTTTTAGAGTATGCAAGTGAACAGCTGCATGAAAGCATAAATACTCAATTTAGGCTGCATCATTTCCCCTTGTTATTATGCATATATGATTTAATATCAAAGTCAGCCCTAAGAACAAAATATTTAGGTGAAAAATTCGCACTAATAATTTGCAAAAGGTAAGTTCTCACCACTAGGGTAAGTTCACACTATCTTTTAATAAATTGTTGTATTTCTCCTACCTTGCAGCTGAGGAAACTTTAATCCAAGATAACAACAATTCTATCACCTTGAATTTATTTAGCACTTATCTTTCAGTTAGCTCATAACATTTAAAATTGTCAGTTATTTTCATTAACAAAAGCTTTGGTAAACTCTGAATTCAAACAAGTACACAAACATTATTATAAATAACAGATAAACCCAGTGGCAGGTAAGTTAAATGATTTGCACTACAATCTGAGTTTAGGTCAGTAGCACTAGCAAAGTCAAAGAGCCTGTAAATTCAAATTTACTGCTCAATTATTAGATTCCATTTCAACTGAGTCACAAGTAACAGGTTGTCTTGCCCTTTAGCTCTCTAGTCCTTATCAAAGGATGAAGTCATTTAAATATCTCCTTTGACAGTTTAAATAAATAAGCAGACTCCATATCCTCACATAGAAGGCTTTTCATTTAATGAATGAACAGATGACTGGAAGTGGATTTGTGCTTAAAAGGTAAACAATGCAAGCTTATAGATGTCTAACAGGCAAAAAACCACTGTCAAATGTTGTTTTTATAAAGTTGTTAGTTCTGGAGATTTTTTTTAACGTGGAAAAAATAAATTAATCCTACCTTACCAAGCAAGTATGAGAAACTGGTTAGATAATTATATGATTATAATATTACTTTAAAAGACGTAAGTCTGATAACTAAATTTAGAAAAATAAGATTTTGAGCTTACTAATCCTATAAACATGGGAGGTTATCATCACTTTTAAAAGAGACACTTAGGAGTTCCCGTTGTGGTGCAGTGGTTAATAAATCCGACTAGGAACCATGAGGTTGCAGGTTCGGTCCCTGCCCTTGCTCAGTGGGTTAACGATCCGGCGTTGCCGTGAGCTGTGGTGTAGGTCGCAGACGCGGCTTGGATCCCACATTGCTGTGGCTCTGGCGTAGGCCGGTGGCTACAGCTGCGATTCGACCCCTAGCCTGGGAACCTCCATATGCCATGGGAGTGGCCCAAGAAATGGCAAAAAGACCAAAAAAAAAAAAAAAAGACACTTAAAGTAAGTATAAATGTAAACTTTAGTAAGTAGCTATATCCAAAGGAAATGACCTAGTATGAGAAAAGATGAGAAGGGAACAGAACAGAACAAATAGCTGCATAGATGATGAATTAAGGAATTAAAATCTAAGCCTTTACCTTGAAACCTAACTTTACTAAATCATGTCGTTTTAGGGCTGCATGAGTACAGGTCATAGCAATGATTTTGGCTTCTTTCACCAAAAGGTATTTAGATCTGTCAAGCCCACTTCGAAGTAGTTCAGAGGCTCTGAATTCCTATGAGAGTAAGAGAATAATGAGAAACTATTTTAGGAATTTTAAAAAGTTCATGCATTCATACAATCCAGTTCATGAGACAATGTGAGAAATTAATATAAAGATCTCAAAATAAGCCTAAAGAATCATAATTCTGTCCACTATTAAGGTACTAATTGAGTTCATATAATAGCTGATATCCAAGATAATATCAATGAGAATATTGAATATTAATTACCATGGTACCTATATTACTCAAGGGCAATCCAGGAAAATGGACACTACCACATGCATTCTGACCAAAGGGAATTTATTGCAGGGAACTGGTTATACAGGCTGGAGGAGCAGAAAAGCCAACCAGGGAAAGGCGAAGTTAACACAGAGACTGGCAACAGTAGGAAATTATGGCCATTCCTAGGCTAAGAAGTATAAAAAGGGGAGGAAGTGTTATCAGAGCCCAGAAACTGGGGTACCAGAATAAGTTGGAACCACAATGGCCAGGCCAGCAGAAACTGGACCTACGGAAGAGATGGAGGTAGAGGGAGCTGGTGAGGACATATCCTGGCTTCTCCCTTTCTTCTATTTCTGCCAAATTTCTCATTGGCTAAACCCTGCCAGAAGTCAGCTGCATAAGAGGCTGGGAAATTAATCCTCCAAGGACCAGCCTTAGCCCTGCTGCAGCAGAGGATCCTCCACAGAGTGAAGTAGGAGAGTAGACAATAGATGGATATGAGGGGCGAGCCAGCCCAAACAATATCTAATGTCAAGTTTTACCAAATCTGATCATTGTATCATACTCGCTTCTGACTTTTAAACATTTTTTGTTTTGTTTTTTTAAGTAATTAAAGCACTACAGGTACAGGCAGAGCTATCTTGTGTATATATCTCCCCCCCTATCTCCCAGGCCAAGCAGCTATTATTATAAATCCTATGTTTTAATCCTTTTATATTCTATTTACATAATCATAAATATAATACTGTTTTGCAGGTTTTTAAATTTATCATTATTATACATATACTAATATGTATATGTGTATTTATTTTTCTATACCTGCCATCCATCCATTTCTATCCACTTACCCACACCATGTATCATTGTTTACTGAACATCTACTATGTTCTAGACATTGTTGTAGGAAGTAGGGATATAATCATATCTAAAAGGTACAAAGACACAGTCTTTGTCCTTCTTACTGGAAGTAATCCTAAACCTTCTTACTGAGGAATCTGAGCCTGACTGTGATCCTTTTCCGGGATGGCTGTAGTATTCCAGTGATGTTTCCCATAAGGAATGAGAAAACTAGGGAAGCATCCCAGTGGGCCCCTGGGTTCCAAACATATTATTCTCTGTCCCCTTTGTATAGTGGTGATTCTTATTTCACCTTAATAAGCAGGAACAATCATCCTGGTTAAAACAGAAATCTCATTTTTTGCCCGCTGGTCTAAGGCATAAAGAACCTAGAATGGCCAAATTCCAAATCAAAGAACCATTATTAAATCTACTAATGGAAGCATTTCTTTTGTAAATACTAAGACTTTCACACCAGAAAAGCCAGGATAATGGGGATTCAATATGTATCTTAATTTTCACTTATTTCTTCAACTACAACAATAAATGTTTCCAATAATCTCACTTAAAAGTATTACATTGGTTTGTTAGGTGTGAATATTCTATTTACCACATTTAATAAAAGAAAACCAATTAAGCTTAAAACCTTTAAAGCAAAGTTAAACGAACTTGAGAATCCTTACCTCGAGCTGAGTAAAGATTTTCTTGATATGCCTGAAACATCCTTCAGCAATTTCCATGTCTTCCTCATAAGATCGGCCTTTAAAAATGGGTTGAGGGGCATTTGCAAAGTACTCATGAAAAGGGAAGAAAGTGGAAACTTCGGTAACATTTGGCAATGTGTTACCTTTATTTTTCACTTTGCTTATATACTCTTCCCAACGAGACATTACCTGTAAGAAAAAGCGACTTTAGGTTAAATTTATCAGCTATTATGTCTAAATAATAAAATAAAAAAAATTAAAAAGACATCAAGTAAAAATAAGATTTGGTAGGTAAAGGAAAAGGAAAAGAAAAGCAATCTTTTACTCAATAGGAACTATTTCTTATCCAAGTTACTGAAAGACTGCCTTTCTTTTATAAAAGTAATTTTTAAGAGTCTAAGAAAAAAAAAAGTCTTTAATCAAAAATGTACAGATGGAGAAAAAACTAAGGATCATCTCATAGGACTTTGATTCAAATACTTAGATTTTCCACATATATTAAAACAGTTTATTATTGATGATCAAAAAAAAAAAAAAAAAACAAAACCCTCTTTGGTCAAAGAAATTCCTTATTTTTTCACTATCTTGGTATTTCTCCATATATGGTTAGGTCCAGCTCTAGCAGTTTTTAGTCAATTTAACACTTGTCAACCCTTCTTCTGGACCTTCATAATTCTTCCAATTCACTTTAATACATTTACAAAGAACTTCTGGTTAAGTTAAGCATATATTTGAAAGCTCCTTTTATAACTTCTCTAAGATAGCTAGTTTAATTACATCTTGGTATAAATATTAACTACACCTCTGCTCAGTTCGTATTTAATCTCAATTTCTGTAATTCTCTCAAAATTTGTTATAACTGCAGTGTTTCTCAAAGTGTGGTCCTCAGGCAGAATATCTGAGAAGCTAAATAAAAATGAAGATTCCTAGATGCCATCCCTTATGGAGAGAAAGTCGCTGGGGATTGAGATTGAGAATTTCCTTTTTAAACAACTTCCCCAATGTGATTACTGCATGTTGATCCACACCATAAGGCCTCAAGTTCATATTTCCCAAATTACCTAAGCCTTTGCGATTTATATATTACTTCTACTACTTTTAAAAAGCAGTTTTCATTAAGAGCCTAGAGACTTATTTTGTGACAAATATGCACTTAAGCATGATCTTTACTCCATTATTCAAACTTCTAAACAGTCTGGGTCTAATGTATACAACTTTGTAAGACCTAGCATATGCTCTGTGTTTTTACAAGAACCTATGAAACCTGCTCATTTTGAATGGACTCAAGTGGTTTGTCTATCTGCCTATAACAAGCATAAACTCTTTTTTTAATAAACATTTTAAAATTTCAATGTTATAATTTATACCTAAAATATACAAATAGTACAAAGAGAATATAGTTATAAAAAACTTCATTATTTATGTTTAATCCATTTAAAAATTATCTGTAAACCGACTATTAAAATTTATTTTTATTCATTTTACTTGGCTTTCTATTTCTCATTGATTTTCATATCCCAAATATTAACCCTAACAAAAGCAAAAACATATCTCTATAAACTGAAGTCAAACAATGTTTTAACTTAAAGTCCTACTTTGAAATGAATTCTTAAAAAAAAAAATGTATTTCTGGAAATTTAAAAAGAACATGTTTTCCCTCATTAGTTGATTAATATGCATATTAAAGGTAAGTTAGAGAACTGCATTTCTTATTGTTGGGTACCTAGGCTATTTAGTTATATTTCTACCGTAATGAAAAAAAAGAGATTAGAAAAAGAGGGAAAAAAATTAAAAGTAGTAGCACTGGCCTTTCACTGAATGAGTCATCAAGCAAAGTTATTTAGTAAAGAAAATTGAAGGTAACAGGAAACACAAACGCTTAACATTCACAAATATAGCGCTGGCAATAGCAAACATTTTAGTCTACTCAAAGAAAAATAAGCTTTCAAGAAGGAACTAAGAGCCCATACCAGTTCCCAGATGAGACCATACTATAATAAAGCATTATTTAAAAAAACCCTTAATCTCTTACCTGATATAAGAAGAAATAGCCTGCAGTTTCACAAGTATATGAAGCATCTCCTGGAACCCCCAGACTCTTCTGTAATCTTTTGACTTCTTCTAAAAGTTCTATTCTTCGAGCTAGGACATAATTAACTCTTCCATATCTAAAAATTTCAATTAAGTAAAAAGGCAAAATTACATAATGAAGAGACTTTCAAAGAAACTGTCTGTAAAATATTTAAGAAAATCTTAACAGAAACTAAGTTATACAAAAGATCTTGCTGGGAGTTCCCGTTGAGGCACAGCAGAAACAAATCCAACTAGGAACCATGAGGTTGGGGGTTTGCTCCCTTGGCTTCACTCAGTGGTTTAAGGACCCAGTGTTACCGTGAGCTGTAGTGTAGGCTGCAGACGCAGCTCGGATCTGGCATTGCTGTGGCTGTGGTGTAGGCCGGCAGTTATAGCTCGGATTTGACCCCTAGCCTTGGAACTCCATATACCGTGGGTGTGGCCCTAAAAAGATCTTACTAAGATAATGAAGGTGGCTACACTAAAGAATAGACTTTCAATGTAGAAAAAAAAAAAAACCAACTGTTTTCTATTGGTAGAAGATGCCATCCTGGACTTCCATAACTAGAGAGAAGTCAATACCTCACCTCAAAGGACAGGATGACTCTCTTGATAGGGGTTAATGAGGCTGGTGACTATAAGTTGAAGACAATGCTCATTCACCATTCCAGAAATCCTAGGAAATTCTTTAAGAATTATGCTGAATCTACTTGTGCTCTGTTAATGGAACAAAGCCTGGCTATTTACAAGATGGCTTACTAAATATTTTAAGCCTACAGTTTGGACCTACTGCTCAGAAAAGAAGATTCCTTTTAAAATATCATTGCTCACTGACAACACACCCAAGAGCTCTGACGGGGATGTACAACAATATTCATGTTGCTTTCATGCCTGCTAACACAATATCCATTCTGTAGCCCATGGATCAAGGAGTCATTTTGACTTTCAAGTCTTATCCTTTAAGAAATACATTTTGAAAGGCTATAGCTGCCACAGACAGTGATTCCTCTGATGGTTCTGGACAAAAGTAAACTGACAATCTTCTGGAAAGGATTCACCATTTTAGAGGCCATTAAGAACACTCATGATTTGGAGCTACTGCTTTGGCACAGTAGGTTAAGACTGCAGTGGCTCAGGTCACTGAAGCGGTGAGGGTTCAATCCCTGGCCCTGGCACAGTGGGTTAAAGGATGCAGCATTGCTACAGCTGTGGTGTAGATCATATCTGCAGCTCAGATTCAATCTCTGGCGTGGGAACTTCCATTTGCCATGAGTACAGCCATCAAGAGAAAAAAAGAAAAAGGAAAGAAAGAACATTCGTGAATCACTAGAAAAGGTCAAAGTATCAAAATTAACAGGAGTTTGGAAGAAGTCAATCCTAACCTTCCTGGGTGACTTTGAGGGGTTTTAAGACTTCAGTAAAGGAAAACAAACTGTAGTTGTCATAGAAGTAGCAAGGAAACTAGGCCCTAAAGATGCGACTGAGGAGTTCCTGTTGTGGCGCAGTGGTTAACGAATCCGACTAGGAACCATGAGGTTGCGGGTTCGGTCCCTGCCCTGGCTCAGTGGGTTAACGATCCGGCGTTGCCGTGAGCTGTGGTGTAGGTTGCAGATGCGGGTTGGATCCCGCGTTGCTGTGGCTCTGGCATAGGCCGGTGGCTACAGCTCCGATTCGACCCCTAGCCTGGGAACCTCCATATGCCGCGGAAGCGGCCCAAGAAATAGCAACAACAACAAAGACAAAAAAGACCAAAAAAAAAAAAAAAAAAAAAAAAAGGAAGGAGGGGCCTGTGGTTTTGTAGTTCTCTTCACACGGGTCCCCTGCCTTCCTGAAAAAAAAAAAAAAAAAGATGCGACTGAATTGTTGCAATCTCATGATAAAAGTTTAACAGGTGAGGAGTTGTTTCTTATGGAGGAGCAAAGAAGGTAGTTTCTTCAGATGGAATCTATTCCTGGTGAAGATGCTATGAAGACTGTTGAAATGACAACAAAGTATTCAGATTCTTACATAAACTTAGTTGATAAAGCAATGGCAGGGTTTGAAAGAAGTGACTCTAATTTTGAAAGAAGTTCTACTGTGGGTAAAATACTACCAAGCACCATTGCCTGCTATAGAGAAATCCTTCATGAAAGGAAGATTCAATTCATTTGGCAAACATCAGTGTTGTCTCATTTTAATAAGTTGCCATAACCACCCAACCTTTAGCAACCACTACCCTTATCAGTCAGCAGCCATCAACATCAAGGTAGGCCCTCCACCAACAAAAAGATTATAACTTACTTAAGGCTTAGATGTGGTTAACATGTTTTAGCAAAAAGTTATTTTTCCCTCTTTTTACGGCTGCACCTGAAGCATATGGAAGTTCCCAGGCTAAGGGTTGAATCAGAGCTGCAGCTGAAGCCTGTGCCACAGCCACTGGATTTGAGCTTGCATCCATGACCTACACTGAAGCTTGTAGCAATGCTGGATCCTTAACCCAGTGAGTGAGGCCAGGAGCAAATGCTGGGTCCTTAACCTGCTAAGCCACAAGAGGAACTCTAGCAATCAAGTATTTTTTAGTTAAACTATGGGAATGTGATATTCATTTGACTATGGTGGTCTGAAACTGAATCTGCAGTATTTCTGAGGTATGCCTGTACACAATTATAAATGATGGCGTAATTACAGCAGATTATTGGAAGAGACTAACAAAAAATTATTTTGGAGAGGCAGGATTATGAATGATCACTTCCTCTTTACTATCTTACTAGATATACAAATTTTCCTTTAGGAAAAGTGATAGTACTTTTATTGTGAAACGAAAGTCACTATTTTTCTTTTTAACTATAACAAACAGAGAGAAATGAAATAATATGCACAAACACACATTACTAAGACCTGGGGCTTGACTTCTGTATCTGAAAGCAAAAAGTATTTTTTTCTTGAGAAAGTTGGTAGTACCTGAAATCACTTTAAAAAATTCTACTATATTTAAAAACTATAAACTTTACTATAATACGACTATAATTACAAAATTTAAAGCATTCCATCAGCACCTATACATTGACTGAATTTTGCATTATTAGATTTTAAAGTTCAGCCCACTTGTGTAAGTCAGGATTAATAAGAAGTACACATGGGAGTTCCTGTTGTGGTTCAGTGGGTTATGAACCTGACTAGTATCCATGAGGATGCAGGTTCAATCCCTGGCCTTCTCCATGAGTTAAGGATCCGGCATTGCTGGATAACTGTGTAGGTTAACCGTATAGGTTGCAGATGTAGCTCGGATCTGGCATTTCTATGGCTGTGGCATAAGCCAGCAGCTGCAGTTCTGATTGGACCCCTAGCCTGGGAACTTCCATATGCCATGGGTGTGGCCCTAAAAAGGAAAAAAAAAAAAAAAGTACACATGGACAGCATTACTGGCCGATCCAAAATGAAAAACCTAGAGCCCCAATAACTTAATCAGAGTTGATCCTGCCCCCTGACTTTTTTTTTAGAAGCTTAAAAATGTTTGGTGAGCTCTTTAATACAATAACCCCAAAATAAATGCAACACAATAATTTAATACTCTTTTAGTCTTTTGATGTCTATCATTAGTTACAAGTAATGTTCAATAGTCAAAAACTATATTAAATATGTACAGCTTGTTAATTATGCCTATTGTTTGAAACTGTGCTGAAAAATGAATTTAAGTATAAATGTAATGAACTATTATAAAGCAATTTTGAAGGAAAACACCAAAATACTAACAGCAGAAGAAATCTGATTTGTAAAAACTTTAATCACTTTATATAATACTAAATATAAAGTCCAGCTAAACTGGCATACTGAAATAATACTTATAACTTCAAAGCTTATACTATCATTAATCTCCAATTGCATTTTGTTAAATGAACCACTTAATTGGTATCTAAAACATATACAAATTAAAAGGATGAAACATGAAAAGGAATTGCATTAGGCTGTGCAGTTTTGGTTTGGCAACATTAATTATTTTGATAAATAGAAAGCAAATGGAAATCTTCAATTTAAAAAAGAATGAACAAGGTAACTCTCTTCACCGAAGTAACTGTACATTTGAGGTAAAATGGCATAAACACGTAGAACTGAAGCTGAAGGAGATCATGACCAGGCTTGGGGTCAACTGAGTATAGACTATGAAGGTTATGGTAGAACCCTTCAGAATTCAGTTAGATTATTCACTGCTCTCTTCTAATGTTTCTTCATTCAAGAAACAATAAGAGGAAGTTCCTGTCATGGCTCAGTGGTTAACAAACCTGACTAGCATCCATAAGTACATGGGTTCGATCTCTGGCCTCGCTCAGTGGGTTAAGGATCCAGTGTTGCCATAAGCTGTGTACAAGTCATAGACGAGGCTCAGATCCTGCACTGCTGTGGCTCTGGTGTAGATCAACCAGCAGTTGTAGCTCGGATTGGACCCCTAGACTTGGAACCTCCACATGCCTCAGGTGTGGCCCTAAAAAGGCAAAAAGACAAAAAAAAAAAAAAAAAAAAAAAAAAAAAGGAATCAATAAGAGAAGGTTAAAAACTCTTTACAAACTCATATACTGTTTCAAAACTCATCCCCATTTGCTCACCTACTGAAATCTTTCTCTGTCTCCAGCTCTTCTTCTCCATGACCAAGACGCAGGAGGTGGCGCTCATCAATGTCTAAAGCCATGATTTTCTCAAACAACTGGTTCAGGGCCTGGAAGAATAAAAAAAAGGATGATAGTAAGTTTTAAAGAATCAGGAGGCTCCTTTTAAAAGTTGCAACAACTAAAAATCAGATGGACAGAAAAGAATGAGCATTGCCTAGTCAGATAATCAAAGTCAAAACACAGAAGAAACATCTTACATTAGGCCGTTTAAACAAAATAGTATTTCTATTGATTTCTGATATTGCTACATGTGTATACTTTGTCAAATTAATAACTGGAAATCATAAAAACCAGCAATTACATTTCTGCTTATTTATGAAAAGAGAAGGCTTTGGCTCAGTTTCTACTTCCCTCAAGTGGTAATAATTATTTAAATAATAACCACATCAAGTTTCATTTTATTCAACAATTTCCATGAGTTGCAAAAAACTGAGTTTCTCTAGTTGTGTAAGGCCTCTTAGGAGGTGTCTGGGTAGAATACATCAAGAGGACTACAGAGAGGAATGGTAAACTGCATCATTCCAATCTTAAGCTAAAAATCCAAATTAGTTCTGTATACAACCATGAGCAAGGTACTCATCGCAGACTATCCTGATGAAAGCCATTTGCCCACAAAGTGTTCCTATTTAGGGCTCCCTGATATCCTAGTATTTATTATCTGAGAATATGCAGTTACAAGGGTTTGCAGAAAGGCAAAAGTTTCACTGCATGGAAAGATACACAAGAAAAGATGACATTTAAAAATTAGCTCCCACTCAAGCATTTCTCCTAATTTACCATTAGTCTAAACCTGCCCATGAAGCCAATATCGAGACTTGTAAACATCCAGGCTATATAGAGTATACAAATATCTTTTGTTATCAAAATTCTAGCAATTAGATCTCAAAAACTGAAGAGATAAACAAATTTTCAGAAAAAAAAATTCACACTATCCCAATTCTTGATAATCTACATCCCAAACTTGAGACCCATTAAATCAGACTCTATGGCATTACTCACTATCCAAACCTTCCCTGTCCAAATTCATGAACCACATAGATTTAAGGGGCAAAAAATACTCACATATTACAATCTCAGAAAAAACTGCAAAACTTCATTCTGAATTAAAGTGATATTGGAGAACTGTTTAAATTATATATGTGAGCCAAGACCTGGCAAACAAAACAGTTGTGAAAAACCAACAATTTGCATTAGAAAGTTCCCTTATGGCACAGTGGACTAAGGATCTGGTCTTGCCACACTTGTGGTGGCATGGGTTCAATCCCTGGCCTGGGAACTTCCATATACTGTTGAGTGTGGACCAAAAGAAAAAAAAAAAAAAAAAAAAAAAAAAAAGAAAGAAAAAGGAAAAAGGAAAAGAAACAGTTTGCATTGAAGAGGATGATTTGATTGTCAAAGGAACAAGAAAGGCCATTAGCAAACAATTAACTCTTTGGCTGTTTTTGCAAAATAACCTTCTCTACAATTGTGCTACACAAGTCAGCCATAAGCAGGGGATACTACAGAAAGTCATTATTAAACTTTGACAAATTTTACTAAAAAATATTATGTTAAAACAATACATGAATAACTCTTTAATCATTCTAAGAATCTTCAATATATATTGATAAAATTATTAGAGACTAAATTTATTAAATAGGAAAAAAAAGTCTTTACATAGTTTGCTCCTTTTAACAAGATAAAATCTCAGAGTTCCTGTTGTGGTTCAGCTGTGGTGTAGGTCACAGACGTGGCTCAGATCTGGCATTGTTGTGGCTGTGGTGTAGGCTGGCAGCTGCAGCTGCTACTTGACCCCTACTGACCCCTACTGAGCCACATGGCAGCCCTTAAAAAAATAAAGTCTCAACTTTTTCCCCTGTACGATTTTAATACACCAGGCCATTTTTCCTTATAAACTTTATTTATTTATTTATTTAGTCTTTTTAGGGCTGCACCCGTAGCATATGGAGGTTCCCAGGCTAGGAATCTAATCAGAGTTGTAGCTGCCGGCCTATGCCACAGCCACAGCAACGCCAGATCCGAGCTGTGTCTGCAACCTACACCCCAGAGCACGGCAACGCCAGATCCTTAACCCACTGAGCAAGGCCAGGGATCGAACCCACAACCTCATGGCTCCCAGTTGGATTTGTTTCCTCTGTGCCATGACGGGAACTCTAACCCTGTTATAAACTTTAAAGATATAAAAACATAAATGCATGAATTGGATAGTATTACTTTTTTTTTTTTTTTTTTTGCTTTTTTGCTATTTCTTTGGGCCGCTCCCACGGCATATGGAGGTTCCCAGGCTAGGGGTCTAATCAGAGCTGTAGCCACCGGCCTACGCCAGAGCCACAGCAACGCGGGATCCGAGCCGCGTCTGCAACCTACACCACAGCTCACGGCAACGCCGGATCGTTAACCCACTGAGCAAGGGCAGGGACCGAACCCGCAACCTCATGGTTCCTAGTCGGATTCGTTAACCACTGCGCCACGACGGGAACTCCAGTATTACTTTTAAAATCGTGAGATTAAAATTTGACGAATAACAGAGTAAATGACATTTAGCATTCTAAAAACCCAGTGTTTCTTTGTAGACTAACTTTTTTAAAGGACTGGTTAACCACAGACACTATTTTTTTTTTTTTAATTTTCTTCATATGTCTTTTTATTTTTTTAATTTTTTTTATTCTTTTTTTTTTTTTTTTATTTTCCCACTGTACAGCAAGGGGGTCAGGTTATCCTTACATGTATACATTACAATTACATTTTTCCCCCACCCTTTCTTCTGTTGCAACATGAGTATCTAGACATAGTTCTCAATGCTATTCAGCAGGATCTCCTTGTAAATCTATTCTAGGTTGCAGACACTATTGTTAATACGCAATCAGAGAAATTAAGTACCTTTGGAGGTTTAGATTACCGTGCAAGTTTCATAACATGTTTCAAAATATTCTGAGCGCTGCCTGTCACATTTCACATGAGAGTTAGTAAATATTACTTGTTCTTCCTCATTTCTATGACAGTGACAGCTTCGGAATTCCTCAGAACACATACATATATAAAGATCATTTTTTCAGCCAGTATTTACAAGAAAGGAGCTTGTTTTTCTTTGTTTTAGCTATTTATAAAAACCTTATGTATTGGATCTGCAACATAACAATAGTCCTTCTGTGTAATATACATATTTATATGTATATTTTATAAGGATTTAAAATTCAATCCAGTCTTAATATGATCTACGTTTAGTCTTTGAGGAATATCTATTCTACTAGTAGAGAAATACTACTAGTAAGGGGTAATGCTTTTGATCTCAAAGTAAAAGGTCTAGCTTAGCATGGAAGATGGGGAAAGGGGGAAAAGGGCAATTACCAACTATCCAAATATACTTAGGTTTTCCACATTTGGACTGCCTCCATTTGAAATAAAAGATTGTTTTTATATTTTTCTCAATATGGTCTGGTCATGACCAGTGATAATCCAAGATTAAATCAATAATAAACACTATGCTCATTAGCCTTTCCTGGTATTTTGTGTGCCCATAATCAGGTTATCATATAAGAAGAAATCTCCATTGTGCTTTTAAGCATCTCCTGCTCCATACATGCATGTCCATTCCTTACATACAGATACTTCTTACATGTCTACTTCTTACACCCACACCCACACCCACACACTCACTCTCTTTCTCTCTCTCACCTGATTGGAATGAGTAACAATCAGAGTCCTCTGCTCTGGGAAATTGTGATAGATATTGGATATGATTTGGACTGCCACATCTGTTTTTCCTGTACCTGGTGGTCCCACAACCTAAAAAGGCAATGAACACATAGCACAGTACTAAGTTAAAACTGAAATTTTAAAACTGAAAGATCAAATAAATTAAAAAATTTGCTGGATGAGTTCACTGCAGAATGGACAAGACAGAGTCGTGAGCTTGATGACAAATCAATACACATCACCCAATCCAAACAACAAATAGGAAAAAAAAAAATTTAAAAGAATAATAAACACAGCCTTGTGACTCCATGGGGCAATATTAAAAGACTTAACATATCACTGAAGTTCTGGATAGACAGATACCAGGAATAAAGGATAAATATTAAATATAATAGACTATTTTTCCCTAGAATTCTTTAAAATATATTTGATGTTTGCAAGAAGTTCTAGTACTGCCTGATGGTATTTTCAAGGTATTTATACATAATAGTAAGAAAACAACAACACAAAAGGGGAAGATTAATGGACCTACATGAAAGCAAGGATACTCCATTCAACTTAAGAGACAAAATACTGATTCTAAGTAGACTGTGAAAAGTATGTATATTGTAATTCTCTAGAGCAGCCATTAGGAAGAAAACTGTACAAGAGATATAGTAAAACAACAAAACGAATAAATAAAAATGAAACACTAAGAAATAAAAGGCATACAAATAGGAAGAGAAGAGCTAAAACTGTCGCTGTATGCAGATGACATGATATTATACATAGAAAACTGTAAGGACTCAACCCAAAAACTACTTGAACTGATTAATATGTTCAGCAAAGTAGCAGGCTATAACATTAACATTCAGAAGTCAGTCGCATTTCTGTATACCAGCAATGAAATATTAGAAAAGGAATACAAAAATATAATACCTTTTAAAATTACACCTCAAAAAAAATCAAATACCTCGGAATACACCTGACCAAGGAGTTATATGCCGAGAACTATAAAACTTTAATCAAAGAAATTAAAGAAGACGTAAAGAAATGTAAAGATATTCCATGTTCATGGATTGGAAAAATCAATATTGTAAAAAGGGCCATACTACCCAAAGCAATCTATAGATTCAATGCAATCCCTATCAAATTACCCATGACATTTTTCACAGAACTAGAACAAACAATCCAAAAATTTATATGGAACAACAAAAGACCCAGAATTGCCAAAGCAATCCTGAGAAACAAAAACCAAGCAAGGGGCATAACTCTCCCAGATTTCAAGAAATACTACAAAGCCACAGTCATCAAAACAGTGCGGTACTGGTATCAAAACAGACAGACCGACCAATGGAACAGAATAGAGAACCCAGAAATAAACCCTGACACCTATGGTCAATTAATCTTTGACAAGGGAGGCAAGAACATAAAATGGGGAAAAGAAAGTCTATTCAGCAAGCATTGCTGGGAAACCTGGACAGACGCATGCAAAGTAATGAAATTAGAACACACCAGAGTTCCCACCGTGGCACAGTGGTTGACGAATCCGACTAGGAACCATGAGGTTGCGGGTTCGGTCCCTGCCCTTGGCTCAGTGGGTTAACAATCCGGTGTTGCCGTGAGCTGTGGTGTAGGTTGCAGACGTGGCTCAGATCCAGCGTTGCTGTGGCTCTGGTGTAGGCTGGTGGCTGCAGCTCCGATTCAACCCCTAGCCTGGGAACCTCCATGTGCCACAGGAGCGGCCCAAGAAATAGCAAAAAAAAAAAAAAATTAGAACACACCCTCACACCATGCACAAATATAAACTCAAAATGGCTGAAAGACTTAAATATAAGACAAGACACCATCAAACTCCTAGAAGAGAACATAGGCAAAACACTCTCTGACATCAACATCATGAATATTTTCTCAGGTCAGTCTCCCAAAGCAATAGAAATTAGAGCAAAAATAAACCCATGGGACCTAATCAAACTGAAAATTTTTTGCACAGCAAAGAAAACCCAAAAGAAAACATAAAGACAACTTACAGAATGGGAGAAAATAGTTTCAAATGATGCAACGGACAAGGGCTTAATCTCTAGAATATATAAGCAACTTACACAACTCAAGAGCAAAAAAGCCAATCAATCAATGGAAAAATGGGCAAAAGACCTGTATAGACTGTTTTCCAAGGAAGATATACAGATGGCCAACAAACACATGAAAAAATGCTCAACATCACTGATTATTAGAGAAATGCAAATCAAAACTACCATGAGATACCACCTCACCTCAGTCAGAATGGCCATCATTAATAAGTCCACAAATAACAAGTGCTGGAGGGGGTGTGGAGAAGAGGGAACTCTCCTACACTGCTGGTGGGAATGTAAACTGGTATAGCCACTATGGAGAACAGTTTGGAGATACCTTAGAAATCTATACACAGAACTTCCATATGACCCCGCAATCCCACTCTTTGGCATATATCTGGACAAAACTCTACTTAAAAGAGACACATGTACCCTCATGTTCACTGCAGCACTATTCACAATAGCCAAGACATGGAAACAATCCAAATGTCCATCAACAGATGATTGGATTCGGAAGATGTGGTATATATATACAATGGAACACTACTCAGCCATAAAAAAAGAATGACATAATGCCATTTGCAGCAACATGGATGGAACTAGAGACTCTCGTACTGAGTGAAATGAGTCAGAAGGACAAAGACAAATATGATATCACTTATAACTGGAATCTAATATATAGCACAAATGAACCTTTCCACAGAAAAGAAAATCATGGACTTGGAGAATAGACCTGTGGCTGCCCAACGGGAGAGGGAGGGAGTGGGAGGGATCGGGAGCTTGGGGTTATCAGATACAACTTGGAATGGATTTACATGGAGATCCTGCTGTGTAGCATCAAGAACTATGTCTAGATACTTATATTGCAACAGAACAAAGCGGGGGAAAATGTAAACATGTAAGAGTAACTTGGTCCCCATGCTGTAGAGCGGGGGAAAAAAAAAAGAAACACTAAAAACTGTTCAAATAACTCAGAAAGCAAGAGGAAAAGGGAAACAAGAACACACAAAAAAAGGGAACAAACATAAAACAAATAATAAAATGGTAGGCCTAAATCCAAACACATTAATAAGTACATTAAATGTAAATGAACTAAACACACCAATTAAAAGCAGGAACTGTCAGAATAGATTTAAAAAAATGCCCCAACTATATGCTGTCTATAAGAAACTTCAAATATAGGTAGGTTAGAAGTAAAATGATGGGAAAAGATATAACAGAAAGCTGCAGTGGCTATATTAATATCCAAGTAGACTTTAGAGCAAAGAAAATTACCAGTGATGATGTCAGACATTACATATGATGAAAGCATCAGTTCACCAAGAAGACATAGCAATGCTAAAAGTGAATGTATAAGATATATACATTCTTTATAAAGTTTTAAAATACAAGAAGCAAAAATTGAAAGAACTGGAAGGACAAACACATTCACAATTATAGTTGGAGACATTAATATTCCTCTCTCGTTATCAACAGGAATAGTAGGTAGAATACCAAGGACAGAGAAGTACTGATCAATACTTCAACATAATGGATCTCACTGACATAAATAGGACACTCCACCTGAAAACAATAGAACACCACATTCTTTTCAAGTGCACATGGAATATTCACTGGTGTCCTAGGCCACAAAATGAACCTTAACAAATTTAAGAAAACTGATGTCATAGAAAGCATGTTCTGTGACCATAATGGACTTAGACCAGAAATCAGGATCTGCAAGATAACAGGAAAATCTCCAAATACTTGGAAATTAAAGATACTTCCATATGCGTGTCAACAGACTTTTTCTGTAAAAAGCCAGCAGGTAAACATTTTAGGCTTTGTGGCCCATACAATCTCTGCTATGCTACCGCAGCACAAAAATGGCTAGAGGCAATATATAAACAAATGGCCTAACTAGTTCTAATAAAACTTATGAGTACTGGTATGAGTAGGGTCGACACATATAAGATGCCACAAATACTTATAAACACTTAATTCAGTGGGGGTTTTGTGCTTAAAATAGAACATACTCTGATAATCTGATGCTTACGTCTAGTCTAAATCCATTTAAGAATGTGTAGAACAATAATTCTCTTACCATAGTCAGCCCAGGCTGCATTCCAGCACGGATGGCCTCTATCTGTGTATGAGTGAACTGAATTGTATTACTGCAAATAAAAATCAAGTTGGTTAAAAATAAAGATGAATGACATTAGTAAAAATTTAGACAACAATGACAAGAGGGCTAAATGTCTACTCTATTATTTGCCCCTGGTCTCCCAATCTCTACTTCCTCCCATGCAGCCCTTTCTGTGGCTTTGTGTACAATAAAAAGTACATAAAACAAGATCTACCCTCTCAACAAATTTTAAATGTACATTACAGCACATTGTTAACTATAAGCACAATGTTGAATGGCAGATTTCTAGTGACTGACCCAAAGTCTTCTAATGACTCTCCTCACCTCTGACCCAACACAGACGAATTAAGACTGAATGGATATTGTGGAAAGAAAAGACTACCGTTATTTCTCAATATATTTAGCCAGGCCCAGACCTCGTGTGAAGTGTCAAAGTTCTAGTTTCCAGTCTAATATCAAATATAATACCACTTTTCAGTCATGGCACATATGCACAAGGGTAGCTGCTAAATGTAACAAATGGTCATGAAGTAAGAACCCCGTAATTATATTAAGATAGCCCTCTAATATTTATTTATCATTGTACCTGAAATCTTTCTTTTTGAATTATTATTACAGAATGGCCAAAAATGTATGAACTATTTAGTCAACTGACAGAATAGAAGAGGATCCAGAAATATATTTCCTAAAATTTTTAAAGAATCAGAAAAAATTTTTGAATACTTCTAATTCATTTGAAATATCAAACTATTATTATTCATTATTACAATTAGCAGAGATAGTGAAAGTACCGTTTGGGTTGGTTGTAAGGATAAGGACCTCTATTAGGAATAACATGAGGTTCAACAATTAAGGTTTTTGCTTCTTCAGTGTCTTCATCTTCCCCATCTGCATCTTTCCTTTTCTTCCCTTTTCCACTTCTTACTGGAAAAGTTATCCTACAAGACCAAAGTCTTTGTTCATTTTTAGTAAACAACAATTTACTAAGCACCAATCCTATGCATGACATCATAGAGAGGATACTCAGATGAGTAATAAACATTTAAGGTTTAAAGGAACTTAATATCTGTATACAAATTTTGGACAAAAGTAAATTTAAAAGCACTAAAATGTATGTTAAAGGTGTTGAGATCCAGAAAGTCATCTGACTAAGGGTGAATCAAAGAAGAAACATTTAATTAGTTTTTTAGGGGAAATAATTAATGATTTTATTTCAATTTATTTATTTATTTATTTATTTAGTCTTTTCAGGGCCACACTCAAGGCATATGGAGATTCCCAGGCTAGGGGTTGAATTGGAGTTACATTTGCCGGCCTGCACCATAGCCACAGCAATGCAGGATTCAAGATGTGTCTGCGACCTACACCACAGCTCACGGCAACACCAGATCCTTAACCCACTGAGCTAGGCCAGGAATCAAACCTGTGTCCTCATGGATGCTAGTCAGATTCATTTCCACTGAGCCAAGACAAGAACTCCTAACTACTCTATTTTAATCAGAGTAATATTCACATAACATAGATTTCACCATTTTAAAGTTTAGTAGATTCACAAATTATATA
The DNA here is from genome assembly GCF_054392235.1 of Sus scrofa. Taxonomy (NCBI): domain Eukaryota; kingdom Metazoa; phylum Chordata; class Mammalia; order Artiodactyla; family Suidae; genus Sus; species Sus scrofa. Next base: position 145,485,957 of record NC_139383.1, on the reverse strand, counting down.
GTCATCACTACTCTCTAATGCCAGAATATTTTCATTATCACAAGGAAACCCCATGCCAATTAAGCAATTACTCCATTATTCCAACCTAAATCCATCCTCTAGCAACCAATAATCTATCTTCTGTCTTTATATTGGCCTAGTCTGGATATTTCAAGTAAATGGAATCATACAGCATTTATTCTCTTCTGTCTCCTATCTTTCCTTAGCATAATGTTTATAAAAAAAAAATTATATTCTTATGGCACATGCACTGTAAAGTGCTATACACATTGTCCTTGTAATCAGAAAACACTATGGAAAAGATGGCAAATAAAATAAATTTCAATGGATTTAGACATACAAACATGGGAGGGAAGACATTTCAGAAAGAAAGAATTAATAGCAGGGACTCAAGTACAAGTAGCCCATTTTGCTGGAGTGCAGAATACAAAAGAGAAAATACGGAAAGAGATAAAGGCTGGAGCCTTGTTATAACACCTTTGGGATCAAGCTTTTAAGGCAGAAGTTCTCAGTCTGGGGTCAGGGATACCTCAGAAGGCAACTCCCATTGGTACCGGAGGAAGTCAACAAACATCCTAAAATTAAGCTAAAAAATTAATTCTCTATCTGCACTTTGTCCAGTCTTTGTTCACACTCTGAAAAACAGGTAATACCAAAAAAAGGAAAGAAAAAAAAAAAGCTAAGAACCAAAAAAGCTAGGAGGTCAGTCCTTATTTTGAAGAGCAACAGGAGAAATAAAAATTTTCAGTTAGACAATGGAATGACTCTAGCAGTAAGGCATGTAATAGGTTTAAGCAGGGAGAGAGGGAGGAAGGACACTGTCATTACAAAGACTGAAGGTGTTGAGGGCCTAGGAAGACAGCAGTCAGGACTGATGTAAGGGGAAAAAAATGCATCCTTTAAGGCAGAATCTGTAAGACAGCAGGAGTTATGAGAATAAAAAGATTAAAAATAATGCTGAGATTTCAAGAAGCTTTCACCATTAATAAGATTAGGAAAGTATGAAGGAAGACTGGGTTTGGGAGTTATAAAGGATACATGTTTTTTATATGTAGAATTATTATATTTATATTTAATTATATTTAATAGCCCATTAAAAGCTGTCTGTTCTAATTTGCAACTGAGAAAGTAAGTCCTTTGCCACCATTGTAGGTACACTTAGTGCTTTGCCATCAATCCAGAGGATGGAATTCACGAAGCAATCAGTGCTTAAGGTACTTTGTGGTTTTTTTCCTACTCAAAACCAAAGCTCCTTTGAGTGTAACTATAATACAAATACTTAAAATCTGTGAAACCTAGCAGAGTTAAAAGAAGAGAATTTTTTTCCTAAAAACCAAAGAAAGTTCAAAATCACCTGGCTATGTGTATTAATTAGGGAATACACCAGACTGTGTATAATTGGCCAAGACATTATTTCTTCAGTCAAATGCTGCAAATATATTTAGATAGTACTCTTCAGACAAAAAGCAATTACTGTAAGAGAAGAGGCTACTTTTACTGTGATTTTAAAATAGGTACTATACAAAGAATTGGAAATAGAGTCAAATTCATCCAGATGATTTTATGGTGAAGGTACAGACTGTCAAACAATACCCAGATATGACACAGTATTAGTTACAATCCTGATGGCCTCAGAATGACTACAGAAAGCATGAAAAGGAATATATCCAGTTGTGACGTTACCTGAAAGGGGGTATCTGCAGAGCTGGGTCATCCACAGTTACTTTAACATTATGACCAGGAAAGCTGGCTTTTAAATGCTCAATGGAGAGAAATGTATCATTGAAATCAAGGGTGGCGATCTGATTGGGCATTTTGGAATAATGTGCACTGCTTGGATCCCCATAGCCTAAAATGATGTCATGCAGCCAGTCAGGTACCACACAATCGGTATTCATCAGGTTCCGAATAGTCTCTAGCACCGCCTGTCAGTAAGAGGACAAAAACAGATTTTGTTAAGAAGACATCTCAAGCATTTGCACTTCCATGCTATGCAGAGCTGGCTGAGCTAATCCAGAATTCCCAAGTGTTTCAGGGTAAGAAGCTATTTTCCGCTGACAGGTGCTTGGCTAGACTGAATCAACAGCTATATTTTCAGCTGATACCATACACTGAGTTAAACAAAAGACCAAACTTAGCAAGAACAGTTTATCCATTAGGAGTTCATTTAGACAGAATGTCATAAGTGAGTTTACCACTTAACTTCTGTTGAATAGGATGGAAATCTGATCAGGTCTACACAAGAGTAAGAAAACATTACAGAACAAACCTTTTAAAAAAAATGCTGCCTCTTATAAACTACTGGAGTTTCCTCCTCTTTACAATCCATAGTTCCTCAATGCTAAGATCACACACAACCATAAGCACATTAATGTATGCCTCGATGGTAAAACACACCAAAATTTAGAATACTATAATTAGCATTGTTAGAAATAAGAAATAAAAAATAAAGTGAATAATGATAAAAATGAAATGTCAAAATTTCAGAACAAAAGAATTAGGACTACAACAAAAAGTCATTATAGTAGTTAATATATACATTGTGAAAAGTTATTACTAAGAACCAAGGCAAATTTTAGACTTTCCAATAATTATTTTGATGAAGTGATCTATCCCACATCTGGAAATGAGAAGACTATGCTATTAATTTTAAAGAATAAAATAACCAAACCAACCATATTTATATCATAAATGCTAAACATTTAACAGGATAACAAAATAACAGGATAATGTATGTTAATCACACTTGTATTGACTTGTTTTATTTTCTTGGGCTTACTTCTACCTATCATTCTCCTAACTGCATACTTGGTTACTTGCTTAGCATTTGTCTAATCCCCATCAGAATACAATTTCCAATGAGAGCAGGGATCTACAACAGCTTAGCAATGGGACAGGAAAATGGATAGATGGACAGATAAGTATGTTCATGTAATCGTGGATAAGATGAGGGCTCTACTTCCTAAGGTAACTACGACTCTGGTAGGGAGATAAACCATGTCCTTAACAAAGATACGAAGAGCAGAATATGGCAAATAGTAAAGAATATTACAAGTACAACTGGAAAACAGCTCAAGGTGAGTGAGAAATGGATGTAGGGGAGGCTTTTGACATTAGGAAGGGTTTCAAGGAAAAAGTGGCATTTCAGTTTAGCTTGAGTAAAACATGTGTGAGAAAGCTTTATTTCATCATTAATGTAAAGTCACAGAAATGTTTTGATAAGCAGAACGAAATGATTCGTGGAAGTGTATATAAAATAGGTGACTAACTATGAGGGAAACAGGGGTAGAGACAGTTGCTATTTAATGCAATTACTTAGGCAAGAGGTAAAGTATCCAGATGAAGACAAGTTGCACTAACAGAAAAAGAAAAGGAAGCAGATGAGGGATGCTGCCCAACTAAATAGTAAAATACCAAAGATACTTAAAGAGTGTTCTTCCTTTTCCAAACACAGGCAAGTTCATCATTCCCCCTCTTTCTCGAGTCAGAACCCCAAAGCCTCTTTTGAACTTCCATGTATCTTTCTTATGGCTTTTGGTACCTTCTAATCTTTCACAGTTGTTACTTGTTTATATTTCCAACTTTGCTTCTTAGTAGTCTAAGCTCCCTAAAGGTGTAAGCGGTGTCTTACTCACCTTTACTAGCTCTATATTAACTTAGCACAATACCAGACACACAAGGGGCATTGAATAAAAAGGCAAGAGAAATGAATTTAAGAAAGGAACTATTTTTTTTAGTGAACTAAGTGAAATTTATTCATTACTGAGAAAAAAGAGAGACAGACAAAACAGAGGCCCCACCTTCACAAATTTAATTCTAATGCCAGAGAAATAACAAATATAAAGTCCTTTTAAAGTCAGATAAATAACAAATAATCATCAGGTATAATAAAAGCTGTGAGGAAAAAGAAAGGTAACTAGATAAAGAATGATGAGAAAGGGAGATGCTACTTCAGATAAGGTTGTCAGACAGGACTTCTCATGGGAAGTGACATTTAAACAGAGTTGCCCACGTAAAGTGAGAACAAACCATCTAGATACCTAACTGAGTAGGTAGCAGAAACACCATGTACACACGCTTGGGTTATTAAACAGAAGCAAAAAGGTCAGTATGACTGGTATGGAGGAAAAAGGAAAAAGTGTTAGGAAATGATGTTGGAGAGGCAGCCAGAGGACAGATGACAAATGATGTTGGAGAGGCAGCCAGAGGACAGATGATAAAGGGATTTTTGGATTATGGTCACAACTTTCTACTGTGATAGGAGACTGTTACAGAGCGTGAGCAGGGATATCAAGGTACAATTCACATTCAGCACTATGTGGACAACAGTGAAAGTGAAAGCAGAGATGTGAGAGATGAAGGTGTCCTGAGCATGGCATCAATACAGGTGGTGAGCTAATCAGACTGATGGATTGGATGTGAAAGGTGAGACAGAGAAATGAAGAAAACTTCTACCGTTCCGTCTCTAGCAACAGGGTGAGATGAATAATAAAAGCCTTTATGTGTGAGTCTTTTTTTTTTAAATCACAAAAATGGGTTAAAAAAGGTAATAAATTGATAATATATAAGAAGCACTGCTTAGAGGAGGACAAAGAAGAGAAAGGCACTTGTGCAAAAGCTAGTGTTATCAAATGGTTGAATTGCTCCATGTTTAAGTTTTACAATATAGTTTCAAACAATAATTTCAAATTCTTCCTTGACTAAAACTACTCTCCATAAAGTTATTATAAAAGTAAAACCCTCTAGTCTTCCTTTTTTCCACTAATAAGTATAAACACAAAATTACCTTAAAGTTATTTTCCTTTGGTTTCCTCCTCATTATTATATTGAAAGTTTCATACACATCTTCTGCTCCATTTTGTATAGTATTGGTCATATCTTGTTGATACTGGTTTGGATCCAAAAACACTCTAAATGTCCTTGATTCTCCTCTAAGATTGGGTCTGGGCTCAGGTCCTAGAAATATGTTTTAAGTATGTTAAATGAAATACATTAATTTTTAAATATCAAAGTAAGTTAGTAGTATTCCTTTTCTAGAAATGATAGAGTGTCCAGACTTAACTCTAGCCATTCCACCCACTAGAATGTCTTCCTGTCATCCACTGTGAATTCTTAGCTGAAAATATTTTCTCCTCTAAATACTTATCACTTCTTCCTAGAACAGATACGAGATGTTTATGATGCAATGCCATGAAGTGCAATGATTTGTGGATCCCCTCAACTGGAACAGGAGCCTTAGAAGTCAAAGAATTTTACTTGTGTCAGTTACTCATAGCTCCTACTACTGCTTTACAAAGAGTAAGGACTCAGCCATTCTTTTTGTCCTTCCATATTCCATACTTAATATGGTGAGGATAACAGGAAACTGCATATACTAGTGGCTGAAAGCTTAGAGGCTTTTTCTTGCTCCTGTACCCTCATTTTTTGGGTCTCAAACCTTCAACTCTAGTCCCATTATGTGGTCTTATGGTTATTCTACCTGTTCTCCATTCTCTTTTCCTATTTTTTTTATTCTAGTGATAAGTGTAGCCTAATTTTAACACCTTATCAATGATTTGATTTGTAAAATCACAGATAGAAGCTGATTTAAGTTCTGAGAGAATTCTCACGAAGTGTAAAATAAGAACTGGACATAGATGCAGTTATAATTTAATAGTAAGTATTACCAATAAAGGACGAAAAAAGAATTTCCAAAAACAGTTAAGCCTAAGAAATCAAACTGCTAACCAACTTTGTTAGAAAGTGTTTCTAAATGGAATAATGCTGGCACTGTGGACAGGACAATTCCTTCTAGGAGAGAGTTCTGCTTAGGTGCTTAGCATCCTTGGCCCACATCCATCAAACACCAAGAGCTCACCATCCCCTTCCTCTACCCCAGTCATATGACAGCATAAATATCACCATGTATTTTAAAACAGAGGGTAGGGTTGTTTTCAATTGAGAATCACTGAAATCAATATCATGAATCAAATCAATAAAACTTAAAAAGGAAAAGTTGAGAATATATATCCTTGAACAACAGTAAGAGATATTTCAAGATTTTTAAAAGCAGTACTGTAAAGTATGAATGGAAAAGTTTTAAACATAGGCAGTTTCACTAGAGCCTGTCCAATATCTAATACGGAAGTTTAGAAACCATGTTATTTATTTTTGAAACTAGGTAGTAGGTACCCTACACACTTTTATATGTAAACCTTTCTGTCAATGCAGTATATAAAACTAAAAAAATTTACCCAGGGCACAAAAAGGAAAAAAGGCAAGGAAATTTATCATTATGTACACACACTTTCAAAAATATAGATCACCATACCGTCTTCAATGACACGCCCTTTATCATCCAGCATGCCCTGGATTTCACAGCCTCTGACATAAACCAGGCCAACCTGCTCAATAAAAGGTCTCCTCCGGTCAAACTTGGTACCATAAGGTTTTGTGGGGCGCACAGTAATTAAAAAGCATACATCATGCTTCCGGAGTCCTAGTAAAACACAAAGACATTTTCACTTCTTAGAATGAGGTTGCTTTCAGTCTTCTGTTGGCAAATTCTCATCCTCCTATCTTCGGAAATGAGATATTAAAAACATTTAAAATATCAGATGTTATCAATGATTATACTTGCTTTATAATACAACTACAGGTTTTCCTATAATCTTTATTAGTCAAAGTTTGATAGCAATAATTCAATGAAAATTTCTCTTTACATTAAAATTAGAAACTTTTATGCCATGAATACTTACTAAATCCTCCAGATCATGCTACAGCTCCAAAACTGGATGCTCATCATCACTCTTATTTTTAACATTCTTAATAAGTAACCAAAAATATGCTTGGCATATAATCCATCTATATCCTATTTAGCAAATTTCTAACATCAGTTTAAAAACTGTCCATCAGTGTCATTTCAAAACAGTCTAACTGTATTTCATCAGAAGAGGTCAACTCTAGAATAATTCATCAAGGCATAAAAACATTATTTACAGATAGCATCTTAAGAAGACAGCTGAATACATATAGTTGCAGTTGGCAAATACTGACATTTTAAAAAGTGAATGTCAAGGGATAGGAAATTTATGCCAAAATTCACAATTTTCAGTCATTAGGTCAAATAATGGGTTGAAATGGATTCCCAGCTCTCTTAAAAGTAGACACACTGGAAGGTAAGGGACATAAAATGAGACCATACAGCATGTAATGTTATCCCACTTAATGTTCATTTTTCCCCAACTCATTTTTGTTAGTAATTGTATAGTATAAATGCAAGTTTAAACAATTTGCTTGCTGATAACCTTGGTAACAAGAGACATAACTAAATGAAATTAGCCGTGTGAGTGTGGGGCTAATGGTATTAGCACCATTCTGGTTTGTTTCAATATGGAATGGGGTTCAAGTCGCTAAAAGTAATAAAAAATAATGAATTGATTGTTTGTTTCCCAACAAATTCTATGCTAATAAGCAAGAGAGGAATGAAAACTAAGGGTAAATGATCTACTTTGTGAGCTGAACTTCCTTTATGACTTCTGATCTGTATAATGCATTAAAATTTCTAAGTCTTAGAGCCAAAGGAATGGCCCTGAAAAGTAATTTAGTCCCTACCCATGTCACTTTTTGGTATCACAGAGGGATACTGTGGGATGTCTTGGATCCACATTAAAAATACCTATATTACCCTAAGCTCAATTGTCCTTTCAACCATCCATATTTACTCCATTCTGGCTGTGCCTCGAGAGCAGGAGCTAACATTTGTTTCATTAATGCTGCTTCTTTTATTTTAAATAGGGTAATGGAGGAGATAAGCACCTGAGTTTCACACGTTCTTAAAGGGACAAGAAAGTACTCATCTTAAACTCTTCAAAACTCTTCTATTTTTATAGGACAATATTTGCTACTGTTTACAGAACCTCCCTCTCATTTTTTATTTGGTTACTCTATCTGGGATCCAAAAGGGGGGCTGAATTTTGGCTCTGGCCTCCCAGAACACACTTTTCTTCCCATCATGCCCCAATGGATTACTTGTCACACAATATCCTACTGTTCTCTATCCCTGTCCATCAAAATTTACCCATTCTATTTCTCATCTACCATGTTTAAGGAAAAAAAAAAAAAAAAGACTACTTGATGGTTTTCTGATTAGCAGTCTCCAAAGTAATGGAGGTAAGCAACTCTGGGTAATGCAACTTTCTTTTCCATAATGGAGGTTTGTCATCTGTCATTTATACATTTCCATAAAAGTTTTTTTTTTTTTTATTTTTTCAAGTTTTATTTCTAGTCATCACTACTTCTAGGGCCAGCCAATAAGTTACTCCAGGTTATGACCCATCATGTAAAATAAAGTTTAATACCTCCTTAAACTCCAAGGGGCAATACATATAAGACCTTCTTCAGCAACTTAATGTCTTTTTTAAGATTTAACAATAATAAAGTTACATATTATTCCACCTGATTGGAACAATTTTGAAGGACACAGGAGTCACAAAAACAATCTGTCAAAAGCTATACCCGCTATGGTGGCCATTTGTTAAACATGTAGCCAGCTTTGTTGCTGGATTCCTTCAGAATTTTTGATAAATATATCACATAGCTACTATGGTTATAACAGCTATATTGAGAGCAATAATTTCTGAAAATTGATCCATTAAGGGACTATCCTTTTCCTTCTGGCATGCCAAGAAAACAGAAGGAGATAAAATCTACCAGCTCCTGTTTCTCACAACAGGGCAGCAAGTATTCTCATAAACAGCTGGGAGAAAAATATAACTGTGCCAACTCAAAATCAGTTCTACATGCTATTTCTAGCACAGGTGTTATAGACATTTTAACTTCATTTGGCTTAGTAACTTTGAACATGCACGCTTCTAAGTAAAATTAATTGTGACACTGAACTCCCATCCCTAAACTCTTGTTTAAGTAAGAACAGAGAAAATAAGCTCATTTAATTTCCCTGTATTTATTATTTATTCTTGACTACATTTGATTTCACTGATATTTTCATCTGACTTTCTCTCTTTGGTACAAATAAACTTCCTCTTTTTGGTACAAATAAACTATTATTTCTTTCTGGGGTGCTGTATTAACTACCTCTAATGTCCTTCTGAGTTTGTCTAATTTTGATTTTGTATCTTTATTTTCCACAAACTGTATGCATCCCTATTCTACTTTGGTTGCTTTTATCTTTAAAAGATACCAATTTTCCTCACTTGCTTTGCAAGTGTGCAAGTTATATGTAGGTCTGTCCCCTTTTTTAGTGAACACAAGTACTTTATTCTTTTTATATTGATCCTATAAATGCATAAACACTTTCTTCCTGAGTTTTAAGATTTAAAATGTCCTCCAACTGCAACTTTCAAAACACTTTGATAGGAATGCTTTTTCATGTTTTTATTTTATTTTATTTTTGTCTTTTTGCCTTTTCTAGGGCCACTTCCCACGGCACATGGAGATTCCCAGGCTAGGGGTCTAATTGGAGCTATAGCCGTCAGCCTACGCCACAGCCACAGCAACGCCAGATCCGAGCCGCGTCTGTGACCTACACCACAGCTCATGGCAATGCCAGATCCTTAAGCCACTGAGCAAGGCCAGGGATCGAACCTGCAACCTCGTGGTTCCTAGTTGGATTCATTAACCACTGCGTCATGACGGGAACTCTTCATGCTTTTAATAAAAGTACTAAGGTATTTGATTATTCTTGTATGATTCCTGGTATTTTTTACTAGTAATAATTATAAATCAAATGTCTTTTTTTTTTTTTTTTTTTCCTAAATTAGGAGACAGAGTATTCTTTACTTTTATTTTTAGTCTTTTGAGGGCTGCACCAGAGGCATATGGAGGTTCCCAGGCTAGGGGTCGAATCGGAGCTGTAGCCGCCAGCCTATGCGAGAGCCACGGAAATGCAAGATCTGAGCCACATCTGTGACCTATACCACAGCTCACGGCAATGCCGGATCCTTAACCCGTTGAACGAGGCCAGGGATCGAACCTGCAACCTCATGGTTACTAGTTGGGTTCTTTAACCACTGAGCCACGATGGGAACTTCAATTGTCATTTTTTAAGCCAGATTTTAAACATAACATTTAATAAGTTCAAAGGGATAGTACTTAGGAAGACTGCTTTGCTAATGCTCTAAGTGCAAGTCTATAAATTAAAAAGGCAAAAGGTAACCACTTCTTGAAATTTAAAATTACCTTCCCATTCATCTTTGATGTGATCTCTGACATTCAGGTTGATGGTAACATCTGCACGAACTCGGGTTGGCCAGTTTTCACCTATGTTGGGTTTTGCAACCTCAACCACAGTAAAAGCCACAATGGGCTGGGCCATTCGTGCCCAACCACCAAATACTACACCACCATATTCAGACTGCCTGGAAATCAAAAAAATGGATGATTACTCAAACAAAAAAATAACTTTTCCCCAACTTTTGGACAAGTTACAGTAGTAACTAAGAATACATGTTTAGCTAGTACTTAAGCCCTAATAAGAGGATGAAACAGGACAACATGGTCCAGAAAAGAAAGGGAAGTAGAGAAATATCCCTCATACATTCCCAGAAAAATAGATAACTCCATGTATGTAAGAGCTGAGCCATTTTGTCAAAGAATGAAATAATCCAGCACAGTTTTATTTTATATTCTTAACTTCCCCCTCTTTATCAAGACAGTCTCAACTGTTTAATTTTACCCTATGTATTATAAGTATTTATGTAAGCTGTTGTAAAAATATTTTGGAATAAGCTAGAATTTAAAAAATTTTTAAAAAAGCAAATGATAGTATCAATGCAAATGCTTTCTTTAGGGCATAATATTTAAATCTCCAAAAATATGCTGCCATGATTAGGGGCATTCTTCCTTCTTATATTGGTGGTTTAGCTTTTGTATTAAATAGCATATTTGGGAAGTCTGTAACATAACAACTACAACAATACTTCAAAATTGTAAAGTACTGTCAAAAATGACATGCTCACATAGATAAACTATATTCTAAGCAAAGGCTTTTGTAAATAACAAAAAATTGTAACACTTTATAACATCTAAGAGTAAAACTAATTTAAAAGTTCTGCAATCAGATGACTTGGTTAAGTGCTAAAACAATTTTTAAAAGGCATTACCCTATGTCTAAAAAAGCTTTTGTAATAACTTTCTATCACCTCTCCCATTTTTACAACTTTACTACAATACAGTTGACAGACCATTAAATTCATTCATTGTAAATATACCGTTCAAAAACTTTAAGTTGTGCATCCATCACCACAATCCAATTTCAAACATTTTCATCATAGTTTGAAAAGATCCCTCTCATCCACTTGCAGTCAACCCCTGTTCCTATTCTCAAGCAACCAATCTACTCTTTTCCCTGTTTATAAAATCTATCTGCAACATGAGGCCTTACTAAGTCTAGATTTCTTTCTTTTTTTTTTTTAAGGTCAATGATCCATTTTGAGTTAATTTTAGTGTACGGTGTGAGGTAAAGGTCAAAGTTTATTATTTGCATACGGATATCCAATTATCTTGATACCAAGTGTTAAGAACATCATTTTCATTATTTTCCCCATTGAAGTGCTGTGGAACCTCTGTCAAAAGCCAACTGATCATAAATATCAGGGGTTATTTCTGGACTTTCTCTCTATTGCGTTGATCTATATTTCCGTTCACAAGCTAATAAAACACTCCTTTGATTACTGCAGCTTTAAAGTTAAGTTTTAAAATCTGGGAATATAAGTCCTCCAATTTTGTTCTTCATTTTCAACATTATTTTGGCCATCCTCATCTCTTTGTATTTACATGTAAATTTTAGGTCTGCTAAGGGTCGGCAGAGGGGAGGAAAAGGAGGAGGAAATTGGCGAGCATATCATTCTGAACATCAATAACATAATTTTTATCTTAAGATCATAAGATAATTCTGTTTCCTTTTTGTTTTGTGTTTCAAATGATTAAAAAATCTGTTATTCATATTAAATTCTATAAGTATATATATAGGCCCACTAATACTCTGTACCGTTAGATTTCTGACCCTCATACGCACATCCTCTCTTATACTGCTCAGCAGTTTCAGCAGCCTGAAAACATTAGAACTATGCAATGGGTAAAAATGCCTCTGCTACTTTTCCAGCTTCAAGATGTGAATCAAAGCCACACTCCTTTTAGATCTCATTACTTTTAATAGTTTTCAATGACAGGCAATTAGGAATGAAAAGTTAGGCTTTTTTTTTTTTGGCTACGCCCACAACATGAAGAAGTTCCAGGCCAGGGATGGAACCCCTGCCACAGCTGCAACGTAAGCCACAGCCATGACAACGTTAAATCCTTAACCTGCTCAGACACCAAGGAAACTCTGAAAAGTAAGAAAAAATTTATTATCTCCAAAAAGTAGTATTTTCTTCCCCTATCAGAAAATAATATAAGTTAAAAAAATTTACTTTATTAATAAACCATAGAACTCTAATTATTATTGCTTCATCTGGCATTTAACTATAATATAAGTGAATCCTATTTGATGAATTCCTAGTTACTAAGTCCCTACTTTGCAAAATGACCAAAATTAGGTCCAGAATCGGAGCATATAAATGCAAGGTAACCATAAATTGTAAGGCAGCTTTCTGATCAAGCACTCCCCCGGGGCCCAAACAATGGGCAATAATTTTAGCAAAGCTGTGGGCAGGGATGATCAGCCAGTGGGTATACAAATTCCACAGGGCTGGCCTGCCTACTGACTCAACTGATTATTAAGTCAAAAATACTTTATGTTGTGTTTTACAGTCTCACCCAGAATAACTTTTCACATAATAATTAATTAAAAAAATAGAACTCTGTATGAAATAAAATATGGAAGTGAAAAAAACAGATCATAATCACAATGTCCATGTAGCTCTCTGTAATTAGTAAGGAGAGAAGCCTGGAAGGCACCTGAATCTGTTCACACTCAAAATACATTAAGCTTTTCACACAGAATGCAGTACAAGTACATATGTATGTATGGTGTGACAATAATGTAAAATAATTTTACAGAATTATTTTACTCATTTATAGTCACTTGTCACATATAACTTATGTCTACTAATTTCATACTTAGAATGAAAGAGTGAATGATGGGCATTTACCCAAAGTCAGTCATATCTAAAAAGCATAAACCTTCACAGATCTTTTTTTTTGTCTTTTTGCCTTTTCTTGAGCTGCTCCTGAGGCATATGGAGGTTCCCAGGCTAGGGGTCTAATCGGAGCTGTAGCCACCAGCCTACGCCAGAGCCACAGCAACGAGGGATCAGAGCCGCGTCTGAGACCCACACCGCAGCTCACGGCAACGCCGGATCCTTTAACCCACTGAGGGATCGAACCCGCAATCTCATGGTTCCTAGTCAGATTTGTTAACCACTGCGCCACGATGGGAACTCCCAAACCTTCACAAATCTTATGATGCAGAGCTGCCTACAACAACGTGAGAGTCTTTTCTTAGCCGAAGGAGTTCCAAACATAAATTGGCAGGCAGAGAGTTTAAAAGTTCCCCAAATAACAAAACCTACTCAACAAGCCTTAAAAGTAAATGCTCATGATTTAGTCTCTTCGAGGCAATCTAGGCAATCTACAGATGGACGGCCAGTTCTTCTAATGTTCCTCTCTGTGCGATGTTCAACTATGCCCCTCATCTCCTGCCAGGTCCTTTAGAGAGGCTGACTGAGACTGGTGGTGACAGCCACAAGGGCAGTTGGGGTAAAAGAGTACCCCTTTATCATAAGCTGCTCCCAGGACTGAAACTGCCTTGCCCTCACACAGGTCTACTGGACAGCCACACTCTTCCCTCTTTACCCTTCTACTAATGCCCAACCTACTCCCTGCTACATTTCTCCCTCCCACCCCACCCCACAGAACAACGACCCCTCTTCCCTTACCCTCAGCCCCACTTTCTAGTACCCAGATACATATTTTCTATTTTAACACTCTGCATATATCTAACTCATATTAAAGAATTTTTCAAAGAGTAAATATCTTATCTCTTAAAGGGCCTCTTTATACCACATATATTATTTCTAGATACACCCGTGAAGTTTCTGACAGAAGTATGTCAATCCTATTTGCATCTATTCATTGCAAGTGGAACCAATTTACTAACCATGGCTTCATTCTGCTGACACTATCCTCGATGTCTTGCCTAATTTCGTAAGTTGATTCTAAGCGGAAGAGATTAAAGTTCCTTAGGAGGTAATCATGAAGAGTCAAAAACTGCAAATTCAATTTGGGAAGAGCAAGACAACCTGAAAAGGAAAAAAAATTCAAATTTGATTTATTTGTTTAATCAAACATCTGATTTCATATATATACGCATATATTAAAAAGCACCACAGATTGGTAAGAATCGAATTTAATGGTGTCTAAAATATAGCATATTTGATAAGGTCTTTTTATTTCCACGTAGAAACTGAAACCAACTTAATATATGCCATCTATTAAGATTGGGAATAGGAGTTCCCTAGTGGTACAGTGGGTTAAGGATCTGGTGTTGCCACTGTAGCAGCTCAGGTTGCTTCTGTGACGCGTATTCAATCTGTGGCCCATGAACTTCCACATGCCACAGGTGTTGCAAAAAAAAAAAAAAAAAAAAAAGGTTAGGAATAAAGAATGCATTTAATTAATACATGTAACCTGCATACTAATGATTCATAGGCAAACAGTGCTTCTAAAAGTATTTAAAGATACTTAAAACTAACAGTTTCAGGTGGAGGATAATGTGAGAAAAAGAATGTATAAATGTATGTGTGACTGGGTCACTTTGCTGTACAGTAGAAAATTGACAGAACACTGCAAACCAGCTATAACAGAAAAAAATAAAAATCATTAAAAAAAAAACAACCTAACAGTTTCAAATTCTTACTTTACCGCTTAATTTAAATCCAACAAATCTCAAAGTAAATAATGCTACCATAAACATAGCCCATGATCAAATTTACTGTGGAAACTGAATTAGTATATTACATTACACAACACCATCTTTAATGATTTTCAATGCTCTGAACCTTTGCCTTTTTGCTAGACTTTAAGGATAAAATGTTGGCTCGAGTTACTTCCCTTCTCTGACAACATTAACAAACAATATTCTTTCCATTATCTTCACTAACATTATTTCCCTTGGATAGTAAGTAACCATGCTCTCAGCAGAAATACCAAAAATTTGAAAAAAGAAGAACCCCAAAACACATTTTATTAGCAAATTGTATTATTTTCATCATACCTACCCATATTTACCAAAGAAATAATGCACCTAAAAGCAAGAAACATGAATGCACAAAAATTCCATATCATTAATGTTAGTAAACTCCGACTTATAATCTAATTCAATTTCTTTCAAGCCAGAGCTGAGGAAAAGTTCATGGGTCTCTTTTGATGACATACTTTCATTAAAAAAATTAAAACATCACTCTTTTGTAACCTTCAATGAATCAACAATCTAGGCATTAATCACTGACGGCTACTAATATCACAAAAAGAGAGACAACCAGACATTATGGGCCTCCTGATGAAAGAATACACCACCACCAGGGATCTTGCCATACAGCGACTAGCCTGATCAAGGCAATATGCAGGAAAAGTAAGGAGAAAAGGAGACATGCTGAACAGTACTGTGAGGAGTCAGAGAAAATACAGACCGTGGAAAACTACAGAGATCAAACAAGTCAGATACTTGAACAGAAAGAAAAGAAAGGGATAGAAGGGGTACCTGTAAGTAAAAGACATTTAAAAATGTACAAGACTGACTACAATGTCTAGGGATGAACACATGGGTGATGAAACTATGAAGAAATGTGAGACAGTAATTGCTGTAACAGTCAATAAATAGTTGCTTTCAAGTGGAGGGAGGAAGCAATAACAAGGAAGGGGCACATGGGAGGGTTCTGGAATAGCTGACAAGGTAATTACAAAGGCTTTATGGGATTTCCCTTAACATAATTTGTGTTATGTTACGCTATCTATATTTTGTGGGGCTTCCCATACTTGTGTTTATTTTATAATAAAAGGTTTTTTGTTTTTTTTTTTAAGGCAACACTTTGCAAAGACTTTCTTTACATGTCTTCTGCTTTGTTTTTTTTTTTTTTAAATCTATCCCAATTTTACACTAACATTCTCTGCTTTGGAGTTGGAGGGAGTCTGCAGTATTAGCTTTGATCTTGCCTGTTTCATAGCACAGAACACTGGGACCAAAAATACAGTTTCCTGGTCAACGGAAACTTGAGTTTGTGGGCCAAATATTCAAGACTTAGCCAAGTCAGGAGTTCCTGTCGTGGCGCAGTGGAAGTGAATCTGACTAGGAACCATGAGGCCTCGATCAGTGGGTTAAGGATCCAGCATTGCCATGAGCTGTGGTGTAGGTTGCAGATGTAGCTCGGAGCTGGTGTTGCTGTGGCTCTGGCGTAGGCCGGCATCAACAGCTCCCATGAGACCCCTAGCCTGGGAACCTCCATGTGCCGCATGTGTGGTCCTAAAAAGATGAAAGAAAAGAAAAGGAACACTTTATACTAAGCAAAATACGTTTTAAATGCAGGCCAGCATCATTGAATAGTACCAAAAGCTAGATATGAGACTGTTTATATTTTTAAGGACACAAACTTTTTATTAAAAAGCAAAATATCCTTAAGTGTTATTCGCCTTTTAGGGACTGATTAGTCAAAGGATTAGATTCATACATATATGGTCATAAATGCTTTTAGTATGAACAAATTAAAAAAGTGAGAAAACAATACATTCACCACTGTCAGAACATGAAAAGATACGAAGATTGACTTCTGAAATCCAGGACAATTTTCATGCATGGGGTTTATAGGAATTATTGCTCCAGCACATGATTCTGAAGTTAACAATTTTCTTTTAAATAAATATACCAATACTTATACTGGTGATGTTTTTAAAACGGCCCTATCTCTTCTAATAACAATACTGTCGTTAAGAAAACTGCCTGAAAATTTTTTGAAATACACCTTCAAAATGTGTCAGAATGCACTTTGGCACATACTAAATTGTGGCAAATCATCACCATCAGAGAATTAGTGAAAACATTTTGAAACATATCTGTTGAAAGAGGTAGGTGAATATACTAGGTAACATCATTTTGGATCAAAACTAAGGGTTTATATTAAGTAATGACAATGTGTTTATTTTGGTGGTCATTAGCTGACTCTACAAGAAATTCAAGAGCCTCTAAAAAGGCTTTGAAAAATAAAACACTACCAAACAAAACCTATTACAGTAACATAATGAAGGCTATACTTTTTGTATTATTAGGTCTTTTAAAATGTATAATATTTTATACAGGATAATACACACACACACAATTATTAGGGGATGGTTAAATTTAATAAAAATGTTAATCCTAAGCATTTTAAATACTGAATAGTTTCTAGCTTCCAAAACTGAACTTGAGGGTACCAGAAAATCACCTTATTGTATATAGCAAATAGGAGTATGTTCTGCTACATATGCTGAATTCTAAACTAAGTTTCCTATCACATCTGAATACTGTACTTCTTTATCATACCTTCCCCAGAATAATACTCAGTCGGAACAATATTCTCATCCCATATGATTTTCTCAGTTGGATACAAAGGCATCTGGTTCAACTGCTGAATCTGGGAAATTCGACGTTCATGACGAGATACCTAAAAGAAACAGATTTAGAGAGTTAGAAGCATCTTTTTCTTAATCAAAATAATTTATGGAGACATTCACCATAAGCATAGAATGAGAAGTTTCGTGTCTTTCAGTTACTGTTGCACTTAACAAGAGATTCTCCCCCTCCCTTTCTATTTTCTCCATAAATCAAAGACGAAAGTACTGATTGTGACAGATTTGGAAATCAGACAGATCTGAATTCAACTCCCAGCACCTCTACTTAGGAGCTATGTGAAAGCTGGACAAGTTACTTCAACCTCCCCAGTCTGTGTTTCCCCTTCAGTAGAACAGATTAGAATGCCATCCTCTTCCTAGGTTTCTTATGAAAATGAAATGGAACACTGTAAAATGGTGTCAAAGTGCCGGGCACCTTAGAAACCACAGCACAGAGCATTCACCAATGTAAAGGAAAAATAGGAGCCCTAGGTCCTAGATTACGGTTTTTATTAAAACTATATAAGATCCAGGTAAGTTTAATTAAGAACTTGTTACAGTTTTCTTTGAACACTGAGAGTTGGACTTGATGATCTCTATGTACCCCCTCCATTGTTAATTTCATAGGGACACAGAAATGTTTGTTACCTAATTAAGAGGTGCTAAAATAATGATATATTTGAGAAACATGTCACATTCTTTTCAGTAGAGATAGCACTGTTTTAGCAAAGAAGATTGTGTGGTATCATCTAAACAACATGCATATTTCAACTCTTTAATCAAAATTTGGTTGGATATTATAAGACTCTAAAGCCTGAGAAAATCCTTTAAGAGAGGGGAGGAAAGATAATGCTGTAGGTGCTATAAATTTTTAAAACTGTTTTCTTTGGACATAATTATATAAATTTTAAGGATGAAATCTTAACTATTAGACCCTAAAAAGCATAGGTAGGATCAACTTTATACTCAAACCCATTTTCCATTAGAAAGGTTCCTAAAAAAAAAACCCTCATTTCTTTCTATAGTAAGGATTTATTATTAATCTCCAAAAGCTGACCTACCAGAGAAGATTTTACATTGTCAGAAAATAGGACAAGGAATTTTTAGAAAGCACTTGCAGTCAGAGACAATGAAAAGTGATTTGTAAGAAGAGAGGCAAGACATACATTTCATGCAAGTAAATATATCAGTAAAAAAGTATTTTCCATACTTGAGTTAATTTAAAACCCTTCCCAAAGATTTCTCTCCAAATGGTACTTAAACATCTGTCCCCAGGCTTAAAACACCTGCTACAAATTGCTCCTGTTACTACTCCAAAACAAGCATATCATCTTCCTCTCTACAGCAAGGAACTGTATTTTACACCCTATATTAGAAGTACTAGCTTGAAATATCACAAAACCATATGTCCATTATTGTATGTGTAAAAAAAAAATGTATATACACAACTATGCAGTGTATGCTTGTATAGGTATAAAAATAGTTTGAAACACCTAAAAGACAAGTCAACCTTATAGCAGTCAGGTAACCAAAAATTAAAACAAGTTACTTTTTTAAACCCATGAGACTGACAAGATTGGGACAACTCATAGCATCCAAGGCTGATAAAAGCTTAGGAGACATACTTTAATACACTGTTGATGGGAATATAGAGCTTTTGCAGGATAGTTAGGCTGTATCTTTTATCTTTTTATAAATGCTTTAATCAAATAATTTCACTTCTAGGTACTTCTTCTAAATGTCCACACACGGGCTCAAAGAGGCATGTATAAAGGTTGTATCATTATTTGTAATAGTGACAATTGCAAACAACTTAGATATTTACAGTGGGGTATGGTTAAACACTCATTCACTTTGTAAAATATTTTATGGAAGTTTAAAAAAATAAGGTATATTCCTTCCCCTCAATTTTGCTGTGAACCTAAAACTGCACTAAAAACAAAAACAAAAACAAAAACAAAAACTTGGAGTTCCTATTGTGGCACAGTGGAAACGAATCCTACTAGTATTCATGAGGATGTGGGTTCGACCCCTGGCCTCGCTCAGTGGGTCAGGGATCCAGCTTTGCCATGAGCTATGGTGTAGGCTGTAGATGAGGCTCTGATCCCATGCTGCTATGGCTGTGGCGTAGGCCAGCAGCTGTAGCTCTGATTCAACCCCTAGCCTGAAAACTTCCATACACTACACCTGCAGCCCTAAAAAACAAACAACAACAAAAACCCCCCAAAAACCAAAAATGTTTTAGTTTGAGAGTTAATGCTCAGACTAATACTCATTTCTCAAAATGATTGGGAAATTCCTTAGAATTCCTAAGCCACTTAGTGAAAACTTTTACTATTTCTAAACATTCCTGAGTTCTTTAGTGATACAAGTATGGTTTAATATTCAAGGTACTATATTTAAATAATAACTGTAAAAATAAATAGACACAAATACATATGTATTATCTTGTGTGTGTGTGTGTGTGTAGGTATAACTGCGATCTCTGAAAGGCAGGAATGGTACCAGTTATCTCTGTGCCTGAATCCAGTTTCTGGCGCAGACATTGCTCATAAATATTTGCATAGAATGAATCCATGCCATAAAGCAGTTTTAAGAGGTAAGAGACCTGAAAAAAGAAATCTAAGAGATGAAAAAAAGTGATAAAAATCAAATGATGATATAAATACAAAACGAGAAGGAATTACCTACTAATTTTCAGCATCTCCCAAAATCTATCTGTACAACCTACCTCCTTAAGAATGATTCATAAAGGAGGAAACACCACATGTAAAATGCAAAGAGCATTAATATTTACCAACAATTCTAGAAGAAATTCTTTATCAAAAGTTGTGTCTTCAGCTTTAGGAAGCGTTGGTAACAAGCAGAGGTATGATGCCACCTGGTGCAGTGTATTTGAACTGCAGAATAAAGAATATTCAGATCAGAATATTTTGTTCTTGATTTTTTTTTTTTAATGGCTACATCCGCAACATAGGAAAATTCTCAGGCCAGGGATTGAATCTGAACCGCAACTCCAACTTAAAACAAAACTGTGGCAACAATGGATCCCTTCACCCACTGCACAGGGCCAGGGATGGAACCCATGACCCAAACTGCTGCAGTCAGCTTCTGAACCCACTGTGCCAGAGTGGGAACTCTCAACATACTTCATTTTTGAAACATAGTTTTATAGGTTGTTTAAAAAGTTTTGCCTAGAAAATATAAGCCTGTGACATGAACAACAAATACATGAAATCAGCAGTGAAAGTTAAACCCGTAGTACAGCATTCTCAAAGTATCTTCTGTAAACCTCTTGTGGTCCCCAAGATGGTTTCGGGGAGTCTGCAAAGACAGCACTTTTTCCTACTAATCTCAAGACATTATTTAGGTTTTTTATTTTCACTGTTTTAACATGAACAGTGATAGTGCAAAATGTAAGGGATGTCATTATCATTTAAACTTGCTTTTCCCTAATTACAAATGATGCCTAATGATGCTAGCTAGGTATCTTTCTATAGGCTTACTGAAATCTATATATCATCTTTGGTGAAGTATCTATTCAAATCTACAGTCATTTTTTAATTAAATTGTTTTCTTATTACTGAGATCCCAGACTTCTGGATACCAGTGCATTATCAAATACGTACGTAATATTTTCTCCGAGTTTGGGATTTTTCTTCATTCTCTTAACAATGTCTTATAAACAGAAATTTCAAATTTTAATGAAGTCCAATTTACCAGTTTTTTTTTTCCTTTAATGGACTATGCCTTGGTGTCTAAAGAAATCTTTCTGCAAAGTGCAATCACAAGATTTTCCCCTACATTTTCTAAATATAAGCTTTAATTTTGATATTTAGGTCCATGATTCACTTTGAGTTAATGTGTGTATATGATGTGAGGAATGGGTTGTTTCATACTTTGCATATAGATGTCCGATTGTTCTGGCACCACTGTTGAAATTATCCTTTTTCCATTGAGTTGCCTTCGCAGCTTAGTCAAAAAACCAACTAACATACATATGTGGTCTATTTCTGAACTTGACCCTGTCTCAGTGATCTATATGTCTACCCTGTTTTAAAAACCACAATGTCTTGATTACTGTAACTTTACAGTAAGTCTTGAAATTAGGTAGTGGAAACTTCCAACGCTGCTCTTTTCCAAAATGGTTTTGACTATTCTAATTCCTTTAACTTTTCATAGTAGTTTAAGAATAAGCCTGTCAGTTCCTATAAAATATCCTGCTGAGATTCTGACTAAAACTGAACTATATCTATAGATCAATCGGGCAGAATTCACACCTTCACTGAGTCTTCTCATCCACGAAATATATATCTTATATCTCCCCATTTTTAAAATCAATTAACTTTCATTGCAATGACTCTTCCTTGATATGGTTTCAGATACCACAATGAAACTAACTTTTAAGAAACTACAACTGTTAAGTTTTGATATTTATCAAAGAGTAATATTCCTAATGACTTGTAAAAGCTATTAAAATACACTTCCCTCTGTGTAAGACTGGATTTTCTTCATTTATTTTAGTCAAAATAACACCTTACAACACTGAATCCAGCAGCAGACCTGCAAATCCAAGTGTCTTTAATTAATGCAGACAATAAAGAGATTTGCAAAAATGTAAAACACTGCTACTCTTATTATGTACTTTCTTCATTTTGGAGAATATATTTTTCATTAACAATAGGTATGCTAATATAAAATGGATTTTAATTGATTTTTTAAATAACTATTTAAAGTTTCTTCAGTTTTAATTTCTAGTACAGTAAATATAATGGCTATAATCCACATTAAAAAAAGTTGAGATACCCAGTAATTTGTAAGCATGTAAAGGAGCTCTCTGAATTCCTCAGATAGATTATACAGCTAAATTAAATGTTAAAAAAACCCTACAAAAATGCTTTAAAAATATACTATTATTGTAATCTTTTGGTGAAGAAGGTCTTCTAAATAAAGTATTTGTTATTGTTATTAAAAAGAAGATTGAGAAGTTCCTGCTGGGGCACAGTGGATTAACAACACAGCTTACTCTGTGGAGGCGCTGGTTTGATCCCTAGCCCTATAAAGTGGGTTAAGAATCTCACATTGCTGCAGCTGAGGCATAGGTTGCAGCTTGGGCCTGTATTCAGTCCCTGACCTGGAAACATCCATATGCTGTGGGTGCAGCAGAAAAAGAAAAAAAAAAAAGAAAGAAAGAAAAGACGATTCCAAGATGTGACTGAAAAGTAAGATATGTGTAATGACAAAATATACCATAAACAAAGTTTAAAAGTTAAATGAGAACTAAGAGAAAATAACTGCAACACAAATGAAACAAAACATTAGTATCCAGAATCCATAAAGGTTCCTTATTTTAAAAACAAACAAACAATAAAATGACAAACAATGGAATATAAAATAGAAAAGGCTAACAACCAAAAAACTACATATAATCAAAGAATGCAAAGTAAAACAATGAGAATTTTTCTATCCTTGGATTGGCAAAAATGAAAGACTAGTTTACCTAGTGTTGGTAGGGAGAGAAATAAATCCTCATACACTGTTGATTTAAGTCTGTAAGTGGCAATTTTTGAAAGATAATTGTGTGATATATAACAAATTTTAAACACATAGCCCTTCTGAGTCGGTCATCTGCTTCCAAGAATCAGTATTAAAAGTTTTTAAATATAAGTAAAAAGAATGTTCATTATTGATTATAGCCAAAACTAAGAATTAGGAGTTCCTGTCATGGCTCAGTGGAAACGCATCAGATTAGGAACCATGAGGTTGCGGCCTCGCTCAGTGGGTTAAGGATCTGCCATTGTTGTGAGCTGTAGTGTAGGTCGCAGATGCAGCTTGGATCTGTCATTGCTGTGGCTGTGGCGTAGGCCAGTGGCTACAACTCTGATTAGACCCCTAGCCTGGGAACCTCCACATGTCACAGACAAGACAAAAGACAAAAAAAAAAAAAAAAAAAAAAATTAAGAATTAAAGATCGGGAGTTCCCGTCGTGGCGCAGTGGTTAACGAATCCGACTAGGAACCATGAGGTTGCGGGTTCGGTCCCTGCTCTTGCTCAGTGGGTTAACGATCCGGCGTTGCCGTGAGCTGTGGTGTAGGTTGCAGACGCGGCTCGGATCCTGCGTTGCTGTGGCTCTGGCGTAGGCCGGTGGCTACAGCTCCAATTCAACCCCTAGCCTGGGAACCTCCATATGCCGCGGGAGCGGCCCAAGAAATAGCAACAACAACAACGACAAAAAGACCAAAAAAAAAAAAAAAAAAAAAAAAAAAATTAAAGATCATCAAAAGAGAGTGACTAAAAAAATAGCATTGTGGGCCTGTTCAATGGAACTCAATGCCTTTATATTATAAGTTATTATACCCTCATATGAAAATCAACAACCAAACCAATTTCAGTTCAGTTCAAATAAACAGCCAATTAACTAAACATAAATTCTCCCTAGAGTTAAGGAAAACAGGGAGATAACAGAACACAGTGGTCAAAAGTTAGGGCTCTGAATAAAAAAGAATGCATTTTGCCATTTGCAACAACATCGATGGATCCTGGGACCAATATGTTAAGTGAAATAAAGTCAGAAAGAGAAAGAGAAATATTGCATAATCTCAATTATAACCAAAATTTAATAAAAACAAAACAAAACAAAACAACAACAAAAAAAAAAGCCCTAAAACCAAGTTCACGGAAACAGAGAACAGACTGGTGCTTGCCCAAGGTGGAGGGTAGGCAAAATAATGAAGGAGATCAAAAGGCACAAAATTCCAATTATAAAATAAAATAAATGATGTAATGTACAGCACAGTGACTGTAATCAGTAATACTGTATTGCCTATCTGGAAGTTGCTTAGAAAGTATATCTTATAAATTCTCACCATAAGACCAAGAAAGTTCCATATTTATGGAGATGAACGTTACCTGGACTCGTGGTGACCAATTTCACAAAATAAATACAAGTATTAAATCATTATGCTGTACACCTGAAACTAATAGAATGTTTTATGTCAACTATACCTTGTAACTATATATATAAAGTATTAGGGCTCAGAAATTAGACTACTTCGGTTCAAATCCTATCTCTGCCACTTATTGCTGTTGCTGTGTGACTCAGGCAAAGTACTTAACTATTCTGTACCTCAGTTACTTCATATGTAAAATGGTACCTACTCCTCCCACATGAATGTTCAGAGTATTATTTACATACCAGTAGAGTACCTACCACAAAATAAATAAATATATGCTATCACTGCTATTTTCAAAAAAGTTTATTAGTAGACAGAGATGTCAGAGAATATTAACAAGTTAATAAATTTTGTCTTTTGTCTTTTTTTGTTGTTGTTGTTGCTATTTCTTGGGCCGCTCCTGCGGCATATGGAGGTTCCCAGGCTAGGGGTCCAATCGGAGCTGTAGCCACCAGCCTACGCCAGAGCCACAGCAACGCGGGATCCGAGCCGCGTCTGCAACCTACACCACAGCTCACAGCAATGCCGGATCGTTAACCCACTGAGCAAGGGCAGGGATCGAACCCGCAACCTCATGGTTCCTAGTCGGATTCGTTAACCACTGCGCCACGACGGGAACTCCCAAGTTAATAAATTTTAAACATGTAAAAACTTTCCTATGTCTTGCCTCTGATATCACATATGATGAAATTTACCAGTTTCTGCTGTATATTGTTTATGAATGACGGATACCAACTTTATTTTCTACTCTAAAAAATTTAACTAAGAAAAATGTGTAAGTTCCCCAAAAAAAACTTTTTACCAAAAAAAGAGATGCATAATTATATTTAAATGAATCAACGATAACAAATGCTAGAGAGAAGCACTAGTTCTAGCTGTCAATAACACTCATGCAACAAGTAACATCACTTAAGCACTGCAAAAATAACTAAGAGCAAAAAAGAACATTAAAATTTGGCTGTCCCTTCATATTGCCTTACCTAAGAGGTCCAAAAAATTTGACCAACGATTCCCGGGTATCTACTTCTGCCACATTTGAGAGGGCGAAATCATAGAGTTCAGGGAAATGCGCAAAAGCAGCTCTCTAGAAAAGAACAGCCAAAAAAAAAAATTAATGTCTACATATTAATATAGTAAATTGCAACCTATATACTGTATAATGGAAAATATTTTTTAAAAAACACAGGCACTTCTGTTTCTTATATGCTTTTCATATGTGAACTATGCCTTATCCAAAAGCAACAGATACAATGGGAAAAAAAACAGAACTGTTCTAGTAGGAGTATAAAAACAAAGAGTTCAACATTTAGTTTTTGCTTTCTAAAATTGTATTTTGAACATACATGAAAGTAGCCATAAAGGCCAGCTTCACTGACAGTAGAAGAGAAAAACCAAACAAAGCACTTTATTACCAAGAATTGGCCTGGAGTTCGCATTGTGGCTCAGTGGAAATGAACAGGACAAGTATCCATGAAGATGTGGGTTTGAACCTGGCCCCACCCAGTGGGTTAAGGATCTGGTGTTGCTGTGAGCTGTGGTGCAGGTCGCAGATGTAGCTCGGATCCTACGTTGCTGCGGCTGTGGCATAGGCCAGCAGCTGTAGATGTGACTTGACCCCTAACCTAGGAACTTCCATTTGCTGTACCTGTAGCCCTAAAAAAAAAACAATTGGCCTAACAAAACTAAAAGAAAGTCCCAAGGGCAATTCTTACCCAAGAGGTATCTTGAGGGAGAGGCCAACAACATAGTGTGCTTTACTGTGGAACTCTGGGAAGAGAGAACCTCAAAGGGTAAGTAACACCTCCAACCAACATGGGGTGAGCTGCTATAAAACACGAAAAGAAGCATGGTGCTGATTTGGTTAAGTGTGTGTGAGATAACATCCTAGACTTCCTTAATGCCAATGTGGTACAAAAGATGAACCAAAATTTTCAAGTGCTCCATAGTGGATGACACAAAAGGTTGCCAAGGTGATGGATGAGTCTGCCATGAAATTAGTACAGGCAATGGCAAAGCAACACTGCAGTCCAAGCCTGAAAGTGACCTAAGTTTGGAAATGAAGCCAAGTCAGCTCTCAAGAGGACTCCAGCACCATCAAGAACAAGGCTGGGAGTTCCCGTCATGGCACAGTGGTTAACGAATCCGACTAGGAACCATGAGGTTGCGGGTTCGGTCCCTGATCTTGCTCAGTGGGTTAACGATCCGGCGTTGCCGTGAGCTGTGGTGTAGGTTGCAGACGCGGCTCGGATCCCGCGTTGCTGTGGCTCTGGCGTAGGCTGGTGGCTACAGCTCCGATTGGACCCCTAGCCTGGGAACCTCCATATGCCGCGGGAGCGGCCCAAGAAATAGCAACAACAACAACAACAAAAAAGACAAAAAAAAAAAAAAAAAAAAGAACAAGGCTGGGCCTCATCAGTAGGTCATCATGTCTTACTGGTGCCAAGAGAATGACACACTACACCAGCCATGGTCACTTCAACGGCAGAGGCGGAAGCACAAAAATGCTGATACCCTGCAAAAAGCAGGAAGATGTCTGAGCTGGGACAGTATGTAAATCACTCCTCTTCCAAACAAGGAGGCTATCTCAGTGTCTCCACCTCCCCAGATGCCATTTTGAGAAAGAAGAGGTAAAGCAGAGACCCCTTGAGAGATAGTGGAACTGATTATGAAAGACAATTTGAACTTAAGTTTAACTGGGTCATTAGTCAAAAAAAGACTCTTTAAAATCATTTAAAATTAAGGTTTAATAAAAACTTCAGAGTTCCTGTTGTGGCACAGCGGAAACAAATCCGACTAGGAACCATGATATTGCAGGTTCGATCCCTGGCCTCACTCAGTGGGTTGAAGATCCAGCGTTGCCGTGAGCTGTGGTGTAGGTCACAGATGCAGCTCGGATCTGGCGTTGCTGTTGCTGTGGCTGTGGTGCAGGCCGGCGGCTACAGCTCAGATTAGACCCCCTAGCCAGATTAGATTAGAACCTCTATATGCACAGGTGCGGCCCTAAAAAGACAAAAGACAAAAACAAAAACAAAAACAAAAACACAGCTTCTTTCTGCCACCAGACAAAACTGAGGTTAAGAACAAAATAAGATGAGTGATAAAAACAAATAAAGGTACTTTGGGGGTAACCTAAGCCAGACTGGTAAATTTCAGTCCTATTGTACATGTTTATCTATAAAATGTACAAAATACTGAACCGTACTTTGTCAAGCTGAAATATTCTTTCATAAAATAAAACATATTTAAGAATTCCCACAGAGGGTTAAGAATCTGACTGCACTGGCTCAGGTCCCTGAGGGAGACAGCTGTTTGATCCTTGGTCTAGCACAGTAGGTTGGAGGATCCAGCACTGCCACTGCTGCAGCTTGGATTCAATCTGTGGCCCAGGAACTTCCATATGCTTCAGGCACAGCCATTAAAACAAACAAATGCCCATGGTTAAACGAAGCAAACTGGCCCAGTAACTAATACTTCTGAGTATCAGTATATTGATTCTCAAGATGGAGGACTATAACAGAAAGCCTTCTTTTTCATGAATTCATCAGAATTAGCAATATTTTAAAAATTCAAGAAGAACACACCATTAAATTAGTATCTTTTCCTACTTGTATTACACAAACCCTAAATTATTTACAATCCATCTTCATGAAGCAGAAGCAAAAGCTATAATAACATTTCAATTACCTGTAGAGAAGTAATTCTATCATAGTGAATTGTAGTCATCTCATTCTCTGTCAGAGCATTTCCAGTCTGGTCATTAATCTCAAAACCAGTATAGAACTTAAGCATGTCCAAAAGCTGAAAGGATACATTTAAATTAATAAACTGTGTAAACACAAGAGCAAGAAAGCATGAACAAACACTATTAAAAATAATAAGCAAGTTCATATACCTTCTCAGAGGCACTGAAAAGCTTTGGAATGTAAAAATTGACAAACATTTCAGAACATACACAAACACGTTTTATTTGTGTGATAATAAAATATGTGCCTTGTGAATAAATTAAGTCTATTTATAGAAAACTACATATTTCAATACTAAAGAGGTATTATGGATCTAATCAAAGGAAGTCCATCATTTTAATGGGAAAAAAAATTGTATCACTGCAATTTACAGAATGATACCACTAGAGGGAACTCCTAAGGTGTTTTACTTAGGCCAGTTAGATTTTCTGAATGAGGGTTTCACAGTTCGCTCTGTGTTTCTATTAGGAAAAACAGCAAGGTGGGAAAGGATAGGTTATTCATTCCTCTCTTCAGTCTCCATGGCCATCAAGTCCTTTCTTTGGCTTAGTTCCTGCTGCTAATGAAGACCTGCCTTCCTACTGTGGTGGCAGCATCAACAGAACTTGGAACTACATTCACCCCATATTTTTATTACTCTTCATTCTAATCTATGGCAGATCAGATACTAGGATCTGAATACATGTGAAAAATCACTGGATAGAGATTTAATAAGAGAATGGGGGAAAAATGAATGCTCAAAGGTACAAGATAAAAGAACTTAAGAGTATGCAAACCCACACACAAATTGTATCTCCAACTACGCCCTCATTGAAAGGCAAGTGTAAGAAGTCTGTTAAAGACTTTTCCTCTGGATGGCACTACAGGTTATGGGAAATCCTAATACTTTGTCTTCCTACCCAAGGCAATAAACAAAGTGCATTTGCGTTCTGACTGAAGGCAGCAGACCAAGTGCATACACGTACTTCCACACTATCAACTGCCTCTGTCACCATCAAATTATGGAAATACAGCCATGGTATTAGGGCACAGTTTGCTCACAATTAATGTTCATCATCCATTATACTGCACAGTAGTTACTGACATAAAATCAAAATATGAGTATGTGAGACTACACTGCACATAATTTAGTCCAATAACAAAATAACATATGATTAACAAAAGGTTATAATACTAGTTATAATTATTTATTATATAATTATATATAATTATTATATTATATATAATATAATAAAGGTTAAAATTACTAGAGGCCATTTACACAAGAATGCATTCTTTTTGTATATTAAGACTTGGTTTAACTTTAAAATGACTAATTTACATCATTTAATTAAATATTAAGCAAAATTTACTTTATGCCATGCCCCATATTCCCAGTTGCATGGCAAAGAAAGACGAGATCAATTTAGAAATGAAAACAATTAAGTATGTTCAGATATATCAGTGCTCACCTGGGAAAAAAGGTGGCCATCCTCTTCTCTGTGAACAAGATTGGAAAGGTAACAGTGAACCAAAAGGTGGGAGTCATCCAGGATGGTATTAAACCAGCGTCTTGTAGGGAGTAGGGCCTAGAGAAAATAAACACCATAGAAATAAGTCTGCCTGTTCTTCCAGCTAGAGGGGAAGTCTACTGATACTTAGCTCAGAAGTTAGTCACCTACAAAGTACCCTCAGCCCTGCAGAGACTCTGGGCATAAAGCAAGGGGTCTGGTCTATGTTATAAAGAACTCCAGTATGCTTCTAAATAAACTCCAGCATTGGAAGTGGAAGAAATCTCAGATATCTTGGCCAGTAGTTTTCAAACAAAATCCTGTATGAAATCCCGGTATGTACTGTGTGGAGGTTTAAAATGGAGAAAGGGGAGAGGAAACCCCTAAGTGGAGATTCCTTTTTCTGTTTCCTCTTCCCACACCCACCCTGTGATAGCCAGTAAGATGATGCTGAGAAACTGTGACAATCACAGCTTGGAAACCAGTAATCTAGTCAAATAACCTCATTTTAAAGAGGAGGCTACTGAGGTCCTCAGAGGTTAGTTATTGGCAGAGTTGGAATCTGAGTGAAGAGCTCATGAAGGACTGCTAGTTCCAGTTTCTAACCCTCATGTCTGGAAACAAACCCCACTCTCCTGATAAGGGACCAATAGACTGCATTTTCTTTCAATTTCCTGCATTATAAGAGGGAGAGGACAGCAAAGGAAATGAATTCAGTCTGAACTGCTCCAACTCTGCATCTGAACTTCTGCATCAAAATTTTGCATCTAATAGTATGAAATCGTTTTTAAGAATCTTAATTTTAAAGCAAGCGGCTATATCTTTCCTCATCAACAATATCAGGTACACTTAGAAACACTAGATTATTAAAGTAATGGCCATAAACCTGCAACTTCAGCCCCTACTTAAAACTCTAAAGGGACAATAAAATGTGACAGAAAATAAATTGTCATTGGCGGACTCTTGTTTAGTAACTTCACTAAATAATTTTTTGTATATAAACAGCAGCTATTTGACAGTCATCTGAAACTTCAAGGGTCAACTGCTTTTGACTTTCTTCTCTGTGAGTAACCTTGAGGCAATAAACATTTCATGTAACGTCATATGCTTATCTTAGCCTCCTTAATGATTATACAACTGAAAAGTCACTGTATACCTCTTACCTCTAGATCAATCATAAGTTCAATGAATCTTTCACAGTAATGAACTTTGTCCATAGTGACAGGATCTACACATAACAGAGAATATATGTTAGAATTTTCTCACTAAGTCATTCTATGGTACTATATCTTAAAATTAGCAGTTATTTAGTTACTTAAACAAGGTTATTTGTCTTATTCATCAGGACTGGACTGTGATTCAGAGTACAGAACTCACATATATTTTGAAAAAGGCAGGCCTTAACCTCATATTAAGCTCTTTAAATATTAGGAAATGAAAAACCTAGCTTGGATCAGAAACATATTTTAAAAATCATTATCTCCAAAAATATTTTTAACATGTTAATTTTAAAAAATCTGTACTGAATGGTTAGATTTCAAAAAAAAACTTGGAGACAGAAAAATCAGAAAGGCAATTGTATCTCAGTTCTTACTTATTTTCTTCAGACTAAACATCTAGAACTTCTTTCATGTGCAAAAATATATACACGTACGCGTACCTACACTCATACAAAGATACATATGTATCTTTAGAATGCACAAAAAATGTGTGGGAAAGACATACAACAAATTAATTAAAGGGACAATTTTGTGACTTTTTTTCACTTTGTATTAACTTTTTTTTTAAATGGCCTCACCACAGCATTTGAAAGTTCCTGGGCCAGGGATTGAGTCCAAATCACAGCTGTGACCTATGCCGCAGCTGCAGTAATGCCAGATCCTTTAATCCACTGCGCTGGGCCAGGAATCAAACCTGTGCCTCTGCAGGGACCCAAGTTGCTGCAGTTGGATTCTTAACCCACTGCGCCACAGTAGGAACTCCTCACTTTGTATTAACTCTGACATTAAAATGCCAATGACAAATAAAGCAATAAAATATTCTTTATATCACTATCTTATATTATTCATGAGTAATATACTATTTTTAAAAACATTTACTTTTGTTTTTAAAATAATTACAACCTTGTGACATAACATACTTTTAGAGTACAAATCTCTTTTTTTTCATGCCAGAAGATGTTCTACTATTTTCTCAGCTGAAACCACCCTGCCAAGGCTGCTGCAATTGAAAAGGAGATAATTTCAGGGTTCCTAGTCTAAGGACTCCCAGCAGTGAGTAACTCAGTGCCAGACCTAGAGAACGCACCCTACAAATGCTTAAATAAATCCACTTATTTATTTGTAGTTTACAGGAAAATAGAAGGCTTTATGTGGAGAAAGGACTGGAAGAACCAGTGTGGTTAAAATGACCGTACTACCCAAGGCAAATCTATAGATTCAATGCAACCTCTTTCAAATTACCATTGGCATTTTTCACAGAACTAGAACAAAAGTTTTTTAATTTGTATGGAAACACAAAAGACTTCCAAATAGCCAAGGCAATCTTGAGAAAGAATGGTGCTGCATGTGGACAGCGTCTGTAACTGTTTTGTTCACCATGTCCCAGACCCTTGTTCAGGACCTGTGTCTTACAAGCAAGCTCAAAAAATATTTGCTAAATAAAGGAATTTTTTAATAACCATACTGGTGCCTTTAAATTGTGTGAATTTCTAAGGTAGTCACAATACTCAGACTGGTAACACATCTGAAAAGGGAAGGATATATACCTTTTGTCAATATAATTTAAAATCCTTCTAAGAGCAGTTTTTAGACTAAGGATTAGTAAATACTATACAGGCATCTAAATGGTAATTTCACAAATAAGCTGGAAAAGGGAAGATAGTTACCAGAAAGTGGGACTGATTTCAGCACAGAGATAAACTTCTGGATTAGTTGTGAAAGAAATTTTCTTTCTTGATAGGCTCTAAAAACATAAAGATAACAGTAGGCAAATTATTTTTGAGAAATAATTATTTGAAATGTAAAATTTAAATGTGTAAAGAAACAGCCTGTCTTACATTTTTCAAAATGTTTCATTTCTTTCTGAAATCAGTATTACAATTTGAACAAATAGATTCTTCTTTGTCTATAAGTACAGTGCTACATGAAGAGCTGCATTACTGGCCTAATAAACCTGCTAAGAAAGCACCTCTTCTTACTTAGAAGTTCTTACTTGTGTTTTCAAAGTCAGGACTAGAAATGAGTTTTCAAAATTTCACTTATAGTCTTCCCTTAACATTAAAAGTCTAATGTTACTTAGAACGAGATAAGCAATTTCGTACTGTAATATGTTTAAACTATTACCTATAATAGAGTATTACAATGTCTAAAAATTAAATGTTAGTTAAAAAACAATTTTTTTTACCCATTACTAATTTAAGGTGCATTAGTTACCACTAATCAAAAAAGAATCATTAGTTATTAAACAGCTACAAATTAATTATTTCGTCCCACTGGAAATACAAACGATGGGGAGGGGAGGGACTAAAATACACTTGAAATGCCAAATCATATAATTAGTAACTCAAACCAGTATTCATTAATAAAACTGGCTGACATTAATTGAGCACTTACTCAGGATCTGAGTTGTTGAGTACTTCATATAAGTAATCTCACTGAGGAGTTCCTGTCGTGGCGCAGTGGTTAATGAAACCAACTAGGAACC
This sequence comes from Sus scrofa, assembly GCF_054392235.1. NCBI lineage: Eukaryota > Metazoa > Chordata > Mammalia > Artiodactyla > Suidae > Sus > Sus scrofa. The sequence goes on along the minus strand of NC_139383.1, from coordinate 145,452,486 downwards.
ATGAGGTTGCGGGTTCGATCCCTGCCCTTGCTCAGAGGATTAACGATCCGACATTGCCATGATCTGTGGTGTAGGTCGCAGACAAGGCTCAGATCCCGCGTTACTGTGGCTCTGGCTTAGGCTGGCAGCTACAGCTCCGATTAGACCTCTAGCCTGGGAACCTGGCTTTGAAAATCAGCAAGGAGTTCCCCGTTGTGGCGCAGCAGCAACGAATCTGACTAGGAACCATGAGGTTGCAGGTTGGATCCCTGGCCTTGCTTAGTGGGTTAAGAATCCGGTGTTGCCGTGAGCTGTGGTGTAGGACGCAGACACGGCTCGGATCTGGCGTTGCTGTGGCTGTGCTGCAGGCCGGCAGCTTTAGCTCCAGTTAGACCCCTAGCCCGGGAGCCTCCATATGCCGTACGTGTGGCCCTAAAAAAAAAAAAAAAAAAAAGACAAAAGACAAAAGAAAAAAAAGTAATCTCACTGAATATTGACTGTTGTTCTATGAAACAGGTGCTACTGTCCTGATTTCACACTGGGGCTCGAAGAGGTGAGTTAACTTGCCCCAAGTTGCACGATGGATGAGTGTGAAGCCTAGTTAACTCTAATTGTAGAACCTGTACTCTAAGCAATTATAAGCAGTCTAATAATTACAAAAAGAGTCAGTGTTTCAATAAAAACACACAATGTGTTTAAGGAGTTCAGGAGAAGAAAGCACTGTGGCCTAAAGTAATTGGTCTAGAAGAATGTTTAGAAGGTTAACCTTCATTAAGTGGAGTGGAGTGAAAAGGGTAGTTAGGAGAGAAATGTTAAAGAAACAAGGAATACTTGATTGATATGGAATTAAGTCATATCGAGGTAATGGGAAGACAGTGTTTAAAATTTTAAAACAAACAAAAAAAAATTTTAAAACATAGCCAAATAATGAAAAGATAACTAGTAATTAGTCCAATCAAGAGGCTACTAGATAGAAAGATATCATGAAAGAGACAAACTGGAGTTCAAAGAAAGGATAGTCCTACTCTGACCCTAATATCCTGTCCTTAGGGCTCACACTTATTCCCAAACTCATTCCTCTAACATCCAGCTTTTTTCAGTTCTTCTCATTTTCAGTAACCACCAGACTAACTCCAAGGTTCACTTATTTTTGTCCTCCACCCTCTTTTCATGGTTTACATACCTTACTAAATAATCTCACTAATACTCATGTCTTCAATTACTATCTGTAGATGAGTATAGAGAACTCTCCTAAGTGGATGAAAAAATAAGATAGTCAAAAGAAGTTATCATAGGCCCAAGGGAAGTGAGTCTGAGGCACATATATGTAAGCAGAGGGAAAAAAAAGTGAGTAGAAAAGAACACTTAAAAGATGGAGCAGGAAAAAGGATCACTGCTAAAATAGTCATGGAGTAAACAAAGCAAGAGGACACAGGAAGTCCAGTCAGCCTCAGACAGAGAAGGAACCTCTTAGGGCATACAGACTCCTGTCCTGCGTTCCACCAACAGCACTTTGATGAAATAAATGCTTGCTACCAGACATTTATCCAAATGATAATAATCCAAAACCCTCATCTGCTTCTTTAATCCTTATACTTGATTTATTTTTCTCCTTAGCATGGACCACCATTTAAGATACCATATAATTCATCTCTTTATTGCTGTCTTCCTCAACTAGAATGTAAGCTCCACAGAACAGGACTTATTTTCTGTGTTGTTCTATGATATATCCCCTGTACCTACAACAGTACCCAGCAAAATAATAAACACTGAATACTTGTTGAATGAAAGGACTGTATAAAAGTCACCATTAAAAAACAAAAAGACAACCCAAAGAATGGGAGAAAATATTTGCAAATGAACCGACCGACAAGGGATTAAGCTCCAAAATTTATAAACACTTCCTACAGCTCAATACCAAAAAAACAAACAACCCCATCAAAAAATGGGCAGAAGATCTAAACAGGCAATTCTCCAAAGACATACAGATGGCCAAAAAACACATGAAAAGATGTTCAACATCACTCATCACTAGAGAAATGCAAATCGAAATCACTATGAGGCGCCACCTTACCCCGGCCAGAATGGCTTTCATCAAAAAGTACAAACAATAAGTGCTGGAGAAGTTGCGGAGAAAAAGGAACCCCGTTACACTATTGGTGGGAATGTAAATTAGTGCAACCACTGTGGAAAACAGGATGGAGATTCCTCAGAAAACTAAAAATAGAATTATCATTTGATCCAGCAATCCCACTCCTGGGCATCTATCCAGAGAAAACCATGACTCAACAAGACACATGTACTCCAATGTTCATTGCAGCACTATTTGCAATAGCCAAGACATGGAAACAACCTAAATGTCCATCAACAGAGGAGTGGATAAAGAAGATGTGGTACATATACACAATGGAATATTACTCAGCTATTGAAAGAAATATGGCATTTGCAGTAACATGGATGGACCTAGAAATTATTATGCTAAGTGAAGTCAGTCAATGAGACACCAGCATCAAATGCTATCACTTACATGTGGAATCTAATAAAAGGACACAATGAACTTCTTTGCAGAACAGAAACTGACACAGACTTTGAAAAACTTACAGTGTCCAAAGGAGACAGGTTTGGCGGGGGGGCGGGGAGGGGGAGGCACTGAGGGTTTGGAATGGAAATACTGTAAAAATTTGGTTGTGATAATTGTTGTACATCTATAAATATAATAAAATTCATTAAGTAATTAAAAAAAAGTCACTGTTAAGAGAGAGAGTTAAAAAAGAAAGGAAAGTTGGATTGATAGCTTCAAGACTAGAGAAAATTGAGAACCATCTAGGACAGACAGACTATGATGGACAATAGGCAGGGAGAAGAGCAGTGATACACTTATTACTGAAGCAGAGATAAAGGAAAGGAGAAAAACATGGTGATATTCTGGCTTCCCCTTTAGGCCTTTGTGAAAAATATTCCTATGACAGTTCAAGTAAAAGCACTTAATCTTTTATTTGGTTCAGCCCTATGTAAAGGAAATAACAAATCAGTCAACATCATCTAAGACCCACAACCCAGCATAATGAATCAGCATGGAACAAAACTTTTGCAACATACTGTTCTCTTGCTTCTGGATCCATCTTTTCATCATTCTTTTTAATCAAGTTCCAGAATTTTCTTAGTTTAGGTGTCTTTTTTAATTCTAACTCCAAACGTGCCTGAAAAAGTGATGTGACATTAAATCACCAGTAACTCTAAAGCTTACAAGGATAAAAACTAGATCAACTATTAGCTAGTTTTCTAATGTATGGATATAATAGAGAGCAATGGGATAAAACCAGAAAGCAGCATAACTAAAACTGAAAATTAAGAAACAAAGAGATGTATTTTTAAAAACTATTCAATTCTGACACTTACTAGAAAAAAAAAAGACAAAAGAAACTGCCTTTTCTAGTCAAGATTTTAAGCTTAATAATAAGTTTCTTATTTCTAAAACTAAGCACTTCAGTTTGAAAAACATAAGTATTAACATTTGTGAACATAATCGTTAAAGTTCAAGAAATTAGGGAGTTCCCATTGTGGCTCAGCAGTAACGAACCCTACTAATATCCATGAGGATGCAGATTCAATCCCTGGCCTTGCTCAGTGGGTTATGGAGCCAGAGTTGTTGCCATGAGCTGTGGTATAGGTCACAGACGTGGCTCAGATTCCGCATTGCTGTAGCTGTGTCATAGGCCAGCAGCTATAACTCCAATTCAACACCTAGCCTGGTAACTTCCACATGCTGTGGGTGCAGCCCTAAAAAGACCCCTCCCTCCCAAAAATTCAAAAAATCAGTCTGAAACAACGTAAAACAGCTATCACAAGTGAACAAGGAAATGTCCATACCACCACCATTCTTTCTTAAGGCACTTATCCATTTTTAACTTAGTATTAATTATTTTTATATGTTCCTGTTTTTATCCCTAACAACTGGTAACTATGAATGAGCTTGCATATCTAAATGTCTGTAAAACCACCCATATGCAGGAAATGGAATTCTAAATATACTATTATACTGAAATTTGACAGTTTTAACTTTACTAAGATCTGTTAATCTGACTTTGATATTGGCACATATTATTCAATAAGAATTTGATAAAAAAATGAAGCTGTTAATATTAAACATCATTCAGATCTTCTCCTATAGCTGTATGTACATTCTAATCAAGGGAAATTAAAAATTCAAGTCTGTATTTAGTTTCACCCAATGACATACATATGAATAATATTTTACTACATTAAGTCCTCTTCTCTATAAGTTCAACAGACATTACCTTATTTTATTTTACAATAATGAAGTTAGGTGAAACACATATTAGCTTACACATAAAAACCTTAAAACTGAAAAAAACTACATCTCTGATAAGTTAATGCATAGTAAATTAGATAAATTTTGTGAGCAAAAGTGGGGATTTTTAGTTACCATTTTATATCCATATGAAAGCTACAGTCTAAAACCACATTTCCCTTATAAATAGACATAAGTTTCTGAGATTAGATACTTACAGGCTGTAAGCCCATCCACATTGGGAGCGAGATAAGCTGCTGTACTTGACTCCGTATCAAGTCTACTTCCTGTTTAAAGCATGAAGAAACAAAGTTTATAAACACACCATCATTTTAACCTAAATCTTTATATAAGGAGCATCTGCCTTTTTAAGTCCTGGGGGGAAAACATGCTATCAATACTTTTAAATTAATATTTTATTATTAAGATGTTCAATACTTTTTAAAAAAGATATAGTCAAGCCTCACGATTTACAGACTCCATCCACTTGCAGAAATGTTTTCGTAACCCCAAACTCCACTCTCCTTTCAGATAACCACAGTAGAGAAGCACAAATGAAATGTTAATTACTACAAATATTTAAATATTTATTTCTTGGAGATAATCTTATGAAGAATGAAAAATTTATCATACATAGCCAAGAGATTTTCAAAGATCATTCACAACCACCCCAAAACAGTCAACTCAAAACATAACTCTCCAGCTGACCTGCCAGCTTATGCATGAAGTATGACTGAAAAGTAATAAAACTATGTCTTTGTGTAGAGTTTACAACACAGATCTCATTACTCAATGTACATACTAATAGACTCTTTGCTGCTCTACATTTGGAGAATTTCAGTTCTTATTATCAGTTCACTTAGAGGCTAGATAGAAAAAAGGAGAGATCAAGAACAAATCTATTAAAAAGTAAACAGATCTTATAAAATGATTTCACCGAGAAGGGGCTAAAATCAAGCTGTGTGCATTATCCTTCATTCCCAACTACTGTGGATGAAGAAGTTGGCTACAGAGGTAATCTCATCTACATTCAACTTAAAAGAACAAGAGGACTTGAACATTCCCCTGAAAGATGAAGTGGAATTACCAAACTATTGAAGCAATGATCAAGAAAGAGCAGTAAGACTGTCTGTTCATGGAGTGAAAATTCACCATCGGTTTCAGCTAATGCCGCTTTCAAGATACACTTGAAGAAGAATGGGAAGTGATCTGGCTTCTTCTTAAAAGTCTGAAAACAGAAAGAATAAAAATTCATTTTGAAATGGCTTGCTCACCTCTTTTTCTTCTTTAAGCAAACAATGAAGACTTTTTAGGAGTCTATTAACAAAACCTAATAATCACCAAAAGATTATCTGCTTACTTATAATTAACGGTAGCAAGGCAAATATAGGTTTCTGCAGGACTATGTGAGAGTTGCAGAAACCATCAGCTAATAAAATAATGGCTTCAATTCCTTTATTATTTCTTCAAGGATTATGCCAGTAATTAGCCCAGGCTTTGTTTTCTTACTAAAGATCCGAAGTGTTTAAACTCTTCCAACTTAAAAGAAACATCTTCAAAAACTAGTCTTCCCAGTCTAATTAATCTCAAGAACAGCCTTTTCTTTATATTATCCTTTTACTCTTAACATGTAAATAATGTAAAAAAAAAAAAAAAAAAAGTAAATATCTACCTCCCCACCTAGTTTCTGTTACCATTCTCTTCTTTCATAGGCAAGTGGTCCAAATGTATGGTCTGCACTAGTTGTTTTCACTTCTCTAAAACAAGCTTCTACCCATAGCACTACCTGGAAGCTGTTACAGTTGTCAAGTCAAAAGGACCATTACTAACCCTCAACTCCTTTACAGTGTGCTGAAGGCTCCTCTTCCTTTGTTATTTTACCCCACAATGTTCAAAGGTTCTAGCTTCCTTCTTGAAAATAATACCCTTCCCTAAAGCTACTTCAATTAACAAATCCAATCAATTCTACTTTCCAAATCTGTGTAACCTCTTGTTTTAATCTGATCTGTCATGTCTCTCTTTCAAGCTCTAATCACTAAAGTGGTCCTTAAAACATGCAAACTGATCAAGTCATTCTCTAGCTTCCCTCGTGCTTCCTATGGTAGTTTAAATCAACTTTAAGAAATCCCTAAGATCTCTCAATGAAACAGAAGAACCTTAGTTTTCTTTGGGCTCTAATCTGCCATAAGATGGTAGTTACTTAATGATTATCTGAGCCAAGTGTCCACGGTTTTACCTTAAAGAGTGTTTAACACTTTTTCATTTTGGAGACCATCCCCTCAAAAGAGATGACATGTATCCATGCATTTCCTTCACTTAAAAAAGGGAGGGAAAGAAACTCTTGATGAGCTGAACATTTTGTGGTGGCTAAAGAAAACCTAGATTTTGGACCTCTATTAGCTGATCAAGCCTCTATTACACTAGCACAAAGAGAAAATGTCAGTCAATTAGAAATTTCAAAAAGGGAAAACAGATTTCAGATCAAAGAGAAAACTGAAATTACAATATGAACTTCGCTCTTAATTTTGGAAATACTACTTTATGCATGTGAAACTTACAAATATATACTCCTGTTGTGAAACAAGGCACTGAAAAATACTACCTCATTTGGGCATTATCTATATGTGCCTCTTAATATAAATTTTACTCTATCTGATGTAAAAGTCTTTATAATCCACAAAACTATGTCGTTCTTTGTTTCAAGCATGAAGCAGAAAAATAACTCCGTAACTCCATGTTCATAATTTTCCAATTCCTAATAAAGAAAGCACTGATACTGAAAGAAATCTAATAGTGCTTTTCATACATTCACTTTTTTCCTCAACATTTACTTTATTACTGAATAAAGTTCTGTTCTAAAAACATTATTTATTATCAGTAAAAAATTTGCTACTTTGTAATGGCTTAAGTGAGCACAGTAAGAAAGCTTGAAGTAATTTAAATCTGTTACCTCCCATGCAGGGACATTTTCTCTGAACTTCTCATTCACCATACAGCAGATTGACATTAAATAAGCTTTGCTGGACACTTCTGGAGAATAATTCATCCACAGGTAATTTTCAAGATACTGGCTGAGAAAAGTGAAAAAAAAAAACACAGAATATTTCATGAATATTTCATTCCTCTGAAAATGGCTAATCATTTACAACTTTCTGAAAACATTTTGAAAATCTATATTTATAGTTAGAGAATTCTTCACAAATTTACCTATAATGTAGATTAGTGCTACCTACCACAAACATACATAGCAAATGTAGCTTTAAGAGTGAGAGGCTCAGAGTTCCCATCGTGGAATCTGACTAGGAACCATGAGGTTGCGGGTTCGGTCCCTGGCCTGGCTCAGTGGGTTAAGGTCCGGCATTGCCATGAGCTGTGGTGTAGGTTGCAGACGCTGCTCGGATCCCGAGTTGCTGTGGCTCTGGCGTAGGCCAGTGGCTACAGCTCCGATTCGACCCCTAGCCTGGGAACCTCCATATGCTGCGGGAGCGGCCCAAAGAAATAGCAAAAAGACAAAAAAAAAAAAAAAAAAAAAAGAGTGAGAGGCTCATACTTTCAAGTAGGAAGACACAAAATGTTACTGATATACATAATTATCACCACTAAGACACTGGATATTCCCTTATCTAAGGCTCTTTGTAGAGTAAAAAGCAAAAATATCTGATAAATATCAGCTCTAAAACAAAATAATATGATGGGCAGCTTCACAGATAAATTTATCTGAGAAATTCACACACTTGTATCTGGACCAAATGATTTCCAGAAACTAAGACAAAGACTTAAAAAGAGGCTTTGTTTCTTAATTTACAAGGTATTTAACATAAGTCAGTTTTCAGGGTAACTAACATTTTCCTGTCAAAATACCAAAATTCTTGAATACTCCTAAACAAAATATTTCTGATTTCTAAAACAAAGCTTAACTATTCCTTATTCAGGGTAGTTATAAACCAGTTATTGTACTGGGCTGTAAAATACTCTCAAGCACTAATGCAAAAAAAAAAAAAAAAAAAAAAGACTTTTTGTACCTATCTTACATCACTCCACATGCATAACCTTTCGATCACTTATATATGCATGCATGCACACACGTGCACACACACAGTTAGGCATTTTAGATTCTGCTCTAGCATATAATTTTTCTACTTCCTCTTATGCTTCAAAGGTCAGATCATGTTGGTATTTCCACAGGTCTATCTTTAGCACTCCATCCTGCTTAATTAGCAAGAACCTGAAAATTAGTAAAGAGTATTTTATCCAAAATAATGGCCCACAGGCTCCAAGTTAGAAACTATACTTTCATAAATAAGATGCAGTAAACTTTATAGCATTCATTTCTTACAAGTTTAAATTCCTTTTCCCTGAATCATGCCCTTTAGAACTTCTGTTAGCAAGTTTGTTGGTATGAATCTATCTGAAATCTCTTTATTTCATGACAGTTTAGCTGGTGATAGATTTCTTCCTAGGTTGATAGTTATATTTTCCTATGTATTAGTCTCATTGTACTATCGTCTTATTACACTTGACAAGTCTACAATCATTCTATTTGTTCTCTCTCCTCTGAGTAATCTTCTTTTCTCTAACAGATTTTAAGATCTTCACTCTCTCTGTTGCTCTATTCACCACTTGCTATATACACTTCCTGAATCTAAGAGTTATACGTTTCAACTGCAGAAAATTCTTTATCATCTCTTCAAAACTGCTCTTCCCTCATTTTCTCTAAATCTCTTCTGAAGCTCCTAATGGACCTCATTTTAGCCTCCATATCTCTTAAATGTCCTGTATATTTTCCACCTCTATTTTGTCTTGCTATTATTTGTTAATTTCCTCAGCTCTAAATCCCCACTCCCTCTTTAGTTGTGTCTAATCTGCTATATAATTCATCCATTGAGTTTTTTTAACTTCAGTGACCTTTATTTCCACTTTCCTCCAAACCTTCCCATTTTTGTTGTCTTGTTCCTTGTTCACATATGATATTTGATCTTATCTATCCATAATAACTTTAAACAAAATGATTTGACAGTGCATATCAATTATTTAATTACCTGGGGTTTTCTGGGAGGGGGGTTCTAATTCTATGTTGTTTCAACTGAATCTTACTTTAATGTGCTTTGCAATTTGGAAGTTTGAATTCACCTTTATCAGAGTTTTATCTATAGAAATTTTTTTTGGTATGGTTAGAATACATTATCCTTTCAGAGTATCTTCATAATTTGTTTCACCAAGATACTCCAGGGATATCACTGGCTTGTAACAGTCTTTACCAGTAATGTCTTGGCCATTACCTGACAATGCAGCAAATTCCAAACCTATCTTTACATTTTTCAGAAGAGGAATCTGAGACTATGAGAGTCAATGACTTGCCCAGGATGATGCAGTTATCAACATGACACACAGATGATACAGAACTCATTCTAAACTACCTCTCTTAATCCAAACTTTAGGTTTGATCAATAATTCTCTGATCCTATCCTGGTAGTTGCAGCAAATATAATCTGTATGATAATATGTCCCTCTGATGAGTTTCATCAAAGACTCAGTTCACTCTCCTGCATCTAGCCCCTTCCTCCATGTCACCTTACTTTCCATTCCAGCAAGACCATCAATTATCTCTACCACAAACTTTATTCACTTATTTATTTTCTTTGCTGGCCACCCATGGCATATGGAAGTTCCCAGGCCAAGAAGCCTAAGCTGCAGTCATCTACGCCACAGCTGCAGCAACGCTGGTGCCTTAACCAACTGTTCTTGGCTGCAGATCAAACTGGTGCCTCCACAGAGACAAGCTAGATCATTAATCCACTGTACCACAGCAGGCATACCTCTACTACAACTTTAGACTCATTTATGTCTGGAGGCTGGCAAAGAGAAAATGGCATTTCCAAACAGAAATGACCTAAGAGTTCCTGGAAGGTAACAACCCACTTTTTTAGTTACTAAAACTCTTTCACTGTCACTTGTGCCTTCGGTCTGTTCTGTTGATTTCTCCTTCAATTCCTATAATTTTCTTGGTATCTGATATTTGCCAGGATCGTGGAATTCTGGTTTTATCCTAATTGTATACCAGCATCCTCTTGATTTTTATTTATCTTCTTGAAGGATGGCATGATATGATGAAAACAGCATATTAATCTAAGGGCCAGACAGATCCAATTTCAAGCCTCAGTGTTCTTTATAAAATAAAGATGGGAGTTCCCGTCGTGGTGCAGTGGTTAACGAATCCGACTAGGAACCATGAGGTTGCGGGTTCGGTCCCTGCCCTTGCTCAGTGGGTTAACGATCCGGCGTTGCCGTGAGCTGTGGTGTAGGTTGCAGACGCAGCTTGGATCCCGCGTTGCTGTGGCTCTGGTGTAGGCCGGTGGCTACAGCTCTGATTCAACCCCTGGCCTGGGAACCTCCATATGCCGCGGGAGCGGCCCAAGAAATAGCAACAACAACAACAACAAAAAGACAAAAGACAAAAAAAAAAAAAAAAAAAAAAGATGATCTTACTTGGATTATTGTAAGGGTTAAATTCGATTAAGTATTCAATAATAATACAGTTCTTAGGATAAAGTAGGCACTCCACTTACAAATTAATTTATAACTATAAATTTCAGTTTCTTCCTTTAAAAATGATAAAGGAATTCCCCATGTGGCGCAGCAGAAACAAATCCAACTAGTAACCATGAGGTTGTGGGTTCGACACCTAGCCTTGCTCATGGGTTAAAGAATCCAACATTGCTGTGTTGTGGTGTAGGTCAGATTCGGCTCGGATCCCGCATTGCTGTGGCTGTGGTGCATGCTAGCGGCTGCAGCTCCGATTCAACCCCTAGCCTGGGGACCTCCGTATGCCGTATGCCGCAGGTGTGGCCCTTAAAAAAAGCAAATAAATAAATAAAAATAAGAACACCTACTTTATGCTATTTTTTTTGGTGAGGATCAAATCAGTGTATGTAGGGAGTAAACAGCTGTTAATACAGAGAATGACTTCTGATGCAGACGAGACCACTAGAGATTGTGGAGAAGCAAAAAAACCACGAGCTTTGGCATCAAACATTGGCATCCCAGCTCTGCCAATTACTTAAATGCATTACATGAACAAATTACTTAACTGCCCTGATCTCAGTTTCTTTCTTTGCTAAAAAGAGAATATAATATTGACTTGTAGGGTTGCTTTAAGTGATCTGTATGTAAAATGCTTAACAATGTGCCCAGCACAAGGTTCAATACATGGCGCATATTACTATTATCAACAACAACCTTGGCTTTTAGTTCCAGCCTACTGGCCACACCTGTTTGTCCTAAAATCTAAAAATTATAATTCTCTTCTATCAGAAATATTTATAAATGGCTTAGGTTAGAACAAAGCTGTCTTGGTAATAAAACGTTAACCGGAAGGCAAAAAAATGGCTACAGAATGAACTGCAATTTACTGTCACTGATCACTAGAGGAAACCATATGAGAGTTAAAAAATTGCTTGGCACACACTATCTTTTTTTTTTTTTTTTGGGGGGTCTTTTTAGGGCCATACCTATAGTATATGGAAGTTCCCAGGATAGGGGTTAAATTGGAGCTGTAGCTGCCAGTCTACACTACAGCCACAGCAACGACAGATCCGAGCCGAGTCTGTAGCCTCCACCACAGCTCACAGCAACACTGGATCCTTAACCCACTGAGTGAGGCCAGGGATTGAACCTGTGTCCTTATGGATGCTATTCAGATTCGTTTCTGCTAAGCCACGATAGGAACTCCTCAGCACACACTATCTTAATTAGTGAGAAATGACTCAAAATAGAAGTTACACTGACAATCTCTGAAAACAAAGGGTATCATACATGTATTCCAAAATAAGGTAATTGTCAAAATATCAATCTTCAAAAATTTATAATGATTTCCTTATCCACTCACAGAAATGTACAGAAAACTTAGCTAAAAGTCAAGCCACCTTGTCGTCCTGAATTTCATCAAAGTAGTCTTTTAACTCACCTAAATTCCAAGAGCATTATCTTTCTGATGGCAAACCTAAAAAAATAAATAGTAAAAATATTTAAATAGAGAATATAAACATTTCCGAGATACTAATGCAGATACATTTTGGAATCATGTTTTAATATTGATATGTCAGAGTAACTGTATTTATGCATTAAAGGAAGTGAATATTGCTTTTATATTTTTGTTTGTATTTTGTTCTAGGATAGTTTATTTTTTAAAATTGTCTATGAACAGTTAGTTATACCTTACCCATATAACAAACGCAATCAGTACTATGATATACAAGGATATAAAAAAACAGATCAATAAGCCCAATAGTTTTAATCAAGAGACAAATGTTCAAGATATTCATAACATTGGAACATAACTGCCAAAAACTAGCCCGTCTCAATTTCTTAAGCCCTAACATTTTTTCATTTAGCAATCAAATGGAAACAGTCTGCTGAAGTCATGACCTCCCAAAAGCACCAGGGACACATGTATCTATACTGCAAACATGGAAATCAGACTTTTCACATTTTGTGGTCTTGTCATTAAGTCTAAAATATGAGAAAATTGTGGAAGGAATATCAGATATCCCTTTATATCTACTTTTAAAAGGTAGGTTCAAGTGTCCACTGATTTAGTTTTGTCATTTTGTATATTGGAAATAAAGTAGCCAGACCAGAACCATGCCACCGGATATTAGCCTTCAGCCTTGAAAATTAAATGCATATGCATTATGAATTTATAATGCTGAAGAGACCATTATCCTGTGAAAATTCAATTTCACTGATTTCTGATTTCTTAAATAGTTTTACTGAGCAAGCAATGTCATAGAACTTTGATGAGAAAGAAATGAAAGTTTTAACTGTGCAATACCACAGAGACAGAACATTGCCAAGGTACTGGCTTCTACAGCCAACCAGGCCACTGAGAGGACACAACAGCTGGTGTGGCAGACCCCAGATCTCCAGCTGCGGGCATTTCAGTTTATTTTTATTTTTTTGCATTTTTTTTAAATTTTATTTTTTTAATTACTTTTTTTTGGCATTTCACTTTAAATGCATGTTGGACAACAGAACTCAGAGCCCACTATGCAAATACTTTCACACTCAATTTCTCCAGCCACAAATAGGACTTCATTGATGAAAAGAAAGAAAATCTGGACTCACAAGATAGATCAGTACTGTAGCCATGATTCATCGTTACCTTGGCAACATCTTAAAACATTTTGGGACTCAGTTTCCTCAGGCAGAAAAGAGGTGGAGTATCCCCCCCACCCCTTTTTGGGATAACTAGATAAGTGAAAAATCAGTTTTGATAGGTCAACATAAAGCAGAGAAACTATGAAGAGCTTAACAAAGTATATATATAAGATATACAAATGAGTCTAGGGACTAGACATCATGCAGAAAACCTTTAAAGATAAGGATGAAAAGTTGCAAGTAAAAATAACAAATATAAACCAAGGATTTGGAAATGGTTATTTTATTAAGTTACCAGTATTTACTGAGAGTGGGCTTTGTAAAGCCTGACCCTGTATAAAGGGTTTATCAGGCTTTTCATTAAATCTTCCCAAAGCTGGATAATTTATGCACAATAAATTGGGTTTATTAATTGTATTGTTAACTAGGTCATTAAATTTGATTTTTTGAAAAAAGTGGGGAGAAGTATGCAAAAGGGAGTTTCTTTGCTGCTATAATTGCCTTTTGCTTCCTGTCTTGGAATGCGTTTGTGTGAAACATGAGGTCTAGAGCTATAGCAGCTCTTCTGCAACCATACAGAGAGAGCCAGTAATTTTTTTTTTTAATTTTTTTTGTCTTTTTAGGGCTGCACCTGTAGCATATGGAAGTTCCCAGGCTAGGGGTCTAATCAAGGCTATAGTTGCTGACCTACGCCACAGCCACAGCAATGCCAGATCCAAGCTGCATCTGCAACTTACACCACAGCTCATGGCAACGCCAGATCCTTAACCCACTGAGCGAGGCCAGGGTTTGAATCCACAAGCTCAAGGTTCCTAGTGGGATTCATTTCCGCTGCGCCATGATGGGAACTCCCCTTTTATTATTTTGTATTTCATTATTACTACATGTTTTACTTTTATAATTTTAAAATATTTTTTAAAAGATTTATCAAAATAAAGAATGTGGAGTTCCTGTCGTGACTCAGTGGTTAACGAATCCGACTAGGAACCATGAGGTTGCGGGTTCAATCCCTGGCCTTGCTCAGAGGGTTAACGATCTGGTGTTGCTGTGAGCTGTGGTGTAGGATGCAGATGCGGCTCGGATCCCGAGTTGCTGTGGCTCTGACATAGGCTGGCGGCTACAGCTCCGATTTGACCCCCATATGCCACTGGAGCGACCCAAGAAAATAGCAAAAATACAAAAAAAAAAAAAAAGAAAAGAAAGAAAATAAAGAATGTGTATGTGTATGTGTGACTGGGTTACCTTGCTGTATAGTAGAAAATTGACAGAACACTGTAAACCAGCTATAATGGAAAAAATAAAAATCATACAAAAAAAGATTTATCAGAAAATAATGAGAAGTAGTAATTGTTGAATTGAAATTTTGAAATCTCTGTATTGACTCTTCCTCACATTCCTTCAAAAACAAAATAAACCCTAAGGAATTTAATCCCTCTAATCTGCGAAAGAAATCAGAAGGCAAAGAAATATCTTATGACTCTTTAGTATAAAGTTAGATAATAGTTTTTCTAGCCACCTGGCCTCAATGATCAAATCAAAAAAAGAAAAGAAAATTCTAAGTCTATGATTACATTTAGTTTATAAGTTCAGATGAGATCCAAGTCAGTCCCATCTAATTCCTATGTATGAAAATTAATTCCTACCTTGATTTGACAATCTCTTTCTCATATATATCTTCAATCACCTGTTATTAAAAATATAAAAATATTTAGTATATTAAACAGCTTTTTTTCAGACTCTAAAGTGAGAGTTTTCACTTACTGTGATTAAACAAAATAATCTGGTTTAGGAAAGCCATCCCATACTACTGCTACTGAAATAATACTTGAGATTTTTTTATAATCCCATTACATTCCTCAAAATGTGAAATAACAGAAAGCAAAGTAGTAGGAAAAAATAAGTAATAAGATATACCTACGTAAAATAATCTAGAAAGAATTGTTAAAATGATATATTCATTTTATTTTTAGGGAAAATAAAAATTCACAATATCAGCATTTTTTTAAAGCTTAATTTTAATAAGGTATACAATGTTATCAGACACCATCTAAGAGTTTTAACAATATACTTTCAAAAGCCAGAAAGTAAACTAGAAGTGCAAAGACATAATAGAAGCAAATGCTAATCACTACATCCTGTTTTCCAAATGCATATGACAAAGCCTCAGAATTCCTATTTATCTGGATTAGGGTGGGTAAGATAGTATAAATATGTACTAATTCAGGTTCTGGAGTTGGAATCCAGGTTCGCACCATCCACCTTCACTGCTGATGGCTTCAACTCTTACAAGTGCCTGACTGTTTTAAGGTTCAGTTTCCCAATCAACAAAAAGGATCTAATAATAAAAGTACCCCAGGGGTTGCTTTAAGACAATACATAAAGAATTCAGAACAATTCCTGGCACATGGTAAGCCTTTAACAGGAGTTATCAGTAGCAGAAGTAATAGCAGCATTAGTAATTAGAGCAGTTAAAAAAATTACTGTAGGAGTTCCCATTGTAGCTCAGTGGTAATGAACTCAACTAGTATCCATGAGGATGTGGGTATCCCTGGCTTCGCTCAGTGGGTTAAGGATCTGGTGTTGCCGTGAGCTGTGGAGTAGGTCCCAGATGCATCTTGGATTCTGCATTGCTGTGGTTGTGGCACAGGCCAGCAGATGCAGCTCTGATTCAACCCCTAGCCTGGGAACTTCCATATGCCACAGGTTCGGCCTTAAAAAAAAAAAAAAAAAAAATTACTGTAAAACTATAAAGTGCTTTAACATGGTATAACATTATTTTTTTTTTTCATTTGACAAACATTTCTTGCTGGTATAATATAATTTTATTTTAAGGCAACTATAATCTTTTTTAACATTAAAAATATATTTGTCAAATAAATATTCGTGGGTGGAAAAGGGAGGAAGACAATGAGGCAAGCAAGTCTTGCTGAGAATTAAGTAAAATTGTTATTGTATTTATTTTTATCAAAATCCAAATTAAATAATAAAATGAAGGGCATAACCATCTTTAAATACCAACCTAAAATAAAATTTTTCTAAACTTCGTGTGGAATTATTGCTAGTGTTAACCAGAATGATGTGGATATAAATTTTATCTCTTAAAAGACCCATTACTCTAATTAATTAGGTTCGACTCAATATAGTAGTGTCATCATGGTATTTTTGCTATTAATGAAAAATGACCCAAGGAACCCCCAGACTCAACATACACAAGCATAAATATATACAAACAGCATATAGTAAGATAAAGCAATCCTGTTAATAATTAGGAATAACTAATGTATACCAAGTCTGTGAATAACCTACCGATAAACAAAATGGAACTTTCAGCAAAACAAAAATATACTTTAAATAAAACATTTAAGCTCAAATAATTTAAGAAATTTGGGATTAAGTTCAGGTTTACTAAGAGTGCCTAAAGTATCACAATTCAATTTATAATGGCAGGGTTGAAAATGAGTCTTCAATACTTGTTAAATGGCATGCAATATGTCAGCTCTATTCCTTTAAAGACCTCTTTTTAAGAATCTATTTTAATGAGAATTAATCCAACATTTAAGAATTTTCCTTTCATTTATTCTAAACTGTGTCACCTGAATCATAAGCCCATTCCCTAACTGAATATGACTGGTCCTTAATCATCTAATCCTCTACACTCAACAACTTCTGCCTCTTCCACCATTATTATGGATTTTTATCTCAGTTCATCAACCTAAAAATAGAAGAGAAAATAACAGATTCTATCCTAAATGAACTGTCAAAAAACTGTAGGAAATTTTCTCTATATTTACAAAGATAGTAATTACATGGTCATCCATAATAATGATAAATCAAAAACAATCTAAGAATCTAATAAACAATCTAAGAAACAGGAAAATCCACACACATTTTTTAAAACACTTAAAGGAAATAGAGCAAATGATAATAAAGGTTTTCTCTGGCTAGGGATTTTTATTTTCTCCTATTCAGCTTCTGGAGTTCTCAAATTTTCTATTATGAGTAATTATTTTGATAATTAGAAAACGATTTTGAATTTGAAAAAATACTGAAAACTTTTGTTAAATTAGCTCTTGAAAAAGAGATAACAAGAGCATACCTATTCAAAAAGTATTCTGCAAACCAAAGATACTTACCTTTATATCAAAAGGTGATTTTTTCTTGATATGCGGAGCCCAGTATTTACAAGCTAACTGCAAAAGTAAATAGTATCAATAGTAAGTCACACATTCGTACCATTGCAGAGCTAAAAGACTAAGATCATTCAGTGACAAGTTGTTTCTTAACAAGGCACTACTGGTAGGGGGGTGGGGAGATAAGAGTAATTCATTCAATTAAGGGGACTATACAGGCTTGCAGACTAGTGAGCATCCTTGTCCCTGACCACCTGAATGCCAGTAATGCCCTGCATGGCACCTTGCCACTGCTATTTTAAAAAAACAAAACACACTTTTCTAACTATCCCTAGGGAAACAATAGAGTGAAGTTAACATTTACAGTCAAATATTTTCAGCAGAGATAAGGAAACCTAAATCCAGAAAGATTAAGTGAGCTATTCAAGACTACCATTAGTTAACAGGTAAGCCAGTGCTAAAAATCAGATTCAAAATCTTCAGGAATGTTGATTTGTGAAACAAAAGATATTTAAGCGATTACTACACATTCAGGCACACCTAAATAAATCCTAAAAAAAAAAAGTAGTTTCCCAGTGGATTATTACAGAGAATAAAATAGTTTGTCATATTTCAGCATCAGGTTTTAACCTGAAAACTGTGAATTTTAAATACATAGACATTGCAGGTTTGGTACCAGACCACCACAATAAAGTAACTATCTCAATAAAGCAAGCCACATGAATTTTTTGGTTTCCCAGTGCACATAACATATATATATACATTATACTGCAGTCTATTAAGTGTGCAATAACATTACATCTAAAAAAAAACCAATGTACACACTTAAATGAACACATGATTGGTAAAAAATGTTAATCATCATAAAAAAAGTGAGACCACAAAGTTCAGATATCTGATCGTCTTAAAAGTAAATTTTAATCTCATTCATTCAATAATAATTAAAAAGCACTTTCTCTGGTCAGGTGTGCCAGGTGTTCAGAAATAATGAAGGAAGGGAAGGAGGAGGGGCAGGGAAATGGTAGGCGCCCCACATACTTTATCCTCATCTCCTTTGATTCCACCACCTCTCACTTCTTAAGGTCACTATCCTGGCTTCTGTACATTTACACTGTAAGCTATGTGCACCTGCTAATCCCTGGACTGTTTCTCCGCTCTTCCCCAAACTGTCTCCTTTTTTGCATTCAGGTCTTAGCTTAAATATCACCTTAGAGAGGGCTTTCCTGACTGCTTTTCATACACCTCACCTAGTCTACCACAACGCCTTGTTTCATTTTCCTGACAACAATAATCACTGTCTGAAACTATACTGGTCATTGCCTGACTAACCCCTCTAAAAACGCAAGCTCCCTGAGGGGAGGGGAAACTAACACATGACTTTTATCAACAAATTTAAGTGTATGGGAAAAGGAAATTCTAATCCAGTTTAAGTTGTCTGGAAAAACCTCTTTAAATTAATATAGACGGATGACAAGGAATTGGAGTTTATAAAGACAGGTGGGGGGGGGGATGAGTATTCTAAGTAGTGGGAACAATGCTGAAGGGCCGGGAGATGAAAGACAGCAAGGCACAAATACTTCAGTTCAGTATGGCTAAAGCACAGTTAGAAAAGTAGAGAAAAAAGAGGAAACTCGATATAAGCACAGACCAGATCACAAGACACTTTGAAGGATTCTGGTCATTATCCTAACGGCAATTAGAACTATTAGAAGACTTTTAAAAGATAAGTGACATGATCAGATTTGCGCTTATGTAAAATCCCTCTGACAACAATGTGAAGAATGAGTTTGAGGAGAGCAAAAAGGAAAGACAAGAACACAGGTTAGGATGTCTAGGTCCAGGAAGAAAACAAGGGCAACCTGGCTTAGGGCACAGAGAAGCAGGCAGATTTAAGAGCTACTTAGAATGCAGAAATGTGGAAGTTAGAAAAAGAAGGACTCAAAATGACTCCTAGGCTTCTGCCTTGCCAAATCTGCTGAGAGAAAACACAGGTGAATAACAAGTTCTGCACTCTTATCCAACATCCAAAGCAACAAAAAAACAAGGATCAGGAACGTTGCTGAGAGCTACAGGGTCGGGTTTCCGTATTCAACCAAGGTTCACAATCCAACACAGTTAACGGGTGCTAAAGGAATCCTCTCCGACAACAGGATTGCTTTCTTCGCAGATGCATTTATTTGGAGAAAATGTTCTGTCAGATTCTTGTCACTCTGCTCAAAGACCTAAGTTACCCTAAAGCTAAGAATAAGCCTTTCCCTCCCTCAACCCTAGTTCAACATGACTTCCGCTACGAAATCTTGCCAGCCTCAGGTAGACCGGGGTAGAAGGGGTGTTCCTTCTGTGAACCCATCGCTCCTGTGACAAACTAATACAGCAAAGCTCTTAAAATAGCTTTCTTTTTATGTGTCTGTTCTCCTTGGTACGTGAACTCCTCAGGGTAAAGCCTCTTCCACCAAGGTGTCCCTACCACCCAGCACAGTGGCCGGGGCACAGTTGACAGTCTTTAATAAAAAGACTTGAGTGAATGACTTGAACGAATGCCTCCTGGATGCTCCCGTTCCCAAGGAAAATCTCATCCCCCTGGTCTTGAAGCCTCAACATCCTCATCCCCCACCAGATCCACCAGGGCTCACCTGCGTCACGAACTCCGCGTTTATCTGGGAAACCGTGGGGGCCACGATTTTCTTGGGCTGGGCAGGGGCCGTCATGGCAGCACTGTCCCTCCGCTCCAGTGGGGTAAAAAAAAGACCGCCCCGAGCAGCGGTGAACCCGACGCACTTCCCCTAAAAGGCGGCTGTGGCTGCTAACTCTGAGATGTAACAACCCGCAGACCAGACTATCCTCAAACCTTACAGTTCCACAAAGAATGCACACAGCAGGTCGTACAGACTTCGGGAAGCGGAACAGCACAGGGCCGGAAATGCGTGCAGGCGTTGGCTCTGAGCTAGAGAGGTAAGGGCTTTGACCTCCTCCGCTTCTGCCCTCTAACGGGAAGCTGAGAGAAAACACCCTGCGAGACAGAATTGATGTCTCAGCGACCAGATGGTAGGGTTGGCGGCAAAGCGGAGACGTGAAGTTCCTTTCCAGTCTAAAAAATAAAATAAAATAAATTTTAAAAAGCAGCAGAAGTTCCAGTCGCGGTGCGGCAGAAACGAATATGACTAGGAACCATGAGGTTGCAGGTTCAATCCCTGGCCTTGCTCAGTAGGGCTTAGGGATTCTGTGTTGCCTTGGGCCGTGGTGTGGGTCGCCCACGGGTCTTGGATCCTACGTTGCTGTGACTGTGGTGTAGGCCAGCAGCTGTAGCTTTGATTAGACCCCTAGCCTGGGAACCTCCATATGCTGCGGGAGCGACCCTAAAAAGCAAAAAAAAAAAATAATAAAAAATTTTTAAAAAATTTAAAATACATTAAAAAAAGCAGTAGTGAAGAAAAACAAACAGGGAATTTGAGGTTTGGTTTTAACTGTTTTTAGCAGAATCATGGAGACACAGATTGACATACAATGAACTGCACATATTTCTATTGTAAAATTTGATTTTTTTCATAGTCATACACCTGTGAAAACATCACCAAAGTCATAAGTATATTCAATGCCACTAAAAGTTTCCTTGTTCCCTTTTGCAATCCATCCCTATCCCACTTCTACCCTCATTCTCATGCAATCATTGATCTGTTTTCTTTCGCTATATATGTACAGCCTAGTATACTTTTACAGAATTTTATAAAAATGAAATAATACATACAGTATGAACACTTTTTCTTTCATTTTGCACTCAACATAATGATTTTGAGATCCATTCATGTTGATGCACGTACTTGTAGTTCATTCCTTTTTTGCTGAGTAGTATTCCATCTTATGGCCATACCCAAGTTTGTTCATCTACTCATCTATAGATGAACATTTGAATTGTTTCAGTTTTTGACTATTATAAATAATGCTGCTATGAGCTTTCATGTATATGTGTCTTAATGCAGATATGTAATCCCCCTTTTTTTCTTTTTACAGCTGCACCTGTGGCGTATGGAAGTTCCGAATCAGAGCTGCAGCTGCCAGTCTATGCCACGGCCACAGCAACACGAGATCTGAGCCACATCTGTGACCTATGCTGCAGCTTGTGGCAATGATGGATCCTTAACCCACTGAGCGAGGCCAGGGATAGAACCTCCATCCTCACAGACACTATGTTGGGTTCTTTACCCACTGAGCCCTAGTAGGAACTTGCTCTCTTTCTCTTAAGTAAAAACCTAGGAGTGGAATATCTGGGTTATATGGTCTATAAAACAAGAGGTTAAAATAAGATTTTCCGAATAGTTTTATGTCAAATCTTGACTAGTATATAAATTTTTGACAAGCAAAACCAAGGACAATATTTCTAATATAGTCAGCACAGAGAAAGCCATGAAAGCAGGTCATGTTGGGAGAATGTTGGGAGTTAGTTATAAAGCTTAACATGTCAAAACCTTACAAGCTAGGGAAAGGAGACTGTTTATTGTAGAAGGCAATGGGAAACCACTGATTGGAAGTCTACTTTTGGGAGATGACTTTTCAGTAGTTTATTAGATGGATTGGAGTAGGTAACACAGGGATGGGAAGGCCACTTGGAGGACTATTGCAAATCTAAGGCAAAAGCAATGCCTAAATTTGGGATCTGGCAGTAAAATCGAAGAGGAAGGAATAGACATGGAGGACACTGAAAAAGTAAAGAGAAATTCATCCTAAGTAAATAAAAGGATAGTGGGACTCTGCAACAATAGAGCAGACAGGAGATGGAGTAGGTTTTAAAAGAGGATTCCATTAGATAGACAGCCTGAAGTGGCAGGAGAAGAAGTTCCAGGTGGTGATGAGCAATTTATTTGCCTTTTTAAGAAAATATATATCTGTAGCATATGAAAGTTCCTGGGCTAAGGGTTGTACTGGAGCCACAACTGCTGGCCTGTGCCATAGCTTCAGCAACCCCAAATCTGAGCCTCACCTGTTACCTACACTGCGATTGTGGCAATGCCAGATCCTTAACCCACTGAGTGAGGGCAGGGATCAAACCCACATGCTCACAGAGACAATTTTGTGTCCTTAACCCACTGAGCTATAACAGGAACTTCTGCCAATTTATATATTTAAATTTATAACTTATGATTTTGTGGCCAAGAGGATATTAAGCTAATAAGCTCCAGCTCATATGTAGCTTTCTAGTGATCTATGTGAAAATTCTGATTTGTAATGCCAAGTAGGTTTATGACAAAATGCAATCTCATAATCTTTTCCTCTAACTCTCCCTCTCTTATTCCCTCTCTCTCTTTTCATATCACTTCTCTTAGCCAAGTTTTTGAATGATGGTATTAGACCTTCTAAAGTTATAATGTATTCATTTTATAATTTTCCTTTTCTTTCAAAAGCTTTCTATAATACTTTGTAAATAAGGAAGGAAGAAAACAAACCAGGCAATTAAGAAGGACTTTCAAAAGCTAAGATTGTCAATAGTGTCAAGTGTTTCAAAGAAATCTAAAAGGAATGGAACTTCAACAAGTCCATGGGTTTGGCAATTAGGAGACCACTGGTGACCATTATAGTTGGGATTTTTTTGTTATTATATGAAGAAGAAAAATTTAACTCAAATTTATTTTAAAGTAAAGGAAATCTATAGGTATAAAAAATTAAGACTAGAAATAAATTAGGCTTCAGACAGTTTGATCAGGCTTCTAGTTCCGTTCTTTTGGCACTGCTCCACCTACCCCTCTCACCCTGCCCTGCTCTGTGTTCTGACTTCATCACTAAACAGTCATTCTTCAAGGTACCAAAATGTAGAAAGCTTCTCCACACTCCTCCTTCCTCCATCTCTGAAATAAGGCTTCAATCTGATCAGATCAACTTAGGTCAGTACTTGCTTCCAAACCAATTACTCTGGCCAAGGTAGTGCTTGTTAATGCATTCACTGGCTTAGACTTGGGTTATTCACCCCTTTACAGTCATGGTGGAAAGAGAGATATGAATATTCTGATAGGACAATCATAACCATAGCTGGAGCTGCAGTTAAAGTCAATCTTACCCAGACCACCTGACTGATATACGTGAGAGGGGATGTTGTGGTTGAAACTAATAATGCCCTCTACAATGGTCATGTGTAGAACAACTCCCAAGAGGTGGTGAGGAAACACTAGGTACAAAGGGCTAAGAGCTAGTGAACGAAGAGGCAGTGGAGGAAGTAGGTGTAAAATGGGTTTTCAATTCTGAACATAAAAGGCACAAACTGAAATGATAATAGGTGAAATAAAAATGATAGGCAAAACTAAAATTGTTTCTCTCAACTGTCCTCTCTTTTTAAGCCAAGTGCAGTGGAAATTGTTGCCTATCCACTCCTCCCTTCTTTCCAAACATGGCTTCAAATTTGACAATTTTCTGTACTATCCTCAGGCAAACTTGTGCTTCAAAGAAGGAGGCTAAGCCCCAGGTTCAGCTCCAGATCTCCCTTGTCAGTTGTTGGTTCAAGAATATCCCTGTGAAGTAATTCTGACAGGTGAGAAGAGGTATGTTTCACTTCGACTTCTAGGAAAGTCATTCCTTGCTTTTGGGGGAGTTTCTGGATCTCTCACTCACTCCCTGCCCCACCTCCGCCCCCCATGAAGGAATCATACAGCCCCAATTGCAAAGCATCCTAAACCCACAAGGGAAATAGCCTTGTCACTGTGAAAGGCAGAGCAGATGGAAGGAACAAGTCAGTTCAACTATGATTTAAAAACCCTGGAGGAGTCCCTGACGTGTCGCAGCGGAAATGAATCTGACTAGGAACCATGAGGTCGAAGGTTCGATCCCTGGCCTTGCTCAGTGGGGTAAGGATCTGGTGTTGCTGTGAGCTGTGGTGTAGGTCACAGATGCGGCTCAGATCCAGCATTGCTATGGCTCTGGTGTAGGCCGGCAGCAACAGTTCCGATTAGATCTCTAGCCTGGGAACCTCCATATGCCACAGGTGCAGCCCTAAAAGACAAATAACAAACAAACAAAAAAACCCTGGAGTTTAGTTGCTGGACTTCAAGTCATGTGAGCCAATAAAGGTCACTAATGCAAAAAGCAGTTTGAGTCAGGCATTCTTCCACTTTCAGCCAAAACCATAACTGAATAGGGAACACATGAAATTTTACTTTTTTAGGCAGAGGGGAAGGAACTAATGAGAGGGAAAAACTAAAAATGTCAGAAAAAGAATGAGGGACTATTGATGAAATTTCCAGAAGAGGCAAGAGAACAAGGAAAACTAACATCAGAAAGGTGGAGGAACATCGTTAAGAGATCTATGATGAGAAACAGAAGTAAAGATAGATGTTTTTGAGGAAGGAGGAGGGAAGTTTAGAGACTACTGGATTGGCTTTGATCTCACATTAGAAGGCAAACTCATTTCAAGAGTAAATGAAAGGCTCTAAGTGAAGTGACAGATTAACAGGGAATGTTACATTTGTAATAATGACTCCATTCACTTCTTCCTTCATATATTCAGAATATTTCGAGGATGTAAAAACATTATTTTATACTGTACTATGAAATATAAAAAGATGCATTCCTTGCTTTCCAGAAGTATGTGGTTTAGCTCAATGGTTCTCAAAGTGTAGTGTCAATTGAGCAACAGCTAATTTGTATAAATGCAATTTTCAAGCCCAGCCCCAGATACTGAATCAGAAACTTGAGGGTGCAGCTCAGCAATCTATGCTTTTAATAAGACCTCTAGATGATTCCACTGCACACTAAAGTTTGAAAACCACTAACCAACACTAATGAGTAACAGAGGTTATGAACAAAAAGCACTGGGAACACAGGGGCTGGAGTGCTTGGATAAATAAAAAAGGCTTCCAGAGGAAGTACTGTTTAAGTTCAAACTTCAGAGAATGAACAGAAGTTAGCTGATATAGATGCAAAATATGACATGTTCCATATTCTGATTAATAATACTATTGTCCTACCGTTCTGTTCCCTCTCTTTTCTCTAATAGAACTCTATTCTCTAAAAGAACAGTGCTAATAGAATTCCAACAATTAACTCTGAAATTCCAAGCCCTTCTACCTGGCAATAGGAAAATTCTCAACAAGAAAGGAAACCAATGCTTCCTTTCACTCTTTCTAAGGAGCAGATATTTTGCATCATGAAACAGTCCTGCCACTGTTACTTCTAACAAAGGATTCTTATAAACAGACTTCAAAGACTTGCTATCCTTGAAAAATGTCTATACTTCTGATTGCTCATCTTACATAATATAAGTTTAAATTTGTTTTCCACAAGTTAAAACACTTCAGTTTTCTTTCATAGTCCTGGAAGAAAAACAAATAAAACCTGTTTCGACCAAAAGTCCTGGAAGAAAAACAAATAAAACCTGTTTCGACCAAATCTCTTCTTCGAATAGGGTATGAGTCTGTATCTAATTTAAATACTAGGTGGACAGGATGGAGGAAACTATAATAGGACTATGCACTAGAGGTACTGACTGTATGTTTAATACAATTCTAGAGAGGAAAACCAAGAGGATGATAAGTGGATAAGCAGATAGATCATGTGACATGCAAGGAAGTTGACATATCCTTTTGTAGGTGATAAGGAGCTATGGAACAAACAGTATGAACAAGGAAATAAATGATCCATGTTAGAAAATTCATTGTAGATGGTAGATTGGAGTAGGCTCAGGAAAGCATTTGGCAATCAGTACCTCGTTCCAGTATTATGTGATTTTCCCTTTAAAACAAGTCCAAACTGTGTAATTTGAAACTTTATTTTAAAAATATTCTGAAATTTGAATTTTTCAAGAATCTTTACTACCATCTACTTTCCTTCAACACATTATTTTGTACTAAAATTATAGGCCCTATTGCTGTACAAAACAGAAACAATAATCCCACTAACTTAATTAAACTCTGTTACTAAATAATCATGCTATAGCCTGGAATTCCCCAGATGAAAAATTCTTCTAATTCTCTTGAAAGATATTTAAAAGTTTATTTTCTTGAGAAAACCAAAGTAATTGATTCAACAATAACAACAGTTCTAGCATGCAGCAAATCATCATTTAACATCTAATGTTTAATCTTATCATGGATGTATGTATAGTTTATTTTCATTCCTATAAAGTGTCCACAAGAAGCTTGCAGTGATAGTAAAAGTAAATAAGTACTTTGTTACGGGTACTTCAAATAGCACTATGGTACATCTTTGACAAAATTTTTACAATATTCCAACTTTCAATATGAAACAGCTTAAAAAGGCATGGGCCAAAAAAATGCAGTAGTATCAGGCAAATAAAGTTTAATAATCATACAAGCACAACATCAACAGAATTCTCCCTGTTTGGGTTGGGAAAGGAGTATTTGAGACATTTACTTCAAATAAAATTACATAAATAGCTTAGGAAAATCCCCAAATACATAATTACAGAGCTATTAAAGGAAAAAACCTTGAACCTTTACTCTTGGAAAACATGAACTAGTT
Organism: Sus scrofa; assembly: GCF_054392235.1. Lineage (NCBI taxonomy): Eukaryota > Metazoa > Chordata > Mammalia > Artiodactyla > Suidae > Sus > Sus scrofa. Next base: position 145,425,450 of record NC_139383.1, on the reverse strand, counting down.
ATTCCTTGCTTTTATGTAATGGGTATGTTCTTGAAATGTTTTGTGTAAAGAAAATTCTGTAAACCGTCACCTTGTTTGCCCTGGAGGAACATACCTCAAGGAAACCTAAGAGAAATTATTCTTTAAAACATGACTCTCCTGCACATTGTACTTCATTGGGATTTTATCTGTACTTTTATGTTTAATCTCTAGAAATTCAACCCAAGTTTTTCAAAATTCACTTGTAAAATAAGCAGACCAACTTCTCCTTCCCTCTTTCTCCACAGAAAGACAGTTTTTAACGTATGACGTAAAACTTAAAATTGTTTATTTATTCATTCTCAATAGGGGGCTTGTCACTATGTATATCTAAGTGTGCTAGTACAACTATCCGCTGTTCTTTTTACCTTAGAAAGATAACATTTTCCCTTATCATTAGGAACTATCATTCTTAAGAATTTTATTTAAAAAGGCAAGTATGAAGGACAATTTGTGATTATAAATCTTTTGCAGTTTAAGATTAAATATCTCCCAAATCATGACAATATTGTTTAGAATGACTCCCCCAATTCTATAAGTATCTTATTCCTATATAGGATTACTTTATGAATTAAAATAACAATTTACTAACAGTCCAAGTAACTCACTGCAGCATCAGAGTCTCGCAAAAAACAGAGGAATAAAAACTAGAAGTGGATCTAGTCACTGCTATTTGATCAAACTTAGATTTAGTTAAGTCATAGGACAACTCAGTTAAAGGTTTATTAAAAGAAAGTTTTACTAAGGTCAATGTAAAAGTCTTTACGGAGATTCAGAGGAACAGGTGAGTCTTAAATCTTCAGTTACTGCTATCAGTCACTGATAAGCAAGTAGATGAATTGCATTTATTCCTTGGAAAAGATAACACTGCACACATATCATCAAAAAGATGATGGCACTTGGACAATATTCTTGATAAGTAAACATGGTAAACGCCTACCCTCTCTCCTACTTTTAACCTTTGGGGGAAATACAACAGCAAGCTGGGCAAAAAAAAAAAAACCAATTTGAATCACTTGTAGAACAGGAGGTGAAGCTACTAGAGTCCTAAGAATAAATAGCTTAGAAAAGACCAATGAAAATAATGCTACAGTTTTCTCATCCATTTTCATTTTTATTGTCTTTGTTTTTTAAACTTATAAAAAAAAATCTTGCAATGGAATTTGAGCCATAGGTATAAAATACACGAAATACAGTGGGGCTGTGGCCCAAAACCAATTTTTGCCTCTCAGTCTTCTGAGTATAATATAAAAGGAGATGGCAGATCTTAAGTAATAATTCCTTTAAAAATGAGGCTGAATTGTTTGTACCATATCATGGACTTCAACATTTTTAATAGAGCCAAAGTATATATTAAAATAAAATAAATGCTTGCTTTATGGCATCAAATCATGCTCTTCCCTCTAATAATTAATCTGGTTGTTTCTAAAACATTGCATTAAATTTCTGTATCTTACCTCTTACCATGCAGGACAAACAACTGCCTATGAAATCGTTCAATCTAATGCAGGCCTGCTGATAAAAATATGTATTTTAAACGATTAACAGGCTAAAGAACAAGGTCAACCATTTTCTCCTGTGATCATTCCTTAAAGTGAGTAAGTTGATGTCTCTTCCAGTGAGGAGCCTGTCTGAAAGTTTTGCCACAAACTGAACATTCAAATGGCTTCTGCCCTGCATGAATTAGATAGTGTCTTTCCAGTTTAGATGGGGACCTAAAACTTTTAGAACAAACACTGCATTGGTAAAGAAGGCCATCATTCCTCTCAGTACGCCCTGAATAACTACAACAATGATTATGACAACTCTGCTCTGATTCCAGAAGCACACTGGAGAGATAGGGTTGCCTGTTCCTATAGGGGGGACCAACAATGAAATCCTCTGATTCTGCCTTAACTTCTGATATTTGATCTGACTCTGAGACCTCATATTTTTGAAAACCAAGAGTCTGACATTGCTGGGAAGCATTATAGTTAACATTATCACCCTGATGAACAAAAAGTTTGTTCAAGTTTTCTTGAACAAATTCTACTTGGCAAAGAGATTTTCTATATGGAATCTTATCAATATGAGTTAATTTATGCCTTTTCAAGTGAGCTGACTGTCTAAAAGATTTCCCACACACATTACAGTCAAAAGGCCTCTGTCCAGTATGAATTAGATAGTGTCTTTGTAGTTTAGATACAGAAGGAAACACTTTCTCACATTTGTCACAAGGACATATCTTATGTCCAGTATGTATGTTTTCACTTGGAACCGAAAAACCACACTGAAGCACTTCACAGTTATCAAAGAATTCCTCACCTGATGACCCATAGGTAGATATGTCTTTATTAATCACAGAATTATCCATAGTTAACACATTTTCTGGTGTAAGGATACCTTTAAAATTTTTCCCCATATTTTGGCTCTGGAAGTGCTTTTGCCAAGAAAATGGCAAAGCCAAGGTTTTCTTCCTTTTATTGACAGCTGTCTTGTATGTCCCACGTTTGCCAAGAGAACCCATAAATGTTTTCTGGGTTTGTTCAGAGCTCTGCTCATCAGAAATAAGATCACACTTTTTCAAGAAACTATTCTTAAATATTTTTTTCTCAGATCGAAAATTATCAAATTTCTTACCTCCAGCATGTTTAAATTTAGCCAAGATTTTTTTAACAATGGTTTTATAGTTGTAGCTCCTTTTGAGCCTGCTTGGAATTTTGCCACTTCTGGCAGGAAAACACTTGTGTCCCTTGAGAATTTGCTCTGATTCAAAACACTCTTCACACTCTGGACATTGAAAAGGGACAATATAAATAGAGTGGACATCGAGTTGGTTATTCTCCTCAGTTTCACCTATATCACCATTTTCAGAACCATCCTGCTTTGCATTTAATTTATTAGGTAGGGGGCATGATTCTGCACTCTTCACGTTTAATGACAGAGTTGGAAAACTTTTATTCCTGGTATGGATTTGTTTATGCTTCAGAAGTTTACTCTGAATCTTAAATCCTTTTTGACAAAAACAACATTGGAAAGGTCTGTCTTCTGAATGTGTGAGTTGGTGGATTTTTAAGTGAGTTGACTGTCGAAAAGATTTATTGCACAGGACACATTTAAAAGGCCTCTGACCAGTATGAATAAGTGCATGCCTATCAAGTTTTGACTGTGACGGAAACATCTTGCCACAGATTGTACATGCGTGAATATTCTTTTTTTTCTTTGTAGGGCTGTATGTGGGATCGGACTTGGAGTGTGGGTGCAATGCCCATCTCTCTTCTGTGGTAAAACTATGATACATTCCATATACTGGTTTTTCTTGCTTGGCATCCAACAATCTTCTGACCTGTTTAACATCATTCTGGTAAGTTTCATTGTGAAGCTGTTGGTGCTTCACAAATGTCTTCAGATTCTTAAAGTGGTGTTGACAAATACTACATTTAAAAGGCAGATTATGAGTTAGTTGATGTCTCTCCAGATGAACTAGTTGCCTAAAGGTTTTATGACACACATCACATTCAAATGGCTTCTGGCCAGTGTGAATGAGATAATGCCTGGCTAATTTTGATGGTGTTTCAAAATGCTTGAAGCAAATATTGCAAATATAAGGCCTGTTTCTAGGTAGTTTGTTGGCTACTACACACTGTTGAATTTTTAGCATTTTAAAATTGTTTTCAGCCATCATATTCTTCAGTGATATACTCTGATGAGCTCCATAGTGTTCTTAAACTCCACAGATGTCTAAAAATTAAAGATAAAAATGTATTAATTTAAAAATTACTTATTCGTATAAAAAGAAATAATATAAATTGTCTTTTGGCCAAAGATAGCAAGGGTAATAGGAAACCTGGACTTTTCCTTTTTAAAAAGTTAAGGAGTTCCCTGGTGGACTAGAGGGTTAAGGACCTGGTGTTGTCACTGCTGTAGCTTGGGTCACTGCTGTGATGCAGTTTCAATTCCTGGCCTGGGAATTTTCACATGCCATGGATAGAGCCAAAAAAAGTAAAGTAAGTTAATGACTGTTTTAAACACCATAGAATCATTAAACTAATTTCATAAATACAGAGAAATGATGAATCTTTAAAAGAAATACTTAAAAATCTATATAATTTGCAGCTTGGATTTGATCCCTGACCTGGGGACTTCAATATACTGCGTGTACAATCAAAAAAAAAAAAAAAAAAAAAAAAAAAACCAAACAAACAAAAGCGGGAGGACTGAGTTGAATTTCTTAAAATTAAGTAGACTTTTTAATTCCAACTTTCCTAGTTTGCTCTTAAGTAGATTTGTCGTATTTATTTATTTATTTATTTGTCTTTTTTTTTTGCTATTTCTTTGGGCCGCTCCCGCGGCATATGGAGGTTCCCAGGCTAGGGGTCTAATAGGAGCTGTAGCCACCGGCCTACGCCAGAGCCACAGAAACGAGGGATCCGAGCCGTGTCTGCAACATACACCACAGCTCACAGCAACGCTGGATTGTTAACTCACTGAGCAAGGGCAGGGACCGAACCCACAACCTCATGGTTCCTAGTCGGATTCGTTAACCACTGCGCCATGACGGGAACTCCTATTTATTTTTGTCATTTTTCAAAAATTGGGCCAGAAAGGTTAAGAGAATAAGAAATAAAATATAATACTAAAAATAAGATATATTTGTGTTCAATTAAAGCATACCATGGACATGATTTGAGAATGGAATGTTTAGGTTATCAAAGTTCTTAGTCACATCATTTACACTGTTTACTCTCAGTTTACTGTTTCTTTGGACCAACAAAGATAATATGGACAAGTGGGAGAAAATGTCTCAGAAATTCTAGTCCTGGATTTGCCACAAAGTGATCTTGGTGGCAAGAAGGAACTACAGATCCCTCATTTCTAAATTGGGGAAAGTGCTTCCTGGCCCACCAACTATATCAAGGGGTGAGATCAATGGAGATAAACCATCTGAACGTGTTGGAAGTTGGAAGTGTTATATAAATGTAAGATAATGCTTAGCTAAATACTAATTAAAATTTAAAACTTTATCCTTATCTACTTAATATCATTTTAGGGTTTCTAACTAAGAGATAAACAAACTAACTAAATTTACAGTTCTAGTTCTCTTTTCCAATTTGTTGTAAAATTCCAAAAGCCAAGTACAGAGGCAATGAGGTTGACAGGTTGGCTACTTATATACTTATCTATGGCTAAGTAATTGAAAGTTGAGTGTGGTTTACTTTTTAGGCAATATAAAAAAAAGGTCATTTTGGTCTCAGAGTTAATATAAGGATACTTTCCCTCATACACTTCTGTAGGACACAAGCAAAATTTACCAGGAAATTTCACACCCATTTTATACCACATATTCTCCTAGCAGAGAAGCCAATTTTTTTCTCATCCTTCTATCACTGCATTACCTTAAATAATGGAGGCAGAGATTTAACAGAGCTGTTTAGCTCTCTCATTCTAATGCTGTATCTCCTAATTGAGATCAAAGTTGATAACTCTACCAGAAACAGTGTTCTTTTACCAGCTGATTTGATGAATATCCAATATGCGCTGTTTGTTATTTACTGTTTTCTCCTAGAAGACACTATAAACACAAAAATCACAAATACACCCATTGTGGTTCTCTTCAGCAATCTGATTGAAAAACAGAAAAAAAAAATCATTTATTGAGCACATTATCTTCTACTAGTTGTTTTATCACAGTGTTTTTCAAACTGTATGCCACTACCTACTAATGGATTGTAGCATCAATTTAGCGGTCATGATCAGCATTTTTGTTTAACAGAGTATAACATATCAGATTGCATAACCTATACAATAAGGATAAATACTGTTTTGGGAAACTTCTGTAGGAAGAACTAAAAAATTTGTGAAACCTGTTCTTCACATATCTCTTCACACAACACTAAGACAGGAACCCACAACAAATCAATCACTTTATTCAAAGTGGCCAAGTAATCTATTAGGTAAGATTGGGGCCCACAGGATGAAACCGGATTACTAAGGATTACTAATTTTTCTCAATTGGCCTATATAAGCCCAAAATATTTATCAAAACGATCTAATTACAGGCCAAAGGTAATATGCCTCAGAAATAATCTGACTACAAGCCACTATATTAATTTATAAAATATACTGTAAGTCCAGATGTCCATGTTAGCAACAATCAGCTATTGATGCTATTAATACGCATTTTCACAACACTGAGTTAGAGAAGTTACAGGTGAAGAGTCTCCAGATCCTGAAAATGCTAACATAGCTATGAGGATTAAAATTAAGTGAATTACTAAGAACTTGGCAATTTAGTTAATTCCTGTCAGGAGGTCAGGTGCTGAGGTGATCAATTAGGACAATGAGTCAAACTGAAAGTAATAATTAAGGCTCTATTCACTTACTGCCACAGTGCAAGTAAGAGGCAAAAAAGTATTGGTTCCCCAGTGGTCCATTAATCAGAACACTAGGTGAGAGTTAGGTGGATTCAATGCACACAATCATCTCCCTGCAGAGGAGGCTGGAACAAAAGGCTTCTGCTGCTTTATGGATCTGTGGGCCAGGGGAGCAGGAAGGAAGGGCTGTGAGTGGAAAGAATGTGAGTCAACATGGAGAAAAGTATAGTCAAGGATGCCCCCTCCCCCTTGCCTCTCCTTGCAATAGGAGGTATTGGTAGAGGCACCTGGGAAGTACCTTGGCCAAGGCCCTTGCAAGACAAGTGTCTGAGCCAGAAATGCAATACAGTATGAGCACAGCTAGTGGGAGGGAAGGGGTGAGTCCTTGACTTTGACTCCCTCCAGAAAACTGCCATGCACTGGCCATGTACCAGTCTGGTGTGGGCAGAACAGCTTCCCCCTATGAGGCCAGCCAGGCAAAGCCATGTAATTGTCTATGGTCAGGCCTGAAAGATCACACACAGGATTTTGGCCTGGAGCAAAGCTTCTCAAGTCCTATTGTGTATTTCTTCTTCTCTTTAAAGTTTCTACGGAACACTCTTGAAAAAAAAAAAAAAAATCCTGCACTAGAACAGCACACATGACAACCGTCTCTGATTTTAACAGGTAACTACTACCTACAGTTACTGTGCCAAAATGAGACTAGGGCTTATCACCTAATACCAGCACTAAGACTGGCTACTATTGTCACTTGGGTCCACACCATGTGGGAAAGCACCTACTAGAAGCCCTATATTGTTAGAACAATTGGTGATAAGCAGTGATCTCACCAGCTATTTATAAGTGACAGCTCAGGGATTCCCAAGCTCCAAGTGTGGTCCCACATGTACTTAAACACATGCATGTTAATTTGATAGAGCACCAAATGCCACTTCAACTGATTCTGTGTTCTCAAATGACTTTTTTTTTTTGTCGGTAGTATTAAAAAAATTGTCATTTTTTCCTATGTTAAAGTGAAAACGAAAAATAGTAAATCTCAACGGTTCAATCCCAAGATTACCCTAACAGCAAGATACACTGTTGTAAGACTGTAAAAACTGAGCTCAAAAAATTCCAAGGATCCGTCAGGTCTGAAAGCCTGTTGGTTTACCGCTCCTAACGAACATCATTAAAATGAAGTGAGGATGGCACAAAAATAAATGAGCAAGAAACGCAAGAACTGAGAGAAACTTAGGTAACTTTCAGATAGAGAATGATCTCTGGCGACATTTATCACAGCCTTTCCCTCTCCGTAGCTTCTTCTGCCCCACTTTCCCCAGTCGGCCCACTCTCTTGGCCCTGAACCCTGACCTTTTGTTCCCATGGGCGTCTGCAAAAGACACGGGACCCTGACAACTGGTCGTCGCCCCAATCTTCCACAACTGGTAAGCACCTAGGAATCGAGCCAGAATCCAGAGACTGGAAAATCCCACACCAGGAAAGGAAAGGCAAGGGTGAAAACTGCTTTGGCTACAGCGAGAGGGAAAATGCCACATGTGATACGATCCACTGCAGGGAAAGTATAATTTCTGTGCCTTCTTCTCAGAGATTCCTGCTCCCCAGTCTGGAGGCCGAGAAGAGGGAAAGGCAAAGGAGCTGAGGTCGTGGGGCCCCCTTTCTGGGGCCCCGGGCACCTGGGAAGGACCGAGGCAGGGCCGACCCTTTCCAGGGGTCGCTCCTTCTCACACCCGGGTTCCTGAACTCCTCCTCACGCACCTGGAGCTGGCACGGGCCCTGGTGCCGCGCATCTCAGTGCCCGGGAGCCGCGAAGGAAACGTGCGCACGTCCTCAGGCCGGCGCGGCGACGGGCTGAGTGCGCAGGCGCAGCGTCCGGGAGCCGCTCGGGGATGCGGTCCGGCTGGAAACAGCCTCCTCCGCCTCCTAGGGCCGCAGTCGCTTCTGCTTGGCCTGTGAAATTCAGGGAGAAAAGAGGTTCCAGAGGTGCGTCCCATAGTCCAGCGTCGGTTACCCCTCTCAGCACTTGAGGGAGGAAGAGAGTGGAGGGGTGAAGAAGGTTGCATTTTCCATTTAACCTTAAACCTCAGCTAGGGAAACCACCTTGCCTTGACCAGTGGGCCTCAAAGCTCTGCTGAAAATTGGTGAGCCGCTGTTTAAAGTCCACTCTTCTGTTCATTTCTAACTCAGAGGACCTGTGATAAACAGAATATCATGTATCAGTCATGTATCAGGGCCTTTCAGTGTCAACACTCTCCTGAACACAGGACAGGGGTCAGGGATCTGGGCTTTTCCGTCATGTACCTGAGCTCCACTCCCTGCTCTATCAATATCCTAAGAAAGCAGCAGACTTTCTTAGCTTCTTTTCTGAGTTGCGTTCATTTGATTTATCTTGGTTATCTTGGTTGTCTATGTTAACTAAAAAAAATATGCATAACCTAAAAGCTGAGAATTAAGTTTTAAACGGTGGACAAAACTAAGAAGTTAAGCCAGGGAGGCAGCATCAGAAGCAACCCTGAAAAAAACCTTTCCAAGGATGCGAGGGGGGAGCCAGGGCATATAGAAGTTTTGCAACAAAGGGCAGGTTGTAAGAACAAAAGATTGGTGCTAGTAACAGAAAGCCAAATATCTCAAGTTAAGAAATTTAGCGCTTTTCTTTGGGAAGATGCAAGGTCTGGGCTTGCTGAAATCATTTTTTTGATATGTGGCTCAGCTCCTTGGGGCCAGGATCCTATGTTTTCACATCCTGAGTTTCCTCAGGGCTCACTCTTAGGAGTAGTTGCATTTTGATGGCTGCTAGATGGCAGGTTCCTTTGTTTCCTTCCTGAGTTCCCTTGGGGATCACCAGCTCAGCCTTGGAGGTGGCTACCTACAGGGATGTTTGGGCAATTTTTTGTTTACTGATATAGGAGGCAATATTTTATTTCTCACCTACAAAACACAAAGCCCTGTGCTTCCTGGTTGCTTCAGTTAGCTCTAACAGATGAAATAGATGTAAAGTGCTCAGCATAATGCCCTGTGCGTATTAAGCCCACAAAGAGCTATTATCATTTATTAATTACTGTTTTATAGTAAATATAACAACCTTATGAAGTGATAAGCCCACATTTTAAAATGAGGAAAAACGAGATTGAGATGGTAAGAAGCTTAATGTCATCCAGCTGATGGAGGTGGGGTATGACCACAGGTAGTCCTGCTCTTTTAATTCTTACTACTTCCTCAGTTGTAGTTATCTCAACATTGTATGTAAACACAATTAAGGGTTAAATGTTGTAATACAGTTACAAACTAGGATGGCACGTTATTACTGAATAAGATGTTTGGGTACTGAAGGTTTTAAGTATACCCCCAAGTTATCAGAGAAGAATTTATTGTGGATTTTTGCAGGTTCTGATTGTAGCTGTTTCAGCTTAAGAGATGAGGACCTGAGAACAAGTAACAAGCACATTTTTTACACCTGTAAGTATCTTTTTACATTACTTTTCAAGGACTGTTGACAACAAAAATTGTTATTTCTAATTGGTATAAGCACCTCTATTTAAAAAGGGAGAAGTTGGGCCAATGAAAAGTCTCTATTTTTGATGCGGTAACATGAAGAAATGGCTAATAGGAAACAAGATTTTGCTTCTCATGAAGCAATGAGGGAGGAGGCACATTTGGGGAAGGTTTCTGAAGCCCCTACTTCCAATGAAGCAGAGACAGAGGGGGAGGGGGAAAGCTTTGGGGATCCTGAGTGTTAATCCCAGGATGGGGATGCTGTTTGCTTAGATTTGCTTCATTCTGTGGCTCCTCTTGGAAGCTTAGCTCAGTCAAACCATGCAAACAATTGCATCCCTTACCAGCTACATAAATCTTAGGAGAGATTTGTAGATCATGATAGACTATTACCCGAGGTTGAGGTGCATTACCTGCAAAATGAATAGCCCTTTCCACCAAGGGCCTGACTATGAAGTGTGGAAATGGGATATGGATAAGCCTTTCTTCAAGGCCACATACCCAATCTCATAACCTCCCCCGTTTACCCTGAGGGCTATCTCAGGAATGTTCCATTAAAAAAAGTGAGGGGGAGGTGGGGTAGAAATTACTGTGAATCGTCTGGAAGATTTCACTAAATAAGTGGGATTTGAACAGGGACTTAGTAATGGGTTCAATAAGAATAATAGAAAAACATGGAACAGGGGGGTTCCCACTGTGGCTCAGTGGAAACGAACCTGACTAGCATCCATGAGGATGCAAGTTTGATCCCTGGCCTCCCTCAGTGGTTAAGGATCCGGCATTGCCATGAGTTGTGTTGTACGTCGAAGACTTGGCTTGAATCTGGTGTTGCTTTTGTGTAGGCCAGCGGCTACAGCTCCAATTCGATCCCCAACCTGGGAACCTCCATATGCCACGGGTGCAGCCCTAAAAAGACAAAAAAGGAAAATAAAAACAAAAAAGAAAAGTGTGGGACAAGATAGACCACTATAGGGAGAGATGGTAGTGGTGACAAGAAAAAAGAAAGGAATGGCTTGACATGTTTGAGTTAGTATCTTAGCTCTGCAGTTTACCAGTGTCCTTAAAAGTTATTTAACCATTCTAAGTCCTAGTTTCCTCATCTTTAGAATAAGAAAATACGGTTTGGGGGTGGGGGGATGCACTGGGGTTGTGGGATGGAAATACTATAAAATTGGATTGTGATGATCATTGTACAACTACAAAAGTAATAAATTCATTGAGTAATAAAAAATAAATAAAATAAAATAAGAAAATACGGAGTTCCTGTCGTGGCTCAATGGAAATGAAATGAGTAGGAACCATGAGGTTGCAGGTTCGATCCCTGGCCTCGCTCAGTGGGTTAAGGATCCCGTGTTGCTGTGAGCTGTGATGTAGGTCACAAACACAGCTCAGATCCCACGTTGCTGTGGCAGTGGCACAGTCTGGCAGCTGTAGCTCCGATTCAACCCCTAGCCTGGGAACCTCCATATGCTGTGGGTCTGGCCCTAAAAAGCAAAAAAAAAAAAAAAAAAAAGTAAAAAATTAAAAAATAAAATAAGAGTATAGGAGTTCTTGTTGTGGTGCAGTGGAAATGAATCCTACTAGTATCCATGAGGATGCGGGTTCCTTCCCTGGTCTTATTCAGTGGGTTAAGGATCTGGCATTGCCATGAGCTGTGGTGTATGTTGGAAACAGGGCTCGGATCCTGAGTTGCTCTGGCTGTGGCATAGGCTGGCAGCTCCAATTTGACCCCTAGCCTGGGAATTTCCATATGCTGTGGGTGCAGCCCTAACAAGTGATAGATAAATAAATAAAGTAAAATAGGGATATAATCAATCATTCATTTATTCAATGACGCGTCATGTACCAAGCACAAAGGACTCACTTCTAAGTATATGGAAATGAAACAGTGAGGTCCTTGACTTCCAACTCAACATACAAAGAAGTACAATATGGTAAGAGAAGACATGCACAGGGAAAGAGTGGGAGGTAGGATTATCTAAATCTTCCTGAAGGCTTCAGGTGGAAATGGTCTCTGTGCTGAGGTTTTAATGATTCACCCACCCATCCACCCTATATGTATTTTATTAAGTGCTTGCTATGTGCCAAGCCTTGTTCTAAATACTAGAGACAAAGTAGTGGACACATTAAAAAATCAAAAATCTCCACGTACTTAAAGATTCTAATTGACATTATATATAAATATGTAGAGATTATAGTTGATATTATATATAAATATGTATGCCTACTGAGGGAGAAAGACAGTAAGTTAAATAAGTAAAATATATAATATGTTAGATATTGATAAGAACTGAGGAGGGAAGATAAGCATAAAGGAGGCTATGAAAATTTGGGGGAAAGACCTTGTTGGAGTTCTAGTAGATGGCCAGGGGTGACTTTTCTGAGAAGTTCTGTGATTTTTGCGTGGAGGCCTGATAGAAAAGAGGGAGCCCATCCTGTTCATTCATGCCCCATGTTTAAAGCACTCATTGCTTACCAGGTACTTTGGGAAGCTGGGAAAGGCCTTAAATGACTTGCAAAGATTTTCTTTCCCTCTCCTTTTTAATCTAGTAAGCAATGGGAAATTATTGAAGAATCTTGATCACAGGTATGGCATCCTTAGATCTGTCTGTGTCTTAGAAAGCTCGCTCAGAAGTTAATTGGATAATGAAATGGAGGAAGAAAAATTAGAATAGCCATGCTGGAGTTCCTGTTGTGGCGCAGTGGTTAATGAATCCGACTAGGAACCATGAGGTTGCGGGTTCGGTCCCTGCCCTTGCTCAGTGGGTTAATGATCCGGTGTTGCCCTGAGCTGTGGTGTAGGTTGCAGATGCGGCTCGGATCCCGCGTTGCTGTGGCTCTGGTGTAGGCCGGTGGCTACAGCTCCGATTAGACCCCTAGCCTGGGAACCTCCATATGCCGCTGGAGCGGCCCAAGAAATAGCAGCAACAACAAAGGCAAAAAGACCAAAAAAAAAAAAAAAAAAAAAAAAAATAGCCATGCTGTCAGCTGGAGGCTTCCTACTCCTTGAACATCTGGTTAACCAGGATGAAAACCCAGTTCTCCATGACACCTTTGAGTTCTCATAGCTGCTCCTGGTAGGGTCTGTCCTCTGTAGTCCTTAACCTGTAGAGCTATCTATCTTCTTTTTAGCAGTAACACACTGAACATAGAACTTCTTCATAATTTTCTAGAAAAACACTCATTCACACTCAATTGTGAGTTTTTATGTCTGTGTGTGTGTCTAAATACTTTACTGAAGATTTGGGGGTCATTGTGGAAAAACTCTCCCTCCAACTACTTTTTTAGTTTTTATCTTCTTCTTCTCCTCCTCCTCCTCCTTCTTCTCCTTCTTCTTTTTTTAAGGGCTGCATCCACAGCGTATAGAAATCCCCAGGCTAGGGGTCGAATAGGAGCTGCAGCTACCCACGCAGCCACAGCAACGCAGGATCCGAGCCGTGTCTGAGACCTACACAACAGCTCACGGCAATGCTGGATCCTTAACCCACTGAGGTCAGGGATCAAACCCACGTCCTCATGGATACTAGTTGGGTTTGTTACCACTGAGCCACAATGGTAACTCCCAACTAATTTAATACCAGGGTCTAGGCTAACCAAGGAGGGAGGGCAGATCTGTGCTATCTACCAAGCTTTTTTGTTTACAGGGTCAGGAGAGCTTGACACTGTGACATCTTTCCTGTTTCTGGATCTTAATTTCTGGAGGACAGTAATAGATTTTCACAGGCACATTCTATCAAAAAATGACTGTCTTCCCAAGAGCCAAAATATATGGAGGTATTTCTCTTCTTAGCCACCCCCACGTGGCGCTGTGGATGTTAAATCTGTCTCCAGTGGCTGCTAGATTCTAGGAACAAATATGTGAGATATTACTGATCTTTTATTTAGGACCTGTCTTCCCAACTAGGTAAAAATACAGTAGTCATGCTTTGTGTTTAAGGCCAAGGGCTTTTTCTAGTGTGTTTCCTGACCCAAAGTGAGGAAGTCACTTACCCTTTAGTCAGGGAGCTTTGGTAGTTAGAAATCTGAACTTGGGTGTCTGAACTCCACAACCTGCATGGATGGATTCGTACCTTTATTTCTAACCCTGAAGGTATCCTCCCTTTGAATAACTTCTTTGAGAGCAAGGAGTGGGAAGGATAATTCCTGTTTTTCATAGGAAGTTCTGAGCTTCTCCTGTAGTGCTTTGCTTTAAAATCCTACTATAGCAACTTTTCTCCAACAAGGCAGCTTTTCCCAAACTGTTTCTGATAACATCATGGAGTGCTTTGAGGCAAAAGCTGCTGAGGTTTTTTTTTTTTGTTTGTTTGTTTGTTTTTTGTCTTTTTGGCATTTCTTGGGCCGCTCCCTCGGCATATGGAGGTTCCCAGGCTAGGGGTCTAATCGGAGCTGTAGCCACCAGCCTATGCCAGGGCCACAGCAACACAGGATCCAAGCTGTGTCTGCAACTTATACCACAGCTCACGGCAACACCAGATCGTTAACCCACTGAGCAAGGGCAGGGATCGAACCCGCAACCTCATGGTTCCTAGTCAGATTCGTTAACCACTGCGCCACTACGGGAACTCCAAAAGCTGCTAAAGTTTTAAGACAACTGCAAAGATCATTTCTCCTTCCAGCTATTACCTTGTCAAAATTTGACTTACAAATCCAGGCAATTTACCACATTGTTGAGTATTGTTAAGCAGTCAGCTACCCACTATACCTCAGGGGATGCATTGGAAGCCTTGTGATCACACAAACTCCTAATTCTGGATCCTGCAAACTTTGAGTTAATTCTTGTCTGCATCCCAACTGTCATTCCTCAATAGTTCAGGGAATGTAAGGATCCTCCTTTCTGTATTACCTGATGATGTCTGTATTTCTTGTGGCATATAGCGTTTGCTAGGGGCCCTAATTAATAGTTCCAAGTTCAGATCTCTGAGTGACCCTGTTTCAGTAGAAGAAGTAGGCATAATAGGAAACTTTCGTTAGCCCTGTAATGAGTTGCACTGTGTCCACCCAAAAGATATGTTCATTTCCTTACCCGGGGAACCTGTGAATAGGACTTTATTTGGAAATAGAGTCTTCGCAGATGAATTATTTTGATATGAGATTATCCTGGGTTTAAGGTAAACCCTAAATCCAGTGATGGTTGGCCTTATAAGAAAAGGAAAGGACCCCAAGTGACACAGACACACAGAAGAAGGCCATGTGAAGACAGAGATAGGAATGACCTTCATGTGTTTGAAGATCATGTAGATGGCTTACTAGCTCAGGAATGGAAGTGGTATAAAATGGTATAAAATGAAATGAGTTCAGAGAACAGGCAGCCTTGTAAACCATGATTATGGGTTTGGATTTTATTCTATATGCAGGGGAAAGCATTTGAAAGATTTAAAAGAAGAAAAAAATGGTCTGATTTTGATTTTTAAATGTTATCTGTTGCTACCATATTGGAATTAATTGAAGGGCTGTGGAGGATTTGTATGGTGTCAATTTGACTAAACCCAAGTTATGTTTCCCAGAATTTCCTTCCCTGCATGACTCAGCGTTGATGAGCTTCTCAAGGAGCATTTTGTATGCTATTTGGAAAGGAGAAAGGAAGCACTAGCCTATTGCTTTTACACTTGGAAGGTCAGAACAGGGCACATGGCCCAACTGCAATGCACCCATGTTGCTGTAATCTGCTGGCGTACCTTACTGGCCTCAGACAACATCTGGCCCACAAGACCTTCAACTCCTGCCAGGTTTTCTTCTTCAGTCGCTCTAAGTCCCAGGCCAGGAGCGTATTTAGCTCCATGACTAAGGGCATCAGCTTCTTTTGTGGGACACATACCCTTATCAGAGTTGGAGGCTCAGAGGTGATGAGAGACTGACAGTATTCCAAGTCCATCTTTGTAGGTTCAAGTCTGCCCTCACAGGTTTCATTTGAACTTCATGTCTCTTTATATAAATAAATAAATAAAGGCAGACAGAAACTGATGTCCCAGCCAGAGCCTATTTAATCAGCTGTCACAGTTGTGTAAGGTCAAAGACCTAAAACAAATTCATGTATGTATGTGTGTTATATATTTTATATATTTATATAAATGTTTATAGTTATATAAACATTTATATAGTGTATTTATATACTATTAATATTTATATAAATACGTTTTATTAGAAACTTATAATTTTACATATTTAAACATTTTATTTATTATATTTATATGTTGTGCATTTAAATATTATATTTTATATTTAAATATTTATTACATAGAAATTTTGCATACAGATATTTTGTGTGTCTGTGTGTGTATCCATCCTTGTAGTTTTGTTTCTCTGATTAAACGCCACTAAAATGGGGGCAAAAGTGAAAGCAGGCACACTTAAGAGGCCAGTACCATTTAGTCCAGAGCCAGAAATCCAGATATGTCATCATGGAGATGGAGAGAGGTGTCCAATTTAAGAATTGTTTTGGAGGTCATATTAGGGTTCTTTAGAGAAGCAGAACTGATAAGATGTATATAGAGATAGAAAAATAAATAAATCTATTTTAAGGCATTGGCTCATGTAATTATGGAGGCTGAGAAGTCCCAATATCTGCAGTGGGCAAACTGGAGACCCAGGAGAGCTGATGGTATAAGTTCCAGTGGAAAGCTGGCAGGCTCAAGACCCAGGAGGAGCCTGTGTTTCAGTTTGAGTCTAAAGGCAGGCAGAGGAGTTCCCATGGTGGTGCAGCAGAAATAAATCCAACTAAGAACCGTGAGGTTGCAGGTTCGATCCCTGGCCTCGCTCAGTGGGTTAGGGATCCGGCGTTGCCATGAGCTGTGGTGTAGGTCACAGACGTGGCTCGGTTCTGGCATTGCTGTGGCTCTGGTGTAGGCTGGCTGCTATAGCTCCGATTGGACCCCTAGTCTGGGAGCCTCCATATGCCACGAGTGCAGCCCTGAAAAGGCAAGTAAATAAATAAATAAATAAAGGCAGACAGAAACTGATGTCCCACCTCAAACAGATAGAAGGACTTCTCTCTTCTTCTTTTTAGTTCTGTTCAGCCCCTGAGTTGATTAAAGGAGGCCCCCCCAGCATTAGGAAGGGCAATCTGCTTTTTACTCAGTCTGCTGATTCAAATGTTAACCTCATCCAGAAGTATCCTCGCAGACACACCCAGAATATTGTTCACCCAAATGTCTGGGCACCCTGTGGCCTAGTCAAGTAGACACATAAAATTAATATCACAGAGGTAGAACTTACAAAATGTATGGATATATGTGGGATGCAGGTCTGGCTTCATGCACAGTTGCAGCAGGCCCCATATGTAGAAGGTCTACACAGTTTGGTTTAATGCTTTGCTGTTGCTATTTTGAAATTCTTAATGATTTTTCATCAAGAGGACCAGCATTTTCATTTTTCATTGGACCCCACATATTATGTAGCTGGTCCTGATTGGATGTGTGGAGTGAGGGGAAAAAGGCTCAAGGAGTACACTTGTTTTCTTGCGTTAAATAGCTGGTCAGGAGTTCCCGTCGTGGCGCAGTGGTTAACGAATCCGACTAGGAACCATGAGGTTGCGGGTTCGGTCCCTGCCCTTGCTCAGTGGGTTAACGATCCGGCGTTGCTGTGAGCTGTGGTGTAGGTTGCAGACGTGGCTCGGATCCCGTGTTGCTGTGGCTCTGGCGTAGGCCGGTGGCTACAGCTCCGATTAGACCCCTAGCCTGGGAACCTCCATATGCCGCGGGAGTGGCCCAAGAAATAGCAACAACAACAACAAAAAAGACAAAAGACAAAAAAAAAAAAAAAATAGCTGGTCAGATGGTGGTACATTGGAGGTGGAATTTGAGAGAGAAAGAATTTTGATTTGAACATGTTAACATAGAGCCACCTCTTAGACATTGTGGTAAGATGTTTGTTTTTCTTGCCCGGCATTCATTTCCCTCTTCTTTTTCCTAGTTAGACCTAGTTTTACAGCCTTGTGGTTAGGGTTTGATTGGCTCTAGTTCCAGCCATCCACACACTGCCCTGACATGGCAGGCTTTGCCATATAGAGGCAAAATAATCAACTAAGCTCAGTAAACTATTTTGAAATTCCTGTTTACCCTAGAATAAGGAGAAAACTGACTATTTGAGAAGGAGAGCAAAGGCTACAGAAATCAAGCCTAAAGTTTTATCAATTTTAGGACGTGTATACTTGTGGGGGGAAATCTGTTTTCCCCAACATCTGTCTTTGCCACCTTCCTCCTCCTTTGTTAGCTGGGCTTCTCTTAGAAACTCTGCACCTCCTTACCTTCCATGCAGCTAAGTACAGCCATATGGTGATATTCTGTTTAATGGGTCTGTGTAATTTGCTGGACATGACCTTAAAGAAAGGAGGCATGCCATTGCTCTTCCCTTCCTCCTCCTGGCTGTCTAGAGTTTATATTCATTGATAAGAATCCCAGCAAGAAAGAATCCTGGTCCTTTGACATCATTAATCCATGCCGATTCTGGACTGCCTACTTGTCTTTTACGAGAGAGACAAGAACTGTCTTATTTAAGATAAGGTTATTATCCACCATTAATTTTGATTTCTGTCACATGTAGCCAGTGTTAATCCTAAATGATACAGTATCTGTATAATTAACTCCTTTTCTTTCAGGGGCATCTAAATGAATGCCTGCTCGGTACAAATCAGAGTCTAATTAGAACATTTTTTTTTCTTAGGCTTTATGTAATATTGTAGGCATACACACCAAAAAACCTCTCTATCCAACCCATATTTGCTTGCCTTTTAAGTCCTAGAAGAGTTATAGATACTGTACTAGGATCTATTATTAAAAGCACCGCTATTTTCTCTAGGGAGGCAACAATTGATCCACATTTTCCTGGCACTAGCTCACATTTCATAAACCCTTGTTTTAAAATTAACCCAAATAATTAAACAACGCAGAAAAAATTCTTTTAAAATGACACAATAAAAGCTGCCTTCTGAGAGACTGAAAAAAGTGAGTTTACTTGTAATCTTAGATAAGGTGACCAAATATCCAAAATTGGCTAAGACAGTCCTAACTCCCAGATTGCCAGCTACTCTGGTTTCTGTCTCAGCACACGTCCTGTGGTTCTAGCCAGATGTCATCCAATTTTAGGACAGGAATTCCTGCCCCTGCCCAGGACAGCAAGTCACTGAAAATGGGGGGAAACAACTTGAAAGTTTAAATGGCAAAAAATGATTCTTTGTTTGACAAAGCCTGGAAGTATTTGTCATGGACGTCGTTTAGTCTTTCACACTGTGCATTGCATGACCCATTTCTAAAGTGTGATCAGTATTCTTAAAAAGCAATACTGACTACAGTAAGCTAGGAAATGCCAGAGTGCATTGCACACACTAAGGATGAGTATTTTTCTTTTCTTTTTTTTTTTTTTTGTCTTTTTTTTTTTTTTGTCTTTTTTTGTCTTTTGTTGTTGTTGTTGTTGTTGTTGCTATTTCTTGGGCCGCTCCCTCGGCATATGGAGGTTCCCAGGCTAGGGGTCGAATCGGAGCTGTAGCCACCGGCCTACGCCAGAGCCACAGCAACGCGGGATCTGAGCCGCGTCTGCAACCTACACCACAGCTCACGGCAACGCCGGATCGTTAACCCACTGAGCAAGGGCAGGGACCGAACCCGCAACCTCATGGTTCCTAGTCGGATTCGTTAACCACTGCGCCACGATGGGAACTCCAGGATGAGTATTTTTCAAAACTTTCTGTTTCTGTTTTATCTGTGAGTCTTTGCACAAGAGGGTAAATAAATGAAATTTCAGAGTGTTAGGTTTTAGGAGTTCCTATTGTGACTCAGTGGGTTTAAAGTGTGACTAGTATCCATGAGGATGCAGGTTTGATCCCTGGCCTTGCTTAGTGGGTTAAGGATTGGCATTGCTGTAAATTGTGATGTAGGTTGAAGATGCAGCTTGGATGCGGCATTGCTGTGACTGTGGCCCAGGCTGACAGTTGCAACTCCGATTCAACCCCTAGCTTGGGAACTTCCATTTGCTGCAAGTGCAGCCCTAAAAAAAATTTTTTTAAAACAAAAGCAAAAAAAAAAAAAAAAAAAAAAAGCACTAGATTTTATTTATGTCTTCACTCACCCTGTGTTTCTTCAATTATACAGCAATATTAAGAAATGTTAAACCTTTCATTAACATATACTAAACATATGTTACAGTAATAGTACTTGTGATTCCATCACTTGCTTGGGTGGGGTTTTCCCTTCAAGCCCCATACTCACATAAGTTTTCCAGAGCTCTTCCAGAGACTTTATAAGTGTCCAGGACTATTAGATGAGGAATTGTTGACAGGGGATTGGTCAGTGGAATTGTTCACCACTGCAGTTTAGTATTTAAAGACTAAATTGAAATTAGGCAATTGGACAGGAACAGAAGGGCATTCCAGGTAGAAGGAACAGTATATATTAAACAGAAGAAAGAAACAGTAGAGTGTATGAGTTCACAACAGTTTACATAATTCCAAAATTCAAAATGCTGTAAAAGCTGAAAGCTCTTTCTTTATCTTATAGTCAGGAAAACCTGACTCAGTCTGCACCCATTGGTGCTGTGTTTGTCAGGGATCCATGAGGAAACAAATGATGTTCTCACACTGGGATCTTTTGAAGAGGATTTAATTGAGACCACTTACAAGGGTTGTGTGGGAGTGCTGGCACAAGGGATAGGAGTGTGGTAGTGGGACAATAGGGCTGTTAGGATCCTGAGACACGTGTCCCTAGGAGACAAGAGGAGAGAATAGTTCTTTGAGGCCAGAAGAAAGAAATCATGGCAAGAAGATTGCCCAAAGAGCCTACAGATGACTGTCTCTAGGAGACAAAACATCCCAGGCCCCTGGATTGGCTGTATCCCATCAGAAGCCTGGGAGCAGTGGAGTAGGGGCACTGAAGCTCAGGTGGGTCAGTGTCCCGGGCACAGAGCAAGTGGAAAAGGGCAATTGCAGATCTGGAGGAGACAAGGGAAGTGGCCCAGTGGCAAAGCCCAACCTGAATTGACTGAGATCATTTATGACCTTATCACACTTAATGTGAATGGTCTAGGTTTGCTGCAGAGATATTTATGTTTTTGATACTAGTTGAAGCCTTAGACCCTTTGGGATGTAATACAGCATATGTATGCATAAAAGCATGCAATTTCCTGTTGAAAATCTAAAAAGTTTTGAATTCTGAAACACTCGTGGTCTCTAGGGTTTCTGTTAAGAGAATACCTATAAACAGTAAACTGGAGACATTTCCATATGACTAGAAGATACTGTATGTGGATATCAGGTGGGAGTTAGAAGGCAGGAGAGGAGGCTGGAAAAGTGAACTGGGGCCATCATGGACTGGAGACATGAGAGTAAAGGGCTTTTAGTCAGGCCAAGAGTGTGAATTTGGTTGTAAATGGTGGGAATCTGTATTAAGACTTTTAAAGGGGATGACATTGTTAGACATGTGTTTACAAAGGTCACTCTGGCCATAATGCGCAGGTTGGGTTGGATTGTCCTGGGTAGCAAAGCACAGGATGGTTTAGGTTTGGCATTTCTCTCATACCTCAGAGTAGAGAAGGAGCAGGGAAGGGAGGCAGAGTGGGGTGACAGGCCAACTCTTGTGATTCTCCTAACTGCACAGATGACACTTGAACAGAACATGGAAGGAACAAGAAACAAGTTCTGGGGACCAGAAGAGGATGCTATAACAGTTGCAGATGTCATGTTCAGCACTGCTTAGTAAGCTGCTTCACAAGGCTTTTGCCAGCATTGGAGATGTATTTCATTTCTTGTCAGCAAAGAGAGGTACCATTCTCTTGTTTTTTTGAATCACGGATTCTTTTAAAGAGGAACAAATAGGGACTCATAGGTGTTAAAAGTGGCAGTAATTACCCAGTGAGTCTGTGCTAGAATCTGGACTGGTCTTCTACCTCTGTGCTATATTGTTTTTATCATACCACACTGTCATCCAATCAGTCTGAAATATGGTGATGGTCCATGTAAAGGTGTATTCAAGTTTCTGAAAGAAAATAAAAGACGAGTACATTAACTCCTGACTTATCAGTCTTTGTAAGGGATAATTTTTCCTCTTTAAGTTTTAGTGAAAATGAAACGTTAAAATCCATAGCATTAAGTGAAGTAAAAATCTGGTAAAGCTAGCCTAGTAATTTCTACATAATTATGGAAGAACTGGTGCGTAAAGTGATTATATGATTATACCTCATGAATCAGTTTGTCAAACTTATTACACAGCTTATTTATAAGTGATTATTTCTTTAATCTTTCTCTAGTTTAATGGTTTCCATATGGTTGCTTGTGCTTTAATTCATGTGCACTTGGTGAATCTCCCCTCATATAAATCAGTGGAAATCTATAAAATACAGATTTATCTCCTTTTCACCACCCTCCTCCCCTCCCCCTTCAGCACTTACTCAGGGGTAACCATTCTTAAGAGATGTGCATATATTCTTTCAGATTTATATCCAAACCTGTCTGTATTTTATGCAAATATATCAATGTTTCTTATATTGTTTTCCCACAAAAATGGCATAATACTATAAGAGTGTTCTACAAATTGCTTTTTTCACTTAATATGTTTTATTGCTTTGTGTTCTATTTAATGGATATTCTTTAATTTAACCATTCTCTAGTTGATGGTGAATAGGCTCAAAGTTTTTATTATGACAATAATCCTTCAGATTAAAATCTTTGTACTGCTTAGCTGTAGTTGAAGACCTTGCTTCCTAAGGTCCGTGGCCAAAGTATATATTTTGTAGGAACTGACAACTTCTTTTTCCTCATATCTTCTCTTAGAAGTCATTCATATTATCCTATGAATACAGTAATAACAAAACCATTTTGTTGATTTTTAGGCAAAAGTGACAAAAGTGATAAGAGGGTATGGGTCCTGTAGAAACCATTAATATTTTATGGTTTTTTCCTTTAGCTCAGTAATCTGTTTCTTTTTTCTTTTTTCCCACTGTACAGCAAGGGGATCAAGTTATCCTTACATGTGTACATTACAATTACATTTTTCCCCCACCCTTTGTTCTGTTGAGTAATCTATTTCTTAAACAAGGTCATTCTGGAGATTACTCTTAAAATTCTTCTCTAGTGTTTACTTCATCATATCTTTTAAGGACATCTAATAGGTACAGATCTGATAAAGATTTGCCAGGTTAAAGAGGTGGTAGTTGCTAGAAGTTAAAGCAGTGTTTCCACTGTAGGGAAGTGACATGCTCTGGCACCCAGGGCATTTTCTAACTCTGCTTCCACCTTTGCCTCAAATAATGAGCTATTCGGAGAGGAGCGGAACATGGTGGCTAGGAGCATGGACACATGTGCTCAATTGCTGTGGGCCTGAAGCAAGTGACTTATTCTACCTATGCTTCAGTTTCCTCATCTGTTAAAGCAGGGATGATGGTAGTGGTGGTAGTGGGTGTGGTAAGATGATCATGATGATAGGGTTGTTGTGAAAAATCAAAGATTAATATTTGTAAAGCATTTACAGGGCATGGCACATAATAAGCACTATATAATTGTTTGTGAGATATAATACACAATGTTATATGCACCATGAAGGCTCCTGAAGAAGCAACTGTTTGTGAAACTTTCCCAAAGCTCAAATATAACCGAAGTTGCTCAAAATGTCATGTGAAAAACCTCCCTTCTCCTCCTTATCAGCCCTTCACTGTATAAGTTTCTCTATTCAGTGCTCACAGGAGCCCTGTATTTCAGTGGTTTGTGCTGGATGTCTAAACTTCTAATGAGAAATGGCATTTTTATTTAGGTTAAAAAAAAGCAGGTTAAAAATGGGCAGATATTGAGTGTCTATTTCTTCACAGTTGTTAGAACATTTTTTGTGTTCAGGAGATTTCAATAGAAGAAATTGAGTCAGATTTTCCGAAATATAAGTACAAAACAAATTAGATTCTTAGGAAACATAACTTTCTGAACATAAGAAAATAATAGAAAATTCATTGACAATATATATTTATAACCCACATTTTCTTTTTTCTTTTTATGGCTGCACCTGTGGCATATGGAGGTTCCTGGGCCAGGGGTTGAATTGGACCTGTAGCTGCAGCCTATGCCACAACCACAGCAACACTGGGTCCAAGCCACAACTGCAGCCTATGCCACAGCTTGCAGCAATGCTGGATCCCTAACCCACTGAGTGAGGCCAGGGATTGAACTGGCATCTTCGCAGAGACAGCATTGGGTCCTTATCCTGCTGAGCCACAATGGGAACTCCCATAACCCACATTTTCAAATTTTAATATAACTATTATAAATACACCCAGTTTTTATTTAATCAAGAGCTGGTTAGCCAGATAATGAGATTTTACAGGTCTTTTCATTACTCTTTTCTTCCCATCCTGCCCCTGCAATTTCCTGCATTTTGATCAGTTACAAGGTATGGGAAGTCAGGTATGAGATGTTTCTCTTAATATGATTAGACTTCCAAGGCAAACTGTGTAGTGTTTGACTTCCTCTTTATTGGGAAGAAACAGGATGTAAGGACTTCTCCTTCTGGGGGCCTCTGTATTCTCTGTAGTGGTTGACTGTAACCTTGGGCTGAACCCTCTGATCAAGTAGTTTTATACTCTTGTCTGATGTCTGATATATTATAGTTTAGTTTCATAACAAAGCTGAATGTCTGACTTCTTCATATTATCCTAACAGGATCTGGGGACTTGACATCAAGTTTTAATGCCAGCTTCAGCATAGAATCATACTTGTATGATTTTGGAAGGGATTTCTGATACTGAAAGGGAGGGAAAATTAGTATGCAGTGAGTATCCTTGGAAATACCCATGGAGCGTTGGCATTCAAACTTTTAGACTTGGTTAAAATACTAGGAAAGAAGCTGTTGCAGATACAACCATAGCCGTCTTATACTTCAGTATTATATGTGTTAGTTTCTTTTATCATCTGATTCCTCTTCCAGGATAACAACAGGAGAAGATGGAGCTCTTGTTTCTTTTCTTTCTCCTTGGCCTGCATAAGTCTGTGTTTAATTCTAATAATTTCTTTTAAAACTAGAGCCACTCAGGCGACTGCACTCTTGGCTCTCTAACTTGACCCCATTTCCTGATGAATGGTCTTTTTATTTACTAAGTCCTAAAGGTTTTAACATTTTGCAATTTTCTCTGCTAAATAGCTCTAGGAATAACTGCTTATAAAATCATAGGCAAACATAAAACCTTAGATTTTTAAGAAACCTTAGAAAGCATTTAATCTAACCTCCTTATTTTATAGTTAAAGAAACTGAGTCCCCAAGAGGATAAATGACTTGTTCGATGTCATCCAGCTAATTTGTAAACTGGGTAGAGTTTTCCCAAGCTATTTTTTTTGGCTTGGGTAGACATACAACTAAAACCATTTTAGAGACAACATACATTTTCATCTTGGGCCTTTTGAAATATCATATGAATATAATTTACACTATCAAATTTATATAATCATGACTACTAATTCTGAAAAACACTGTGATGTGAGAAATAGTTAAATTGGTTTGGATTTAACATGCTTTTATTTTATTTTTTTAATTAAAAATTTTTTTTTATTGGTCACAAATTTGCAATCTTTTGTTCGCCTTATTTTTCTTTTTTTTTTTCCTTTATAATGATTTTTATTTTTGCTGTTACAGCTGGTTTACAGTGTTCTGTCAATTTTTTTTTTTTTTTTGTCTTTTTGTTGTTGTTGTTGTTGCTATTTCTTGGGCCGTTCCCGCGGCATATGGAGGTTCCCAGGCTAGGGGTTGAATTGGAGCTGTAGCCACCGGCCTACGCCAGAGCCACAGCAACGCGGGATCTGAGCCGCGTCTGCAACCTACACCACAGCTCATGGCAACGCCAGATTGTTAACCCACTGAGCAAGGGCAGGGACCGAACCCGCAACCTCATGGTTCCTAGTCGGATTCGTTAACCACTGCGCCACGACGGGAACTCCCTGTCAATTTTATACTGTACAGCATGGTGACCCAGTTACACATACATGTGTACATTCTTTTTTCTCACATTATCAGGCTCCATCATAAGTGACTAGATATAGTTCCCAGTGCTATACAGCAGGATCTCACTGCTTATCCATTCCAAAGGCAATAGTTTGCATCTGTTAACCGAAAATTCCCAATCCATCCCACTCCCTCCTCCTCCTCCTTCGCATCCATAAGTCTCTTCTCCATTAACTTGCTTTTTAATAGGCCATTTCTTACAACTCTGATCTCAGGTGTATGAGTTAACTGAGGGTTGGCTAGGTTAGCCCAAAGAGATTCCTTTGCTTTAGTTAATGACCTTTATTTTGGCAAGGGAGGGAGTTAAAAAAATGAACCAACAAAAATAGAGAAATGTCAACATAGGAATCAGCTTAGGCTCAATAATCTATTGTCATTACTATTTTTTTGGTTTGTTTTCAGGTTTTATCTTTTTAATCGACTCTGTCAAGGACATCCTAAACACTACATTAGACACAACTGAATATTTTTTCTTCCAGTATCAGAAAAGTGACATACATACATAAATATTTTTAGAAACTTCTGTATAATCAAGGCAGAGATCTGGAGGAAAAAAACACCTGTAAGTAATCCTATTCTAGATTTCTTACACTTACAGTCAGAAATTGCTTCCTAACCATGATTAAACATTGTGTATAGGTTTTAAAAATGTTCCTAGATGCGTATTAAAAAAAAAAAAATCTATCGGTCTGGCCAAACATTTTTTTTGCCAGAACCAATAATCCTGAGAGCCCAAATTAGAAAACTGGTAAAAAGGGGGAAAAAAATTACCCAGACCCTATGAATGTCTCAATTTGTCTTTAAACGGGGGAAAAATTTTTTCTAAACATGGAGCTTTTTTGAACATCTTTAACAAGCTACTTTGGGAGCTCACTTCAAAAAAACAGGTTGATGTACTAGAATAGATGTTTCTTTACAAACAGCCATTTGGAAGGATGGTCCTGGATCAGAGGTTTTATTCCTGTGTATCTACATTAGGTGCACTTGCTTCATCTCAGTTGTCGTAATTGTCCCTGCAATTTCCTCCTGAATAGCTGTCATAACTACCCTGGCTTCTGCTGCCATAGTCTCTGGACTTTCCATATCCATATCCGTAGACATATCCTCCAGGTCGACTGTCATATCTGCCATTTCCAGAGCCCTGCTCCCCTCCACCTCTAGAGTAGCCACGACCACGGGCCCCAAAGGCACCCCTTCTTGTTCCCTGGGCCGACTTGCCAGCGTGGTCCACATGGATCTGGCGACCATCCAGAGACTCTCCATTCATGGCTCTCATTACATTTGAAGCATGCTCTGGATTGGTGAAGGTAATGAAGCCAAAACCCCGGGATCGCTGAGTCTCCCGGTCCTTGACAATGACCACCTCAGAAATAGGTCTGAAACTGCTGATGTGGTCTTCCAGAGCCTGCTTATCTGAGTTGAAGTTGAGCCCTCCCACGAAGAGCTTCCCTTCTTCAGAGGACATGTCAATAAACTGAGTCCTTTGGAGAGGATATAGACAGTAGAGATGAAAGAAAAGATTGGAGTTTTGAGAAGGGACGAAAAGAGAGAATGGAGAATAGACAAAAAGGACTAAATAAGGAGACAAAAAAAAAAAAAAAAAAAAAAAAAGTAAAGAAAAGAAAAAAAGCCAAAAAGGTGGGAATCTGCCGGGCTGGCTCAGCGAGACAGCCATTTTGGGGGACCACCTTCGCGCCTCACTATTAATATAATATCACAATTTGTGCCCACAGGATCCTAACTGTAGTTGGCAATGTAGAGACCAGTAAGAAGTTATAAATTACCTTTATGTCCAGAACTTGTGTCTGGGTAGAGCTAAAGATGAAAAGTCTGTGGCTTCCCTTTTCTTTCTACTGCCCACTCATTCCAGTTAGTGAGTTTGTGTAGCCACAAATAACTCACAGAATCTTTGAAGAACCACTCTTATTGACTGCTCTGTGCCTCTCTTTACAAGATAGTGTATCCACAAGCAGGCCCATCCCTAACATTTGTGAGCCTGAGGTGAATGCACAAATGGCTTTTCCACACATCCCCTACCACTAAATGGGCCACCTACTCTTCTATTCATATTGACCTCAAAGAAATTTATGTATATATGTGCAGACTTCAGCCTAGATATCTAAGCTCTGTCTACAATTCCAAACACAAATTACACAAACAGTTATCTCCTAAGTACACTTCAGTCAAGGTGGTATGCCCTTAATGGCACAGAAAGTAGCAGGAGCCCAGGTAGGCCCTGGAAGCAGGCTCAGAGCTTCATAAGCAGGACATTCTTGACATCCTGGTTAGGGACAGGTTGGTCTAGAAGAGGGAAAGAAGGTTACAGGTGGTCAAATAGCCTTGGCCTCACAGACCCATCACCATCATTCGTGTGTGGAGGAGGAAGGCCAGTATAGGGCCTTCTAATGCATGGGACCCAGGAGAGAAGTTCTGGTTGATTGGATCAAGAGCAAAAAAAAACCCAAAACCAAACAAAAACTCTGGGGTGGAACCCTCCTATAGACATTGTCTTGGGTTGTTCCTATACAAAGAATGGAATCAAAGTTGTTTGATGGCCAGAAAGAAGCCACCTTTAACAAGTCATTTTTTTTTTTTTAAGGAGGGAAGGTTTGAGATTGAAAAAACATCTAGGGGAGTTCCCGTCGTGGCGCAGTGGTTAACGAATCCGACTAGGAACCATGAGATTGCGGGTTCGGTCCCTGCCCTTGCTCAGTGGGTTAACGATCCGGCGTTGCCGTGAGCTGTGGTGTAGGTTGCAGACGTGGCTCGGATCCCGCGTTGCTGTGGCTCTGGCGTAGGCCGGTGGCTACAGCTCCGATTAGACCCCTAGCCTGGGAACCTCCATATGCCGAGGGAGCGGCCCAAGAAATAGCAACAACAACAACAACAACAAAAAGAAAAAAAAAAAAAAAAAAAAGAAAAAACATCTAAAAGGATAAAACTGTTCAAAAGTATGTCATGTGAGGACTGAAAGGAATCTTCAAGATCATCTAATAAACATGACCTGAGACTACAAAGAGAGGCAACTTGCCCAGGTTCAGACTGCAAGTTAGTAAAAGACCTCAACCAAAAACTTAGAACTTGGGTTTCCAGGTTCTCAGGACTGGGTTTTTTTTCCCCACAATCCTATGCTGAATTCCTTTAAACTTAACTTGAAGCAACATGGAAGAAGAATGGCCACAGGGAGCTCTTACACTGTAAGCAGCCCTTTTCAGCAGTGTGACCAAACAGCATGGAAAATACCAACGGTTTCTACAGAAATCAAAAACCAGTCAGACTGTGTGTGTGTGTGTGTGTGTGTGTGTGTGTGTGTGTGTGTATGAGAAAGACAGAGAAAGAGATGGAAAATCTGGTAAAGAAGAAGAGGGGAGGCACTGAAATACAGGGACCCATGTCTTGGTAGGGATACTGAGCATCAGAGAAGCTTTATTTCTTTTTATGAGTCAAAACCAAGAAGTGATGTCATCATTAGATAATTCACTTGGCGAAGTTGATACAATGAGAAAAGGTAGAAATGAAGATGGGAGCTGTAGGGTGTCTGAGTTAGTCCCTCACTCCTGTTTGCCCCCCCCCTTTGGGACTCTATTTCAGTGTCATTCATACCCTCCTACACTGTCAGTAATATTTGTTTTAAAAATGAATAGCAGGAAATAAAATGTATTGAAGTGATAAGTATGGTGTAAGCATTGATTGATAGTGTTAAAACAAATTAATACTTGTGGTCTATGAGAAAAAGAATAAGACTGGAATATAGAATTTGTATTCCAGACCTCACCTTGCAGCAAGCCATTTAACCTTTGTACATTGGCTTTCCCAAAGGTACACTGCAAATAAGAAAGTTAGCTGTTAATATTTATGACAGAAAAAAAAAATGAGAGGGGCAACCCAAATGTCAACAACAGGAAATTATGGAATATTTATATGCTACAATATTGTTAATATTAAACATGCCAGTTTTGAAAAATTTTAGCAGTATATTAAGTATTCACAATTTAATGTTGAGCAGAAGAGCATGATTCAGAAATTATATATATTGAGTTATGGCAATTTAAAAAAGATGATTATATAAAACATGAAACAAATATATCAGAATGTTAATTTTATTATCTCTAGGTGGTAATTAGAGATGAGTTTTAATTTTCTTCTTTATATAGTGTTTTCACTACTTTCCAAATTGTGTTTAATGCTAATTTTACCATTAGGAAAAGATGTTGTTTTTAATAAAAAAGTGTGCTTTAGCTTAATTCATGAAGATATTATGAAGAAAGTTAAATCATGTAAATTTAAAAATTGAGTTCTATCAGACATGTGCTAAACAATCCAAGTACTTATGTTAAGGGAAAATTTTGATGTATGTCTTCATGTATAGCTTTTTTTTTCTTAATTATGAGTGGAGGGGCCTGGAAGTCATTCTCCTGCTCATTTGAGGGGCACAGGTATAGCCACTGACACTTGAGAAGTAGTTTTGTATGCTGACCTTGGTGTCCAAGAAAAGTCAAATATATTGGTTATTATATAGCAACTTTATCTAGTCATCAGGAAGGAAGGCTCTTTGGGAGTCTTTGTGCCTGAGATAGGAAGTGTTCAGACAGACTTGTTTTCTGAGGCTTCAGCCTCAGCTCTTCTTCTCAGCAGGCAATGACCATTGTTAACTCATGTCATTCCCCATAGAAGCTGTTTGTCTGTAGGAAGAGGCTAAAATAGGTTCTTAGGAAATACACAAAGGCAGAAAGAAGAGCTGCAAATTGGGCTGGGACCAGAATTAGCTTGGTATCCTGGTAAGGTCAAAACAAGGTAAGGTAGGTGACTACTACCATTTATGGACTACTGTGTCAAGTACTTTTACGTCACCATCTCATTCAGTCCTCTGAAGTAAGAGGTGAATCATGTTATTTCTTTTTCCTCTTCCTCCTCCTCTTCTTCTTTCCCTTCCTTCCTTCTTTGCTTCTTCCTCTTCTCCTTCTCCTTCTTTTTTAAACCAGAGAACTGAAGCTCAGAGAAGGAAAAAAAATCTTGTGCAAGACCACACAGCTAACAAATGCTACAGTTGGAGTTTGACTTCAAGTTTTACTGGCTCTGAAATTTGTGCTTTTTGCAATAAAGTCCAGTGATTCCCAAAATTGTTTTAACACTAGGTGCAAGGAGAATTTTGGAAATACAAATTCCTAAGTCCTATCCCTTTAAATTCTGATGATTTCATGGGTCAGGAATGGAACCAAGGAATCCATGTTTTTCAAAGCCTCATTGATTTGCTGGTCAGGGAGGTTGGAGGACTGTTGTTCCAGTCCACATTGCTATTCCTTTCCGTATCAGCTATGAGGCATGACGTGTTCTTGTGCATGGACCTAGACTTCACCCAGTGAGTGAGCTGTGCCAAGGAAATAATGTGACCTGCACACCCTGCACAAAACCCTCCACTTCTGGCCCCCAGCCAATTCTTCAGTTTCCTATGTCTCTCTCACAAGGTCAGAATTGGTGAAAGCCAGCCGATTGAAAATATTGCTAAGACAAAACATGTAAATGTACCAAGATAGAGGAGATTGTTCTTAGCAGAACTCTTCACTTAGACCTGAATTTTTTTTTAAATTGAGAAGAAGAAACCTATTGAGGTAGTGAGTGGGAAGAGGGACCAGCCTCCCAAGAAGTTTGCTTCAGTAACAATAGATGGTCATTAAACTGCTTCTGAGGAGGGCAGGTCTTGCTGGGTGCATGCCTTTTATTTGGTTGAGAGGCTTTGCAGGTTTGGGGCCGAAGCATGTTCATGTTTAGGACCACAGGGAGGTACCAGAGGGTCCACTCCTTCCTTTTTTTTCTGTGCTAGTCAACTTCTTTCTTAAATAAATACATAAAAAATATATTGACAATATTGTCTTGAAAAAGTACAAAATTGCTGACCTGGTTCATGCGTCCCCATGTTTTATTCCTGCCCTGTTTCTCCTACTATCCCATTCCCCATCACCTCCTCTCTCCTCCAGGTCTTTGCACATCTAATCTCATTGTTTGGAATACTTTTCTGTTCTCTCTCACCCTCTTTCCCTTCACTTATACTATTTTTATTAGTCTTGTGGATCTCATCATAAGCATCCCTTTCTCAGGGAGTCTACCCCAATGTGGAGGTTAGAGGCTCTTAGACTATGTTCTGACAGCTCTCTGCCATAGTACTCATCACATTTCATTGTTATCACATATCTAATTGCCTACTGCCCCATAAACTGTGTGTTCGACAAACACAAGAACCATTTCTCTGTTGTCCACCACAGTTTACTCATAGCTAGCCCAGTGTTCATTAAGTATGTGTTGAGGAGAGTCTGAGGCTGTGTGCATAGTGAGCCCCTCTCTTAGAAGGATCAAAGGCTGGGACTGGAACTGCAATCAAGTCACAGGAATTCCAGAGGAGAGAATCCTCAACTCTACCAAACCCCAGCCTTATCCAAATTATGCTATGATTAATCCCATGATGAAAATCACGACTACAGGTTTCACCCAGGTGTGTGACTTTTAGCCAGTTGCCTAACGTCTTTATCTTTCAGAGCTTTTCTGAGTGGCAAAGAAAGTGTAGGAAAAGTTCTTTGGAAACAATAGGAGTCCGTAGTAGTAGAGACATAGAAGAGATGGGATCATCTTTAAAAGGCTATGGTTGGGACTGAGGGACTGTGTTCTGGTTCCCATTTTTCCCACCTCAAACCATATCTAGTATAGTTAGTGCGGTCAGTACAGTGGAGCCCTCATCAACCCCCACTCACCACCGCCATTATCTGGTTGATTAATACAGTTTGTGGGTTACTGTGAAAAAAGCAGAGGAGGAGAGTGAATCAAGTGGCAGCATGTGCTGGTATAAGAATATAGTGGATTGTCAAAAACACTTTCCAGATTCCTCATTCTCTAGGGGGTAATTTTTCTGCTGATATTTTAAAATTAAATGCTTGTACCAGAACTGCCATCTTCAAGGTGATAGTGCTAGAAATCCCCCTTGGCTTCTCATGAGAGGTTTTAAATAATAGTTGCTTTAATGAAGTACCATATGGATAACATTTTATTTTTTTTTTTTTTTTTTTTTTTTTTTTTTTTTTTTGTCTTTTTTTTTTTTTTTTTTTGTTGTTGTTGTTGTTGCTATTTCTTGGGCCGCTCCCGCGGCATATGGAGATTCCCAGGCTAGGGGTTGAATCGGAGCTGTAGCCACCGGCCTACGCCAGAGCCACAGCAACTCGGGATCCGAGCCGCGTCTGCAACCTACACCACAGCTCACGGCAACGCCGGATCGTTAACCCACTGAGCAAGGGCAGGGATCGAACCCACAACCTCATGGTTCCTAGTCGGATTCGTTAACCACTGCGCCACGACGGGAACTCCTGGATAACATTTTAGGACGGGCAGTCAAATGGTGATAGGAAAGAAAAAAAATCAACTATAAAAACAAGTGAAAGCATTTCACAATATATGTGTATGCCAAATCATCAAGTTTTACACCTTAATCTTACACAATATCATATGTCAATTATATCTCAATAAGGCTAGAAAAAAACAAGGTAAAGAGAAGTAGCAGATTTAGCAAATAAAAATATTTGCGACATAGTTACACTAAAGAATTATTTAATAAATAAACAAATTTAATTGGGTAGACTGTATATTATCAGCTATCCTTTCATGGAAGGCCTTCCTTTTTTTCTGTAGCTCTATTCTAATTATTCCATAGTGAAAAAATAAAATGTTCTGTTGAAATATTCATTTTGCAGCTCATTCAGTGTCTTTAAAATTATGTTTCCCTTCAAAATGGCCATTGTTTTTTATTCATCTTTTTATATAGGACATTAGGGTTAATTTACCTTTCAATTATTCCGTGTATTTCTGTGATCTGTGTTTTAACCTTAAGTCAATAAGGATTTTTATCACTATGCCTTTTTTTATTATATTATAGTTCAATACCACATATTACTATGTATTATTTGAAGGCACGTAACAGAAATCATCACTGTACACAGTGGAGAATCTTGGGCACTGCATTTCATTCATTCTGTTCTATAATATTTTATAGTGTACTGAAATTTTCGAGTGTATATAAAAGTGGAAAGAATATTATTATGTATCTCCATGTATCATCAACTATCATCAATAATTATCATCTCACAGCCAATATTGTTTTATCCGTACCTCTATCCATTCTTCCTTGCCACCACCACTTCTGTTATTTTAAAGCAAGTCCCAGACATCAAATCATTTCATTGGTAAATATTTCATTATAATACCTCTAAAAAGATAAAAAATCTTTTAAAAGCTACTCACAATATCACAATATCAAGATCACACTTGAAAAACTCTAGCATTTCTTTAATATTATCAAATATCAAATGAGATTTCAAAATTCCCTGATTATATTCATAATGTTTATGTTTTTTTTTTTTAAATCAGAAACCTGACCAAATAAAGTCCCTTTGTTGTAATTTATTGATATGTTTCTCCTTTTTTTTCTCCCCTGCAAAATATTTATTGAAGAAACTTAGTTATCCAGTTGAGTCCTACATTCTGGATTTTTTTTTTTTAATTGTGTCCTCATCCCCATGGTATCATTTAATGTGACCCTCTGTCTCTGTATTTTTTAATAAACTGATATTTGGATCTAGAGATTTAGTCTAATTTAGGTTAAAAAAATTTTTTTTGCAAGAATACTCATACATTGTAGTGTGTATTTCTGTCGGACCCATTTAATCTCTCTTTTTGTGCTATTACGTCATTAACTACTTTGTTACCCTGGGCTGTATTTCTTAGGGGAAAGTATCATAGGTCAGTTCCCTGGGAAACAAATTCCGAGATGAAGACTGCACGTCAGAGGCTTAAAAAGCAGAACACCAGGGAATAGCTCCTGCCAGAGAGTGAGGGAAGAGTTGAACTGTGATGGAGTTCCAAAGGAGTACTCACTCAGTCCCACAGGGAGCTTGAAGCTGGGGTAGCCCTGCAGAGTGGAGGTTATGCCTTTATGTCCCCTCCCACCATCATGTTGGCTTTTTTGTGGGCTGCCCTTGGGTTGAGGATGTAACTTTAGGTAAGATAGTTTCCTTTACCCAAAGACAACTCCTGGGGATACTTCTGGCAGCTGAATGAGTGTCTCTGTTGTAAAGGGGGATCTGGGTGGTGCACTGAAGTATCTAACACAAAAAGTCAGGTTAAATGCTTGGTTCTTTATTTACCAGATTTTAGAATTATGAGCTGGCTCCTTAGCATTCTCCAGAAGTTAGCAGTGAGGGTTTTTTTGTTTTGTTTTGTTTTGTTTTGTTTTATCATCAACTCATAGATTTCAACATATTTGTTGTATTAGCACTCTGCCACAGTAATTATTCCTTTTTCTGTCCCTAGGTAGGGGAAACCTCCTCAGGTTAGCCCATGAACCCTTTGGCATGATCCCCAATAGTTTTTGATAGCCTTCTTGCTTTCTTAATGACAGAATATCCAGGCTCTTACCAATTCACTTTTTGTCCAGGATTAGCAAATTGCTTTTTCTCCAAGGACTCCTGGCAACTTTAAGGAGATATCATATTTAGAGGCCGCAGTCTGATTACAAGTGGTCTTCACTGTTAGGGAGTTGGTTATTACTCAGCCTTTTGTGTTTAAGGAGCTAGGAAGCACACACATTTCTAAAAAGAGAAATACATCACGAACTCCTCACTGGTGTTTCTAGCTTGAATTTTAAATTTCAGGGATTTATGAAACCTATTTTAGTTCATATTTCTTTTCTCCTCAGATATTCTTGTACTTCAGACTTTAATATGATCATTTACTCACTTTGTCCTTCTTTCTGTATATGTATATTAGTTCCTGAATTATAATATTAACAATGTAATTACTGAGAAAAGTTTAGAATTTTTGAAGATTTTACACCCCCCCATCAGCTCTCACCAGGGATACAGAGTCAAATTACCGTGTTTTAAAGTCATTTGAGATATGTTTTCTCTGCATTAAGTCACCAACTTGATATACAGTTAGGTTCAATTTTATCATTTTGTTTTTAAGTGTTAGAAATACCTTTAAATTTTTTTTACCTGACTTTGTCATTACTATCTATGTCATTGGCTTCAAGGCCCCTTCAAGGAGATTAAACCCAAAAGGCTCTGGCCATGTCTCATTGTACTGCCCCTTCCCCCACCTTGACCAGCCTGGGCTGCTTACTCCCTGCTAGAGAAGGAATGTGGCCCATTCCTCATCCAGCCACCATATATCCTGTTCCCCCTGCAAATAAGGTATCCTGCCCAACACCAATCAGAAGAGCAAATTGGGTCTCCACTCAGGTTGAATTGTGGGGTATAAATACTATTGCAGAGTGAGTCATGTCCTCTTTTTAACTGGCACACACGGGTCCTCCCTGTCTGAAAATGTGCTTTCACTTTAATAAATTTGTAATACATCCAATGCTTTGTTATGGTGAGACTGGGACTGAGGAAACTGGCTGGTGTCAACTATACAAGTCTTTTCCATGATTCCAAAGTCGGATCTGTTAAACAGGTATATTTAGAGAAATTTAGCTTCTATCCCTGTTCTTTTATTATTTTTTTCTTCTTTCCCCCAATAAATTAGCATTTCTTTATGGTTTGTACTTCCATTAATTTTGTTTTTAGTTAAGCAAATACAAAAATATATATTTGTATTCCACCTCTTTTTTTTTTTTTTTGTCTTTTTTTCTAGGGCCGCACCCACGGCACATGGAGTTTCCCAGGCTAGGGGTCTAATCGGAGCTATAGCTGCTGGCCTATGCTGGAGCCACAGCAACACAGCATCCAAGCTGAGTCTGTGACCTACACCACAGCGCAGGACAATGCTGGATCCTTAAGCCACTGAGTGAGGCCAGAGATCAAACGTGCAACCCCATGGTTCCTTGTCGGATTCGTTAACTACTGAGCCACGATGGGAACTCCAATTTCCCCTCTTTATTAGATAAATAGTATTTTTTTTTTACTTTGCTTTTTTTTTAACCTGATATTATAATTTGGAGTTCTTTCTATAATAATACATACAGAGATAGTCTTCTCTCCTTTTTGCACGTGCATAGTACTCTGTTGTTCGGATGTTTGCTTTAATTAATCAACTCATTGATGGACATTTGGGTTGTTTCCAGTCTTCTGCTGTTACAGATAATGGTGCAATGAATAGCCTTGGGAATACATTACTTTTTTTGTCTTTTTGAGAGTGTGTATTTTGAATAGAGTCATAGAAATGAGATTGCTGAGTTAGAGGGTAAATGAATGTATTTTTGCTAGGTATTGCCAAATTTCTCTCTACAGAGGATAGTATCATTTTTTAAATTTCAATCAACAATATTTATGAGTACCTGTTTTCCCACAACTTTTCCTAAAGTGTTGTTAAAGATTTGAATTTTCATTTGAATTTTTGCCAAGAGCAAAGGTCAGAATGGTATCTCACTGTAGTTTTAATTTGTATTTGTTTTATAATGTGTTGTTTACTATCCTTTCAGATGGTTAAAAACAATTTTCATTTTATTTCCTGTGAAATGTGTGTTCATATCTCTATTCCTTCTTTTCTTTTAGCAGGATCATTGGTTTATATCTTCTCAAAAAATATTTTTATTTTTAAAAAATTTTTATTTTTAATGATTTTTATTTTTTCCATCATAGCTGGTTTTCAGTGTTCTTTCAATTTTCTACTGTACAGCAAGGTGACCTAGTCACACATACATTTGTACATTCTTTTTCTCACATTATTATGCACCATCATAAATGACTAGATATAGTTCCCAGTGCTGTACAGCAGGATCAAAAATATTTTTAGAAGCTCTTTATTTATTAGGAATTTTAATTGTGAGTAATATAAGTTGTGGAATTTTAACCATTTAAATTTTAACCCTGTGTGATATAAGTTGCAGATTTTTTTTTTTTTCTCCATGTGTCCTTTGACCTTTACTTTGTTTGTGGTATATTTTTTGGCCATAACAAAACAAAAACCACCCTCCCAAACCATACAAACACACATTATTTAAAATTTGTATGTAATCAAAATTATCTGTCTTTTCTTTTAATGCTTCTGGATTTGGGGTTATAGTTAGGAAAAATTTCCCTCAGTCCTAGGTTATGGAGGAATTTATTCATATTTTCATCTAGTATTTAATATGGTTTCACTTAATTTTAATCTCTATTTGGATTTTTCCTTTGTGTGAAAAGTGGATCCATTTTATTTTTTCCTTGTGCTTATCCAGTTACCTCAGTAGGTATCTTTATCCTGAAGACTCATATTTTTCTTGAGGTCAGAAAAATTTCCTCCTCCTTCTTTTCCTCCTCTTCTTTCTCTTCTCTTCTTTTCCCTACTATTATCTCTGGGCCAAAAGATCTTAAAATTCCTTGATCCTTTCCCCATATCTCATTTGCCTCTCAACTTTGTCTCATATTCTCTATTTCACATAATAGAAAATTTCCTTGCATTTACCTTCGTTATTGTTCATTTGCTCTTTAGTGCTGTCTAGTTTATTCTTTGTATTGTCTTTTCATTAATGTCCAATTCATTTTTATTTTGTTAGATATTTTCAGAACTTGAATTTTTTAATTTCAAAAATCGTATTTCTGATTTTTTGACACTCTGTGTTATTATTCTTTAATTACTGTTTTTTTAAAAAAATTTCTTGTTTAATAGATTCAATGAAAAGAAATAAAAAAGAAAGGGATAAACCTGAGAATTTATGTATCATTTTAACAAATAATAATAAACTTGTGAAAAAGTGACCAGACAAAGGAAAAGAGAGCTAAGCTTCCAAAGGGTGGTAAATTTTGGGAAAGTGAATAGGAAATATAATGGAGAAACTAACGGAAGATAAGAGTTATCTTAGTAGGTTTGTTTGTACAGGTTGATTCCTAATCTCTGGTGGTAGAATGTTCTCTTCTTTATATAGGGAGGGCACCTTTCTCATGGGAAATGTTATAACTTGCTTTTAGATAGAAAGGGGGATGTTAGAGTGTCCTTCGTGCGTCTGCTATTTCTCAAGTGCCTTCACCTCAAAATAGTCAGTATGCCAAAATGGTTTATTTTGTGGTGGCATATTCTGATCCCTGTCAATATCAAAACCGAAAACAGACATCCTACGGTTTGCTCAGATTATAATCACTTGTGCGTGTGTGTAGCTCTGTGCGGGTTTTCATATGTGTAGACCTTACATTATCACCTTC
Source organism: Sus scrofa (assembly GCF_054392235.1). Lineage (NCBI taxonomy): Eukaryota > Metazoa > Chordata > Mammalia > Artiodactyla > Suidae > Sus > Sus scrofa. The sequence goes on along the minus strand of NC_139383.1, from coordinate 145,386,474 downwards.
TGATTAGAATTTTTTAAAACATTTTTTTGTTGCCTGAATTATCTTTCTACTTTTTGAAAGCTAAAATGAACTCTTAAAAGTTTAGGGTTTTCTTCTTGAACAAAAACCAGATTCTGGCTTTCTGTCTGCTGCTTACAAGAAAATGGGGAAAGACAAAGAGCAGAAATCCAACCTGCCTTGTTTTTTCTGATGAAGTTTGTAAATTAATGGCCTTGACCAGTATCTCAAGCCTTATTAATTCATTCCTGAATTGGGCCTGCTTCAGGGCTTCCTAGGAAAGTCTTCCTTCCTTTCTTCCTTGCTTGCTTGCTTGCTTCACCCATGGCATATGGAAGTTCCCCAGCCAGGTACTGAATCCAAACCACACCTGTGACTTATGACGCAGCTGCAGCAACATGGGAGAAAATGATTTTTTTTTTTTTTTAATCTTTTGAGGATTTGGGTTATAGATTTCCCCATTCTATTTTCTCTGTTTATCCTACTTTTTCCTCTAGTATTTCTTGAAACTTTCTGGCCTGATACTGGATCTTTGTTTTCTAGCACGGTATGTGTTTTAATAAATAGAAATTTTAATGACATTGAAAAGAAATGGAGGTAGATGCTGTCTCAGTCTTCCATTTTGAAACAGATGCTTTATAAAGCCTTCTTAGTATGATCAAAAATAAAAAATCTTGTTTTTCTTCACATGAAACATCAGGTTATTTCCAGTTGTTTAAAGCCAGAATTTCTTAATTTAGAAGTATATTTAGAAACCCAAGAGCTTGTTTTTAATTTTATTACATTTATACATCTCCTTTTTTTTCAATTATACATTTACTTAGGAACTACAGTATGCCATAAGCTGTGCTGATATGATCTGTTGTTGCTGTACTTCTGGCTCAACTTTTGATCCTTGGCCAGATAGCTTAACTTACTATTAGCAATAACAACAGAGAAGTATTTGACCATGTGGCTCTTCTTTTTCCTTAACCCTGATTTGGCTGATGGTTATTTCAGAAGGTTGGAGAAGGCATATCTAAACTGCAAAGCTCTGGTTATGATTCTTGTATTTTCAGAATCAGAGTGCATAGGATATTTTAAATTTAATCTCACATGGGATGACAGTTTATAGGATAAATGAATGACATTCAGCTAAAGCTCTTCTGCTGGTACTGGGAAATGCAGATCTGGGATGAAGGAGAGAATTCAGGGAAACGCTGCATAGGTCAGAAGGGTCACCAGCTGTTTTATTCCCTCAGATGATAGAACAAATGCACATGTACTTAAGCTGAAGCCAGAATACCTTGGAAAGAATTTCCTGAAAGAGTGAGGATCATAATGTAGAAGATAGTTTAATAGCTTTCTCTAGAATTTGGAAAGGTTTGCGTGTATACGGGCCATAAATTCTTATCTGGGGGATGGGTTCAATAGCTAATAGCTTCTCAGTGTACTTTCCAGCCCCAGGAGTCAGTAATTTAGTGTACTTAAGTAGGGATCTCCCTGACATTTTTGCATTGAATATCAGAATAAATAGGTAATAGCATATCTATATAACTTGCTAACATGTCATTTAGGCCGCCTGAGGGCTGTAGTAAATTGCTCTGCCACCTTTTTAAGTGAATATACAAATGCTAAGCATCAGTGATAAGATCATCCCGTGCTTTATTTTATTATTATTCCTCCCCTCTGGTGCTGAGAAATGAATTGCTTATGAGAGGGAAGGGAGGATTGGCTTAATAACTTGTAATCAGATCTACCACACAGCAAATGTGAATTCCTATTTCCCTATTTCAGTCATTGTTTATCCCAAGAAGAACAACTGAATCTCAAGACATGGGAAAGGGCTGTCATAACCCTTGAATGCAAAATGCCTCCAGGAATTAGGTGCAAGTGAGAGTAAAACAATGGAATAAACTTGTACATGGTGACTATTTTTCCATTCTGTCTAAAAAAAAAGTTCCAAGAGACAAGATTATTAATACAGTACTCACGTTTTGAACTTTACTAATCGAAAGTTAATGCTTACAGCAGCTTCATGAGGGAGATACTGTTATTATCTCGGTTTTATGGATGAGGGTGAGGCAGAATACAAACCCAGGTAGTCCGTGTAGGAGAATGGGCTTCGATACATTCCTTGATACGGCCATTGATTAGCATTTGTGGTTTAAGGGCTCCAGAGAGTAATTCCTCACAGGCCTGTTTTATTATAGGAAGTGTGCCTTCCCCACAGGCATTGTTTACTATGGGAAGTGAGCCTTCCCCCACATGGACCTTAATCTCTAACCCACTCCCCAACTGATAGAAAAGGAATGAGAGGAATGGTGACTCAGTCTAAGGGAAGAGAAGGCAAAGAAATCATAAAATTTATGGGACGTTTCCACCCCTTAAACCCTTATTGGACAAGGACTGATAGAGGTAACTGGGCAAGGCCAATGGGAGAAAACCACATCTTTCTGGACCCCACATTGGTACACCCCCATCTTTAAGGGATAAAAACCCCTATAGGACAATAGAGAGTTGGGGCTCTTCTCCCCCCTCCCAGCAGCCCTGGGAGCTATTTGCTTTCCTGTAATAAAGACTTTGCCTGCTTGCTGCCTGTGTGTTCGTGGAGTTCATTCTTTGACTGCGTGAACAAAAACCCAGATTCCAGTAACATCTTTCCGGCATCAAGGGCACCAAAAAAACAGGGGTTAAGTGATTAACAGAGTACTGAAGAGTATGCTAAACTGCTTCTAATGAAATACTGATTTCCTGACTGTATTTAAATGTGTTCAATACTGTGTTTCCAGGGAAGACTTAATCACTTTTTGAGAAAACATGGCATTCAGTCCAATTTCAAATTAGGAAGAATCTTTGGCTCAATCCTTAGTCTCTAAAAGTCCCTCAGAGCTTTCACTTGGATAATTAGTTGCGAACAATATCAATTATATCTAAGTGGACAAATTTAATTACTACAGAAGACTCATTGATTTTTTTAATTATCATTGATTGCTCAGTGGTTATCTCAGTGTGAAGATTGGTACACTTCTGAATCTTTAATGTAATTGGTTTATTAAGTGGTCCAAAAGTTGACACCAAAGAAAGGGGTGAATTTTCCCTGTGTTCCTTTTTCTTCCAGTGAAGGGTAACATGGAAGCCTAAGATATTCAACAACAACAACAACAGCAACAACAACAACAATTAATATTAAATTATGTGCAGGTTTTTTGGATCTCCTAATTTTTTGTTTTAGCAGGTTTATTGGAGTCAGTGATACCCTAGTTTTCCTAATAGTGATGATAGAACTTGCTGTTTTAGCTGGGGTACTAGACTGCTGATATTTTTAATCCTGAAGTCAAAATCACAATGAAGCCAGTTAAGATCATAAGGATCATTGGAAATTGATGTGAATTTAGAGAGAAAAGACCTGAATTCTCCTCTTTATCTTACCCTTAGTCCTTTCCTCAGCAGTAGCTGGCTGTATGATTTAATTTTTCTGCATCTCAATTAAAAATGAGGATAATCATGTTTGTCTAACCTATCACACAAGCCATGTCTGTGACAGTACATCAAAAATATTAAATGTCTATAATCTCAAGAGTTATTACTATTTGTAGATATATGCATTGTTTTGATATAAAAATATCTGGCACTAATTGTATCAGTTTTGAATTAATGCATAAGAAACTACCTCAAAACTTATTGGCCTAAAACAACCATTTATTATTTCTCATAAGCCTACAGATCAGCTGAGTGGGTTCTGCTGGTCTGTGTCAGGCTCAGCTGTTCTTGGACTTGCTTGTGCATCTGTGTTTAGCTGGTGGGCCACCTGGGGGCTAGCTGGTCTAGGATGGCTCCATCTGGGACAGTTTGGCTCTCTTCCACAGGGTCTCTCATTCCTCAGCAGACCAGGCCAGAGTTTTTCTCATGGCAAAAGAAGAAGCAAGAGAGGGAGTGAGTGTACGTCACAACTCTAAGGCCTCAGTGGAATATGACACGTCATCAGATACACCACATTTTAGAAGCCAAAGCAAGTTGCAAAGCCTAATTCAAGGGGTGGGAGTATGGGACAAATAAATGTCACATTGTGATGGGGGGAGCTGTATAGAGACATCACTAGGAGTGGGGGGAAATTGGAGCCATTTTTCTAATATCTATCCCGCTGAATTTATGCAATTTAAACCCTTGATTGTTTTTATCTATCTCATGATGGCAGTGATTTTCAATTTTTACAGCATTGTACTATATCTCTTACATAAGTACACATGTTCATATTCATGGCTTGTTGCCTGTGTATAAACTTAAGACATTTGAAAATATCTGCAGTTACGGGAATTCCCATCGTGGTGCAGCAGAACCAAATCCAACTAGGAACCATGAGGTTGCTGGTTCGATCCCTGGCCTCGCTCAGTGGGTTAAGGATCTGGTGTTGCCTTGAGCTGTGGTGTAGTTTTGCAGATGCAGCTCTGGTCTGGCATTGCTGTGGCTCTGGAATAGGCCGGCGGCTGTAGCTCCAATTAGACCTCTGGGAACCTCCATATGCTGTGGGTGCAGCCCTAAAAAGACAAAAAGGAAAAAGAAAAAAAAGAATATATTTGCAGTTATTGTGACCAACTGTTAATTGGAAAATCTTTTAGATACATTCTTATTTATTAACTCTTATTTGCTATATTAGCATATAAGGAAATAAAACAACGGAAGGACTAGTTAAAATAATTGTTGAAATTATGTTTTGTGTTACTGGATTCTCTGTTGTACCTAAATGACTAGCACACTTCATTATTGGTTCTATAGGCAATCAGATTAAATGAAGATTTTTGACAATATAAATTGAAAATCCAGGTCTCTAGCCCTGCCCTTGAGAAAGAAGAGAGCGGTTTTAGCTTTGTTTTGTTTAAACTAGAATGAGTCCAACTGGATTGTCTACATCGATTAAATTCCCTGTATGTATATTTAACTCATGATTTCACTTGGATTTATGCATTTAGTTGCATAATGCCAAACATATGGATTTTTTTTCTCAACAATGCTAGATATACATCTGTATGGAGGAATGTTCTGATTTTGGCATTTAATTGGCATCCTTATATATGCTGTTAGACCAGATGCACTACACCGCGGGGGCAACTCTAGAAGTTTGGGTCAAAAGAATGTATTTCTGACTAAGTTTAATTCTACCAACAGTAAATATAACTTATCTAAATTACGCATAAGCACTTGGCAATATCCTATATGTTCTAGCATTTCCTCTCTGTATGTTGGCATCATGTTCAGGAACATTTAAAATATATTGCCATAATATTTCCTAAATGACTGTATTGTAATTTAATTTAATATTTGGCAAACATAACCAAAGTGCAATAGCTAATAGCGCAAGCTCATTTTATTTGCATACCATTGTTAACCACTTTCATGTAGTACTTACCAAATGTGTCAGATTATTACAATCTATTTAATGACTGAGTGGAGGAGATACATTGTTCTTAAATTTAATTATACCATTTGCACCTCTGGAATTAAGGTCATGTCAGCATTTCTATTATGTAAGTGCCTGGGTTTAGCAGTTTTTAACTGAGCTATAAAAGTTGGCTTCCAAATCAAATCTCAGTAATAAAGGTCACTGCCTGGGGGAATTTTTTCTCCCCAATTTAGCATATATAATTTGATGGTGCATCATCTGCTTTCTAAAATAAAATATTTTAGGAAAAATTCCAATATGATCCTCATATGGCACTAGGAAAACTCTTTAATTTTCTTTCTGTTTTATAAGACTAGATTTTTGTGTGTGTGATGCTGAGTATCAGTAATCTCAGACAATCTGACTTTAAACACATTCTCTACTACTTATTGGTTGTGTAACCCCAAGCTGTCACCAAGCTACTTTGTGCCTCAATGTAACTTTACTCATCTGTAAAATGGATTGTTAATAGTACTTGCCTCATAGAATTGTACTGAAGATTAATTGAGATAATACATACATGTGTTTGGGACTATACATATTGATTGCTCAACAAGAGCTAGCTTTTATTATTGTTAGATAAGAAATTTAATGAGTCCATCAACATTAGAGAAACATCTGAAAAGAACAGGCAACTCAGGTGAGATTTGGCATTTGCTGAGAGGTATCGAAGAAGCCATGGCTGTGAGCTAGTCATCAACCTGATATCAATAAAAAGTTTTATTTTTCAGATATTATTATTCTGGAGTTCCCGTTGCGGTGCAGCAGAAGTGAATCTGACTAGGAACCATGAGGTTGTGGGTTTGATCCCTGGCCTTGCTCAATAGATTAAGAATCTGGCATTGCTGTGAGCTGTGGTGTAGGTCGCAGACGCGGCTCCCGATCCCACACTGTTGTGCTGGTGGTATAGGCAGGCAGCTATAGCGCCAATTCAACCCCTAGCCTGAGAACCTGCATATGCCGCTGGTGCGGCCTCAAAAAGCAAAAAAGCAAAAACAAAACAAAACAAAAAAAACAAAAAAAGATATTATTATTCTTATTGTTCATCCTTAGATCGTCTTGAGAAGAGAACAAGTTGGTATTAGGTGGGTTATTGGTCCTGTAGTGTTATAACATTACTGTGTGTTGCGAATGAAACTCTAGGCACTCCATGTAGTTGCATAATAAATAACAGGAAAATGGACATATTTTCCTGGGTGGAGGAAAAAAGCCACTCCTTTACTGACTTAAAAAAAATAATTCCATGATTGATTTCATTTTGCGATGACTAAGTGCTTCATTTGTTGCTAAATAACTTGCAGGGAAACTCTCCTCCAAAATTTGGAAAGAGGCTGATCTATTGACAGAAAAATCTGTTATCCTCTGTTTGAAGTCATGTAAGAATCATCAGTTTTTGACTTCCTGATTCTTCAGGGCACAGGTCACTGTGTGAAGGACCCCATTCAGAGGCATTACAGTGGGGCGATTACACATGGCTCTGCACAAACACCTCAAAACTGATGTGCCCCACAGTAAGACATTTCAGTGGTGTCTAAACAATGAAAGTTATAATTCACAATTCAAGTAATTGATTAAGTTTTCACCTCTGTCAGAATTCTGTGGACTGTTCTTTTTGATCTGAGTCAGGATAAATTTGATGTTTTTCTCCTTGACATAATACAGATAACATTCCTACAATTACAATTTGTTGTTTTCACTCTGTCATTATACAAAACAGTATCCTGGAGCTGGAAAATCCTGCAGAACTCATTCTTATAAGTGAATATTCAGTGTTCAAACCACTCTCTTCACATTAATTTCTTTTTCTTAGAAAAAGTTCATAGCCTCTGATGGACAAAAACCTAAATCAGGGAAAATATTATTATTTAAAGCTCTTCCCAGGAAGACACATCAGAATTAAAGGAACCTAATGGTATAGAGGGTATTTAAAATAAAACTTTGTAAAACGAAGTAAGGTTGTACAGAAAAACCATCTAAGTATTCGTCTGTTATCCATTTGTTTCAAATATGTAGAAAAATATAACAAAACTCCAAATCAGCCATAGCTTAAAATTACCTGAAATATTTATTAGCAAAGAACAAGAAAGGTAAATGCTATTCAGGATTTTACATAATAATATTTTATGGCCTGGGATTTGCCATCAGAAGTTAGAGATGTATCAAATTCCTTTCCAAAATTTAATTAATGGTTAAAAGAGAGTACTTAGCATAGTTGATCAGGAATTTCAAAACTGGCATGATTTCTTTTTTTTTCATCTTTTTAGGGCTGCTCCTGCAGCATATGAAAGTTCCCAGGCTAGGGGTCAAATTGGAGCTGTAGCCTCTGGCCTATGCTACAGCCACAGTAGTGCAGGATTCGAGCCATATCTGCCACCTATACCACAGCTCACTGCAATGCCGGATCCTTAACCCACTGAGTGGGACCAGAGATCAAACCTGTGTCCTCATGGCTACTAGTTGGGCTCGTTACCACTGAGCCACATGGGAACTCTATTTTTTTTTCTTTTCTGGCATGATTTCTGAACAAATCTGGTGTATATCAATTGACTAGAAACATCAATATCAACTACACAATAGAGACTCTTCTTGTCCAGTGATCCATGTTATATCAACTCCAGTAAGAGGTTATGGCAGGTAATGAATGATACAGTATCTTAGAAAGTCATTGCTACTGTTCTAAAAATTCTATTCAGCCAAAATAACTGGACAAATGTTCAGCATAAATAATCAGTAGCAATTTTCATTTTCTTAAAATTCTGCTCTAAGTATAGCTCAACTGGAAGAGAAAATGCAATAGTTAAAGCAGAATCGTGTACAAGGAAGATGGAGATAAATGCCTTGAATGAAATAGATGTGCACAGGACTGCTCAGGGCCCCCATAGATAGTGTTCACATAAGTGGTGTCATCTGGAGCTGGGTGTCCTGACACTACCAGTGTGGTGGTAAATCAAGAAGTTAATAGTTAAGCTTAATATTTACTTATTTGCCTCATATATTGTTTTCATTTTTTAAAATTTTATTGGAGTGTAGTTACTTTACAATGTGTTAGTTTCTGGTATACAGCAAAGTGAATAGGTTGTACATATACAAATATCAATTCCTTTTCAGATTCTTTTTCCATATAGGTTATTACATAATATTGAGTAGATTTCCCTGTGCTATACAGTAGGTCCTTGTAACTTCTCTGTCTTATATATAGTAGTGTGTATCCGTTAATCCCAACCTCCTAATTTGTCCCTCCCTCCAATGTTTCACCTTTAGGAACCATAAATTTGGTTTCAAAATCTTTGAGTTTGTTTCTATTTTGTGAATAAGTTCTTTTGTATCATTTTATTAGATTCCACATATTAGTGATTTCATAGGATATTTGTTTTTGTCTAACTTACTTCTCTTAGTATGAGAATCTCTAGTTCCATCCATGTTGCTGCAAATGGCATTATTTCATTCTTTTTTTCTGGCTGAGTAGTAGTCCATTGTATATGTGTACCACATCTTCTTTATCCATTCCTCTGTTGATGGATATTTAGGTTGCTTCCATTTCTTGGCTATTGTAAATAGTGTTTCAATAAACATTGGGGTGCGTGCATCTTTTTGAAATATGGGTTTCTCCAGATGTGTGCCCAGGGGGATTGCTGGATCTTATGGTAGTTCTTCATTTATTTATTTAATATAATGATTTTTATTTTTTCCATTATAGCTGGTTTACAGTGTTCTGTCAATCTTCCACTGTACAGCATGGTGACCCAGTTATACATACATGTATACATTCTACATTTTTTTTTTAATAAACCTCCCTGCTGTTCTCCAAAGTAGTTGTACTATTTACATTCCCACTAACAGTGTAGGAGGGTTCCTGTTTCTCCATGCCCTCTCCAGCACTTACTGTTTGTAGACTTTTAGAAGATGGCCATTCTGATTGAGGTGATATCTCATTGTAGTTTTGACTTGCATTTCTTTTTTTAAAATTATAGGTGATTTACAATGTTCTGCCAATTTCTGCTGTACAGCAAAGTGACCCAGTTCTACATATATATACATTCTTTTTCTCACATTATCCTCCATCCGTTCCATCACAAGTGATTGGATATAGTTCCCTGTGCTATAGAGTAGAATCTCATTGCTTATCCACTCCAAATGCAATGGTTTGCATCTACTAACCCTAGACTCCCAATCCATCGCACTCCCTCCTCCTCCCCCCAGTTAAACACAAGTCTGTCTTCCTTGTCCAAGATCTGTTTCTATTTGTAGAATGGGAGGTGGGTCAAACAAGATGTTGCTGTGATTTATGTCAAAGAGCATTCATTCTGCCTATGTTTTCCTCTAGGAGTTTTTTGTTTGTTTTTGCTTTTTAGGGCCACACCCATGGCGTATGGAAGTTCCCAGGCTAGAAGTCAAATTGGAGCTGCAGCTGCTGGCCTATGCCACAGCCACAGCAACCTGGGCTCCAGGCTGCATCTGCAACCTGCACCACAGCTGACAGCAATGCTGGATCCTTAACCCACTGAGTAAGGCCAGGGATCGAACCTGCATCCTCATGGGTACTGGTTGGATTGTTTTCTGCTGAGCCACGACAGGAACTCCCTAGGAGTTTTAAGGCATCTTGCCTTATATTTAGGTCTTTAATCCATTTTGAGTTTATTTTTGTGTATGGCATTAGAAAATATTCTAATTTCATTCTCTTACATGTGGTTGTCCAGTTTTCCTAGTACCATTTTTTAAAGAGACTTTCTTTCCTCCACTGTATGTTCTTGCCTCCTTTATCATAGATTAGTTGACCATAGGTGCTTGGGTTTATTTCTGGGCTCTCTATCCTGTTCCATTGATCTATATTTCTGTTTTTGTGCCACTACCATGCTGTTTTGATGACTGTAGCTTTGTAGTAGAGTCTGAAGTCAAGGAGCCTGATTCCTCCAGTTACATTTTTTCTTTTCAATATTGCTTTGGCTATTTGAGGTCTTTTGTTTCCATAAAAATTTTAAAATATTTTGTTTTAGTTCTGTAAAGAATGTCATTGATAATTTAATAGGAATTGCATTGAATCTATAGATTGCCTTAGGTAGTATTTTCATTTTGACTGTATTGTTTCTTCCAATCCAAAAGCAAGGTATATTTTCCCATCTATTTGTGTCTTCTTTGACTTTTTTCATCAGCGTCTTATAGTTTTCAGAGTACAAGTCTTTTGTCTCTTTAGGCAGGTGTATTCCTAGGTATGTTATTCTTTTTGATGTGATGGTAAGTGGGATGGTTTCCCTAACTTCTATTTTTGATCTTTCGTTATTAGTATAAAGAAATGCAATTGATTTCTGTGTATTAATTTTGTATCCTGTGACTTTACCAAATTCATTGATAAGCTCTAATAGTTTTCTGGTAGTGTCTTTAGAATTTTCTAGGTATAGTATAGTATCATGTCATCTGCAAACAGTGATGGTTTTACTTCTTTTCCAATCTGGATTCTTTTTATTTCTTTTTCTTCTCTGATTGCCATGGCTAGGAGTTCCAAAACTATGCTGAATAACATTGGTGAAGAGTACATCTTTGCCTTGTTACTGACCTTGGTGGAAATGCTTTCAGTTTTTCACCATTCAAAATGATGTTAGCTGTGGGTTTGTCATAATGGCTTTTATTATATTGAGGTAGTTCCCCTCTATGCCTGCTCTCTGGAGAGTTTTTATCAGGAATGGGTATTGATTTTTTTCAGAAGCTTTTTCTGCATCTATTGAGATGATCATATAATTTTTATTTTTCAGTTTTTGATGTGGTGTATCTCATTGATCCAGATATTGAAGAATCCTTGCATCCCTGGGATAAATCCTACTTGGTCATGATATGTGATCTTTTTAATATATATTTGTATGTGGTTTGCTAATATTTTGTTGAGGATTTTGCATCTATGTTCATCAGTGATATTGGCCTGTAATTTTCTTTTTTCGTCGTATCTTTGTCTGGTTTTGGTATCAGGGTAATGATGGCTTCATAGAATGAGCTTGGGAGTGTTCCTTCCTCTGCAGTTTTCTGGAAAAGTTTCAGAAGAAGAGGTGTTAACTCTTCTCTGAATGTTTGGTAGACCTCAGCTGAGACGCCATCAGATCCTGGACTTTTGTTTTTCAGAAGTTTTTATATTTATTTATTTATTTATTGTTTAATGATTTTTATTTTTTCCATTATACTTGGTTTACAGTGTTCTTTAAATTTTCCACTGTACAGCAAAGTGACCCAGTCACACATTTTTACACATTCTTTTTCTCACATTATCCTCCATCATGTTCCATCACAACTGACTAGATACAGGGAGTTCTCGTCGTGGCTCAGTGGTTAACGAATCTGACTAGGAACCATGAGATTGTGGGTTTGATCCTTGGCCTTGTTCAGTGGAGTGAGGATCCGGCACTGCCGTGAGCTGTGGTGTAGATTGCAGACGCGGCTCCGATCCCGCGTTGCTGTGGCTCTAGTGTAGGTCGGCGGCCACAGCTCCAATTAGACCTCTAGCCTGGGTACCTCCATATGCCGCAGAAGTGGCCCTAGAAATGGCAAAAAAAAAAAAAAATCCAAAAACCAAGCAAGTGACTAGATACAGCTCCCTGTGCTATACAGCAGGGTCTCATTGCTTATCCACTCCAAATGCAATAGTTTGCATCTATTATCCCAAGCTCCCAGTCCATCCCACTCCTTCCCCCTCCCCTCTGGCCACGACGAGTCTGTTCTCCAAGTCCATGCATTTCTTTTCTGTAGAAAGATTCATTTGTGCCATATATTAGATTCCAGATATGTCATATCATATGGTATTTGTTCTTCTCTTTCTGACTTACTTCACTTAGTATGAGAGTCTCTAGTTCCATCCATGTTGCTGCAAATGGCATTATTTTGTTTGTTTTTATAGCTGAGTAGTATTCCATTGTGTGTATGTACCACATCTTCTTAATCCATTCATCCGTCGATGGACATTTAGGTTGTTTCCATGTCTTGGCTATTGTGAATAGTGCTGCAGTGAAAAGATGGGTGCATGTATCTTTTTCAAGGAAAGTTTTGTCTGGATATATGCCCAAGAGTGGGATTTCTGGGTCATATGGTAGTTGTATATTTAATTTTCTGAGGTATCTCTCTACTGTTTTCCATAGTGGTTGTACCAATTTACATTCCTACCAACAGTGTAGGAGAGTTCCCTTTTCTCCACCACCCTCTCCAGTATTTAGTTGTTGAATTGCTAATGATGGCCATTCTGACAGGGTGAGGTGGTGTTTTGGGAAGTTTGCAAATCACATTTTCAATTTCAACACTTGTGATTGGTCTATTCTTTTTCTCTATTTCTTCTTGGTTCAGTATTGGTAGGTTGTACCTTTGTACAAATCTGTCCATTTCTTCTAGTTGTCCATTTTATTGGCATACAATTGCTCATAGTAGTCGCTCATGATCCTTTGTATTTTTGCAGTGTCAGTTTTATCTTCCCTTTTTAATTTCTAATTTTATTGATTGAATGCTCTCCTTTTTTTTTTTTATCTTTTTGCTGTTTCTTGGGCCGCTCCCGCGACATATGGAGGTTCCCAGGCTAGGAGTCTAATTGGAGCTGTCGTACGCCAGAGCCACATCTGCGACCTATGCCACAGCTCACGGCAATGGCAATGCCGGATCGTTAACCCACTGAGCAAGGCCAAGAATCAAACCCGCAACCTCATGGTTCCTAGTTGGATTCGTTAACCACTACGCCGCGACTGGAACTACTCCCTTTTTTTCTTATTGGGTCTGGCTAATGGTTTATCAATTTTGTTGCTCTTTCCAGAGAACCAACTTTTGGTTTCATTGATCTTCTCAATTGTTTTCTTTGTCTCTATGTTATTAATTTCTGCTCTAATCTTTATGATTTCTTTCCTTCTACTAATTTTGGGCTTTGTCTGTTCTTCTCTAGATGTTCAAGGTGTAAGGTTAGGTTGTTTATTTGAATTTTTTCTTTTTTCCTGAGATAAGATTGTATTGCTATAAACTTCTCTTTCAGAACTGCTTTTGCTGTGTCCCATAGGTTTTGGATTGTTGTATCTTTATTGTCATTTGTCTCTACTTATCTTTTAATTTCCTCTTTGATTTCTTCAATGATCCATTGGTTGGTTAGTAGCATAGTGTTTAGCTTCCAGGAGTTGGTGGTTTTTGCTGTCTTTTTCCTTGTAGTTGATTTCTTTCTTTGCGCCGCTCCTGCGGCACATGGAGGTTCCCAGGCTAGGGGTCGAATCGGAGCTGTAGCCGCGGGCCTATGCCAGAGCCATAGCAACGTGGGACCCGAGCAGCATCTGTGACCTACACCACAGCTCACGGCAATGCTGGATCGTTAACCCACTGAGCAAGGGCAGGGACTGAACCCGCAGCCTCATGGTTCCTAGTCGGATTCGTTAACCACTGCACCACGACAGGAACTCCCTGTAATCGATTTCTAGTCTGGTAACATTGTGATCAGAGAAAATGCTTGAAACAATTTCAGTTTTTAAAAATTTACCAGGGCTTGGTCTATGGCCGAAGATGTGATCTATCCTGGAAAATGTTCCATGCTCACTTGAGAGGAAAGTATATAATGCTACTTTGCAGTGAAAAGTTGTATAGATATCAGTTAAGTCTATTTGTTCTGGTGTATCATTTAAAGCATGTGTTTTCTTATTGATTTTCTGTTTGGATGATCTGTCCATTGCTATAAATAGGGTGTTAAAGTGAACCAATATTATTGTGTTACTGTCAGTTTCTCTTTTTATGGCTGTTAGTGGTTGACTTATATATTGTGCTTGTCCTATGTTGGGTGCATGTATATTTATAATTGTTATTTTTTCTTCTTGTATTGATCCTTTAATCATTATGTAATGTCCTTCTTTGTCTCTTTTGATCTTCTTTATTTTAAAATACATTTTGTCTGATATAAGCATTACTACTGCTTTTTGGTAATTTCCATTTGCATGTAATATTTTCTTCCATCGCCTCTCTTTAAATCTGTATATGTCCTTAGATCCGAAGTGGGCCTCTTGTAGACAGCATATATATATGTGTCTTATTTTTGATTCCAATCAGCCAGTCTTTTAGTTGGAGCATTTAATCCATTACATTCAATTAATTATGGTTAAGTATGTAATTATTATCATTTTTACTTAATTTTTTGGGATTGCTATTTTGGGTCTTTTTTTCCCTTCCTTTTTTTTTAATTGTCTTCGCTTGAGATGTGCTGACTATCTTTAGTGTTATGTTTGGCTTGCTTTTTCTTTTTCATGTGTGTGACCATTAAATTTGATTTGTGGTTCTCATTATTTTTTTATATATCCACCTATATGTGTGCAGAATTGTTTTTGCTTGCTGGTATCTTAATTTCAAATGCATTTTCAGTGTTCTGCATTTGTCTTCTCCTCTTCTCATGCTTGCAAGTTTAGATATATTTGACAATGGGTGATTTCCTACTTTTATATTATCTTTGCCTTTACCAGTGAGCTTTTTCATTTGTAATATTCTTGTTTCTAACTGCAGCTTTTCCTTTTCTGACTAGAGAAGTTCTTTTAGTAGCTGATGTAGAGGTGGTTTGAAGGTGCTGAATTCTCTTAGCTCTTGCTTGTCTGTAAAGTTTTTGTTCTCTCCATCAAATCTGAATGAGAGCTTTGCTGGGTAGAGTATTCTTGGTTCTAGTTTCTCCCTCTTCATTACCTCAAATATATTTTGCACTCCCTTCTGGCTTGTAGAGTTTCTGCTGAAAGATCAGCTGTGATCCTTTTGGGTGTTCCCTTATATGTGATCTGTTGCTTTTCCCCTGTGGTTTTTAATATTTTTTCTTTGAATTTAATTTTTGTCAGTTTGATTAGTATATGTCTTGCTGTGTTTCTTCTTGGGTTTATTTTGTATGGATTTCTCTGTGCTTCCTCCACTGGAGTGAGTGTTTCTTTTCCCATATTTGGGAAAATTTCGGTTATAATCTCTTCACATATTTTCTCTGGCCCTTTCTCTCTCTCTCTCCTCCTTCTGGTACCCCTATGATGTGAATGTTGTTACATTTAATGTTGTCGCAGAGGTCTCTTAGACTCTCTTCAGTTTTTTTTTTTCCATTCTTTTTTCTTTATTCTTTTCCGCAGCAGTGATTTCCACCAGTCTTTCACCTTATTCATTCTCCTGCCTGTGTTAACTGGCTGTTGGTTCCTTCTAGATTATTTTTCATTTCAGCTATTGTGTAATTTACCTTGCTCTGTAAATCTTCTAGCTCTGTTAAACATTTCCTTTAAGTTCTTGATCTGTGTCTCCATTCTTTTTCCAAGATCTTGGATCATCTTTACTATCATCACTCTGAATTCTAATTCAGGTAAATTGCCTATCTCCTCATCATTTAGTGGGTTTTTTTTTGTGTGTTTTTGTCTTATTCATTTGTCTGAAAACTGCTTCTTTGTCATCTCATAGTATCTACCTTTCTGTTTATCATCCCCTTGACAGTTTGGTATGTAGATATTGAAACAAGTGCCCAGTCCTGGTGTTCTCAGGGGTGGTAGCAGTTCACATGTACCCAGAGCATGTGTTGGGAGCAGCAGTATCACACTTCTTCTCCCGGAGCTGGGTGGCTTCTAGTGATAGGATCTGTGAGACAGGTGGCAGTGATTCACTGGATTGCTTTTGTAGTTCTGGGGGGGGGGTAGTATTTTCTCTTGCATCCCCTCCAGATAGCAGGTAGCTTTCAGGGCCATTTTCTGTAGCTTGCAATGTCAGCAGTTTCTTCTGCTGCCCCTCCTTTTGCCAGGAAGGCTCTAGGGACTGCTCTCTGTAGCTACATTCTGCCAGCAACCCCCCTTGCTTGGCCACTCTAGCAATCTCTCTTCAAAGCCCCAGGGGTGGGGGGATTCTTTCTGATTGTTGCTAAAAGGCTCTCTCTGTAGCTGCAGGACTTGTATTTCTGGCAGTCCCTTCCCCTGACTTGCTGCTGGTAGGAGTGCTCTCTGTAGCCATTGTGGATTGGAATATGGGTTAATGGGGCTCCCCCAACTCCCTTGGTGTGAAACAAGTGCCACTGACATGGCACAAAGCCACTGGCAGGGACCCTGTATCTTGTGCTTTTCTCCAGTTTGGAACCCCCAGCTCTGGCAAGGAGCGGGTACTGGTGGCCCTTTCTTGTAGGACTGGTTGCTGCTGCTGACGGCTCTTCTGGCGCTGATCAGGCACTGCTGGTGTGAGCCCCTGCAGAGTCTCTGGGCAGAGCTGAGACACCTGTGTTTTTCCTGACTGAGCAGATTACTGCTCTCATGGGGGATGTGCACCACTGTCAGTAGCTCTTCTGTTGCAGGTTTGGGTCCACTAGTGCAGGGGCCACCAGCAGGAACTGGGTACCTGTGTTATTCCCTCAGGTGGTTACTTCATCTGCTCCAAAGAAGACTGTAGCCCTAACGGTGGTGCTGCTTCCTAGCCATTGCTAGGCAGCCACTGCTGCCAAGTGGTTCCCCGAGCTGAAGCAGGCAGTGTCCTGCAGCTTGAGAAGGTGCATGCAGGGAACAAGGCTGTAGTGGTGGATCCTACCCCTTCTTTCCAGCACCTCCAAACAATGGTATCTAGTCTCTAAGCCTGACTGGGTTGCCTCTGTTTAAATGCTCTCCATTGTGGTTGCCCTATACTCTAGTTCCTCAGGCTGTTTCTGCATGGCCACCTCTGGTTTTTTTTCCCCCAACATAGCCAGCCCCAGCCCCTTCTTTGGGGCTGATCTCTAAGGCCAGAGTTTTAGTTCCCAATACCTGCTTGCACCCTCCTTCAGTTGCCCATTGCCCATACCACTGACTGCTTGTAGAGGACTGTCTCCTTGTTAACTTCTTCACACTGTTTGTCTAGAGGTCCTTCTTCATTCTTGGCTCATCTTCTTACTGGTCGGGGATCTTCCTGGGGCGTATGAGCTATTCCTCTTTCCAGCTCCCTCCTGAAAAAGAAGGTCCTGTCTCACTTCCTTTCCCTTATCTCTTGTTCTTCTTTTTTCTTTTGTCCTATCTGGTTTTGTAAAGTTTTTCTTGCTCTGTCACAATCTTGAGGTCTTTTGTCAGTTTTTCACAAATTTTCTGTGCTAATAATTCCACATGTAGTTGTATTTTCAGTGCTTTTGTGGGAGTAGGTGAGCCTCACGTCCTGCTACTCCACCATCTTAAACCTCTTCCCCTGATTTACATTTCTAATAATTAGTGATATTGAGCTTTTCATGTGCTTTTTGGCCATCTGTCTTTTTTTGAGAAATGTCTATTTAGATCTTCTGACCATTTTTAAATTAGATTTTTAGATATAAAGCTGTATGAGCTGTTTGTATATTTTGGAGATTAGTCCTTTGTCAGTTTTTTCATTCGCAAAGATTTTCCCCCATTTTGTGCATTGTCTTTTTTTTTTTTTATGGTTTCCTTTGCTGTGCAAAGGAATTTAAGTTTAATCAGGGTCCATTTGTTTGTTCTTGTTTTTATTTTCATTACTCTGGGAGGTGGATCCAAAAAGATCTTGCTGTGATTTATGTCAAAGAGTGTTCTGCCTATGTTTTAAGAGTTTTATAGTATCTAGCCTTACATTTAGGTCTTTAATCAATTTTGAGTTTATTTTTTGTATGGTATAGGAGAATGTTCTAATTTCATTCTTTACACAGCTGTCCAGTTTTCCCAGCACCACTTACTGAAGAGACTGTCTTTTCTCCATTGTACATTCTCTTTTTTAAAAGAGTATAGTTGATTTACAATGTTGTATTAGCATCATCTTTATGGCACAGTGAATCAGTTATATATATGTATCCATTTCCCTCCAATCCATTGTATATTCTTGGCTCTTTTGTCATAGATTAATTGGCCATATGTGCATGGGTTTATTTCTGGGCTTTCTATCCTGTTCCAGTGATCTATGTGTCTGTTTTTTTTACCCCCCTGTAACACACTGTTTTGATTACTATAGCTTTGTAGTATAATCTGGATTTGGGGAGGCTGATTCCTCCAGCTCTGCTTTTCTTTCTTAAGATTGGTTTGGCTATTTGGGGTCTTTTGGATTTCCATACAAATTAAATTTTTTTTTGTTCTAGTTCGTTGAAAACTGCCATTGATAATTCATAGGGATTGCACTGAATCTGTAGATTGCCTTGGTATTATAGTCATTTTGTCAGTATTGATTCTTCCAGTCCAAGAACATGTTATACCTTCCCATCTGCTTGTGTCCTCTTTGATGTCCTTCATCAGTATCTTATAGTTTTCAGAGTACAGGTATTTTGCCTATTTAAGTAGATTTATTCCTAGATATTTTATTCTCTTCAATATAATGGTAAATGGGATTGTTTTCCTTAATTTTTCTATCTTATCTTTTGTTGTTAGTGTATAGGAGTGCAAGGAGTTTCTGTGACTTAATTTTGTATCTTGCAACTTTACTAAATTTATTGATGATTTCTAGTAGTTTTCTAGTAGTATCTTTATGATTTCTATGTATAATGTCATGTCATCTGCAAACAGTGATAGTTTTACTTCTTCTTTTCCAATTTGGATTCCTTTTATTTCTTTTGTGTCTCTGATTGCTGCGCCTAGGACTTCCAAAACTATGTTGCATAAAAGTGGTGAGAGTTGGAGTTCCCTGGTGGCTCAGTGTTGTCACTGCTGTGGCTTGGGTTGTGCTATGCCATATGTTAATTCCCAGGCCCAGGAACTTTTTCATGCATGGGTGTGGCCAAAAAAAAAGTGAGAGTGGACATCTTTGTCTTAGAAGAAATGCTTTCAGCTTTTCACCATTGAGAATGATGTTAGGTGGGGGTTTGCCACATACGGCCTTTATTATGTTAAGTAGGTTTTTTTTATGCTCACTTTATGCAGAATTTTTATCATGAAAGTATATTGAATTTTGTCAAATGTGTCTTTTTTGGCCTCTATTAAGATAACCGTATGGTTCAGGTTTTTTTTAATGTGGTATATCACAGTGATTGATTTGTGGATATTGAAGAAGAATCCTTGCATCCCTGGAAGGAACAAATCCCACTAGGTCATGGTTTATGATCATTTTAATGTATTGTTGTATCTGGCTTGCTAGTATTATGTTGAGGATGTTTGTAGCTATGTTTATCAATGATATTGGCCTGAAATTTTCTCATTTTTGTGATTTGTCTAGTTTTGGTATCAAGGTGATAGTGGCCTCATAAAATGAGCTTGGGAGTGTTCTTTCCTCTGCAGTTATTTAGAATAGTTCCAGAAGGATAGGTATTAACTCTTCTCTGAATGTTTGATAAAATTTGCCTGTGAAGCCATCTGGTCTGGGACTTTTGTTTTTTAGAAGTTCTAAAAATCACAGATTCAATTTCAGTTCTTGTGATTGGTCTATTTATAATTTCTGTTTCTTCCTGCTTCAGGCTTGGAAGGTTGTACCTTTCTCAGAATTTGTCCATTTCTTCCAGGTTGTTCATTTTATTGGCATATAGTTGCCTGTAGTAGTCTCTTATCATCCTTTGCATTTCTGTGGTATCAGTTGTGACTTCTCCTTTTTCATTTCTAATTTTTTTGATTTGAGCACTCTCCCTCTTTTTTTCTCAATGAGTCTGGCTAAAGGTTTATCAGTTTTGTTGATCTTTTCAAAGAAATCAGCTTTTGGTTTCATTGATTTTTTAAATTGCTTTTGTTGTCTCTGTCTCATTTATTTTTACTCTAAATTTTATGATTTCTTTCCTTCTACTAAATTTAGGTTTTGTTTGTTTTTCTTTGTCTTGTTGCTTTATGTGTAAGGTTAGGATGTTTGTTTGTTTTTGTTTGTTCATTTGTTTCCTAAAGTGAGATTGTATTGCTATAAACTTCCCTCTTAGAACTGCTTTTGCTGAATCCCATAGGTTTTGTTTGGATCATTGTGTTTTCATTGTTATTTGTGTCTAGGTATTGATTTCCTCTTTCATTTCTTCAGGGATCCATTGGTTGTTCAGTAGCATATTGCTTAGCTTCCATGGATTTGGGGGGGTTTCGCAGTTTTTTCCCTTGTGATTTATATCTAGTATCATAGTATTATTGTCGAACAAATGCTTGGTATGATTTCCGTTTTCTTAAGTTTACTGAGGCTTGATTTGTGGCCCAAGATGTGATTTATACTGGAGAATGTTTCATGTGCACTTAAGAGCATGTATTCTGCTGTTTTTAGATGGAATGTTCTATAAATAATCAAGTCTACATGGTGTAATGTGTCATTTAAAGCCTGTGTTTCTCTGTTGATTCTGTTTGGATGACGTGTGTATTGATGTAAATTCAATATTAAAGTCCCCCACTACTATTGTGTTACTGTCAATTTCACCTTTTATGGTTGTTAGCAGTTGCCTTATATATTGTGGTTCTCCTGTGTTGGGGTGTGTGTATATATATATATATATTTACAATTGTTATATCTTCTTTGATCCCTTGATCATTAGGTAGGGTCCATATTTTTCCCTTATAATATTATTTATTTTAAAGTCTATTTTGTCTGATAAGAGTATTGCTCCTTCAGCTTTCTTTTGATTTCCACTGTATGGAATGGAATATGTTCTTCCATTCCCTCACTTTCAACCTGCATGTGTCTCTAGATCTGAAGTGGGTCCCTTGTAGACAGCATATGTATGGGTGTTGTATTTGTATCTGTTCAGCCAGTCTCTGTCTTTTGATTGGAGCATTTAAGACATTTGCATTCAAGGTAATTATCAATATATATGTACTTGTTGCCATTTTCTTTACTGTTTTGGCTATGTTTTTATTGGACTTTTTCTTTTCTCTTTTGACTATCTTTAGTGTTGTATTTGGATTGATTTTTCTTTTTTATGTGTGCATCAATTGTTTTCCAATTTGTGGCTCCCATGAGGTTTGATATAGCACTATATATATATACGTATACACACACACATATGTATCTATCTATCTATCTATCTATCTATCTATCTATATATATATATATATATATAATTGTTTTAAATTACTGGTCTTTCAGTTTCAAATGAATTTTCAATATTTTGCATTCATCCTCTCCTCATAATTGCTGCTTTTGATATCATATTTGTATTTGTATGTGGATGATTTCCTACTTTCATTTTATGTTTGCTTTTATCAGTGAGCTTTCCCATTCTGTGGGAAAGTTTCCCATAAATTTCTTGTTTCTAGTTGTGGCCTTTTACTTTTAACCTAGAGAAGGTGCTTTAGCATTTATTGTGAAATTGATTTAGTGGTGCTGAATTTGCTTAGCTTTTGCTTGTTTGTAAAGCTTTTAATTTCTTCACTGAATCTGAATGAGAGCCTTGCTGGGTAGAGTATTCTTGGTTGTACATTTTTCTCTTCCATCACTTTAAATATATCATGCCACTCCCTTCTGGCCTGTAGAGTTTTTGCTGAAAAACCAGCTGATAACCTTGGGGGAGGGAGGTTCCTCGTATGCTATTTTTTTTTTTTTAAATTTTGTCAGTTTGATTGATATGTGTCCTATCATGTTCCTCCTTGGGTTTATCCTGTATGGAACTCTGCATTTCCTTGACTTGAGTGTTTCCTTTCCCATATTAGTGAGCTTTTTGGTTATACTCTCTTCAAATATATTCTGAGGCCCTTTCTCTCTCTCTTCTCCTTCTGAGACTCCGATGATGCAAATGCTGGTACATTTAATGTTGCAGAGGTCTCTTAGTCTGTCCTCATCCTCAGTTCTTTTCATTATTTTTTCTTTATTCTTTTCTGTGGCAGTGATTTCTACCAATGTCTTCCAGCTTACTTATTCATTCTTCTGCTTCAGTTATTCTGCTATTGATTCTTTCTAGTGTATTTTTCATTTCAGATATTGTATTGTTTGTCTTCGTTCTTTAAATCTTCTAGCTCTTTGTTAAACTTTTTTTCTTTTTTGTTTTTAGGGCCTCACCTATGACATATGGACATTTCCAGGCTACGGGTTCAAATCGGAACTGTAGCTGCTGGCCTATATCACAGCCATACTGATGCAGGATCTGAGCCAGGTCTGCAATCTACACTACAGCTCATGGCAATGCCAGATCCTTAACCCACTCAGTGAGGCCAGGGATCAAACCCACATCCTCATGGACACTAGTCAGGTTCATTACCTCTGAGCCATAATGAGAACTCCTAAACATTTCTTGTAATTTCTCCATGCCTCCGTTCTTGTGTGAGATCTTGGATCATTGTTGCTATCATTACACTGAAATCTTTTTCAGGTAGATTGCCTATTTCCTGTTCATTTTGTTGGCTTTGTGTATTTTTATTTTGTTCCTTTGTCTGAAACATATTTCTTTGTCATTTCATTTTGTCCGACTTTCTGTTTGTGGTCCCCTTTCCACAGGCTGCAAGGTTCCTTTTGCTTTTGGTGTCTGCCCCATGATGGGTGGAGCTGGGTCTTGTTCCTCTGGTCACAGGGTCATGTCAAGGGGTGTATTTAGAGGTGGCTCTGAGCTCAGTATGACTTTAGGCAGCCTGCCTGGGTTTAATATGTTTTTGGGCTGTTTTTACTTTGGATCCTTTCCATCTCTTACTTCAGTGTATTCTGGCCATTATGCCCTTGAGAGGACGTGTGAATGATTTTGTGGTGACCAAAGCCTGCACTGGGTATTGAATGGGGCCTCCTCTTTGCTTTGTGGTTGTCATAGCCCTATACAGGGTCTATCTAGTTGCTGGATCTATTTCTGATCTGTAGTGTGAGGTAGGCAGGATTGTAGCATTCCTACTGGGAGAGGAACCATGGAGTATTCCTCTGCTGGAGCTGTTCACCTGTAAGTGTGCTGTTGTGTTACCTTTCACTCATTGTGTGGGCTCAAAAGGACACTGTTGTTGGCATTGCTCTTGGCCCCACTTTAACCATGGTTATGTCAGTAATTGGCCCTCATGTCTCTCAGGCATTGGTTTCACTTGGCTACCAGCACAGATCCACTAAGGTCAGGACCCAGGACTGCAGTTTTCTTGCACTGCTGTGGGAACTATGGAGGCAGCTCAACTCAGACTCTGGCTTAGTCCATCCCCTGAGTATATGTGACCACAGAGCCCATAGGTGCTAAATCCAGACCCCATTCAGCTTTGGGAGCATTTGTTGCTCATTGAGATATTCTACCAGTGCTAAATTTATAAGGCTGGCAGTGGAGATGTAAATTGGTGGTTCACATAGCTGGGAGGAGAGGTTTCAGCTCTTCCTCCTTAGTTTCAGGGCCCCTGGGGCTCAGCTGTGGCTTCAGCCCCACCTCTATGTGTGGGCAACCCATTGGCAATCTCTCCTGAGACATCAGGTGCCCAAGAGCCTATTCAGTGTGACAGGGCAGTGATTAGGGTTCTAGTGAGCCTTTTCTGGCAGGAGGGGTGCAGAGCTGTGATAGGGAAGCATGGTCCAGCCCAGGTGGGGGCCTCCTCCAGAGCCTATAGAGGCAGGGCCCTGTGTGGGGAAGGAGGCTGCAATGGCAGCCACACTCCTTGCATACTACCTAACAATGTCACTTTGCCTCTATGGTGGTGTGGGCCCCTCCCTGAATATTCCTAGTTGTGGCTCTTCAACCTTCCACTCCTCCAGGCTGTCTCACACAGCCAACAGCCATCCTATCCCTAGGTATGTTCTCCAAGCTCCACAATCCAACACTCAGCCCTTGTCCATATTGGGGACACGAATCTCAGGCTGGGTCTCATAGGGTACTTGTGCAGGCCATCTGTTATGTTTCATTCTGTCCTGCCTGCCACAGGCCTGTTACTGTGCTTTCCTCCAAGCCTCCAAAGCTCCTTTCCTGTCCTAGTTTGTCTCCCTGCTGGTAAGGGGACTCTCCCAGGTATCACGGCTTATCCTCTCCTCCAGCTGCCTCCCTGGGGTGTAGGTCCTGACCTGCTTCTGCTTCTTTTTTTTTTTTTTTTCTTTTCATCCTACCTGGTTATGTGGTGATCACTCTTGTCCTTTCAGGTGTTTGAGTTTTGCCAGTGTTCAGTAGATGTCCTGAGGATTGTTCCATTTGTAGATGTATTTCTGAGGTATTGATGGGAAGAGGTGAAATTCCTCCTATTCCACCATCTAAAACAGGTATGGTTGAGACTCAAGGCATGATTCATCCTAGAAAAATGCCTTCTCAGCTGTGCACCAGAACAACACCTTTCCTTTACTGTTTGCTGTCCCGGTGATGTGCTGGAAGTCTTTATATCTTTTGGCTTGGGCTTCTCACTGCCTCATTCTCCATCCAGCCTGTTCTCTCTTTTTCATCACTTGCCGAGGCTTTTTTTGCCAGTTAATACTTCATAGCTAGGTCTAAACATTTGAGAGAAAAAAGTAGTTGCTACACCCTCAAGCATAAGATTTATTGATCGAAAATAAATTATCAATCCACTAAATGACAGGCTTAGTGGAAGATGATAGACAGTTTAGTGAATTTAAAGAGTATGCAGACTCTACAAAAGAATGATGAATTGGCTATTAATCTAAAGAGGTTTTTAATGTGATAGTCAGAGCATCCAATATTGTGTGGCTCCAGACTAATAATAACTGAAGAAAAAATATCTAATCGTAAAGCAAGGGATAAAGTAATATGTGTGCATAAACCTTCCCACTTTCCTTATGAAAACCTTTTCATCCTTTTGGTGCCAACTCAGATGATTCTTCCTCTGTGAAGCTTTTTCTTACTCACAAAGACAAAAATAATACTTCTGTGACCCCCAGAGTATGTGCACATAATTTTAGTATTACACTCCATTTCATTCTTATAATTTGTGTATGTGTTAGTTTCTTTATTAATATGGTGCTTTGTCTTATTTATTTTACAGTACTAGGCACATAGCAGGTCCACGGCAATGAATATTGAATGCATATGGTTAGTCAATATATGAGAGCAAGAAATGTTCATCATGTGTATGATGCTTGTAATTCCAAAGATAAATGGGCTGACAGGCAAAATAAATCTCACAGACCAGATTTCTGTTTACCAAAAACATCTCCTTGTCAGATTAAATTATTTGGAAATCATCTAAAGGCAAAATTCTAAAAGATATTGAAAAGTCTGATAAATCATCTATTACAACTCAAGATGATGTTGAACAGAAATGAGCCAATGACATCTTTTTAATCTTCGATCAGATTCTGCATCCAAAAATAGGCAAAGAAAACATGAGGAAGTCACACATACATATATACATTTTTTTCTCACATTGTCATGCTCCATCATAAGTGACTAGATGTAGTTCCCAGTGATCTCATTGGTTATCCATTCCAAAGGCAATAGTTTGCATCTGTTAACCCCAGATTCCCAGTCCATCCCATTCCCTCCCCCTTGGCAACTACAAGTCTCTTCTTCAAATCCATGATTTTCTTTTCTGTGGAAAGGTTCATTAGTGCCATGTATTAGATTCCAGATATAAGTCATATCATATGGTATTTGTCTTTTTCTTTCTGACTTACTTCACTTAGCATGAGAGTCTCTAGTTCCATCCATGTTGCTGCAAATGGCATTATTTTGTTTGTTTTTATATCTGAGTAGTATTCCATTGTGTGTATGTACCACATCTTCTTAATCCATTCATCTGTCGACAGAAATTTAGATTGTTTCCTTGTCTTGGCTATTATGAATAGTGCTGCAGTGAAAATATGGGTGCATGTATCTTTTTCAAGGAAAGTTTTGTCTGGATATATGCCCAAGAGTGGGATTGCTGAGTCATATTGTAGTTCAATATTTAATTTTCTGAGGACCCTCCATACTGTTTTCCATATTGGTTGTACCAGTTTACATCCTCACCAACAATGTAGAAGGGTTCCCTTTTCTCCACACCCTCGCCAGCATTTATTATTTATTAATAATTTATTTTTATTAATGATGGCCGTTCTGACTTGAGTGAAGTGGTACCTCATAGGAGTTTTGATTTGCATTTCTCTAATAATCAGTGATGTTTTTTCATGTGCTTGTTGTGCATCTTTATATCTTCTTTGGAGAAATGTCTATTCACGTCTTTTGCCCTTTTTTCTATTGGGTTGTTGGCTTTTTTGCTGTTGAGTTCTATAAGTTGTTTGTATATTTTAGATATTAAGCCCTTGCCACCTTGCTGTACAGTAGAAAATTGACAGAACACTGTAAACCAGCTATGATGGAAAAAATAAATATTAAAAAAAACTTACTGTAACCAAAAAAAAAGAAAACATGAGGAAAAAGGGAAAAACTAACTTAAAAATCTATATTTATGCTAATAATTAATGTGGAACTATGTAACTTTTTGTATTTTAACAGGATAAGAGGTAGTTAAGAGGGTGACTAGTAACTCTAAATTGTATATTTCTCAGTTTTCCTCTCTACAGTTTGCCTGGCTACACTAATAACTAGTCATGTAACATGTTTCTCCCTTTAGGGTGTTATGTTTAAGAGGGAAAAATTGGTTAAATCCATATCTGAAAGTGCAAAAAACTCAAAACAAGGATTGAAACAGTGGGGTATTATTTGTTGTTAATATTAGTAAATTAATATTTTATTAAATAATCTAAAGGTGTTACAAAAAGGAGTTATTTTCCAAAGCTAAGTCTTTTCTAAGTGCAACTTTAAAGTGTTTGCCCTTTTCAGTTTATGTATGAAACATTTGACTTGTCAAGTGAAAACACTTGATAGTTTTGCTGGTGCAAGAGTCTTGCTGCCTTCTTGGTATTTTTTCATAGAAGACAGTTTGAACAAGGAATTGGGGCCCTGGAATGATGTCTTGTTTCTACTCTTTGCCAGCTATATCGTTCTGGGCAGTTATTTTACCTTAGTCTCAGAGTTCTCATATTCAGAATGAGGACAATCAAGTATTTCGCAAGGCTGTTACAGCAATGAAATTATGTACACAGAAGCACTTGTAAACTGTAAAGTACCATGTAGTTATATGTTATGATTATGGCTTCTTCTACCATAACATTAGGAAAACACCATGGAATAAGAGGGGCTTATTTCTTTTTTTCCCAGTGTGCTACTCTGCAACACAAGTAGTGGAGATTTTTTTTCCCCATGTGCTGTTTCATTTTCTTCCCCATTTTTTTGGTGGTAAAATGCACATAACATAGAATTTACCATTTTTAGGTGTACAGTTCAGTAGTATTACCTACATTCTTATTGTTGTGTAACCATCACCACCATCCACCACTAGAACTCCTTTCCTTTTGCAAAACTGAAACTCTGTACCCATTAGACAATAACTCCCCATTCCTCCCTTTCTGCTTCCTCACTTTGAGATAATTTGGAATTCTAATACTGCTCCCACCTTATCCCTAACACAGAATTTACTGGCAACCAGAAATGCAATGGTGGTCATTTCAAGTCTATCTGAAACTTCCATTGTTTTAGTCCTGTCAAGATAAACTGTCAGAAGAACTGGTGAAAAACTACTGTGATGTAGACTTTGTATGATAGAAGAAATTTGCAGTTCAGTCACATGTAAGAAGGCTTAATATTTTGAAAATTTCTGGATATAACAACTCTTCTAGAAATGTAACCTAAGGAAATAACTAGGGATGTGTATAAAGAGTTATCTGATAATGATTGAGAAATGTAAATAGATATCCTAAATTCTCATTAATTGCAGATCAGTTTAAAACTTAATGGTACAACCAGACTTGTCTTGTGGTGCAATAGGTTAAGGATCCAGGACTGTCACTGTAGCGGCTTGGGTTGCTGCTGCGGCATGAGTTTGATCCCTGGCCCAGGAACTTCCAGCCAAAAAAAAAAATTAATTGTGCATAGATACAATGAGTAGTTTATAACTGCGAAATACCTCATCATGGAATAATACTTAAAAATATGGTAAATTGGTCATAATGTCATATTGTTAAAAGGTTTTAAAAACAGTATATATGACATTGTATCAATTAAGTAATAAAAATATAATACAGATATATACATACATATTAAAGAAAAGCCTAGTAGGTATATAGCAAAATGTTAATGGCAATCTCTAGGTGGCAGAATTATAGTGATTTTAATATCTTCTTTGTGATTTTTTGTTTTGCAGTTTTTCAATGACTATATATTACTTTTATAACCATGGGCAAAATGTAATTAAATAAAAACTCAAGCATAGGCCACCTCCAAAGCAAACCCAGCAATGAACTCTAAAGTATTTCAGCTATGAACATTTAAGTAATTGGAAATTGGGAAGGCCATAAAATGTAGTCACTGGGGGCTAGTATTTGAATGAAAAACTCAAAGAGCTTGTTTCGAATCATGGTGACTTTCACATTACTAATATAATTAAAGCAAGTAAATCAGTTGGGCAACATGCCACTCACCCTTCAGACACACGTCACAGCTGTCTGCATGCTCACTATCTTCACCTTGCACAATTTTTACAGTTTTTAATATGAATATCAATTCCCTTTTTCATAAACCCAACCTATAAATGCCACAACCCCACCGGGGGATTTCCCCAAGCTTCATTTTAGGCTCCACAAGAAAGGATGTAAAAGAGACCTTTCTTTTGTAAAGTGATTCTATAATTCTGTCCAATATCCATCATTTTCAAGGCCAAGTAATCATATTTAATAGATCCTAAATTACATTCTGTCAGGCAAGGATTCCCTTGATGATATTAACCAGAGCAGAGGACTGACAGTCAGAGGCCTGAAAGTAAGATACTGCTCTACAAAGGTCTGACATGTTTTCTCTTGCAGGGGTCAACCTTACCAAATTTAGAGTGGTGGAGGATCTGTGCCTTCACCGCAATCCTCAGCCTTCCCAGAGTTACTCACAAACTAGCTCCTGATTTCCTGTCAGTTTTAAAATTAAATTACGTGGCACATTTTTTTACCCTTTCCTTTGAGGAAATTGCTATCATGAATTAATTTTTACAGCACTTCTCCAGCAAGGCAGCTAGATGTATAAGCATCTCCCTACACTATCTGCTTAGGGGAGAGCTGGGATGGAGTTGGAGAGATGCTATCATGCCTGTGCTGTTTTTTTTTTTTTTTTTTGCTATTTCTTTGGGCCGCTTCTGCGGCATATGGAGGTTCCCAGGCTAGGGGTCGAATCGGAGCTGTAGCCGTGCCAGAGCCATAGCAACGCGCGATCGGAGCTGCGTCTGCAACCTACACCACAGCTCACGGCAACGCCGGATCGTTAACCCACTGAGCAAGGGCAGGGACCGAACCCGCAACCTCATGGTTCCTAGTCGGATTCGTTAACCACTGCGCCACGATGGGAACTCCGCCTGTGCTGTTTAAATGTGTGTTACAAAATATAAGATTGGTGATCATTTCTTGACAGGAAGGATTATAATGTCATGATGCCAGAAAATGAGTGTAAGAGCAGATTTTCCTTTGAAAAAGGAGGAAATTTTGGACCAGGTTTTCATTAGGAAAAAGCTCCCATTACTCCTTCTTTGAACACCTCTATTAAGTAGCTTTTATTTTGTGAATTTTACATCTCTAAGGCATTAAGGAATGAGATAAAAAGGTATTAAAAATAAACATTTCTCTGGATTAAAGAAAATTTAAGGGTTTTTTTGTTTCTGTTTTGTTTTTAGGGCCACACCCAAGGCACATGGTGGTTCCCAGGCTAGAGGTCTATTTGGAGCTGTAGCCACTGGCCTACCACAGCAGTAGCAATGCCAGATCCAAGCTGCGTCTGCAGTCTACACCACAGCTCATGGCAGATCCTTAACGCACTGAGCAAGGCCAGGTATCGAACCCTCAAACTCATGGTTCCTAGTTAGTTTCGTTTCCACTGCACCATGACAGGAACTCTGAAAGTTTAGGTTTATGATACTTCAGTTACTGAAACAATTCAAGTACAAATGCTTATTTTAAAGTGAATCAAATTCAGAATCCAACTGTCCAGCTCTTGAAATTGTCTAGCCCTGCTGGGGCCTTAATAAATGTTAACTCATTTCATTCTTAGAAAGGCTCTGTACCCTACAGCTATATTTATCCCAATTTTAGGGAAGATGCCATTTCTAAAATCTTTGGATGATTCAGACTTCAACAGTTTGGGCCACTGCCAGTTTTTGATGCTCTGTCTCACCACATTCAATTGATGTTCTTGTTCTGGAAAAAATAATCCCAACACAGCAATGCTCCAAACTTCAAGTTACATGGATCTTGAAATTTTTGCCTGAAGAAAACTTAAAATATCAAAGGGTAGAGTGGGAAGGAGGGGATAATTGTGGTTAGCGTTAAACATTCTCAAACAATAAGTAGGGTTTTAGAAAAACCCTTAGAAAAAGAAGAAAGAAAATATTAAGCCTTTATCAGGATACTTGTTTCACAATTTTAAGGGGCAAAAAGATTTCACACAGAGGGACCAAATCTGTCTAGTTCCTGGTCAATTTCTTACTTTTATCCCTCCTTTTTTTTAACTTCTCAGATTTCTATGCCTTTTCTTTGCTTCTCTTTACCAATTCTTTTATTTTTACTCACAACTCTCCCTTATTCTTTCTATCTTACCATTTCTCTTTCTCTTATTCACTTTCTCCCAAGCCTAAAAAGAGAAAAAATTCCAGCTTTTGTGTTCTCCCTTTTAGAGCAGCAAAACACAGGTGCAAAAACTGAGGGATGGAATTAGTTGGTTTCAACATTGTTTCTTCCATCTTTCATCATTAACTCCTCTCACTACTCTCATCACTTCCTTTCCAAAAAGTCATCTCTTTCTTTTCAATAAATTGCTAAGGCTAAGATTTAAAAGCACTTTACCACATTCTGTTACACTATAGTAGTGTAATTTTCATATCAGTCTAACCCAAATTGGTTTCTCATTGGCAAAGCTCAGCTGCCACCAGCTTTCCTGCTGTGTTTAACAAATGGAAATTCTCAGTAAAACCTGTATTATCATTTATTTCCACTGTGGCAATGTTAGGCAAGCTGGAATGTGGTGATTTCTTTAATTTTTTAAACCATAACACAATTATTAGAATAATGAAAATTTTACAGTTTTCCTGGGGATGAGGTTGGGTTTCAACAGAGTGATCTTTTAAAAATCTGATCATCAGGTCTCTAGTAGACTTTGGTCCATTTTGATTCATTTTGCCTAGGCGGGTTAGTGTATTACCTATCTTCTTCTCAGTGCTATTATTAAAAAAAGAAAATGAGTTGGCTCTCTTATCTTTTAATGGGTTTAAATCAGTTCTTCTATTTTCAACTCCACTGAGTAAACAGCTACAGCTCTCTGTATGTCACATGTTATATTTTTCGGAGAATTTTCATAGCATTATCTAATTCTTATTAAAACACTGGACACTTGTTGGGCACTGTAATAGGTATTGTAGTCCTGTTGAAAAGTTTTACAGCGTCTACTTTGAGAGGCTAAGGGAGAGCCTTTGAAGGCATATGTCTTGAGTAATGTGTTATGAGCTTTAATACTTGTATGGGAAGTTCCCTGTGACACAGCAGGTTAAAGATCTGGTGTTGTAGCAGCTGTGATGCAGGCTACAACTGCAGTGGGGGCTTGATTTCTGGCTTGGAGAACTTCCACATGTCCTGGGTTAAGATTTAAAAGCACTTTACCACATTGTGTTATGCTATAGTGGTTAGTGTAAAAAAAAATTGTATGTATATGGTATTATGCAGACACTGGGTACCTAATTATTAACTAGATTGTTCTCTAATAGCACTTGTAACATTAGATTTTAATTTGATATATTGAATCAGTCAGCTTCTCCAGCTAAATTGATAAAGAAGATGTCTTACTCATCTCTGCATTCCCCACATCAAAAACAGGGCTTTGAACATGATAGCCAATTACTCTTCAATGAATGGCTGAAGTATAGATATTTAGACATTCATTTTATATATTATAAATACATGTATGGATATGTGTTCATTTATATATTTTTTATATAAAAATATATTTAACATATATATGTTTGACTTCAGAATTCCCAGAAAGAGTCTTTCATGTAAGGGAAAAGAATTTTTTTTTTTTTTTGTGAACAGAAGTACTCTGTGTTAATACAAAGCCAATACATAATAGGTGGCTATATCTGGTTTCAACCCCTTATGATGATGTAGGATTCAAGGTCAGACTTCTAAGAAAGATCAAATTCCCAAAATTCCTTTCATTTTAAGAAGTAAGATTCTTCAGATCTCTCACTCTTGCTCTTCCTCCCCAAAATGACTAAAATTCATGTCTCATTTAGGATCGTATAGTATCTTCTATCTTTAATTAGTAAATACTTCTAACTTGTTAGTTATGTGCCACATGCTTGTTTTATGTGTATTTTCCTCATCTGCTTGATGCTTCAACTTCATCTGCCTCCTGACCACCATCCTATCTAAATTCGATTGACAGTTTGGAGGGTGGGGATGGTGGGGGAGGGGGGAAGGAGAGCTAACTGACCTCAGCAGGAAAATATGAATTCAGAATCTTGATTTCACACCTGTTAAGTTGCATATAAAATAGCTGGTCAGGAGTTCCGTCGTGCCTCAACAGGTTAAGAACCTGACTAGTAGCCATGAGGATACGGGTTTGATCCCCAGCCTCTCTTAGTGGGTTAGGGATCTGGCATTGCCATAAGCTGTGGTGTAAGTCACAGATGAAGCTCAGATCCTGCCTTGCTGTGGCTGTGGTGTAGGCCGGCAGCTACAGCTCCAATTAGACCCCTAGCCTGGGAACTTCCATATGCTGCAAATGCAGTCCTAGAAACAAAAAGAAGAAAACACCTGGTTAGATTACTAGCAGAAAGTCATTCCTTTCCTCTGCTCTTTGATATGTCATTATTTGGAAAAATGTTGGGCTTTATCTCATTTTCCTTAAATAAATGCAGAAAGTAAGATAAGAATACCCTTCCTTTTTGTGAAGACTGCTAAAAGGATACTTTTGTACTGTGGCCTTTTATCTAGGCAGGGTAGAATACATTTCAACACTAACTTTATTTATGGCACATCAGTTTAGTTGCAGTGTTTGCTTTATTTCTATTCCTCTGGCTCTGGCATTTGAGCTCCTAATCTGCACTTAAGGACTTTGCTTGTTCAGGAATGGTGATCTAATGTGGTCTTTAATAAGTAGTCAGTGACAGAGTTCCCGTTGTGGCTCAGTGGTTAACGAATCCGACTGGGAACCATGAGGTTGCGGGTTTGGTCCCTGGCCTTGCTCAGTGGGTTAAGGATCTGGCGTTGCCCTGAGCTGTGGTGTAGGTTGCAGATGCGGCTCAGATCTCGCTTCGCTGTAGCTCTGGCATAGGCCGACGGCTACAGCTCCGATTTGACCCCTAGCCTGGGAACCTCCATATGCTGCGAGAGCGGCCAAGATAATGGCAAAAAGAAAGAAAAAAAAAAAAAAGGTAGTCAGTAAGGAGCACTATGCCGTCTCTGAGTTGGCCCTCTCTGTTGGTTCTACCAGGATGAGCTTTAGTTGTTTTCCTCATGTTTTCCACAGGGTAGGTATCTGATAGGGAAATATTATCAGCTGTTGGCCCTCCCCGCTGCTGACTGTGTGCCTTCACGGATACCACCATTTACCTGTAGTGAGGATCTTTGCTAACTGCCTGCTCTGAGCTTACCTGCTCTCTAGTCCTCAGGAGTTTACCACTGTGTCATCTTTGTCCCTTCTCCTTTAGGCTGATGTTTTGTTTCAGGCCCACTTCTGAGACTCACATCTCATTTCTTAAAACATTCATCTTCTGGCTATGATGACCTGCTAGGTGGATCTCTGAAAGTCTCCATTTTCCCCACATGGTTTCAGTCTTCTCAGTTTGTCTGGCTGTCCCACTCAGTTATGTTTGAGACAATAAGAGAAACCCAGATGTGCTCCTCTATTGGAAAAAGAGAGGAAGGTTAATTAGCTTTTTCAGGGTCTGCAAAGTGATTTTTTTTTTTTAAGCAGATAAAGGTTTATTGCAGGCTATGCAAGGAGGCAGGTGGCTCATGCCCCACAAAAAGCCTGGACTTCCCGGACAAAATTGTAAAGCAATTTAAAAAGCCAGGTAAAGAGGGGGAGGTCACAAGGTAAGTGATCAGCTCCTGCACAATTCTTTCATTGTCTGATGGTGAGGTGATAGGGCAGTGTCACAGAGGTTCACATTATCAGTCCTTAGGCTCCAGGAAGCCTGGGGGCTTTGTGCTCACGGTCTTCAAAATGGTGATTTATGCAAGAATCTTTTAACTGTACTTGGAAAAGCTTCTCTGGATCATTTCATTCAGAGGTCATTAAGGCCAGGAATTTAGGATCCTGGGACAAAAATCTCACAAGGATCCCCTATAGCTCTTGTTTATTACCAAACTCTCCCTTCAGTGTATGCATTGATTGGCCGATCAGTGAAAGCAGGAAAGAAGAGGAAGGTACCTCTGTGTTGTCTCTCACTTGCTTGCATTGGCCTTTGTACTTTGATGCATTGCCTCATGCAGACTAGTACCATCCTTGATATGCTGAGAGTATTTAAATCCCAACAAGAAGCAGCAGCACACTCATAGGGGCTTATTAGGGGAGTTTAACAAAGAGGCTATTTGTAAGGGTGACTGCAACTTTAAGGGAAACCAGCAGAGAATGGTGAAATATCCCCAGGGCTAGCAGCAGCTGGGAGTCTTCACCAACCAAGGCTTGTAAAGGCAGAGGAAGGAAAAGGTAAGAGAACTCTGAGAGCCATAGCTGTAGGATGATGGGAGCTGTGTTCTTCTCTGGAGGGAAAGAGCAACTGCCAACCTTTGCCCATGCAAGAAAGGACCTCTGGCCTCACTCTGCCTCCTTCTCCTCTCATTCTCACATCTCCCCATCTCTTGCACATGCCTTCTATCAGCTGAATTCAACCAGAAGGCAGAGGAGAAGGGAGCTAGGATGATGCAAAGAACAGAAATCAGCCTCCCATGGGACAGAGAAGGTTGGGGAGGGTTGGAACGTGCACCTGGAGGACTGATGCTAAAGATGTCTGGCAACTGAGTAATTGATCCTCAGCTGAGGTTGCTTCTATATACAGTAAGAAGGTTTCACTCTGGTGAGTAGAATATGTCTTGAAGTCTCTCAGAAGCTTATATAGCTGTTTTCCCCCTGTGAATAGATATTTTTCTAAAATAGTCTAATAAGATGATAGGTAGAAAATTCCCTACAGCCTTAGGGTCTCCCTGGGTCTTTGGCTTGTAGATTTGTCTCATAGCTCTTCACCCTCCAGCATCTTGTAGAAATTGCTCCCCTGGTAGCTGCATTGATGACAGAACTGCTTTTTTCTTTGATGCCCTTTTCAGTTGTTTTTCAGCAGTGGATATCAGACCACTACCCAAATTCCTCTCCTTCACTCTTTCACTAGAGATCAACCTTTTTTGTGAGACATTCCTAGTCATTATAGGAAGCCTTGGAGGGATTTCTACTCCCCCTCCCACCAGAGTACACACAGACACACACCTGCACTCACACACCAGCTTGGGGAGAATTTGAAAACAGGATTTTTTGATCTTGGGAGAGAGAAGCAGATTCTCTGGATGGGAACCGAGATGTTGCCAAGTTGAGTGGCAGGAGACTCACCTAAATATATAAGCTCCATCTGAGCTTGTACATCTTTAGGATTCAGCATTTCTTCTGGAGTTAATTAGGTGAACTCACCTACACCAAAAGGGGCAGAGAAATGTACTGGGAACTCCAGAAATAGACTCTAAAATTGGGGTCAGGGATAGCATTGAAAGCAAAGGATGTCAGTTTTTTTATTTTTATTTTTTTGTCTTTTCTAGGGCTGCACCCGCAGCATATGAAGGTTCCCAGGTTAGGGGTCTCATTGGAGCTATAGCCACTGGCCTACACGACAGCCACAGCAACTTGGGATCTGAGCCACGTCTGCAGCCTACACCACAGCTCACGGCAATGCCAGATCCCTTAACCCACTGAGCGAGGCCAGGGATCAAACCTGCAACCTCATGGTTCTTAGTCTGATTCATTAACCACTGAGCCATGATGGGAATTCCAGATGTCAGTTTTTTTTTTTAATGCATGAACATGAGTGGGAATTTTTAGGCTTCTCTAAAAGGGAAAGTTTAGAGATGGCACACTGTGATGCAGTTTCTCATCACAGCTATTCTAAAGGAGCTGTAGCAGGGCTGCTTGTCCCTGCTGCAGACATCTACTTCTGTGAGGGGAAGCCTGAGGTGGGTAATCACCCAGCTCATGCTGAGACACATGGGTCAAGCCTCCGAAAGAGTGCAATTAAACCATGGAGGGAGATTAACACCAATGCTGACCCCTTGACAGCGGCCTGGTGAGAAAAGTTTTGTAGCCTGCTCCCTGCCTCCCTTAGAGAGCTGAGAGCTTTGAGAAGCTGTCCTCCTAAACTGAGCAGCATGTAAAGTTCTTACACCAAGTAACCTTGGAGTTCTACAGTATCTGCTAACCAGCATGTTTCCTATGGCTGTGACAACTAATGTTTTGTGCACTCTTGGTCTGTGGAGTTTGGTGTTCATTTCTCTTCGAATTAGGGTGACTGACTTTTCTTGGTTTGCCTGTAACCTTCCTGGTTTTAACACTAGAAGTCTGGTGTCCTGGGAATCCCTTTACTCAGTCATCCACATTGGAATCTTGGGACTGTGAAATGTAGAGGGAGGCCTGGACTGTGGGTGTGACACCGGAAAGTCAGAACCTGCAGAGGTCAGATTTCCACTAGGAATGTGGCTGCAACATCACATCCTTCTTCATCAGTTCCCAGGGATTCATGTTCCACAGAGCACTTTGGGTGGTTGTGGGTGAACTGAGGTTCAAGTGCAAGAATGCATGTTAAAGTTTTTTCTGGACTATAAGGCACTAGGCAGACATAATTATTTTGGTTATGTCATTCTTTTTCCATTGATAATTCCTGATCCTGAGCACATGTGGATCTCTCAACTTTGGGAAAGAAAAGGATCTAGTAAATACTATTAACTTTGTTCATTAATATTTTGATACATTTATTAATAATTCAGTGTATTAAAAAATAAAAAGTACCTGCTGTGTTCACTGAACATTGTGCAAAATACTTTATATACAGTATTGCTTTTAATCCCTTTAAAAATTCTGTGAAGCAATAATTATTTTCCCCCTCATCCTGTTCTTAATAATAAAATTCCTGTTCTCTTTTGGTGTAAACTCAGGGCTGATGAAAGCAGATGAGCCAGTATCAGTTACCTGGGCTGGCTCCTAAAATGGGGCAGCTGTTTTGCGTATCAGTATAAATTCTGTGTAAAGACTTCTACCTGGTCAAGTCTGAAGGATCAAGTGAGGCTCAACCTACTCTTGGTGGCCCTGCTCAGAGCTTGAGGTCCATCTGCTGGTCTAATTTTAGCCATCGTAAGCCGATTGGCATAATCAGGCATTCTGAAAGGAATAGGAGTATGGGCTCAACTCCATTGTAATATGTATATTTGGAAGCTTTTATATTTTTCCTTGGTAATTAAAATAGTTTCCAGATGATGTCAATAAAATTACTGCAAAGACATGATAAAAATTAATCTCTAAAATACACATTTGTATATACATCCTATCCTTGTATTATATTTTCATTCAGTTTTTACTTATATTCAAGTTTAAAATTTATCCAAGCATTTGTCTTTATTTCCCAATGAGTTAATGTATTTTTAAAAAATTGGATGTAAAGTTCACTTTTTAACAATTCAGCGTTCACCTGTTAGATCCATTAGAGTCTACCTTTATCTATGATGCATTTGATAAAACAATTAAATCATGGGGGTAAGCCAGTTTCCACTTATTAAGAGATGTCTGCTCAAGGCACTTGAATCCCAAGTCCAAGGCACAAATTTACTCATAGAATCTGAAGGAAGATCTCCTTATTCCATGATAGCAGCTAAGTCTGAATTATGTTACCTAAAGAAGAAATTTCTCTGATTGTTACAGTTAGGATTTCCAAAACTATGTTAAACAAAAGTGGTGAGAGTGGGCATCCTTGTCTTGTTCCTGACCTTAAAGGAAATGCTTTCAGCTTTTTACCATTGACTATGATGTCACCTGTGGGTTTGTCATATATGGCCTTTATTATGTTGAGGTATGTTCCCTCTGTGCCCACTTTCTTTTTTTTTTTTTTTTTTTTTATTAAATTTTATTTTATTTTCCCACTGTACAGCAAGGGGGTCAGGTTATCCTTACATGTATACATTACAATTACAGTTTTTCCCCCCACCATTTCTTCTGTTGCAACATGAGTATCTAGACATAGTTCTCAATGCTATTCAGCGGGATCTCCTTGTAAATCTATTCTACGTTGTGACTGATAAGCCCAAGCTCCCGATCCCTCCCACTCCCTCCCCCTCCCATCAGGCAACCACAAGTCTCTTCTCCAAGTCCATGATTGATTTTCTTTTCTGAGGAGATGTTCATTTGTGCTGGATATTAGATTCCAGTTATAAGTGATGTCATATGGTATTTGTCTTTGTCTTTCTGGCTCATTTCACTCAGTATGAGATTCTCTAGTTCCATCCATGTTGCTGCAAATGGCATGATGTCATCCTTTTTAATGGCTGAGTAGTATTCCATCGTGTATATATACCACATCTTCCGAATCCAATCCTCTGTCGATGGACATTTGGATTGTTTCCATGTCCTGGCTATTGTGAATAGTGCTGCAATGAACATGCGGGTGCATGTGTCTCTTTTAAGTAGAGCTTTGTCCGGATAGATGCCCAAGAGTGGGATTGCAGGGTCATATGGAAGTTCTATGTATAGATTTCTAAGGTATCTCCAAACTGTTCTCCATAGTTGTGCCCACTTTCTGAAGATTTTTTTTTTTAAACATAAATTGATGTTGAATTTTATCAGAAGCTTTTTCTACATCCATTGAGATGATCATTATAGTTTTTATTCTTCAATTTCATAATATGACGTATCATACTGATTGATTTGTAGATATTAAAAAATGCTTGCATCCCTGGGACAATTCCCACTTGGTCATGGTGTACGATCCTTTTAATGTAGTGTTGGATTTGGTTTGCTAATATTTTGAGGAATTTTGTGTCTATATTCATTGATATTGGCATGTGATTTTCTTTTTTTTTTGTGGTGTCTTTGTCTGGTTTTGGTATCAGGGTGCTGGTGGCCTCATAGAATGAGTTTGGAGTGTTCCTCCTTCAACAATTTTTTGAATTAGTATCAGAATGACAGGTGCTAACTCTTCTCTAAATG
Source organism: Sus scrofa (assembly GCF_054392235.1). NCBI lineage: Eukaryota > Metazoa > Chordata > Mammalia > Artiodactyla > Suidae > Sus > Sus scrofa. Next base: position 145,347,100 of record NC_139383.1, on the reverse strand, counting down.
TTTGATAGAATTTGCTTGTAAAGCCATCTGATCCTGGACTTTGCTTGTAGAAATTTAACTTTTTTATTTGTTTTTTGCTTTTTAGGGCTGCACCCACAGCATATGGAAGTTCCCAGACTGGGGTCGAATTGGAGCTGCAGCCCCCGGCCTATACCACAGCCACAGCAATGTTAGATCCAAGCCACGTCTGCAACCTACACCACAGCTCATGGCAACGCCATATCCTTAACCCACTGAGTGAGACTAGGGTTCGAACCTGCATCCTCATGGATCCTAGTCGGGTTCTTTAACCCCTGAACCATGAAGGGAACTCCGCTTATGGGAATTGTAATATTACAGATTCAATTTCAGCGCTTGTGATTGGTCTGTTTGTATTTTATATTTCTTTCTGGTTCAATCTTGGGAGATTTGTACCTTTCTAAGAATCTGTCCATTTCTTCTAGGTTTTCCTTTTTATTGGCATATAGTTGCTTGTAGTAGTCTCTTATGATCCTTTGCATTTCAGTGGTGTCAGTTGTAACTTCTCCTTTTTCATTTCTAATTTTGTTGATTTGGGCCCTCCCCCTTTTTTCTTGATTAGTCTGGTTTATCAATTTTGTTTTTCTTGCAGATGTTCAGCTTTTAGTTTCATTGATATTTTCTCAGTCTCTGTTTCATTTGTTTCTACTCTCATTCTCATGATTTCTTTCCTTCTACTAACTTTGTGTTTTGTTTGTTCTTTCTCTAGTTGCTTTAGGTGTAAGTTTAGGTTGTTTATTTGAACTTTTTCTTGTTTCCTGAGGTGAGATTGTATTGCTATACACTTCCCTCTTAGAACTGCTTTTGCTGTGTCCCAAAGGTTTTTGACTGTCATATTTTTGTTTTCATTTATTGCTAGGTTTTTTTTTTTTTTTTGATTTCCTATTTGATTTCTTCAGTGAGTTTAGTAGTATGTTGTTTAGTCTTCATGTATTTGTGGGTTTTTTACAGTTTTTTTTTTCTTTGTAGTTGATTTCTAATTTCATAGCATTGTGTTTGGAAAAGATGCTTGACATGATTCAGTTTTCTTAAGTTTACCAGGGCCTGCTTTGTGGCCCAGTGTGTCATCTATCCACAACTATCCATGTGCACTTGAAAGAAATATGTATTCTGCAGTTCCCATTGTGGTGCAGCAGAAGTGAATCTGACTGGTAACCATGAGGTTGTGGGTTCACTTCCTGGCCTCACTCAGTGGGCCATGGATCTGGCATTGCTGTGAACTGTAGTCCAGGTCGCAGATGTGGCCTGGATCCCACGTTGCTGTGGCTTAGGCAAAGGCCGGCAGCTGTAGCTCCAATTCTACCCCTAGCCTAGGAACTTCCATATTTTGCAGGTGCAGCCCTTAAAAAAAAGAAGAAGAAGAAGAAGAATATGTATTCTGCTGCTTTTGGATGAAATGCTCTATAAATATCAGTTGAGTCCGTCTGGTATAGTGTGTCATTTCAGGCCTTTACTTCCTTATTGATTTTCTATCTGGATGACCTGTTCATTGATGTAAGTGGAGTGTTAATTGGGGAAAGGAAGAAGTAAAGCTGTCCTTGTTTGCAGATGGCATGATACTATACATAGAAAATCCAAAAGATGCTACCAGAAAATTACTAGAGCTCATCAATGAATTTGGTAAAGTTGCAAGATGCAATGTTAATTCACATAAATATCCTACATTCCTATACACTAAGAAAGAACAATCAAGAGATATTGAGAAAACAATCCCACTTACCATCATATCAAAGAGAATAAAATACCTAGGAATAAACCTACCTAAAGAGGCAAAAGACCTGTGCTCTGAAAACTATAAGACATTGATGAAAGAAATTTAAGAGGACACAAACAGATAAAAAGATATGCCATGCTCTTGGATGACTGTCAAATGACTATACTACCCAAGGCAATCCACACATTCAGTGCAATCTCTTATTAAATTACCAGTGGCATTTTTCACATAACTAGAACAAAAAACTTAAATTTGTGTGGCAGCACAAAAGACCCTGAATAGTCAAAGCAATCTTGAGAAGGAAAAATGGAACTGAAGGAATCAGGCTCCCCAACTTCAGACTATACTAAAAAGCCATAGTTATCAGAACAGTATGGTACTGGCACAAAAACAGAAATATAGATCAATAGAACAGCATAAAAAGCCCAGAGGTAAACCCACAACCTGTGGTCAATTAATCTACATCAAAGGAGGCAAGAATATACAATGGAGAAAAGAGAGTCTCTTCAATAAGTGGTTCTGGGAAAACTGGACAGTTACATGTAAAAAAATGAAATTAGGACATTCTCTAACACCATATACAAAAATAAACTCAAAATGGATTAAAGACCTAAATGTGAGACAGGATGCTATAAAACTCCTAGAGGAAAACATAGGCAGAACACATTTTGACATTAATCGCAACAATATCTTTTTTGATCCACCTCACAGAGTAATAGAAATAAACCAAAAATAAGCAGATATGACCAAATTAAACTTAAAAGCTTTTATACAGTAAAGGAAACCATAAACAAAATGAAAAAACAACCTATAGAGTGGGATAAAATATTTGCAAATGATGCTACTGACAAGGGATTAATTTCCAAAATATAAAAATGGCACATAGAGTTTAATATCAAAAATGAAACAGCTTAATAACAAATGAGCAGAAGACCTACATAGACATCTCTCTAAAGAGGACTTACAGATGCACATGAAAAAATACTCAACATCACTAATTATTAGAGAAATGCAAATCAAAATTACATTGAGGTATCACCTCAACACCAGTCAGAATGGCCATCATCAAAGAATCTACAAACAAATAAATACTGGAGAGGGTGTGGAGAAAAGGAAACCTACACTGTTGGTGAGAATGTAAATTGGTTCAGTCACTATGGAGGTTCCTTAAAAAACTAAAAATACAGTTACCTTATGATCCTGCAATCCCACTTTTGAACATATATCTGGAGAGAAACCATAATTCAAAAGATATAGTCAACCCTATGTTCATAGCAGCACTGTTTACAATATCCAAGTCATAAAAGCAACCTAAATGTCCATCAACAGAGAAATGAATAAAGAAGATGTGGTATAAATATACAGTGGAATATTACTCAGCCATAGAAAAGAATGAAATAATGCCATTGCAGAAAGATGGATGAACCTAGAGATTATCATACTCTGTGAGTAAGCCATGCAGAGAAAGACAAATATATATTGCTTGTATGTGGAATCTAAAAAATTGGTAAAAATGAACTTATTTATAAAATAGAAACAGACTCAGACATAGAAAACAAGCTTAAGGTTACCAAAGGGAAAGAGGAGGAGGGATAAATTAAGAGTTTGGAATTAATGTATACACACTACTATATATAAAATAGATAACCAACAAGGACCTACTGTATAGCCCAGGGAACCATACTCAATATTTTGTAATAACCCATAAGGGAAAAGAATCTGAAAATTATATATATATATATGTATATATATATATGTAATATATATATCTGAATCATTTCACTGTACATTTGAAAGTAACACAATGTTGTAAATCAACTATACTTCAATAAAAAAAAACAACAGAAGAAATTTCCCTCCCTTAGTCAAATCAACCAATTTTCCGTAAACATAAAGATTCTCATATATACATTTAATTCCTTTCAGTGAAAAGTCTTAGCCACACAAATTAGTAAAAAAAAAAATACAATATTTCTTTCTAAGTGATGCTAAAGCAACTTCATGGACAAATGGATTATAAGGCTGGGCCAAAACTTTATTTCAAGCTAGCTACAAGGGGTGAGATCTTTAAATGTGCTGATTCAAGATTCCCTTTAGGGATTTTATGAGAAAAGTGAATGGTTAATAATTGTTAGACCTGAATACAAGAAAAAATAATGTCTGGTTAAAGATTATTAGGCTAGCCAGTCAGCTGGGTGGGTAACCCTGGTTTCCCAGAAGCCCTTAATCTTGTTTAGATCCATCAGAAAATTGCTCAAGCGTTTTAACAGTGATTATATCCCAGAGGAGGCTGTAAATTACATCACATAAAAAGTTCTGCCCTGGACCAGGTTTGGGACATTTTTTATTCTCAATGTGAATATACCTTTTGTGCCAAAAGTTATCAGTTTTTTGTTCTAAAATAATTTTTCTTAATATTTGATTTAAAATGGTTAGTCCTTTTGATGGTAGTTGTAAGATTTGAAAAACATTAATGTTAGATAAAATGCAACATATGAGAAATAGTAAGATTTCATAGTGGAAATAGCACTGAAGTAGGCTGCAAATGTGATGTTAAAAGAAGCTAAATAGTGTCTAGCTCTATCTACTATATACTAGGAAGTATGGGGTAAACTGTACCACGGAGAAGTGATAATATCCAGATCATGGGAAATTCTACAGACCACAAATGGTTTATCCAGCAAACAAACTGCAAAATGAGTGAGAGAGAGGGGAGGAGGGAGGAGAACCTATAAAAAACACTTAAAAGACTTACTAATAAATAATGACATGTAGACTTTATTTGGATTCCAGTTCAGACAAATTCACTATAAAATAAAATTATGGGAGTTCCTGTCATGGCTCAGCAGTTAATGAATCCAACTAAGAACCATGAGGACATGGGTTTGATCCCTGGCCTTACTCAGTGGGTTAAGGATCTGGCATTGCAGTGAGCTGTGGTGTAGGTCGTAGATGCGGCTCAGATCCCGAGTTGCTGTGGCTGTGCTGTAGGCCAGCGGTTACAGCTCCGAATGGACCCCTAGGCTGGGAACTTTCATATGCCGCGGGTTCGGCCCTAAAAAACAAAAAGACAAATAAAATAAAATTATGATGATCATGAGGCAATGGAAATTTTGAATTCTTTCTGGAAATGTAATGATTTTTTTTTTTTTTTTTTTTTTTTTTTTGTCTTTTGTCTTTTGTTGTTGTTGTTGTTGTTGTTGCTATCTCTTGGGCCGCTTCCGCGGCATATGGAGGTTCCCAGGCTAGGGGTTGAATCGGAGCTGTAGCTGCCAGCCTACGCCAGAGCCACAGCAACGTGGGATCCGAGCCGCGTCTGAAACCTACACCACAGCTCACGGCAACGCCGGATCGTTAACCCATTGAGCAAGGGCAGGGACCGAACCCTCAACCTCATGGTTCCTAGTCGGATTCGTTAACCACTGCGCCATGACGGGAACTCCTGGAAATGTAATGATTTTAAGGAATTGTTAATTTTAAAATTGTGATAATGGTATTGAATTTATATGTAAAAAATTTAACCTTATAGTTTGGAAATAGGTCTTGAAAAATTTGCAGATTAAATGATATGATGTCTGGGGTTTTCTTAAAAATAATATAAGAGGAAGAGTTGTGGGTGGGGATATAGATGAATACAATCAGCCTGAATTGATAATTGTTGAAGCCTCGTGATGGGTTCTTGTTGGCACTAAGAAAAAGATAGACGTTTCTTTGAGAGAGAAAAACGACTCTAATACATTAAGTAGAAACAATGCATGCCCTTCCCTCCCTCCAGCTGCTTTTGATAACCTATTATGCTTTTCCTGTCTCCCCTTCCAGTCATCTGTCAAACCAGAGATTGCCATCTTTGAGGTCCTTACTCCTCCCACCACAGAAAACCTCTCTTGATGTTCATTTTTGCCTTATATAAAAATATTAAGGAGCATATTTTCCAGGGCTGGCTGGGCTCTGAATAAACCTAAGAGTGGGTACAGAAGTCTGAAGAATTGATGGAATATTCTATGCTGATATTGGAGGAAGGGGGCAACCACATCAAAGTAAAGGTGATGTCAAGGCTCAAGTGGGGATACCGGGAGGGCCGGAATTCCCCATGGGTCTCACCCAGCTTTCACGATATGCTGAAGGTATCCAGGGGTGGCTGTTTATCTGGGAGGAACACTGACAATCCCAATGGCGCTGAGGCACCTGGCACATTTGTGTCTATATATGTCAGTGTGTATGTCTGGAGAGGCTCAGGGCAGCACTGGTATGGAGCTCAAATGAGATTTATAGGAAGACTCAGGGTCTCCAGCAAGCCCTCCAGTGAGTGTGAGGTGAGGCTTCTAGGTAGCTAGGAGGCATCACTGGGTCTGGCCAAAGAGAAAGCAGAGAACAAGCTGCAAGCAGCAGACCTTAGCTGGACCACAGCAATTTGGTAGACAAATGACCAGGACCTGCAGACCAGGGAGCAAGGGGATGTCATGCTTGAGGCCCCTGACCTGCCTACCACGAAGTTGCAAAGTTTAGAGACAAAAACCCAACCCCATGTATACTGTATGTTCAGGTGCCATCTTGGAGAGGAGCCAGGAAGGGAGTGGAAAACAGAAATCACCAAGTACCTTTATCTAGAAAGGCAAAACATTAAACAAAGGGACCCGGAATGGTTGCTCGGGATCAAGGTTTTATACCAGACTAGACCTTAATTATTTTTTCTTGTTACTCAGCAGTTAAGAGTTCACAAAGATGTTTACCTGTTTGTCTAAAACTACCAGGTGTTTTTTTTTTAACCCATCTGATATCTGATAAGAAGAGTATATTACAACCTCATAATATAGTTAATCTTTTCTTTTTTTTTAACTGGGCCACATCTGTGACATATATGGAAGTTCCTGGGAGGAGTCTAATCGGAGCTGCAGCTGCAGCCTCCATCACAGCCATAGCAATGCCAGATCTGAGCTGCATCAGCAACCTACACCAGAGCTCACAGTAATGCCAGATCCTTAACCCACTAAATGAGGCCAGGGATCAAACCCATGTCCTCATGGACAGTATGTTGTGTTCTTAATCTGCTGAGCCACAATGGGAATTCCACAACCTCATTGTAAGGAGACATGATTGTTGGTAGCCCTCTTTAGTCAGTTCATGTGTTTGAAAGCTTCTGGCTGTCTGTAGTGGAAATGCAGAGGAAGTGGGCGAAAGCCTCATTAGATCTAAGGTTGAGCCTGCCTCTTCCATTGGGCTCCTTCCCTGTGGGAACTTTATTGAGTTACTTGACACATCTATGAGCTGTGGTTGTCTGTAAAATGGAATTTAATAGTTTACCTCCAAGGCCTGTTCTGAAATCAAATGGCATCTGAATGTAGAGTTAATCAGTGCAGGGCTTGTCATGCAGTAAATGCTCAATAAATGTCAATGTCTTTTCTTCCCACACTGAATAATTTGCACACTGATTAACAAATGACGAATTGTTTCCTAGTTAATTTAGTCCAATTAACTGCCAATAAATTTACCTTAGTGTTTGATGGAATCATCCAAATTAGAGCATTGACACATTAGCATATACCACTTTATTTTAATCCAGTTCCAACTGTGACCTATAGATGTCTCTGAATCTTCCTCTGTACCCAGTTAAGGCTGAAGCTATGGAAGACAGCTCAGCCATTTGTGTTTGTGATTATTCATAAAGCACAGGGGTTGATGTGTGAGAAGGGAAAGCACTGATCACTCTGCCTGTCCACTTACCTCCTTCATCCCCCACCACAGGATGATTTTCCTTAAATTTGACCCTTTGTGCTGTGTCCACTCTCAACCTTGCAATGAGGGTGTAACTGCAGAGGCAAAGGCTTTTGGTGACTACTATGACATGGGATGGTGGTGGGAGAGGAAAGAGAGGAGAGGATCAGTCTCCCATCTATGTTCTGTTTCATTTTGAAGAGGCTAGGATGAGGATTTTTTATTTTAGGGTCAGGGCTCTGTGCTTTCTTCCTGACAAATGAGAGGCAATTTGAGTGAATTAGAATTTGCTTTACTTTCTGGATTTCCTCAGCTTTTTTTTTTTTTTTTTTTTTTTTCTTTTGGTTTTCTCTTTTGTTCCCTGGAGCTTAGGACTGTCTGGTCTTCTGGAGTGAAGCTGAGGAGATTGTGAGCCAGCCTCCTTCTCCTCAGGGAGTCCAGGCTTCTGCTTTATTTTGCCCTGCATGAATCTGTGCAGATGGTAGTGGTCATGTTGCGATTTACAGAGGATGATAGTGAAACAGGGTCTGTGGTTCTGTTGTCTTCAGTGGAGGATGAGCTCATCCCCTTGGAGACATAAAAGAGGCTATTAACCCCAGGGAGTTTGCTGGGGCAGAGGTACCTGAAGTCAGTCAGGGAATGAGAAGGAAAAAGATATAACACATGAACACAGAGATGAAGTAGCAGGATGTTAAATCAGGATGGAGCCCTGGAGCCAAGGAAGGGTGGAACCTTGACTCAGAATCACAGCCATATGTGGAATTGACAGGAACTTGTCCACTGGAGGGTCTCCTGTGCATGAGACTGGACCATGTATCCTGGTCTGCTCAGGATACTCCTGGGGTTATGCCTGTTGTCCAGAGTAGTTATTGATAGCACCACTTTCACTCTTAAAAGAGTCCTGATTTGGATGATAAATTATATCGTCACCCTATGTGTTTGCCTCACTAGACATTCTGTCAGCATCACAAGAGGGTGCTATGCTTGACAGTCCAGTAAAACATGTACAAAAAGCTTCTTATGGACCAAGAGACTGATCTAGAATTGGGCAGGAGTTTTCTTTGAGAGGCATTGGGCTTCCTAGTTCATACTATGTGTTCAATTTAAATTATAACCAAATTTCTTTCAGTCCTTCTCTCATTTCTATCTAGCTATTTTAAAAAGGGTTGCTTTTAAAATCAATATTATATTACAAATTACTTTTTTAAAAAACCATATCTAAATATTTCTAATGAGCAGTCAGGTCATTTTCATTTATGACTACTACAAACAATGCTTATACATGTCTGCCTCTGCTTCACTTATTTCTGTTCCTTCATCTGTAAATGGAGAAATCACAGAGTTGGTGGCAGAATTAAATGAGGTAATGCTTATAAAAGCATTTTATATAGTACCCACTACAGAGCAGATATTCAATAAAATTGCTTGTTGTTATTATTTAAATAATTGTTCCATAAATTATTTTTCTTTTTTTGCAGAGAAGGTCCATCCCTGGGCCTTCTGACTAGGGAAAATGGTGTCCCTAGTTCCTTTCAAGGTCATAAGCAGGAGCATGGCATATCTATGTAAAATGCCTTCTTAAAGCATCACTCAACCTTACTGAGGATTCTGAGCAAGGTCTGCAAAGTTCATACGGTCTACAGTCCCACTCAGTTCCCAGTTTCAAAGTAGATCTGATGATTTATTTATTTCTGCAGGGGCCAAAATGCCCTTCAAATGCTGTCATTGAGACATTAGACTTTTCTCTCATCTCTAAAGCATAAAATTCAAAACACTTATAGAAGTGGGGTTGAGAGAGAGGAGGATGAGGGCAGACCTTTAAAAGGCTGTAAAGCAGAATGGGATGGAAAGAGTAGGCCTGCCACTCTTATAACATGAGGTTTGTTTGGAGGAACTCCTGTAGAGACTAGAACAGGAAGTGGCAGGGTAAAGAGCTGCCTCAACTTTCATGTTGGGAAATATGTTTTTCAGATGTTCTTCCCAGCCAGAAATTGTCAATATGATAAAGAGACAGCTGTCTGACTTCAAAAGAAAGTGACCTCCTGCCTCCTGAAAATCTCTCTTCAGTCCAGGGCTTCCAAAAGGAGCTATCTCTGGATGAAAACTGATTTTATCTTTGCTGTTTTTTTTTTTTTTTTCTTAAAAGCTTTGAACAATATGGCAAAATATAAGAAAGGAGGCTTTTGCTCCAGATGTGCAAAGTTTCCTAGAAGAAAAAAGATCTAAAAAGCTTCTCTACCTCCTGTCCTGATAAGGCAAAGAGAGGACTCAACTTAACATGAGAGAGCTTATCAAATAAAAACTACTTGTCAGAATTTTCTCTCTAGTTTCCATCCTGCAGAGGCATATCCTGACAAGCTGTAGTCTCTCCACTGACCAAAAGCAAAAAGCAACAAGACAAACTAACCCAAAGTATGGCTGAGGAGGACTGAGAGTTTATGGAGCTCTTAAAAACTAAGGGAAGATGCTAATTTTACCCAACAAAGAGACAGGAAACATGTCAGGAAATGAAGCAAAAAAAAAGAGGGAAAATAACTTAAGACTTATTACCTATTTTTAACCTTGTCTACATTCAGAGACTTACAAAACTTAAAACAAGTAAAAATGAAAACCTAGAATACATGCAAAGTCTCTATTTTAAAAATAAAGGCCACAGGGCTGACAGATGGCACTGGTTATGGACTGAATATCCCCTTCAAAGTCATATGACAAAATCTTAACCCATCAATACGATTTCATTTAGAGGTGGGGTCCTTGGGAGGTAATTAGGTCACAAGGGTGGAGCCGTTAAGAATGGCATTAGTGCCTTTATAAGAAGTGACATGAGAGCTTGTGCTCCCAGATCTCTGCCACAGGAGGGCACAGCAAGACAGCAGCCATCTGCAAACCAGGGCATGGGTTCTCATCCGATCGATACTGGATCTATGGGCACCTAGATCTTCCACTTTCAGCCTCCAGAACTGTAAGAAATAAATGTTTGTTGTTTGTACTACCTGGGTGGTAATTTGTTATAGTACCCAAACTAACACAGCATAGATGAATTAAAATACCCAGACAGGAGTTCCCGTCGTGGCGCAGTGGTTAACGAATCCAACTAGGAACCATGAGGTTGCGGGTTCGGTCCCTGCGCTTGCTCAGTGGGTTAACGATCCGGCGTTGCCGTGAGCTGTGGTGTAGGTTGCAGACGCGGCTCGGATCCCGCGTTGCTGTGGCTCTGGTGTAGGCTGGTGGCTACAGCACTGATTCGAACCCTAGCCTGGGAACCTCCATATGCCAAGGGAGCGGCCCAAAGACATAGCAAAAAGACAAAAAGACAAAAAAAAAAAAAAAAAAGAAAAAAAAGAAAAATACCCAGACAGTCAAAACCAAAATTTCATTTTGGCTTTTAGTTTTAATTTTCTTCTCAACCAGAGAGACTAACAAAAGTAAGTGAAGCTATTCTGAGTTTCAGAAACTTTCTTTTCTATCTCTGTACTAAGTTACAAAAATGGCTGTTTCCAAAAGTGACGAAAGGGAGAAGCAACAAGACTCATTAGACCACATTGTGAGTGTCTGTGGAAATATTCTATAGGTGGGGGGTGGGTAACGCATGTGTCAGTGTGTGTGAGAAATAGCAAATGCTTTTAGGCTTACCACTGTCTTTGGAGGAAGAAGGAGACTAACTTAGTAGGTGCCAGAAGTGTGATAGTCGCAATATGTAAATGTGCATTTAATCTGCATAACAGCCCAATGAAGTGGAATTTTTTGTTGTTGTTCAGTTGTTTTTCTGTTCAAAGTATCATGGTCAAAGTCACACATCTAGAAGTGGTGGGGCCAGCATTTGAACAAAGATCAGAGAAGAACTAGTATATTAGTTGTACAGTGAGCAGACATATTTGCTCTGTAATTTGAACTGAGAGACAGTTCTGAAAAGTTCTGCAGAGTGGGGGTCAGAATTGGTGCCCTGGCAAACCAAAGCCACAAGCATTCATAGTATAGAAATCAGCAAAGGAATTAGCTCTGTAAGGCAGGAAAACAGCACATGAAGAGGAAGGAGAGGCCAGAGGCCACTGAAGGTCAGGTGTAGTGCAGCATTTGAAACTATGAATGCATGGATCCCCTTCCCACACCATGGAATGAAAATCACCAGGGATGTTTTTAGAGTCTTCCAGCCTTCTTCTGCACAAGAGTTGAGAATCCTATGATATGAAGTCAAAATGGAAGACCATGCTAGTCCCTGCCACAGAATAGGATTCTGTTCTTTGCAGTCTTACAATCCCCAACTCTGAGTGGCCCCTTGTCCCTTCTGCTAAAGCTCATTGCCTTTCCTAAGTATAGAAATATGGCAATTAATTCAGGAGAAAGGTAACAAAGAAAAAGAGAATGCAAAAAAAAAAAAAAAAAAAGAATCCAATCTGATGGCTTCTTTTCTTCTCAGACCAACTAAATTGACACTATCAGAAGTTTGTTGAAGGAATGTAAAATCTCTTCTCTTGGATTATTTGCAAAGAGGATATATAGCTGCCTATTAGCAGGACTCAAGTGCAAATCCTTCTGCCTGAGAATCAGTGAGTGCATCTTTCACATCTAGTCTGAGGATGTTTTTGTAAAACGCTACACCAAGTTCTTTGCTATATGTACAAGTTCTGCCTCCTGGAGCCAATAAAAGGAGACATACCTTGCTCATTTTAAAAGATACTGATTCCACATATGACCAGAAGGAAATTATTTGTCATGGGGAAAACTATTTTTCCACTTACCTATAGCCTTCAAAGGAGGGTGGATCTTAGTGAGGAATCTTCATTTGTGGTGTGGGATAAAGGGGATGAGGATATAATTTCTGAGAGAGGAGAGTTAAATTGTTAAACCTGTTAAGAAATTAAACCTGCAGAGACTAGCATGGTCTTCCATCTTGACTTCATATTGTAATAACCTGGGGAGTTTTTAAAACTAGGAAAGCTGAGTTTCCGTCCCAGTTAATCCAAAGTCAGTTATTTTTGAAAACAATTGTATAGAAAGGAAGACCAGGTGGTTGGTGGGTTTTGATGAAATTTTATTGTGTTATTCTTGGAACATTCTTCAAAAGGTCTAAGCTAATCTTCAGGGCTTTGTGAATTTATATCCTTCCTTCTTTCATTCAGTGGAATATCAAGTCTGGCCTCAAGGCGGGTGTGGAGGGGCAGAGTGTGTGCTCACCATCTTGGTGACACTCAAGCAAAATATACTTAATAGCTGCAAAGAAACAAATTGAGTAGAGGGTTAGGAAGGCTGTTAAGTGAACATAAGCTATTAGTGGCTTTGTCCTTTTTTTTTTTTTTTTTTTTTTTTTTTTTGCTTCTATCAAGTAAACAAATATTTTTAAGTAAAAAATCTTCTTTTCTGGGTAGGATAAAAGTAGAGCACCCACATTTCAAACAGAGTATTCTTAAAAAAAAAAAAGAAGAAGAAGAAGAATGCCACATACACGCAATGGAGCACAGATCAACAGAAAATCACCCTCTTCCTTGACCTATATATTGCCTTGGGCATTTTATTATTCAGAAGATGACTGGGGTGTTTGTAAATTGTCTAGACCTTTGTGTTTCCAGCCTTTAGATACGTTACTGATCTTCTGCAGAAAGTAAAGATGTGGTGATGGAACACCATCAGAAAAGAAACAGAAAGATGGAACAGAAAAGGACCAATATCAAGCCAAGGCCAGTACAGGTTTTACAGGTGAGGGATCCTTCAGCTTTTAAAGATGAAAGAGAGCTTGAGCACAGGAGAGTTCAGTCAGTTCTTTCTGTTAGCCATTGGGAATGCCAGCAAAATATTCATTAGTGAGGGAAGGTGAGATATTTGAACAAAGGTGTGATTTCAGCTTTTGATGTTTTCTCAGATGCTTGATAAATAGACCAGTGAGGAAAAGGGTACTTCAAGTTATTCAAAATATTGTTTATAGAACATTTCCTCCATGTCAGGCCCTTAGTTCTGAAGATAAGATAGCCCTCTCCTTCATGGGCTGTCTTGTTCCCCTCTAGGATTCATTCCTTAGGACAATATTCAGTTGCATTTTTTAGAACCAGCCTTCTACGAATGAGTTTGTTCTGTTACCTACAGCCTGAAATAGAGCTACTGATCTGGAGGAATGGGTAGTGGTGGCCTCCCACCACCATCTGTCCAGGAATCCATCAACCCCACCAAGTATCCAAAAAAAAAGGGCTGAACTTCCCATTCAGAGTACTGAATCTAAGGTTCATGATAGAATTTTCCACCTTGAAGAAAAGCTTAAGTCATAATCAGTTTTCCTCTGTAGCTAAAACAAAACAAAACAAATCAAAACAACCAACCCACAGAGTTATCAAAGTCTAGGCTAGTAATATTAGGATGTAACATTTACACTGGTCATGTTACTGTTCTCACTCATGATCTATGATGATGTATGTACATTTCAAATGAAAAACGGTTTCCCACCACTTGAAGTGAAGTAATAGTAAGAAATCTAACCAAAGCCTATCTAGAAAAACCAAACTGCTGACTTTTAGGATCTGTAACTAATACAGGGCCAAGGAGGCCAGTATGATACCTCAGCATATCTCAACCTGCTACAAAGGCAGTCACATTAATCTCTGGGCAGGGGACCTGTATTGGGAGGGAGGGAGAGGAGGGGTGGAGGTTAGGAAGAACAACAATTATAGACCTCTCTCAAATCTGGGGGAAGCAAACAGAATCCTGGGCCAGTTTTCCAACCTCAGCTTATCAGCTTGAAGCCCAGATTTGCCATATCAGTTTTTCAATAACATTGCCTAAGATGGTGGCTTATTTATTTTTGTCTTAGATTTATGGATTGACTTTTTTCCAGAAGGCAATCCCAGTTGACATATACATTTGTTCTTGCATATTAAGTCTTTTTTGGGGGGATAGAAGAAATTGACAACAATTTACAGGTAGATACATGTGCTCTTTCTTGTTCTAAATTGTGATTTTCATTTGCTCTCTATCCAGTCTCTGGGGGTAGATTATTTTCCACTCTCAGAACCTGTGTTTCCTCCTTAGCCTTTTCTGGCTGCTTGTCTGGGCTGTTTTCCACATTCCAAACCTTTAAACAACTAAAAATCTTAACCTTTTCTGGTCAAAATTTTGAAATCATAAATTAAACGGTTTTGTCAGCTCAATAAACTTTCTTTGGTTAAAAAAAATAATCATAAAAAGAAGGATTAACAGGCACCTGGAAGAGGGCTCTATATTTTGGCAAGAAAGATTAGGCTTTTCTCAAAGGTATCGTGGGGTTTAGAGAAGAAAAGTCACTACAGAATTGGCTGGATTTGTTTCCTCACATATCTTATATATTAATAGTAAGCCATCCTAATTATTTGTCTCTATATGCATGTTTGTGGGCCTAGAAAGTGCCAGCAGTAAGAGGACTTAGAGTGTAGTTGCTCTACTCTACTCTGTGGAAATAGTAGCAGTAAGACTCTTCCTCCGTGATAATTTTCCACTCTTCTGTATAGAAGGTAAACTTCTAGAACATTCTGGACTTCTAGACATCTTAGGCTTCCAGAACATTCTGTGGTTGGGTGACCCACCTACAAATTAAATGACATGTGTGCTCATGCTTGAGAAAGAATTGACCACTGCCCTGCCTGACCTTTAACTTTCATTGTCACTACTAGTTCAACATGAGATTTTCAGCATGATGGGACACTCCAGTGAGGAACCACCTGCCTTGTGAAAATGTCCTACTTCTCCTGTTCGGGAAGCCTGGATCATCCAGGCTCTGCATGTGTTTAGGCCCTGAGCTTTTTATGTCCCTCCTAGAAGGAGGTTCTTGCAGGCTGAATCTGAAAGTGGGGAAATTTAGTAGAAGATAGAACAAACAGAAGCAGATTTCTCAATAAAAGGGTGATTGAGTGTCTAGGATATATTTCATATCCCCAACTGCCCCTAATAGTGCCTGGCATGGACTATACACATAAGAACAGTTTGCTGAATGACTGAATGAATTTGAATGACTGCTTTCAATGGCATTACCAGTGAAGAAAGGTGGTTTTACTGCCTTGCTGCACAAAGGTGATCTTTTGAGAGAATCCTAGGCCTCATTAATCTATCCATTCAGTTGACAGATATCACTGAGCACTTCCTATGTGTTGCTTAGTACTTTATCTGAAATTTTCTAGTACATTTATACCCCCATCCAACTTGGTCCTAGAATGTAGGCTCCAAGAGAGCAATAACATTGCCTGTCTTGTTTATTGCTGTTTCTTTAGCACCTGAAGTGGAACTTAGGAATAGAGAAAAGCCCTCAGCACTTGACATATTGACCTTTACTCCAACTAGTATTGCACAACTTGCAAATGGCTCCAAATAATTCCCTGTACTGAAACCCAGTGGTGGCCAAGGGAAGTGACTCTTATGTTGGGCTTGGCATCTTCTGTCATAGGTCATTTCGTCACCTTCTAGTCAGCCTTGCTGTCACTCAGACTGTGTTTCAGCCTGACCCTGCCTCCTCCACCAGGACTACAGTGGATAAACAAATTTTGGAGTTTCTCCATATTTTCTCAAAGTTCAGTTTTTAAAATATAAAGTCTTCTGTTTCATTGTTTTAGTCATTTCTGTTCTATCGTATTTCATAAAATCCATAAAATGAAGAGGGTCAAAGGTGCAGCTTTCCTGTAATGGAAAACTGCTTGACTAATGCCTTTGGCAAACTATTTTCTCTGTACTGCTGGGTTAGGATGGGCCTCATAAACCTCCCAGACTTCAGGCTAGAAAAAAATAACTTCCAGACTGAAGGTTGCTTCAGGATTTTCCCAGGCCCTAGAATGTCCTTTACTCTCCAGTTGCTTCCTGAGTCCCTCTTCTGGACCCACTTTCCATTACAGAAGGAGAGAGAGTGAGAGAATGCATAGAACACTATGGTTTACAAGCTTTTTCATGTGTTGTCTTTTAAAATCATTTCTATTAAACTGTGAAATATGTGTCATTTGTTTTAGAGATGTGGAGCTAGAGGCTTAGGAGGGTTAGGTAACACACTAACCAGCAATGGAGATGTCATTCCAACCCAGGTCTCCTAAATATGAGGTGTTTTACCACTCCCAAACTATGTCATAAAGAGTCTCTGAAGTTGGCAAGGTATTTTGTTTCCTGGTTACTTCCCTGTGGACATTGTGGTTCCCCAGACTTCTTAAGCTGGTTCACTTCTTTAGCCCTCCGTATAATGTTGTGCCCTCTGCCTAGAAGAACTTACTCTCCTTTATTTATTTGTTTATGTAACTCATATTCATTCCTCAAATCTGAGCTCAAGGGAGAAGTACAAGGGTAAGAATAGGCCCTGGAATCACATTGTCTGGGCCCAAATCTTGGTGCTACTCTATTAGATTTGGCATTGTGGCTTAACCTCTCAGTCCTTTGTTTTCCATCTCTATGATGGGAAGAATTTTAACACTTATCTTCAAAGGCCTGCAAAGAAGGAATGTAATACGACATTGCTTAAAGCATATTCGATTTTCCGTTGTTCCCTCCCAATTTAGAATCATGTTACTGGGCTCCCTCCTTCTCTAAAATTGCCTCTTGGTGTTCCTGCAGTTTCTTATCAATCACCCCTTCCCTGAGAGAGGAACACGAAAGAGGGAAAAAAAAGAGAAAAGAAAAAAGAAGAGCATGGAGCAAGTAGAGAAAAACATCAGATACAGAGAAAACTTTGCCAGCTGAAAGGAAAGAAGGAACATTAAATGTATCAGTGTTTCTCTGGTAGGGGTTGGGGAGGAGAGGAGGGAGACATAGCTAAAAATGGTACTGCCCGTCCTGGCAGACATGTCTTGGCTCAGAAGGATCTGCTTTGAATCCAGGAACCAGCATAGGAATCTAGAACCCAACTCAGCAGTTCTGAGGGAGGAGAAGGAAAATACGAGAAGAGCTGGTTGAGAAGGAAGGAGGAAGAGTGACAGGAATCATCTTTGTATAAATCCAAGTGGCTGTTGGAATGTATCTGTGTTTTAAGAAATTATAGTGGTTTTTTTGTTTGTTTTGTTTTTTTTAGAGCTGCACCTGTGGCATATGTAGGTTCTCAGGCTAGGGGTCGAATCAGAGCTGTAGTCGTCTGCAACCTACACCACAGCTCCTGGCAACACTGGATCCTTAACCCACTGGGCAAGGCTGGTGGTTGAACTCATGTCCTTATGGGTGCTAGTCAGGTTCATTAACAAAATGAGGGAACACCAAGGACCAGTTTTTATATGCTTTTTTTTTTTTTTTTTTTTTTTTTTTTGCATAGCAACAAGACCCGCAAAAGGCATGTGTTCACCCAAGATGTCACTTGTTCAGCTCATTAAATTATTAGGTGAAGCACTGATGACAGTTACATAGCACAGAGCTGGAAGTGTGCTTTTCACTGCCTAACAAAGTAGGTCAAAAGTTTTCTTTATTATTTAATTGCTTCTTTTTATCTTAGACTTTTGATGGAGTTCCTTTGAGTGGGTAAAATGGTTGTCATATTTGGTGAGGATAATTTGAGGATAGGAACACTTGAGTGACTCAGAAGTCTACTTCTGGATGGCAAGGAAATTCACCCTCAACTTTCCTCTTGCATAGCATTCATTCATTCAACAAAGATTTCCTGAGCCTCTACAGTGTATCAGGCCTTATGCTATGTATTGGAAATACAGCACCAAGCAAGACAGATTCTGATAGATAGCATTCTCATGATGAAGCCTTTGACTCCTACTCAAGTCTGTTTACCTGGGCAATACCTCATGTACAAAATCTCTCTCCTAATCACATAAAGTGAATATGTCCTAAGATATCCTCTGCCAGGCTCTGCTAAAGAGTACTGGTAGTTATTGAGGTGTTGATGGCAAAGTGTTCTATAAGTCACCTCCTTGGAAAGTATAAAAGTATACACCTGGAAATATAAAAAGCCTTAACACACAGGTTTGAATTTCTGTAGGGAGACTTCAAGCATATGCGCATATATGGCATTCCCAAGGGCATACTCATATTTTGATGGTTACAATATAATTAGAGTTAGCATTTATTGAGTGCTTACCAAGAACCAAGAAGTATGCTAAACATTTTCAATGAACAAACTCATTTCATCTTTAAATTTTATAAGGTGTCAAGAACTCAGAGGATTTGAAATTGTGATCTATTTATAGGCTTTTGGGTGCTGGCAGAAGACATAAGACTGCTGGGTCAAAGACAAAGAATTTTATTACTCATGACTCAGCCCATATACCTCAGCTCATATTACTCACGTGCATCGGTGCATGTGCATAGTTCCTCTGGCCCTGAAGTTCCATGGCAGCATATAGTGTGGTGTTAATAGGAGAGGAGCCCTGAGCTTAGGAAACCTCAATCTTTTCTTTCTTATCTTTTAATTAATTTATTTTTTTAAAATTGAAGTGTAGCTGATTTACAATATTTTAGTTGATGGTGTATAGCCGAGTGATTCATTTATGCATATGTAGGTATATATGTTCTTTATCAGATTCTTTTTCATTATAGTTTATTACAAGACATTGAATATAGTTCCCTGTGCTATACAGTAGGACCTTGTTGGTTATCTACTTTATATATAGTAGTGTGTATCTCTTCACTCCAAACTCCTAATTTATACCCCCTGACTTTTGCCTTTGGTAATCATAAGTTTGTTTTCTATGTCTGTGAGTAAATTTCTGGGTTTTGTTTGTTTGTTTGTTTTTTTGTTTGTTTTTTGTCTTCTGTCTTTTTAGGGTCACACACAAGGCATATGGAGGTTCCTAGGCCCAGGGTCAAATTGGACATGTAGCCGCTAGCCTACACCACAGCCACAGCAACACGGGATCCGAGCTGCATCTGCAACCTACACCACAGCCCACAGCAACACTGGATCCTTAACCTACTGAGTGAGGCCAGGGATTGAACCAGCATCTTCATGGGTACTAGTCAAGTTTGTTAACCACTGAGCAACGATGGGGAACTCCTATATCTGTTTTGTTGTAAGTTCATTTGTATCATTTTTTTTAGATTCCATATATAGGTGATATATGATATTTGTCTTTGTCTTTGACTGACTTCACACAGTATGATAATCTCTAGGTCCATCAATGTTGCTGCATGTGGTATTATTTCATTTTTTATGGCTTAGTAATATTCCATTTTATATATGTACCACATCTTTTTTAATCCATTCATCTGTCGATGGACATTTAGGTTGTTTCCATGTCTTGGCTATTATAAATAGTGCTGCTATGAACATTAGGGTGCATGTAGCTTTTCAAGTCAGAGTTTTCTCTGGATATGTGCCCAGGTATGGGATTGCAGGATCAATGGTAACTATTTTTAGTTTTATAAGAAACTTCCATTCTTTCTCCATGGTGGCTGTACCAATTTACATTCTTGCCAACAGTGTAGGAAGGTTCTTTTTTCTTCACACCCTCTCCGGCATTTGTTGTTTGTAGATTTTTTGATGATGGCCATTCTGAATGGTATGAGGTGGCACCTCATTGTACTTTTGGTTTGCATTTATCTAATAATTTGCAGGGTTGAACATCTTTTCACATGCCTGTTGGTCACCTGGGTGTCTTCTTTGGGAAAATGTCTGTTTAGGTCTTCCGCATTTTTTTTTTTTTCTCTTTTTTGTCTGCCCTGTGGCATATGGTGTTCCTGGGCCAGGAAAGATAGGAGCTACAGTTGTGACCTATGCCACAGCTGGGGCAACACTGGATCCTTTAACCCATGTCCCAGACTAGGGATCAAACCTGCCTGGTGCTGTAGAGATGCCACCAATCCCACTGTGCCACAGTGGGAACTCCTGTGCACATCCCCCCAACCCTGCACCCACAGCATGTGGAAGTTCCTGGGGCCAAGGACTGAACCTGCACCATAGCAGTGACCTGAGCCACTGCAGTGATGTCAGATCCTTACCCTCTGCTGTGCACAAGGGAACTCCTTCTGCCTATTTTTTTTTTTTTTTGATATCTCTATGTAGGGCTTTATTTTAAAAAATCTAACCATAGTATACATATTGTTATGCAGCCTCCTTTTCTCCATGTTTCCTTATGCACATATATTTACTTAATTTTAAAGAAATAGTTTGTATACAACACTATAAATCAACTATGTGTTAATAAAATTTTAAAATAAAATAAATTAAATAAAAAGATAATGTACCCCCCAAAATAGTTTATAGGCTTCCTTACTAATAATATGCTAACTTATTTAATAAATCTCTTCCTTTTTGACATTTAGGTTGTTTTGCACTTTTTTTCCTAGTAGTAGTGTTTCAAGGAACATTCTTTTTTTTTTAACTCAATTAATTTTATTACATTTATAGTTGTACAACGATCATCACAACCAAATTTTATAGCATTTCCATCCCAAACCCTCAGTGTATCCCCTCACCCTCCAACCTGTCTCATTTGGAAACCATAAGTTTTTCAAAGTCAGTGAGTCCATATCTGTTCTGCAAAGAAGTTCATTGTATCCTTTTATTAGATTCCACATGTGATACCATGTGACATTAGTGTCTCACTCTCTGACTAACTTAGCATGATAATTTCTAGGTCCATCCATGTTGCTGCAAATGCCATTATTTCTTTCTTTTTAATGGCTGAGTAATATTCCATTGTGTATCTATACCCCATCTTCTTTACCCACTCCTCTGCCAATAGACATTTAGGTTGTTTCCATGTCCTAGCTATTGAATATAGTGCTGCAGTGAATACTGCAGTACACGTGTCTTTTCGAGTCACAGTTTTCTCTGAATAGATGCCTAGGAGTGGGATTGCTGGATCAAATGGTAATTCTATTTTTAGTTTTTTGAGAAATCTCCATACTGTTTTCCACAGTAGTTGCACCAATTTACAGTCCCACCAACAGTGTAGGAGGAGTCCCTTTTCTCCACACCCTCTCCAGCATTTATTGTTTATAGACTTTTTTTTTTTTTTTTTTTTTTTTTGTCTTTTTGCTATTTCTTGGGCCGCTCCCGCGGCATATGGAGGTTCCCAGGCTAGGGGTCGAATCGGAGCTGTAGCCACCGGCCTACACCAGAGCCACAGCAATGCGGGATCCGAGCCCCGTCTGCAACCTACACCACAGCTCATGGCAACGCCGGATCGTTAGCCCACTGAGCAAGGGCAGGGACTGAACCTGCAACCTCATGGTTCCTAGTCGGATTCGTTAACCACTGTGCCACGATGGGAACTCCTGTTTTTAGACTTTTTGATGACGGTCATTCTGGTACGTGTAAGGTGGTACCTCAAGGTAGTATTGATTTACATTTCTCTAATAATTAGTGATGGTGAGCATCTTTTCATGTGTGTTTTGGCCATCTGTATGTCTTCTTTGGAGAATTGTCTGTTTAGATCTCCTTCCCATTTTTTGATGGGGTTGTGTTTTTTTTTTTTTTTTTTGGTATTGAACTGCAGAGGGTGATTATAAATTCTGGAGATTAATCCCTTGTCAGTTGCTTCATTTGCAAATATTTTCTCCCATTCTGTGGGTTGTCTTTTTGTTTTGTTTAGGGTTTCCTTTGCTTCTGCCTATTTTTTGATTGGGTTGTTTGTCTTTTTGGTATTGAACTGTATGAGCTGTTTGCAAATTTTGGAAATTAAATTTGGTTGCATCGTTTGTAGATATTGCTCCCAGTTCATAGGTTGTCTTTTTGTTTTGTTTATGGGAAACCTAAATCTTGTATAATGGGCAGTAAATATGCCTGCCTTTTGCTCTGAGGGAGATGCTATTTCTGTCGTCCACAGTTGCTTGCTTTACAAAATCCTTGGGAAGTTATTCGGGAACAAAGGGCAGTCAGTATCTTACAAGGTATGTAGACATACAAGGGACTCATGGAGAACAGTGTTGCCTAAATCGGTACTGTGAATATCTTCATGTACCACTGAATAAACTGAGACTTGCATCAGGTCACAAAATCAGTACATATGTGACTAGCATTTGAACTAGACAGTTTGATTCCAGAGCACATATAGTGTTTTGATGGCTGAAAGCTGAATCTATACTTGGGGTGCAGCTGTGTTTACTGAGGAGGCACTTGGATGGGCATCAAGGGCTTACCCTGTCTGGATGGCACCCTTTACCTACTTATGAATTTACATGTTTTAAACCACTGTGCCACTGAGCTGAATCTGATACATGCACAAACCGAAGAGCTTTGTGTTACAAAAAGGTTTACCACCTCTACTGCAGAATTTTGTATATAGTTGTTTTCTATTTCATTATGGTTTTACATTCTCCCATATTTAAAACCCCCTTAATTATACAGTCTGTATTTATACCTCTTTTGGGTAAATTAAACAAGGAATGCAAAATTGATACACTCGTTTCCCTGAGGATAATTTTGGCAATAATTGCAGAGTTGAGTGAACAACACCAATCAAGACTGAGTTGAAAGTGTGATTTTGATATATTTTACTAGAAATATATAGGAGATTCATTATATATCTTCAGAATTCTACTTATTTACATCTTAGCATGCTAAGCAGAGTTTTTAGAGATCATTTTAGCCTCACAAAGAGTGACATAGATATTCATACAGCAAATCTAAATCGCATAACCCAGTCGGTTGTCTTATCAAGGTCCTTTATGCTTTACTCTCCAAACTCCAAATGTGCTTCTAAACCAAGTGGAAATGCTATGAGAGTTAGAATAAAAGAAGACAAAGAACACTGAACTTCAGAGCTGAGATTTGCCACCAGTGAGCTGTGTAAGCTTAAGCCAGACACTGTTAGATGTAGTTTCCTGCTCTATAAAATTAGTGCTGGGGTACCGGATCTATGCCTTTTCCCCATAGTACTACTTGGAATATGACTCTAATATAGTAAATTCTTTTGGGAAGCCAGCACCTAGAATTGAGTTGTACACTCTTTATAATTAAGAACAAGGACTTTGGAACCAGGCAGACCTAGGTTTGAATCCTGGCTCTGTTAGTTATATAAATTTAGACATACTGCTTAACTTCCTTGATTCTCTATAAAATAGAAATAATACTTTCCTTTCCATCAGTATTTCTACATAAACCCATACCAAACAATCTCCTTTGATCTCACATTTCTATTTTGTTATTACATATATCTTTTACTTTTTTTTTATTTTTTATTTTTGTCTTTTTAAGGCCACACCCACAGCATATGGAGGTTTCCAGCTAGGGGTCGAATTGGAGCTATAGCCACTGGCCTACACCACAGCCGCAGCAACACCAGATCCAAGCCGAGTCTGCAACCCACACCACAGTTCAGGGCAATGCCGGATCCTTAACTCACTGAACAAGGCCAGGGATCAAACCTGCATCCTCATGCATACTATCATGGATACTAATCAGATTCGTTTCCGCTGAGCCATGATGGGAACTCTTACCATATCTCTTTTATAGTTAAACCTGCTAAGAGTTGTCTCACTATTGTCTTTACTTTCTCATCTTCCTTTGACTTTATAACAATGTGACTTCTATTTTTTTTTTTTGTCTTTTAGGGCCGCACTCATGGCATATGGAGTTTCCCATGCTATGGCTCCAATCGAGCTGCAGCTGCCAGCCTACACCACAGCCACAGCAACGCCAGATCTGAGCTGCATCTGTGACCTACACCACAGCTCATGGCAATGCCGGATCCTTAACCCACTGAGCGAGGCCAGGGATCAAACCTGTGTCCTCATGGATCCTAGTCGGGTTTGTAAACCACTGAGCCACGATGGGAACTCCTACCATATCTCTTATAGTTAAACCTCCTAAGAATTGTCTCACTATTGTCTTTACTTTCTCTTCTTCCTTTGACTTTATCATAATGTGACTTCTAATTTTTATGACTTCCACTGATAACTGTTTTCACTAAGGTCGCTTAGTGAAAAAAATCCAAAAAAAACATTTCTCAGTTATATCTCAGTAAAATCCAGCATAGTCAACCATTCTCTCCTTCTTGAAACACACTCTTCCTCTGGCTTCCAAAAATTTACCTTCTACCTTCTAGTCTTCCTTCCCTGTTTCATGTGGGGCTCCTCTTCTGTTTGCCCCTTACATGTATTGTTCCCCACAAAGTTCTATGCCCCCCCCTCTTTTTTTTCCCTCTACAAAATCCTCTGGATGTCTTAAGTGTTTGCATGGCTTCAAGAACCACCTGACATATACGCTGATGATGCCTGAATCTTTATCTTCAGCCCATAGTTTCTCTGAGTTTCAAATCCACACACACAACTACATCCTGATTCTTTCTACTTGCTTGTCCCACGGATATGTATCACAACATGTCCCAATAAAACTGATTACTTTTCTTCACATGTTAGTTCCCCTATTTTAGTGATGGGGTCTCCATCCACTCAGTGGCTCAAGCTGGAAACCTGGGCATTATCCTTTTCCTTTGCTTTACTTTCACCCCACCGCCATCTTCAATCAAGCAGGCTTCCTTTTGAATATCTCTTGAATCTATCTGTCTCTCCATCTCAGTGGTCATTTTTTGAATCAGTCCACCATCATTTTTCATTTACATTGCTACAACATCCCCCTCATTGATCACATTAATCAGTCTTTGTGCCATTCTTCACACTACAGCCAAATTGGTCACCTCATTTTCCTGATTATATTCTTTTCAAGAGGTTTATATTGCTTTCCAGTTCAAGTCTATACTTCAGTCTAGACTGAAAAAGTCTAGACTGTTTTCTTTCTTTCTTTCTTTTTTTTTTTTTTTTTTTTTGTCACACCTATGGCATGTGGAAGTTCCCAGTCCAGGGATCAAACCTGTGCCGCAGCTGTAACCAGAGCCACATCAGTGACAACGTCTAATCCTTAACTCTCTGAGCCACCAGGGAACTCTTGAAGTCTCACCTTTTTACAGTGACTTATAAGACCCTTAATGATGTAGACTCTGCTCACCTCTCCGGCTTTGTCTTTCCCTTCTCTCCTGTACTTTCACCACACACTTGATGCTCCACTGAAATAGCTCCTTCCAGTTCTTCAGATTGAGCCAGGCTCTTTCTCACCCCAGGCCTATGTATGCTTGTTATCCTCTTAGTGGAAATTTCTCTTCAGACTCTTCCCCTCCTTTATCTGT